>NC_080379.1:170834233-171451051 GCF_014773155.1 Arachis stenosperma | reverse complement strand
AATTATAAAATATTTGCTATTTTAAGTATTTTTTATAGATATTTAGTAAATAAAAGTGAATTAATAAGAAAGTTAGAGAACTAGTGTGTAGTAATGGTACTAGAATGAGTGAGTATAATGTAACATTGAGTAGTTACTTTCACTATTCTTTCAGAAAAATTAGTAAATGGAATCATTATTTCGATTTACTATTTTCTATTTCTCTTTGTTAGTAAGTTGAATATGTTAGTTTGATTTACTTGAATTTGAACATTTGTACATAAATTGAATTGGATTGATTCAATTTATATGTATATGTTTAAATTGAGTTTGTCTTATTCAATTTACATAAATGTGTAACCAATTTTTATTTAGCACATTTAGACAATGGCCTTCAATTAATTTATTAATGTAAATGATCTTAAATGCGACTTGTAAATCGTTTTTCTTTTTTTTTTTCATAAAAAACATGCGTATTCCTTTTTTCTTTTATATTCAAAAATATTTTTTTCAAATTAAAAAAATAAAAAGTCAACATTTTTATGTATTACATTAAATATTTTAAATAAATTATATTTTTATAAATATTTTGATAAATATTTATATTATATAATAATATTTTAACAAAGTAATTAGTTAATAATTTAATATAACAATCTAGTTATTTTTAAGTAATATAAAAAAATATAACTGTTGCATTTTAAAATATTATTATAATATAATCTTTTAATATTATAAAAATTTTATTGCATGATAATTGATCTTATAAATAAAAATAATTTATATTTTTGTGTATTTATAGATTTGATATTTATTTATTTTTGTACTAATGACGTCTAATGCATTCTATATATATTTATTACAATCTATTAATACTCTTATTTTACAGTCAATTTTGATTTACATTTAATAAAATCTAATGATTTATAAAAATATAACATATTTAAATTTAATACGGACAAAATTATTATGCTTATTTTAGACATATTTTTAGAAAAGTGTTTAAATTTTTGAGAGTATAAGTACTTGATTTTATATTTGTAAAAAGAAATGTCAAATAAACAAATCATTTTTGGAACCAAATTAAATCGAGTCTTTTCTTTTTCTTTCATATTATGTCTTTTTTTAACTAATTTTTATCGTGTCAATAAATTATTAGACTAATTTAGTTAAACTTAATTATTAAAATAACTTGTCCAAGTAATAGCATTGTTTGAATTTGATAAATTAAAAGATTACGTGTTTATATTTTTAATTTTAAAAAGTTAGAAAAAATATTTGTGAAGATCTTTTTCAGAATTATTTTGTATTTTGTTAAGTTAAAAAGTATAATATAATCTTATATTAATAAATATTTGTATTTATTTTTGTTCATCATAGTATTTATATTTCTTAAAATTATTTTAAATATTAAAAAATATCAAATGCAATTTTTTAATTTATATTTATTAAAAATTATTTTTATTTTAATTCATCGTTAAATATAACCACTATAATTTTTGAAATGTAAGATTAAATTATTTTGATAATCAAATTTAATCAAATTGATCTAATAATTTATTAATATAATAAAAATTTATTAAAAAATACATAAAACATTTAGTTAAACTTATTTCAAAAATAATTTATTTATCTAATATTTCTAAGAATAATAGTCATTATGTTTTGCAGTCATAAAGAAGAAGATATACATTCATAATTTTGATATGGAAACAAATTAAAAGTTGCATCATTATCGACTTCATTGACGAATTTTAAATTTTAAAAGGAAAAGTATTGGTATATGTTTTCGTATACGGTAAGAGATAATACATAAAAATATATAAAAAAATTTATAAAAAAATAAATAATATATATAATGATTATTATTATAAATATTTTATAAAACTATAACTAAAAGAAAATTTAACTAATTTGTATTGGTTGAATATGGTCATCTCGCTCATTCATTTAAATTAGTATTAGAATTATATATAGTAACTCATTAATTAGCGATAAATTTTTAATAAATAAAACTTTAATATAATAATATATAGTGGATTAGTTTTCGATTTGTTGAGTTGGAAAATACTGTAAAAAAAATAATATTTATTTTTAAAGTAAAATAATTTCACATTAATAGCAATATTTGTGAAAATTTATATTTATTAAAATGTACCTGTGACAATTTTATTTGTTAGTATCACATTTATTTTTAAAATCAAAATAATATGATCAACATTGTTCCAAGTTAAAATTTCACATTTTATATATTATATAATTTTTAAATTTCTAATTTCATAAACTTATGTTATTATAAAAATTATTAAATTTATTAATATTTTTTGATAATATTATCAAAATACCATGGTTAAGTATTAATTTGTGTAAAAAGAAATTATAATAATTTTTGTTATTCAATATATAATTTATTGTATTATACCCTTAGATTGATAAATATATTTTTTCTCTAATTCCGTATACCATTTTATTTGGAATTAATTGTCATTGAAAAAAATAAATGACTATATTATTATATAATATATATACAAAATAATTTTTATTGTAAAATTAATTCTGGTTAATAAAATAAATTTTAAATTTTTTTTATTTTTTTACACAATTAAATTTAAATTTAAAATTGATTAATAACTCACATTTTTTTAATTTTAATAACAAAAACAAAATTAGTTAGGTGCATAATATTCGATATTTAATCATTTCGGTTATCATAAATTAGATTAAAATTTTATTATAACGTAATAATCGATAATATATATATAGACGTAAATAATAATATTTAATGTATAATTTATTTATTTTCTTTGATATAGCTAATGTATAATTTATCGAAGGTTGATTTATTATCCAAAATATTTTTATAAATTTTATAGTATGTGAAATAATAATTTTATATTTTATTATTATTTAAAAAATTATTTATAATTATTTTATTATATAATGAACTTAATTAATAACTTTTATTATTGCGTTTCCACCTAAGAAAATCGGTTTATATTATTTGTATGTTTTTCTAATACTAATAAATAAGTAATTATTTATATTATTATATTTATTATTTTAAATTATGGTTTAATCTACTTATTTCATATGTTAAATAATATAAATTATATTTTGTATATTAAATTCATTAATTTATTTATATTAAAAATAGAAAAATTATAAAATAAAGCATACAAAAGATTAGTTGATTTACATATAAATTATATTTTTAAAAAATAAAACAATATTTATGATACATAATAATTTTTGGTATATATAATGTTATATATATTAAGATGATCTATTTTAATTATGTGAATAATTATTGTTACTCACTTTTTATTGCATTGATAAATAATATTTAAAATTAAAAGAGAAACAAATAAAAAATTTTCCTAATTTAAATTAGAAAATATCTTGTAAGTATATTCAGCTTTTATATATACTAAATATAAAAATATTTAATAATATAGTATTTATTACAATAATGATTCAAAACATGCATTAACTCAATATATACTTAGACACAATAAGACTTTCAAGCAAGTAAGATCAATTTAGGCTTATTATTAAGGTTCAAAATATGACTCATGTTCATTACTTTAAAGTTCAATGTAGTGAATTTTACGTTATTCATCTCAAATCAGTTCGAATTGAATTTTTGTTGTGAGTTAGAGATAATAATGAATACACTTGAGGTCATGATGAGCTCCTTTTTCTGTTCTTCACTTCTATTTTAAAAAAAATATCTTTTGTTCCATCTTCATCTTCATCTCAAGTCCTTATATAATTATCCCTTCAGAAAAAACACAGATACCAACAAATATTCTTTGAATTTTTTTTAAATAATAAAAAAGTCATAATATAATAATCATAAAATAATCAATTTAATATAATTCAACAAAATTAATAACATATTCATTATAAAAAATAACATTTAAAAAAGTATATATAAAAATATATTTTAATATAATAACATAACACAATTTTTGGGTAGAAATTAGGATTACTATATATATATATATATATATATATATATATAAAATAGGATAAATCAATAATTTTATATTCGCGTGGATTTAACGGATCTCATAGAGTATGTACCTACCTATATTCCCATCCTCATTTCATGTGGGTGGGTTGTGCGAATTTCACATGTTCCCATCTAACCCCAAATTACAAGTAATCTATGCAAATACTCGCGTCTCGATTGATTTTTTCATCATCACTATTACTAGTATTCGTTGATTTGTGACGTGGAGTTATTCCAATCATTTAGTAAATTTTCAAACAACCAAAATCTAGGTTATATCATCCTCATTTAGTCATATGTATCACTGTTTTAACAATATTAATAGAAGATGAATGAATAAACACTAAATGAGTCATATTTTTCATATATATAACAATAATTAATATCATATATTATCATTTGTAAAATTATAATATTTCGAAAAGTGATGTACGGATAACTTAAATGTTGATAAATTTAAAAAATTTTAGAAAAAATTAAAAATATGAAAAAATTGCATGTTGATGAAGTAGAGCTAACGGAAGTGTACGCTCATCGCAGCAGAGGCGGCGCAGTAAACACAAAAGATGGCGACGACAATGTTGAGGGAGAATAGTGCGGGTTACAGTTGCAAAAAAGACGACGGTATCAACGTGAGAAACAATGGATTGAGAGGGAGTGAGTGATGAAAGTGCAGTGTCGTTTGAGGGATTAGGGACTTTAGAGTTTTTTGTTTGGTTTGATCAATCAAGCGGCAAGGAAGAAGCTTGCATAGTTTTTTGGGAAAGGTTTCGCAAAAACAACGCCGTTTCAGTGTTTAGAGATTTTTTTGTCCCTAAACATTTTCTAAACCATTCATGTCATATACTGTAACGGTTACATATGTAGAACGATGTTAGATCTTTTCATTATATTTTGCAACCTAGATAGATTGAGGGATCCAGCCATCCAGGTATCCAAATTTTAAGACCGTGAGAGATTTAAATGTATTTTCTAATCTTCAGGGACTTAGATGTCTTTAAGGATCTATTTGTCATTTTTTCAAAAAATTATACATAAAAAAAAAAAGAAGAAAAGAAGAGCTGAAATAACATGAGTGATAAAAGTGATCATTCTTATAATTTTGTTTGACCATCTATATAAAAGACCAAAAAATCATGATTATCTAACGAAATTAATTTGTATTTATTACATTCAATTTGAATAAATAAAAAATAATTTTATTTTAGCTTAGTCCTTATTTCACATGATTTAATTTTAGTTCAATACATATGATTTAATTTGATTTAATTATTAGTTAAAAATATCTTAATTATCTATTTTATTCATAAATTTATTATTTTAATGACTAAGCAATTAATCAAATCAACTAATTAATACACATAATTAGTATAATAATTAATTTAGTTTAATAAATTAAAAAATAAATTAAAAATACTACAAAAATATTAAAAAAATAAATTAAAAAATACTACTAAAATAAATTGATATATATTATAATAAATTATATAAAATTTAAATATCTAATCAAATTAATTAGTTACTATAATTAATTTATCATAATTAAATATATTTAACAATTTAAAAAAAATAAATAAATAATAATGTTAAAAGCATGTCATGTCTTTTTATATAATAAAATATATAGAATAGATTTTAATGCATCTAATTATAATAAATTATGATGATGTGTCAATGATTGTATAATATGTGCATTAATATGAAAAAAAAACTCAAATTATAATAAAATTTATTATTTTTTATTATTATTTTTAATTATTAATTTAATTTTTTTAAATTTAGTTTCATAAAATTTTTATTTTTTAAAAGTAGTTTATAAAAATTAATTCTTAAAAGATAATTTTTTAAAAGTTATTACATATATAATTAATAAATTAAATTAAAAATAATTTTTAATAAAAATAAATAACAACAAATTTGTGAGTCAAATAATTTTTAAAATTTAAAAATATTACAATAAACATTAATATAAGAATTAAATTTAGATATTAATTAATATATGAGTTTAAATTAAATTTTTTCATTTTGACAAATATAAATCATTTTTTAAAAATTTTATCTTAAATATTTTAAAAACACACCTATATTTTAAAAACTACAAATACAAATACTAATTCTTTTAGTTTATCAAATATAAAATAAAGAGTACAAGTACCTTTTTAAAATTTTTTATCAAATTAAATCTTAGTCTAATAATTTAACAACATATTCTAAATCTAAAAATAATAAATTCTCTTCGTCCTTTAATATTCTTCTTAATATATAATAAAATGATCGTTATTAGTACAGATTGTGCATTGAATACATCAATCATGATAAATCCAAAATGCATGATTTCTACTTCTGTATGATAAACAAAATGCCTTTAAAATGTTTGTTAGAAAAAAATATTGTTGATACATATGAAAAATAACTTTGTATATAATATATATTTTTTTAAATTTAAAAATAAATTGAATCAATGCTCATTTATATCTAAATTTAATTATTTCATCCATCGAAAAGGAATGAATCTAAATGCTGAAAATAGGTAAGTCAAAAGTAAGTAAAAATTTAATTTTAATATACTGTTAGAGTAAAATAATTTACATGTAAATTCAATTATATAATATCATATTATAAAAAATAACTACTTTTTATATTTGACTGTGTGAATGATAATATAAAAAAATGAATATAATTATACGATAGTATAAAATATTTTATACTATTAATGTATTAAAATTAAACTCAATTAATAAATAAGTAAATATGTTGATTTAAATTTCTTATTTAAACTAACTAATGCACCTACTATTCCATCCAAACTCATCACTAGACTATTATATTTTTCAATGGGAACACCAAAAGTGATTTGTATGGTATTGTTAGCCGTTGTTGCAGCCAGCAACATAGCGGAGGCAACATGGTGTGTGGTGAGAAGTGGGGCCAGTGCTGGAGCACTGCAAGCAGGTTTGAACTGGGCATGTAGCCTTGGAGCAGATTGTGGTCCTATTCGGCCTGGTGGCTCTTGCTTCAATCCAAACACCATTCAAAATCATGCCTCCTATGCCTATGACAGCTACTATCAGCGCAATGGCAAAGCCCCTAGCGCTTGTAATTTTGGCGGCACGGCCACCATTGCCGTATCCGATCCCAGTATGATTGTTTTATAATTTTGTTTCTAAAATACTCTTTTTTTTAATATGTTTTAAAATTTGAATCTAATATTTTTTTTAATAAATGTTTACTATTTTACTATGATTCACGGAAATGACACGATATAGGATACATGGACATACAAATTTAAAATTTTTATAAGACACAAAAATAAGACATATATATAAAATATAAAGTATTTTTTAGATAGATTGTAATGATATTTTGATATTTTATTGATATTAAAATATAAATTAATTTTTTAATTATTTTTAATATTTTTAATTATATAAAGTATTTTAAAATATTTTTTTAATAATTAATATAGATATTATTTCTAAATTCATTTCAAGAATAAATATTAAAAATAAGGCTGGATACGCAGACACGTTAGGATGTATTGTTTTTGGTAACTATACGTAATGATATTTAGATGTGTTAAAGTGTATTCAGAGAAAAATTTTTTATTTTTATTAAGCTGCACAAAAAATATACATATCAGACAAATATCGATGAGTGTCGTTTCGAAATGTGTCAAATACACAAATACAACAAATTAAGGAAGTATAAGTGTTTTATAACTAATAAAAAATTTGTTAATATTAATAAAGAGTAAATTAATTGACCTATTATTATACATATTTAAATAATTAATACCATGGTATATATCTTACTACACTACTAAATTATAAAGTGGATAAGATGTATCTCATTTTTGTTTTGGTGGATAGGTTTTGGAGGCTGCAGATACCCACCAATTGAAAGGTGTGGTTTATTTCTTAATTTTTAAATTCCAATTGGTTCATTTATCACTACTTCATTCAGAAATATATTATCTTCAGTTCTGCACCCCATACATGGAGAGTTGGAGACTAATTGGTACTGTCACAATGTTTTAACAGTGTTGGAAGAGCAGAAGATGCAACAAAGATGAAGTCTTTTACCGAAGACTCTACAAATTAGGCCCAAGCCCAAATATTATTGGGTTGAAAGAGCCAATGACTCAAGCCCATTTAACGTTAGACAAAGACGAAAGAGTTTGGTTACTCTATTCATGTACTCTCTATAATAAAGGGATGGAGAATTTGTTGGCCTCCACCAAAGCTGTACCAAAATTCCAAAACTGGTTGTTTTTTTTTTTTTTTTGGGTGACTTCCTAGAGAGTGGAATATAAGTATATAACCACCTATATAATAAATGCGTGTATAATGTAAATAAATAAATAATACAATAATATTTTCTGACAAAAAAAAATAAACGACTTAGTCAGAGTGCTATAGTAAGTAACTTTTGTGTTGAACAGAAATTTATGTTTTGAAGGTTTTTTTTAGTAGATTAGAGGGGGTTAAAGCCCCAACAAAAAGATAGAATAAATAAAATAAAGTAAAATCAATTAGTTACATTTTTTCAATTTCAGAGCCAAAAACATCTAAAGAGAGAGCATCGGTTAGTATTCGGATGGGAGTATAAAAAATATGAAGCCTATATAATACCCCATAGTTTCAACTCACATGTGGAATTCTTCTCACAAGAATAGCAATATTCTCAAGGAGCATTGCACAGGAATACTAGGTTGAACATCCATTTTTAATAAAATTTATGGTCATTTTAGAGTCTAACTCAACAATTATATATTAGAACTCATTAGCCACCGCGATTTTGAGACCTCTAATAATATTCCATAGCTCAGCTTGCATGATCGAGCAGCTGCCTAAATTACAAGAGAAACCTGTGACAAATCTTCTCAGTTAATTACAGAATACTCATCCACAAATTGCATTCTCCGTATGGCTAAAGAAGGATCCATCGACGTTGATCTTAATGAAGTTCTCATTGGGGAGGGGGGAACCAACGGATCTAGTTCCGATTAGTATTAGTCTTTTTCGGAATAATATTTGCCTTTATCATTGCGCTAAACTCATAACTCCTGTTTATAATAGACTCAACAACCCCTTTAGGATTAGAATTTTTTCCTTCGAACACTTGCTTGTTTCTAGAATACCACAGTAAGGATAAAGTAACTCCGAATTTCACTGACAAATCACCAGAGAAAGATAAGTTTCTAATGAGCCAATTCATATGATTCAGGCTAAAAAAGTCTCCAATGTAGTTACTGGACTGCAATAAATTCCAGGTAGCTCTAGCAAAATGGCAGTCACAAAGCACATGCATAGCCGTTTCATTACCATGCTGACAACGTGGGCAAGCTGCATATTGCGACATGTGTCTTCTATACCTTTCGGTATTGGTGATGATCGCATCATGAGCCACAAGCCATAAAAAAATACCGAATTCTTTTCGGATCTTTCCATCTCCAGATAAGCTTGAAGATTTAATTTTGGACTCTCAGGTTGTCTTGTGAAGAATTATAGGCAAACTTCAAGGAAAAGGCTCCATCAGGAGAAGTCGCCCACGCAATATGATCACCTTCCTTCCAAGTTGAGGGTGGACACATAGCCAAAATCTTCTAAACCACTATGTCTAGAAGCCAGATTTTAAGTTTAAATATATCCCAGCCACTTGAAATGGTAAGAAAAAACTGCAAGTAAACTAAGGTTCCTGAATCAGATGTAAAACTTACCTGAGGTTGAAGCTTATTTAATCTTTATAAATTAGGAACCCAGTTATGCTTTCAAAAATTGATTTGTGATCCATCTCCTATACCCAAATAAAATTAGACTAAACATCATCCCAAGTCGAACAGATTCTCTTCCACAAATTAGAATCATTATTCCTCCTCTCAATACGAGGAACAATGTCATTGCCGCATCTGTACTTAGCCCTCAAAACCTTTGATCAGAGAGAATCTTTCTTCTCGATCAATCCCCAACCTACTTTCATCATGAAGGCTTGATTCAAATCTTTAGCATGTCTATCCCCAAGCCCACCATACAATTTCGGCTTACTCACTATCCGCCAGTTTAAAAGATATATTTTTTTAGTTTGCTCTGTTTCTCCCCAAATAAAGCTCCTGCATTTATGATTAATAAAATTACAAGTAGCAGTAGGCAATAAAATAGTGTGCATAGTATAAGCAGAAGTAGTAGATAGGACAAATCTCATCAAAGTGGTTCTCCCAGCTAAGGATAGGGTGGAAGCCTTCCAATTGTTAAGTCTCCTTTTGACCTTAGCTTCAATCTCCTTGTATGTGTCTTTTGTCACTCTTGAATGGATGATCAAAACTCCCAAATATTTATCCAGGTTGTCCGTTCTAGATAAATTCAAGAAATTGCTTATATCATTCCTCACTTGGTTCTCCACATTTTTAGGGAAAAAATTATCATTTTTTATTGCAAATTTTTTGCCTGAAGCTCGTGCAAAAGACTTCTAAAACTCTCTTGATGATGTCAACTTGCTTTATATTAGTTTCTAAACAAAGAATTAGGTCATCCGCAAAACAGAGATGAGATAACTCAGGTGCCTCCCAACTAAGACGAATGGGCTTCCAAAACCCCAAACTAATGGCAGAATTAATAAGATGAGACAACCTCTCCATGCATAGAACAAAAATATAAAGAGATATCGGATTACCTTGCCGGATACTCCTAGTAGGAGAAAATTCATTTAAGACATCACCATTCCAAAGAATTCTCATCCTAGTAGTAGAGATGCAAGTACATATGAGCTCAATGATGTTCGGGGGAGTCCAATGTCGTTCAAAGCATCTCGAATGAAAGTCCATTTCAATCTGTCATATGCTTTTTCTAGATCAATTTTAATAGCCATCCACTCTTTAGGACCTTTCTTATTCCTCATAAAGTGAATGACTTCTTGAGTGATGATAATATTGTCTGAACTCTGTCTCCCGGACACAAAACTACATTAGATAGGATTGACAATCTTATCCATCACTCCTCTCAACCTGTTAGCCAAAGTCTTCGTAATTATTTTGTAAGAGATATTACAAAGACTAATGGGTCACATTTGCTTACAAATTGATAATAGGTTCCACTTTTGGAATAAGCGCAGTGAGAGTTTCATTTATTTTTTTTTTATTTTCACAGAATTTATAAAAATTCCCTTAACAAGCTTGTACAAATCAAGGACAAATTTATCCCATTGATTTTGATAAAAAAAAAAAAACTGTTTGAATATCATCAATACCAGGTGCTTTAAGATTTTCTATATTAAAAATAGAATCCTTAATCTTTGATAAAGAAACCATATTGTCAATAGCATCCAGATCTTCTTAAGGAAGAATTGGAAAGGAATTCCTCAAAATAAATTCAAAATCAAGAATATCATCAGAATAAAAATTGAAGTAGAAATTAAAAATCATATTTTTTGGATAGTTTTATCACTAATTCAATTACCATCAATATTTTGGAGACTGTCCACCTTGTTCCTACTTCTTTTAGCTAAAGTAGTATCATAAAAATACTTGGTGTTACGGTCTCTAAACTCAATCCACTTGCATCTGAATTTCTGGAACTACATTACCTCTTCTAGAAAGAAAATTTTTTCATAATTTTTCTAAAAAAAAATTTGCAAGTCTTGAAAAAAGTAATTATTTTAAAAATTTATGTTATCTGCAATTCTTTGTAAACGCTTAATAATTCTACTTTTTCTTTTGTAAATATTTTTAAACACAATAAAATTTTAGGATTTAACTGTATTTTAAAAGTAAAAAATGCATTTAGACCAAGAATCGACAGAATTTCAATTATTATTAATCATATTAGAGAAATTCAAGCGTGTCAGCTAGACAATCATAAATCTAAAAGGTCTATGCCTCTATGGTAATTATTTTCATGGTTGGGAGGAGAAAAATGAAGATAAAGAGAAAATGATCAGAGTTAAAACTAGCTAGGACGGTATTTTGAAGGCTTTAGTAAGTTCTTTTGAGAACTTTGTCTTTGTATATAACTATACAAGGTAAAAAATAAACCCTGGATAGTGGAATATACGAGGACATTTTTTTTTTTCAATTAACCTTAAGGGTCAATGTCATATAATAATTCTTGAAAGAAACAAACATCCTATCTTAAGATACCATACATTTCGAACTTGATAGAATATTTTGAATTATTGATTTTTAATGCTTGATACACACCTACAGAAATATTTGTTACGTAAACATAACAATGATTAATACTATTTTTTTTTGTATGGTATCCTCATTTTAATCGAATAAAAATTAATTTATTGTAAATCAAAATTTTATTTAAAAATTTATTATTGATCAATAAATTAAGTCATATAAGCTTTTATTTATCAAATATTTTAATTTGTTTGGTTTGAATAAATGCTAACAACTTGATATTTTGTTTATATAAAATATTTATCTAATTATCCAATTAAATTCATATTTTAGATTGTTGTTGATATATATATATATATATATAACACAATACATGAAATGCCTTGTTAAATACATGAATATGTTCTTTACTACTATCCGGTTAAAGAAAAGTTCAATTTACGTTAAATTTTTTTTGACCTATTTAATATTCTCTCATCAACTATTTATCTCACCTGAATAAATATTTTTTGTTTTTCTTTCTTGAATTAATAATCTCAGACAGATTTTTTAAATTAGCAAAGAGAATGTTAGGAGATTAAAATTTATTGTTTTTGACCATTATTTAATTATTAATTTAATTATTTTAATTTAGTAATCTAACAATATTTTTTATTCTATATTTTTAAATATTAATGATAAACTAATAACCAAAAAACCAAAAACAATAAATCATATTGACTCTTTAGTATTGTTCATTAAGAAAAAACAAAAATCTCAAAAAAGAAAACCAATTTAATACTTGGACTCACACAAGTTGTTGTCCTCTAATTAAATTCCGATTAGTTTAAGAATAATATTCAATGAATAATGCTAAAAATTAATATTATAACAGTTAATTTCAATTAATATTATAATAAATTATAAAATAATTCAAATATAAAATCATTAAAAGTAAACTTTTGTTTAGTTTAAATTTTGAGAAAGTCTAGGAACCAGTATTTCTATTAAAATTTGGCAAATATTTAATCAGTAAAAAAAAAAGTGAATAATTTCACATTATTGGATGAAATTTTACACTATTAAAAATATCAATAATAACTAATTGATAACTACAAATCACAAAATTTACTAACTTTCTAGCACTCTTCTTAAATTTTATATCTTTTAAAAAAAATTAAATAACCATTAATTAATGACAATTAATATTATTAACTAGTACATAATATAATTCAAAAATATTTGTGATTTACTGTAAACTAAATCCCTCTTGATTTTCTAGAGATTCTTTAAAATAATACAAACATACAATTTGCACAAAATGATTACTTTCAGAGACAACTTTAAATGAGAATAATATATAAATGGTTAAATAATTTAGTCATATATATTTAGTTAAACATGCTAAATGATTTAACGATCTAAAACATTGTTTTTAGAAGATATTTTTATTTGAATAACTATTTTTATGCAATTGAGTTAAATATATAAAATAATTATTTTTATTGAAAGAAATATGTATAATCATAATTACTTTAGAAAAATTTTTGAAGACGGCGTTTTAACTTTTTAGTAATTTTTTAATTATTTTATTAGTATAAACATTAAATAATTTTTAATAAATATATTTTATTAATTTATATGTAAATTTTAAAATATAAATATAAATTATTAAACACTAAGTGATTTAAATTAATAATATGTGATGTCAATGAGTAATAGTTCAAATAGTAGTCTTCTCATACTCAATTAAAAAGTTGCGGGTTCGAGTCTCCTATTTTTGGTTAAAATAAATTAATAATATTTGATGAAGTAATATTTCGGCTGATTTCTTTTTGTGTGGAAAAAATTTTGGTATTTTTTTGGGAAATGAGATTATTTGGTGTAATTACAGATGTGCAGATTTTATAGAAAAGAAGTCAACATGTGGGGCATGTTAGACACATGACAGCATTCTAGCCAATACGTAGCAACATATTGGCTACCACGTAGGGGACGTGTTGCATCACGTAGGAACGTGTTAAATGATTTCCATAATACTGTAATACACTTCAAATATCAATATTCAATCAAAACATTATCTCTCTTTCCATATTAAAAATCGGAAAAGTCTAGGGGCCAGCAGTTTTGTTGAATCTTGGCCAGTATGTAACCAGCAGAGAAATATGAGTCATTGGATGAAATCTCACATCAATCTCACACCATTAAATTATCATTGATAACTATTTGCTGTCTACCAATCACAAAAGTTGCTGGTCCCTAGCATTGCTCATTAAAAATAATTTCTGTAATATTTCTCGTTACTTTATGTAAACAGAGGAATACCTGACGAAAAAGTTACTGGGACTGATCATCCTACACAGCAAACTCACAGGCAGACATTAACGTTATAATTTATAAATACGAGAGAGAGAGAGAGAGAGAGATCATCGATAAAGAAAAAGAGAAGCTAAAGAGAAAGCCAAAGCGCCTCCTTCTGTTTTGATCTCTTCACAACAATAATATATGTTTTTTGCATCCCTCTTTTCCCCTCTCTGACCACACACTCTTTAATCTCTCTCTCTCTCTCTCTCTCTCTCTTCCTTTACCAACTAATAAGCAAAAACAAAGCCATATCTTCCTTCTTAATATGGCAGCACCATGGGTTCCACCATCGTCAAAGCTTCACATTATTTCCTTGCTGATGATGCTGTTAATGGTGACCACCATGATGAACAACAATGTGAGTGGCCAAGCAACATGGTGTGTAGCTAGAAGTGATGCATCCAACCAGGCCCTGCAAACTGCACTGGACTATGCATGTGGTTCCGGTGCAGATTGCTTTCCTCTTCAAGCCAATGGCCTTTGCTTCCTTCCTAACACTATCCAAGCCCATGCTTCTTACGCCTTCAACAGTTACTACCAGCGAAGGGGAAGAGCTCCTGGTTCCTGTGATTTTGCTGGCACTGCCACCATTGCTCAAAGCGATCCCAGTATGCACTACTCCAAAACACTCTTCATCAATTTACCGATCCCTTTGGTTAGTTCTCATTTTCTGTTTTCTGGTTTCTGTGTAGGCTATGGATCTTGCGTGTACCCATCTTCTGGAAGGTATGTTTGCTTATTTGCATCTTTATTTTAATATATTTCTTACACTCTGCATTTTGCAGCAAATATGAGATAGTAGTTCTTTTTTAGTGGCAGATGGAGAGTACAGTTTTTAATAGTTAAAGATAAGTGGTTAATGTTCCTTGTTTTTGAAGTAAATGGATTCTAATATTCTCATTCTCGGATGTATCTTTTCTTTATTTATTATTATTATTATTTTTAAATCCTGTTTGGTACCTTTTCTTCTGTGGCTTGCCGAATACACATATAGAGAGGCGAATCGGGAAGCCAAACAGTGGTGGCAATGTGCTGTGTTTCACTGTTTTTTTTGTGTGTTTGAGAGAGAGAGAGAGAGAGAGAGAGAGAGAGAGAGAGAGAGTGAATGGGGGAGGTTGCATCAGATTATGTTAGGACACGTGTCTCTTTGCATGAAACTAGAAATGCCATTAAACCATGGCCTATTTTCTGCAAAACTATGTCCTGGTTTATTTTATTTTATTTTTCAAATGTTCCAATTCTGGCTCTGGGGTTGCACTTGCGAACTTTGGTACCTTGGTTATATACTTATATGAATTCACTATAATATCAAACACATTCTCATCCATCGGTAGATTTGGGGAGTGGGGCACCCAAATGAATTAAATCTTATGTAAGTGATGATATATAATAAATATTTGATATATTAATATAGGTGGAAACTCATGTGTAGTCGAGTTCACGTGAAGTGACAATGAAAGTCGTTAGATGAGTTGACTGATTTGATTAATTTTCATTTAACGCCTCTCAGATATCAACTTCATGTGAAGTCGACTTCACCTGAATTTTCACACTTAATATAATAAGTGTGATCTTTATATAAAGACACATTTTCGAATATTACTTACTATTTTAGGTGGGGGAGTAGTATCGTTTGGTTCGAGTATTTGAGTGAGTGACGCCAAATAATAGATCATGATGTACGGTGCACCTGTTGGAGTGGGGCTCCTACTCCATCCAACGGCTCAGGAATCATCACCATGATGAAATCCTTTTGTCGTTGTTAACTAGTTTGAATCATAGTGTCAGTGATCTGCTTTACAGTGCTAAAGTGACTAGCTTCTCTCATCTGCATGGATGCAGGCAATGATACATCCTTTGTTTCCATCCATTAGTTTCTCATTTGCATGTAAAACCTCGAGATAAATTTATAATAGAATAAGGTCGCTATTGAAGTCTATAGTTTGGTAGAAGGGTGGTTTTTTATGAAAGGGATTCTCCCATATGGAAAGTTATAAGTTCAATTAATGACCTTAAAACAGAGCAATCTCCCATGGTTTCAAGTTTAGGTTCCATCAGAAAAAGTGACATGGCAACCATGCTTATTAGGATTCGGATGATAATCATTGCTTGTAATGTGTTTGATGCTTTTTGATTTCATATGTCCTAAACCATGTAAGAAAATTAGTGATGGTTACAGGGGACAATGATGTCAATGGGGCCACTGGTTTGAGTTCTAGGTTTATTGTGCCATCTCACGTGTCATGATGAATCTTTATTTGTTGATAGGTCACACTCACATGGTTATTGCAATTTAAAAGTTCAATGTAATTGGAACTTTAACCTCAATATGTTAGGCTGAATGGTAGCGCTATGGAGTGGGACAAATTGTGATATATAAACTTTTGATTAAAAAAAAAACACAACAACAAACAAACGTAAATTGTTGACTAAATGGTATTTGTTTTTCATTCATTCTTGTGAACTTGTTAGCACTGCTGGAGGGGGAAATACACCAAGCACAACACCTGCATTCAACAACCCGAACGTGCCGTCTCCTACAACAACAACACCAATATACGGCGGGGGCAACACCGGTGGGCTAACGCCGGGAATGAACACGCCGTTCCCCGACAATTCTAGGGCAGCATCAGAGGCAACAGCCACATGGTTTGTAGGGTTGTTTTCCTCCCTTCTCATTCTAGCCATATGCATATGATGATGATCTTTGGTGAGAATAGGAAGGTTACAGTTTTGTCAGGGGTTAAAAAGGGGAGCCTTTTGATGTTTATAACCTTGCTTTAATGCAATTTCATATTTTAAACATCCTTTGTATAAGGTTATAAACATTGCTGGATGGGGGCATTGTTATCCACCAGGGAAGGAAGGGCAGAGCTAGGATAGCAAATTATAGGGCTCAAGTTTAATTCAGTAGATCAATTTCATCGTCCCCGTTGCAAACAGTATATTTCATCATATCATCAGCTTATAAAGCTCTATTTAGAATGAATTTCTTCCTAATCATCTTTTTAAATTCAGTTTATTTCAGTTCCCAGAACACTAAGCATTTTATCACGGGTGTCGATGCTAAACTGATTTGCATGAATACATTAACCATGCTAGGTGTATACAAAATTAGTCATGACTATAAAATACATATTAAAAATAAGTTTAAATTATATATACATATATTTTTTTTTTCAGTTGCATCAAATAAAATAAAATTATATATATGGTGATTCAATCCACTCGTCATAATTCATCAATAATAATAATAATTTTACTATAAACAACTCCTATCAAATTAATCTTTAAGGGTATTAGTGTCTTTTTATATAAATCTGTGTCAAATTCTCTGTTGACCCTTGGAGATATTTTGCAACTGAAAATTACATGGTTTAATGGAAATGACAATATATTACGTGGATGATAAATTCTAAATTTTGAATAAATCAAATATAATAATTATAAATTATTCAAACTTATTTTATTTCTAACTCCTATATTATATACTTGTATTCTTGGAAAATACTGATGGAATACAAAGCAAGTTCATATAATTAGAATCTGAAATATGATATTATTTACTAAGCTGCCTTACGAATGAGATTTAGATAACGATTAGAAATGTACTTCCTAATTTCTAGTTATAAATTACTGAATTTGTAAGGGGCAATAGACTGCTTACCATGCAAAATTCATTACTAATAGCCTGCCAAAATTGTGAGGGGCAATAATTGCTTAATGCTTACCACAATCCAAAGTGTAATTAGGCCAGTGTAAAATGGAAGTAAGAATTGCCTATTACTTATTTAATTTTATATTGTATTATAATTTACTCCAACGAAATCCCATGGAATAGAGATACAAGATTCTCTCGTAATTTAAACAGCTCTGTATAGACCTCCAAAATTTCTCCGACACAAGCATAAGTTAAACAACACAAGTTTGGTGAACAAACACTTGACTTGGAAACATTGAACAATAATAATTGTAAGGCCTGATTCAGAATATAACAGTTGCTGAACTATAGAACTCCAAAGAAGGGATTCTTAATTGCAGAGTCTAGTTCAGACCCAGCTGAATTCAGAACTGCCATCTCAACTTTGTCCCTGGGCAAAAACAAAAACTCACCACCATCAATCTTCTCAAATCCACAAATCTCCAGAAATTCAATGCCCCCCTTCAAGGCACCAACTCGTTCCTGTCGCAAACAACAAACATTACATTCAAAGCATCAGCAATTGTTTTCTTTTTCTTTGGTAGAGAGAGAGAAGATGATGGAAAAAAGGGGGAAGCAAGAAAGGGGTGAGCAATTATTAGAAGAATATATGGTTAAGGTCTGAACGTCTTGTATCACTTGCCCATCCCAAATCTTAGATAATTTTTTCATCTTTAGGGAAATTCTTACCTGAAAAGTTTGGTTACTAAGTCGGATTTTTCTGAATTTTTCCTCGTCAGGATTTCTGGCAACATTTCCCACATAAGTAAGGAGGGTTTGGAATGCTTTCTTTACTCTGGTATCGTCCTCCTGCTCCAAGAATAAGTTACCATGTAAAGAGACATGAGTTATACTATATGCCCAAAAGTTTTGTAGCCAACATATAGGCAGCATAAGGAAAACAGTTAACCAAATACACTGAAATTGGCGTTGTTGGCTGCAGCCGAAGCCTACACATTAGCTAAAATAGTATTGGTTACCTATACTTCCTCACCTATGTGTAACAATATAATTAACAAGTAGCTACTCAACTAGCAGTGTAATGCAATAAATAAATTAAGCATATAACAAAAGAAGCAATCTTCTAAAAGCAACCGCCGGAAAGCAGTTTTAAAGAATTTTAATTCAGAGGCATATATGATATATGAATACAACCTGTGTTTCTTCATTCTTTTTTATCAAAAACAAAAAGGAAAGTACCTTGTGGTTCTGCTTGAGAGAACGCAAGCACTCTCTCATTTGTTCCGCTTTGGTGGCAGGCCTAACTGGCAGAAAACTCTGCATGCAAAAACAAATTTTCAAATAAAGAAGTACCTGGGGAAAAATTGAAACCCATTTTTGGACCCTCTCATACCTTTTTCTCCTCTACAACAGTTGAGGGTTTGGCTTCTGAAGGTTCCTCCGGAGGCAATCCAAGTTTTCGCCTTCTTTCAGCCTAACATCATAGAGGAAAAAAATTATTCTGCTGGTGGTTAAAGGCAGAGATTGAAAATCTTGCAGGAATTCTTATCTTCTTTAAAAAAGAAGAGAGCACGACATGATGACCATGCTGATGTACAAACTCAAGAAAGAAAAAACATGACAAAAGAAAAAAAAAAAGAGAGGGGAAAGGGGGGGATCTGTTTGAAGAAGCTACACCTTGTCCTCTTCTAACTTCTGCTTGATTTTCTCTCTAGCCCTTCTCTCTTCCTCTTTTTCTGCTTTTCGCAATGCCAGCAACCTGTAAACGGAAGCAGATTTTGCTTAAAGCTAGGTGCATTCATGACAAAAGACAGGATGCAAGACCAATAATATACTGGTTAAGACAGACCGTTTTCTCTCATTCTCTTCTTCGATCCTCTTTGCTTCTAGCAACTCCTTGCCAATGCGAATTCTCTCCTAAATAAAAAATATATATGAGACAAGCATACGTATCTGCTTGACATGTATGGACATATGTATCTTGAGATGGTGTATTAAGATTTTGCATACTGGCCCAACCACAGAAACTTTATATACATAAATTAAGAAACAAATTCTTCAAGAGGATAACCAAAAAGATACTTCTTACTTTGGAATGTGTCACATTGCAGAGATATAATATAGCAGATTGAAATTCATACAATGATAGCCCTATGTATTCTTTAGGAGCTAAACTCTCATCCATGATGTGGGAGTAATTTACAGTATAGGTGCTTAAAAATTACCGAGGAAAGATAACCCGAAGCACTTGAGGCCCAATTATAATTGATTACTTTATTCAAGTTGTTTCATAACCAAGGACAACTCTTACGTTTTGTCTCGCCTGAAATAATTTGTAAAACCTTAAGCACCTACATGGAGGTTCAAAATGGTTTTATATCCCTAACAGGATGTATAGACATAAACACCCACAAATATATTAAAATGCAAGTATCAATGTAAATCACCTATCGTTATCACCAAGAGATAAGTGATTCTACAAAATACCTTTTCTCTTTCTCTTTCCATTCTCCTTTCTTCCTCTTCTTTCTTCTTGCGAGCTTTCTCCCTTAAATATTATAGATTCAAAATAAAAAGTGATAATACAAATGAAAAACCGATGATAGATAAGACTGACTAAAACTACCACACACAAACTATAATTCTGGACAAAAGTCAAGATACACAAGATGCTAACTAGATTATATAACAAAATCTAAACATGACAACAAAAGAACTCCAGAATACCCAGAAGCAAATTAGCAAACACAACAAAAAGACAGGAAATTCAGCAAAGCCACCATTAACACCGTCATATAAAAGTTGCAGTCATTTATATAATCTAAATGCAGTATTGGAAGGCGCTAAAATCTGCAGATGCATTTCTAATAGTTGACCGCTTTAAGAATGCCTACAAATCAGGGTGCCCAAACTAGGTGTTTGATGCATATACACAAGCTGCTTAAGCAAAATTGAATCTGTGACTACCATGGCTACATTATATTTAAAGTTTAAACTCAAATAGCTTCACAATTCAGGCCATATGTAAATCTTATTTGACATCCAGTTTCAAACCTTAGCTCCTGTTGTTTAGCCTTCAGTTCTTCTGGGGTAAGAGAAGGTTTAGGAGCCTCAACTTTGGTATTGGCAGGTACCTGAATGAAACATCAGGTCAAGAGCTAGATATTGCAACTTAGTTATACCAAATAGATTTGACATTAAGTCATAGCATGAATTAGTCTAATTTGATTAAAAATCACAATATTAAAATCTATATCTCGTTAAACAATGTGAGTACCATGAATATGCCATATTGCCATACTAATAATGTAAACAAATCATACCAAGGGCATCTGATCTATGTCAGGGTCAGACTCATGCTCTACTATCCAATTTATGGCAGCCTCGATGCTAGCATTACCTATAGAAAGAGTCAAAGAGAGAACCAAATCCAATGTTTAATATCTACAGAGTAAATGATATCAATGTCCAAATATAAATAACATAAATAATGTATTGTAAAGTACCTAGATCTAGAGATAGTAAAAGTACACAATTTTAAAAAAATGACTATCTACAATTGTGTCAAATGTAATTGTTATCACACACAAGTATTAACAGTTTCATCTTCTTTTACCCACTTTTCATGGATCCTCTCAATTTTTTTCCTTAATTGTTTTGTCAAGTGTGATCTGTCACCACTCAATATCTTCTCTCACATGTTTTCTCTTGGTCCCACTTAAGGAGTGTATGGTGAGAGATCAGACTTGACAAAATAATTGAGAGAAAAAAGATGGAGAGGATCCATTCCCGTTTTCCTCCACGACCCCCTAATAAAATGTACCATCTTTCATTTGATTTGCTTAACATAGCTGAGCCTCTTATTAGCTTTCTCGCACAAAACATAAAGAACAATATGCAGCTAGAAATATAATAACAGAATTGAAAGGAAACTCACCAGAATAATGAAGTGCACGTGTTGCTCGAGCTGTAGAAAATCCCATTGCTTCAAGTTCCTCAACAAGCTTTTTGTCAACCTCAGGAACAACCATTTCTGTATTTTAAAGCATAAAGCAATAATTACTGACCTTAAAAAGTAGATATTATCATTCATTAGCCAAAAGAATAAGGGTGAAATCTTTGAGAAGGCTTTCCAAAAACAAAGTGACACACAATATCTATTTTCAAGGTTTATTACAGTCATGGGTTAATTGAGGCTAACAGAGTAGTAGGTAACCTGCATCTTGGCTTGCATCTGCATTGAGAGCCTCTTCTGAGGTAGCAGCTTCATCCACTTTTGGAGCCTCTAAACTTATCGGTTTGGCTGCCTCGGAAGTCTTATCTACAAACTCAGTATGCCCGGTTCTTTTCGTATGCAAATCACTTTCCTAAATGATCAATAGCATGGGGAAAGGAAAACTATCAAGAAATCAAGGCACCTTAGAAAACACTGCAAAAACAAGGTTCCTTCTTCTCCATACATAATGAAACAGAAAATTATCTCCTAGACTCAACAAATATACAAAATACACACACAAAAAGAAAGTTTGTTTGTTTTAATTTCTCCCCGTTGCAGCAGCCAACTAAAAATTCAGAACCTCAAACAAGTTAAACCCTAAAATAACTGAAAATCACAGCAAGATCATAATTCATAACTGTTCATCAGCTGCTTGTATAGATGGTTCAATTCAAAAACACGATCCAGAAGCCATGTGCTACGAAGAAATTGAGGAAACGTAAACAGGAAAAGGAGAATGAAAGAGAGATAGGGATCTAACGGTTTGGATCGGCAGGGTTTGCCGCAAGCAGTGCAGACGAGGTTGAGAACTGCTTCGGTGGATTCGGAGAAGTTGGAGTGGTTGGTGAGCTCTGCATGCTGTTGCGCTTCCTCTACGGACCTCAACAGAGTGCCACAGTCACCACACTTGAGAGAAACCCCCGCCATTGATACAACTTTCACAGCTTCTTCACAAGAGCACCGCAGCTGTTTACTAATCGGGAAAAGGATCCGATTAGAAATTAATAATACATGTTTGTATTGTTAATTAAAAAATAAGAAAAATAAAAAATTAAACTTTTACGTATTTATTATATATTTATTAAAACGAAAAAAAAAGGCAAGGAAAATCTTTGTTTTTCGTCTAACAGAAATTTTTTTTTTTATCTTGACTCAAGGAAATTGTTTGATTAGGTTTTTTATTTTTATTTTTCTTTTTTTAAACATAGACCAAAGGCCCAAAATGCAGAGACTACACAGTCCTAATAAGGCAATGAGTAATTGAATACGATAGCATGTATGACCAAAAAAAAATAAAAAAATACGATAGCATAGAGCAGAGCTTGAATTTTCCTTCTCCTTATTGTTTCTTATCCGTTTAGTCACAGCTTTTGAGTTGCTTTGTCAATCTTTAACACTATGTTTGGTTTGGTAGAAAATGAGTGGAAAGAAAATAGATGGAAAAAAAATGGGTGAAAAATAATATTTTTCTTTATTTGGTTATGAAAAAAAATAAGAAAAAAAGAAAATTTTAGTGTGGATCCCACTAAAAAATTTTTTTTTCCATCACAAGCAAAAAATAAATAACTTAATTTGTTATTGATCGTATAATCTTATTCATTTCATAGAGTTAGTCATGGTGATTTACGAACAAATTTAAAATCAGCAAAAATAAATAACTTAATTTGTTATTTAGTAAATTGAAAATTATGACTGTAATTTATTAATGAAAAATAATATAACGTGAATAAAATTAAATTGAGAGAGAGGTCATTATTTTATTTTTAGTTTAACTAAGTAAATCTATTATCTATTATTTATTATCGATTACCGTATCTAATATCTATTATTCTATTATCTATTATAATTATCTATTAAATTTTTCTTTTAATTATGAAACTGACATAATATGTTTTTGAGAATATTTTTTAATTTATTTTTTTAATTCATTAAATATAATTTATTATAAAAAATTAATTATATTAACTAATTAATTATTTAATTAAATATTTAAATATCACACTCATTAATTTAATTAATTCATAAATATCAAATTGAATTTCAATCATTTAATTATGAAACATAACTTCTTCTTGAAGGTATTTTTCAATTTTATTTTGTTTGATTGATTAAACTAAATTAATTATAATCAATCAATGAGTTATAACTCAAATGACATAGTCTTTTCATATTCTCCTAAAACTTAGGGATTCGAGTCTCATTCCTATCTTTGATTAAAAAAATAATAATTATAATCAATTATAAATAATCTATTATTATATCAATTATTTGATTTTAGATGGAATTAATAACATGTCACAAGCAATAATTTTTTTCAATTCATCTAGCACAACATAATAATGAACCTAATTATATTAATATGCTAACGTTAATCTAAGTCATTAATAAGTTTTTTTATGAAAAAATATTAATATTTCACGTTAGCTTTAAAACTTTGTTATTACTATATTAAACTTAATTTGTCACTGTGATTTAATTTTTCAATTATGCAATATGTTTTTTTTTTTTACAAATCACATTAAAATATTAAATACATAATTTTAATTTGCTTACATATAATTTTAAGTTCTCATTTACTATTTAATATTCTTTATATCTTTCATTTTTTAATGATTTTTTTATTCTTTAAAATGTTCAAATATATACATAAATAAATGAAAAAAATGTGTTTGATTAAAACTCTAATTTATAACTTTATATGTTTTAAATGCAGTGACAATACATAATTTAGGGTAAAAAACCATATTAAGCCAAATGAGTCAAAAAATAACGTAAATACGCCAAAGCAAAAATCGTTTCAGCAATAAGCCAGATCGTATTTTTATATAATTCGAACCAGGTTGGTTCGAATTCTAATTGTTAATAAATCGAACCAGGTGAGTTCGAATTAGGGTTTTTTGTTGGTAATAAATCGAACCAGCCTGGTTCGAATTAAGAATGAACGTAATTCGAACCAAGGTGGTTCGAATTATAGAGAGAGAAGGTTTCCATGTAATTCGAACCGGGCTGGTTCGAATTACACCAATCATAGTTCGAACCAGGCCGGTTCGAATTAGTGTGAGACTGACTGAGCTGTGTATCTATGGACGAGGCAGATCCGAATCGGCCAAAGAGGTGCGGCCTATGTCGCCAACCCGGACACAGACGACGTAGTTGCCCACAGGTTGGAGGCTCGTCTCAGACAGGACGCCATGAGTATGCATGGTGTTAGTGTTAGCGTTATTTACATGAGTGCGCATGTTGCTAGTCTTAGTGTTATTTACATTAGTCCGCTTGTTGTTGGTGTCAGTATTGTTTACATTAGTGCGCATGACTTTTACTTTGATTGTTTATGAATAATGCTACACTTTCCGTAGATGCACAATTTAATAAGAAAAATAAACACTAAACTGTTTCAAGATTCATTGATCATACAAAATGAATGTCCCAGAACACAAATAAAAAAAAACATAGGTAAACAGACTATAACATAACAAAAAAAGTACAAACCACTATCATACATGATTGAACTTTAAAGAAAAAAATACATGAAACGTGAATCATCTAAACAGATGCGACCCAGTACCACAGCGACGGGCTACCCGTGCCCTCTGACCTCGGCGGATAAACGGCTCCTCATCCTCGATGTCATCCCCGTCATCCGGTGGGGCAGGCTGTGCTGGTGGCGCAACATGCAGGGGTGCCGCCGAAATCCCTGCGACAGACTCTGATGCAGCGGTGAAGGCGGATGGAGGAGTACCTCCGAGACAGAACTGGTGACCAGCGGATGAGGATGGAGGCTCATTCAGATCAACATCTAACGGGGCCTGTGTGCCTGAGGTCTGACCACCACTGCGTGGAGTCGCGTCCCCCTGCGTGATGGCGGTGATCTCCTCAAGGAAGCGTGGACTCCCAAAGTCCCCAACAAGCGTGTCTGACCCAATAAAATCTGACCACTGTGATCCCGAGATGCGCCAAGGTGTCCCCCCCTGCTCAGGCTGGTCATCGGCTGGCACACCAACGAAGTAATCTCCAAGAGGGCCTGATCCAAGTACAGCGTCACCTGTGTCAGCCCCGGCACCCATCCCTGTACCATACCACTCACCTACATGACCCTGATCGTGTGTGCTAGTACCAGCAGATGCAGCAGCCCCTGAACCACCCCCACCAACGTGCCCATGCTGATCAGGGTCATGCAGATCAGCCCTACCTCGCTGGCCTCGTCCTCCGCCTCTAGCGGGACCGGCGTCGTAATCATCGTGCACAGCATGGTCAGGCCACCTCCACTCACGCTGGCTCCGCCGTGTCCCCACACCCATCCTCCTCTCAACCCTACGCCTGTCCGGCACGTCCTCAGGACGATCCATGTCAGGAACTCGCCCCGGACCCCTCTGTGAGGCCTCTAATGGAATAGGAACTGTTCTAGGATCCCCCAACTGCGTCTCCGGAGACAAGAACCTCTTCCCATGCTGACGCCACCAGTCAAGGAACGCATGCGAAGGTCCGGGGTCGCCGACAACGTCGAACCTCAGCACACAGTCCTGACGAGAGTCCCAAAGGAGATGCCACTTCTGCAAAGTAGACGGGAACCATCGATCGCCGCCTCTACCGTCCTTGGACATCAAAAAGTCAATGTTCAGGGCGGGATGCGGAGGGGGCTGAACCCCACCAAACTGCGGAAGAACACGATCTATCTGATGCCACTCTATCACAGCAAAGTAGATCAGCGCCGTCACAGAGCGCCACAACGCCATATGCCGAGGCTCCAAAACCTCTGGATGCACAACCTGAAGTACGTCGGGAGTACTGTACGGCATCCATAGAAACTGCAAAAGGAACTCACATTTGTCAGGGCAACTGTAGCACACAACTAGAAATGCTAGATTCTAAAAGGACACTTGTTAACTAGCATACTCACCTCCCCGTCCTGTAACCGGTCTATCCTGAGCCTCCACAACTGCACTCTAGGACCCTTCTCGCTCCCGGAAGGGTTGTAACCTGACCATCTGCACCATACACATTTGTTACATCAACAGAAATATGTGTTCAAACTATGCAATAGAATATTAATGACTACGCAGTTATGTATGTCAAATTGAAATAGAGAAGGCCTAGTAATGTACCTCGATGCCAATGGCCAGCTCAACTCCTCATAGCCGGCAGGCCTAAACCGAGGAAAGCGCCAAAAGATCCAAGACTGGAGTAGCTGAAGCGGGCCCGCTAACTTGACGACATGTCTGTTCGCCACTCGGCAGTGTGAGGTAGAGGATGCGTGTTTTCTTTGCTTCCATATTGCCGACATTTACTGACCCAAAGCTGATAGTGATCAGTTGGTGATGTACGCATAAAATTAGGTTAGTTGATAATGTTACGCTGATCATGCTAATTAAATTATTGGGCCTATGTTTGAAGACCCAGCAAGTGTTGGCAGCTATATTTGAGGGTGGCTTTTTTTCTTGTGTTATTGAACAAAAAAAGAAGTGAACATGATATGTGACACTAGAATGCTGTTTTTGCTTAACATTTTGGACCATGACAATTTTTTTGTTGAACATAAACATGAAGTTGGATAATGAAAATACAGCTATGGTAATAATAAACAATAGAAATATATAACTGAAGAAGATAAATAATAACAATAATAATAGTCCTTACTTATCTGTTTTGTTCTAAGCCCATGTTATTGTGTTATGAAATTTTGTTCTATGAATGAAAGAAAATTAATAACCTTTATTTATCTGAGAAAAAAATCTATTTAGATATTTAATATGTCAAGTTTAATAAATTTAAATCTTTAAAATAAATAAATTGAAAATTTTAAACAGTAGTTTTTTGAAGTTAAATATAACTGTTGAAAGTGTATGTTAAATCTAAAAACAATATTTAAATTTAAATTTTTTTAAAAATAACGTTTTTATAAATTTATTTAAATAGATATAATTCAAGTTATAAAATTTTAAAATTTGATATTTGCATTAAATAATTTGTTTAATAATTTAAATGGATATTATTTAATCTTAGGTTAAGTAATATTTATTTAATAATTACTTTGTTTGAAGAATAAATAATAGTTTATAATAATGGTTGTTGTTAAGTCTCATCGAGTTCTAGGAAGAAAATTTTGAAGTCCTTCTAAGTTATTGTTTTTGTTGTTTAACACGGGTACGAGTGAAAGTGGGCCTTCGTGAGCCGTGGTTGATAAAGCTGAAGCTCGGCTCACGAAAATTGCGGTTGGCTAACAGCTGGAGTCGTTAACAATGAAGTCGAATTTTTAAGCCGACGGTCGACTGACCGAAAGCTTAGTAGCTCACTCGAGTACACGAGCTGGCTCAAATATACAATAGGAATTTAATCGATAATTCTATATGAATAAATTATAAGTTATATATTTTAAAGATATTTAAAAAAGAATAATGTTGCATATTAATTATGTTATCGAGCAAGTTTTGCCGACAAGCCCACGATTTTAAACTGAAAATACTACGACTAAATTTTTGAATTTATTTAATTTCAAAATTAAAAATAATTAAACTAAAAGAATTAAATATGTAAACAAATACTCTCCCTCTTCATTCAGCAATGACGGTGGCCCCCAACAGACATAGCGGCGGTTTAAGCTTAGCGACGAAGGAGACAAGGCACGGCGGCTGTAGCAGTTCGACGGCGGCTAGGCAGAACGGCGGCAGTCCTTCATCCGCGTCTCCTATCTCGCACTCGTCCTCCCTCTCGAACGCATCTGTATCGATCCTGGCCTCTGATGACTAGCAACTGCAGCGAGCTGGACGAGGTTGGCGGCGACGAGACGGGACACGAACGGCGTGCTCTAGGCCCGCAGTGATGAGGTGTGACCGTCTCTCCTCGCATGGTGGCTCATAGTTCAGTTCTACTATTATTTTAAATTATGGCCAGTGGTACGGTGCTTAAGAGAAGTTTTTTCTGCCGGTGCTGAAAATGTGTGGCAAGGAGAAGGAAAGGACGCGTGGCACTGATGTCTCCCAAGTGCCGACAATTTCTGCGTTAAAGTTGATAGTGATGTATGCTGAAAATTTGGTTAGGAGAAAATAATGTTGTGTTAATGATGTCAATTATGTTATTGGGCCTATTTTTGTGGATCCAATAAATATTTGATCTCATTGTTTTTGTTATGCTATGGAACAAAAATAAAATAAATATGATATATATCACAGTGACCGTTTTTGTTTGATGGTTTGGGCCTTGAAATATGTTTTTTGGACATGAACCCAAAATTGGATCATGAAAATATTATAGTAGTAATAACCAATAAAAATATAAAATCAAAGAAAATAAAAATAATAATAATAATAATAATAATAATAATAATAATAATAATAATAATAATAAAGGGAGAAGATAGCTCTAAAATTAAGAATTTAGGATAGAAAGAGAGAAGATGTTTTTTATTGGTCTATGTTGTTGTAAAGTCCATGTTATTTAGTTCTGAAATCTTTTTCTTTGGAATAAAAAAATTTAATATCTTTATTTATTTGTAAAAAAGAATATTTGTTTAGATATTTAATTCTTTTAGTTTAATTATTTTTAATTTTGAAATCAAATAAATTAAAAAATTTAGTCGTAGTATTTTGAGTTTAAAAGCGTGGGCTTGTCAGCCAAACTTGCTCCATAAGATAAAGAATATATAAAATTATTCTTTTTTAAGAGTGCGTTGAAGTTCTTTGAACGCTGTATTTTAATGTTTGGCAATCCTTTTTTTCTAAACGCATAAGTGATTTCACAGCTTAAAAGCACGTTTACTAAAAGTCAAAAATTGTTACTCCTGCGTTCACTTCAACGCGAGTTCACATTTTATTATTATTATTATTAGTATTATTATTATTGGTGTTTTCCAAAAGAGTTTTTATATTTGTTTCATTATCGGTGTTTTTCAAAAGAATTTTCATATTTGTTTCAAGTCATTTCAAATATTTTAATTTTTTTTAAATTTTAGTTTTTTTTATATTTTAGTTGTTTTGCGTCTCGGTATGTCTTTCGAAGAGCTTAAAAGCGAAAACAACACAAATAGCCAACACAGGAAGAATATGAAAGCACTCAACAACACAACATGGCAGCAACTACAAGAAGCACGTATAGCAAGTAAAGCAATAACAAGAACACAGCAAAATTTTAAGGTGGAAAACCCCGTCAATGCGAGAGGTCAAAACCACGGGTCGTCCAGACCGATGAAATTGCTCCACTATAATCGAATGAGATACAAGAAAGTCTCAAACAAAGCACAAACATGTGCATATAAGCATCCAAAACATGAAAGCACCAAAGCACGTGGATCGAACGGTTAAAGAATGAGAAACTGCTGATCCAAGGTTGTTACTACTCTGTCTAAAAAATGAGAAACCTAATTTCTCTCTTGTGAAGGCAATTTCTCTCCATGAAATTCTCCAATGAACATCTCCACCGACCATAATGAAGAACAAGATGATAGGAACATGCAGTTTAACCTTCAAACTGGTCCAACGGTGAAAATTTGAGAAATTGCCGTTTGAAAATTTCTGCTTTGCGCAGAAAGGTAAATTCTATTTCTGGCCTTCTCTGTCTCTTTGGTGGCTACTATCTTTTTCTCAGATGACCCCCAAAATTTGAGTTAGGGTTGTGGCACAATGAGTGCAAAGAATAACCATCAAAATTATGGGACGTTATGCATATTGTTTAAAACATGCCTAAGAGATTGAAGCGGTTACTCATTTAAATGAGTGTTTATCTGCCAGCTAATCTCGTGCCCGACTTGTTTAAGACATATCTTAGCCTGCACCGACTTCTTGACACCAGGTCGGCGCGTAGTAAGGCTCAATTTTCTGGATTAGGCCTTTCTTTTGGACCTGGGCCTTTATTACTGGGTCAGGGTATGAACATAAGTTTTTCTCAAAAATGTGTCATAATTTAATTGGTAATTATCTCAACTATAGTTGAGTTATTTTGTAATTTATAATTTCAGATGGGTAATTGTATAAATTTTTAAAATGTTTAAATTCTACCCCGTTAATTGTAGCACGTTCTGACGCGATCTCTTTCATCATTCTTTAACGTCTCATCGAATTCCTATGACTTGTAATTTCTCCGTTCTTCCCAGTATAGGCAGCGCCGACTTCATTCCTATTTCTTGTCCTCTCAGTGAATCCCCTTTTTTTGGCTATGACAGATGAATCACTCCATACCAACATCAACGTCGTTAGTAGTTAGTTCAGTTCTTAAATTTTTTATTTAAAAAATATATTTTTATTTAATTACATGATGGAATATATATTAATATGTAAAATGTAATATAACAAAATAAATCTATTCTAAATAATTAAAAATATTATTAGGAACCATGAACATATAAATATAAAATTAAATTTTGTTCTCTAACCAAGTTAACATATTATTTATGATACATAAATTTTTTTAAAAATACATATATCATTAAAATTAATAATACAAATTTAAAATAATAACATGTCATATTTGTTACTGTATTTTTAATAATGTTGTTATTTTTTTAATTTACAATTTATTAGTCATTTATTATGTAATTAATAACAAAACAAATTATTTTAACGAAAAATTAAATTTTGTATTATCTTAGGGAAGAGACCAATATAATAATTTAAACAATAAGGTAAAAATAAAATTTTAAATAAATTTATTTAATATTAAAACTTTTACATACAAATATAATTTGTATAAATGTTTAAAAGATAAATATAAATATATGCATAAATTATATAAAACAGATAAATTGGGAGTATTTATGGAAAATAAATAATTATTTTTGTCTTCTTTTTTTATTTTAAACATATATTTTATATTTGTATCTTCAATATGTATACAGTTTATTCTTGTATTTAAAAATTTGAATATTAACTATTTTTTATTTAAGTTATCATTTTTATATTAATTTTTAAACTGATTTTTTTGGTGACTATTTTTAAACTGATTTATTGGTCTCTTCTTTATGATTATACAAAAAATGATTTTTCATAAAAATAATTTTTTTTATCATTCATTAAATAATAAAGTACTAATAAATTGTAAATAAAAAAAATAAAAAAAAATATAAAAAATACTTGTACAAAAATTGAATTTTGTCATATTAAATTTTTGTTAATAATTTTAACAATTTATATTTTTTTAAATAATTTATGTATGATAAAATGTTTAAACAGGAATACAGAATTTTTCTTTAACGAAAAATACAGCTTCAAAAAAAAATTTTGGGCTTCAAATCAAATTGGCCCAAATACTTAACCACATTAATTAACATAATTTACTACCTAACTTACTAATCACTATCACAACTTAAAGCCTGTTGTCTCTCTGCTTCTGTTACATATGTCTTGTCCTGGGGAACATTAATACACGCGTCCAACATCTATGCATTCCACCTTGTTTCAGCATGAAAAGAAAATTCTTCATCTCATCACCGTAGCACTCCCCTTAATATATTGATGCAAAGACTTATATAAATGTCTAATATTATTTGATAAAATTTAGATGTATTTTCTACGATTTATTATTATAAGTGTCATTTGGTTATTTTTTTAAATAAAAAAAATTTATAAAAAAAAGATAGTGCCATTGTCAGAATGTGCGTGCCTCGTTATTTTCATAATTTAAATATATTATTATCTATATTTATGAATAATCTGAAAATAGAAGAAAAACAAAGAAATTCAAAACATCAAACCTCAATTTGAACAGTACATATTCACAACAGTACACTTGGCATGAAATTCATATAAAAAATAATCTAACCATTAGTTTCCGACGAGTCTAATTAACAAAATATGATATTTTTTAAATTAGTTTTTAAAAAATTTTATCAATTAAATTAATTTTTTAAATATTATAAATTAATCACATTTATCATTTTATTATATTAACTATTTTTATCAATAATTAATGATATAAAATATTAACTTATAATATATATAACACTTAATATATTTAATTAGACACTAGCTGATCAAATATTTTGATAAAAATTTATCAATTTAATTTTAAATTATATTGGAATTAAAATTTATATAATTAAAAAATAATTAAATTAATAAATGTTTATAAATATATCTTATTAACATCAAATATGTCAGATATTATGTATACGTCAATTAACATTTTACATTATCAATCGTTAACAAAAATTCTTAACGACATGATACAAAAAAATAAATATAATTAATTTATAATTTTTAAAAAATTAATTTAATTAATAAATTTAAACCAACAAATTATAGTTTAAATAGCATAATCTCTTTATACTCATCTATCTCACTTTTAATTTTAAAAATAAAATAAATTTTTTATAAACTAATTTAACTATTAAACTAACGAAAATGAGTATAACAATACAATAATTTTGCCTTTTAGACACTAACCAATAAAAGAAATCAATAAGAACATGAATCAATATCAAAATTAAACCACTAAAAATCCCGTTGAAGGGCTTACAAAGGCCTTTAACATTGCTTCAAGAGAACTTTCATAAACTTTCAATAAACTTTACAATTTTGTGATCATATTTTTGTTGACTTGCTGTGTTCTATCTTCTATGGTTCAAGCCGAACAAAAAGCTCAAAGTATTGCTTTAGAATTTTTTTTGTTGATTAAAATATGCCATTATTTTCAAAATATCATATATTAAATGAATAGCAGATCCTATACTAACTTGTTCTAATATGTAATTGTATGCTACCATGTGCTTACTATGTAGTTTGGCTGATATAATATGTTCTTTGCAAGCCTGATTAATTTGGATCCATTGGCATATTATCGTTATCTACTTATCTTAATAGTTATTTTCTGCCGCCATTAAAATGTGCATTGGCGGCCTCTATGCCAATGGCAAGTTGGTGACGGGCATGTAACTACTTCTGTAAAATATTTGTGTCATATCAGATTATGTTAGCCTCAGCTAGGGATGGCAACAGATAGGTGAGGGCAGAGGATATTTTTTCGCTCTCTATTTTTATTTTCAGATTTATTTTTTATTTTTGTTTTAATTTTTGCTATTAAAAATATTTGTCTTCATTTTTATTTTTCGTGGCTCTCAATTTTTTGCGGGATTTTATTCCTCATTTTCTTATATTGATCATTTATATTAAAATTTTAATAAAAAATTAAAAGATAAATTAAAAAATATTGTTACAACAACAAAGACACAATCACGTACAGTAAAAGGGGGAAAGGACGTCGCGATAAGAGATAATGAGGTGGCAAAAGGGTGACGACAAGATAAGCACTAAGCAGGAATGGTGAAGAATATGATTGAGATGATATAAGAGATTGGAATTTGTGAGTTCTGGCCTTTTGAAGTGATTGAGGAGTGAGACAGCGCAATGTTAGTGTTATAAAAATAAGGAAAGATATTTTTGAAATTAGGGTTAGGTTTTTCAATATATATATATGGTATGTGAAATGACTAAAAAATTTATATTAGAAATAAATTAGTAAAAATATTTTAAGTAAATTTCATAAATCGGAAATTAGTGACGACAGGGCAAGGATCCCTACTCGGATCCCCACGTTTGTTTCGGAAGAATTTTGGCCTCCATCTCCATCCCTGCAGAGAAAATTACCCATTTTTTAGTCTCTACATAGAGCGGCCCCTGCGGGATTCCCGCGCTTCGGAGAATTTTACTATTCCTAACCTCAACTCCCATTGTAGTATTATTATATTGATGTCAATTTTTTCTCAAGCTGAATTTGTGCCTTTTAATTCTATTTTTGAATCTAAAAAAGAAACCAATAACGTTGAATAAGTGTTCTTTCTCTATTTACTAAATTGCTCATATAATTGTGTATTATTTATCATGCAGGTTCTGGTCATTTTCTTGTGTGTAAGGTCCGAACCAAAATTTTCTGAAGTGTATCTACATTTTCATTAGTGTATGAAACAAATTAGATTTGGATTAACTTGAGTGGGCACAAGCAATTGAACAAAGAGAGGAAAAGTTGAAGAAGATGCTAATTTTACAGGGCAGTAACTTGTTTTCATCAAGCGAAAGATTGGATAGTCAAATCTTATTGAACTGAATCTTTAACTGGAAATTCTTCACTCGTAGTTCTTCAATTTGAAGAATTAATTTGCAATCTGAGCTTTGTAATATATGTAACCGCCAGAAATCATGAATAGCTTTTCTGGTGAAATTAGAACACTCTTCTTGCCGCCTTTCTCCTGATCTCCTCACGGGGGACCGTTGCGAGAATGGCTGGGTCGAGGCAATGCGCGCGAGCCGGTGTTGCAGTTAACCTCAGGGTTGTAGCGGTCTCTCTCTCTCTCTCTCTCTCTCTCTCTCTCTCTCTCTCTCTCTCTCTCTCTCTCTCTCTCTCTCTCTCTCTCTCTCTCTCTCTCTCTCTCTCTCTGTGTGTGTGTGTGTGTGTGTGTTTTGAACCTTGTACCTAAGTTCTTACATGATCCGGGAGTTATTGTTACCTGTACCTCCAAATGGACGCCTTTTAGGAGGATTGCTCGTGGAGCGGCCATTGGCAGAAGGGTTGGCCAGCGACTCCAAGAGGTTTCCATGCTCACCCTATTCATGAGGCGACGCCCTTAGCGGTCGCTCCCTTCTTTTGGCTCGTCCATTGGGCGGAAAACCTCAATCCTCAACTCACATCAGGTCCCCACAAACGGCGCCATTGTTTAGTAGTCCGTTAGACCGGTGGTGGAAATATCGTTGGAGGTGAGGGTCGGAACCTGAGTGCAAAGGTTGAGATGGTATGGTACCAGCAATCGACGGTAGATCAGTGGGTGGTACCACTTGCATGGACATTTCGATATCAAAGTAAGTGTCCATACGACAAGCAGCTATATTAGAGTTATGGTAACGTACCTGATGAAAGAAGTAGATCCTTCTCCTTTATCTTTTTCTGTTCGAATGGGCCCTCCTACTCGGCTGAAATTATTTTTCATATGGAACCCTCTTTGGTGTATTTGCTGATTATTGGTGAAGGAGGTGTTTTGTCGAGGTGTGAGACTCAACACGCCGGGAGCATGGTACCGGAGCCCATTAATGGCGTGTCAGTCCCCCTTCAACACGCAGGGGGTGTGGTGATGTGGCGGGCAGGGACGGGTGGCAATGTCCTGCCAACATGCGGGGGTCATGTTGTCCTGGAATCCGTAAAGCGTTGCAGATTTTTGCTAGGTTCCGATGATGCAGCAGCAGCACAGGAGGAGCGTGTTGCAGGCTTGTCTACATGCAGGGAACAGTCCCCCACCTCAATAATCAGCGACCAATACCATTGAAACTCTATAAATTGAAGCTTCTCCTCATTCTATTCATGCATATTATCAAAGAAGGGATCACCGAGAAAGAAAAAAAGAGTATGAAAAAAAGGGGCGTGTTACCTTGAAAGAAGAAGAGAATGTTACTAGCAGTGTGTTAGTGATACTAATAGTGTGAGTAGTGGTTTGAAAGAAAAAAAATTATTAAAAAAATTATTAATTTATAGTGATTAAAAAATGGTACATAATTATATGGCACTTGAGGAAAATATTATCAATTATTTGGATCATTCAATTTATGTAAGTTGATCATTTTAATTTTTTTATATATTTAAATTTTTTTAAATTTTGTTATTGTTAGTATAATGTAAAAATATTGTAGGATTATTGTTTTTTGTATTTTATGAATATTTTAAAATAAAATTTTTATTTGTATAATATAATTATATTTTATTTTATATAAATATAAATATATAATTTTTTTCTGTTATAAAAATACTATAATGGAATATATATTTTATAATTTTTGTTATGAATATACTAATGAATAAATAAATATTTTGATTTTTTGAAAATAAATATGCGAACATGTATTTTCAAAATTTTAATAAATAAATATTATAATAAATATGTAAATATTTATAAAATATATTGTTATTAAATATTAAAAAATAAATATTTTAATAAATAAAAATGATTAAACATTTTATTTAATTTCAGAAAAAAATCATTTATATTTATTTATTTAAAAAAAGAAGTGTAACTATAAATATTTATTTATAATATTTAAAGAAATAAATGTTAATATATAATTTTTTCATGGAATTATTTTTCTGTATGTTTAATAAACAACTTGAATATTAATAAATAAATATTTTTTAAAAATAAATATGATAATATTTGTTAAGTATTTTAATAAATAAATATTATAATAAATATGTAAGAATTATTATTTATTTAAGAAATATCATTTGTAAAATTTATTATTTATTTAAACTAATAAATATATTTTTGTTGAATCAGCCTAACAGAAATTTGATGGTTCGTAAATTGGATCCGCCACAGATGCGAAATTCGATGGTCAAAAATCACTTACGCTCAATGGGATTCTATCATGTTTTTAGGATTGGGGTGATAAGAGAAATTTACCCCTTATTAGCTGCTCTGGTGAAAAGGTGGAGGCCAGAAACTCACACCTTTGTATTGCTAGTGGGTGAGGTTACTGTGACACTAGAAGATATCGCTCATATTTTTGGCCTACCCATTGATGGAGAGCATGTGAGCGAATGGACAGATATATTCGGCACGGTCCACAACGTGGTTATCGAAGACCACATCGAGATTTAGGCAGGATATAGACTACATGGAAGAGGTAAATTTTGAGGGTTCGTGTGATTCCTCTTTCCAAACATTAATATTAGGGTTCTAATATACCAATAATATGTGGCAGTTTGAGTGGCGGCTGTACGACAGATTGATCAAATCCGACGAGTTACATGGACATCTTGAGGTGTGTGACATCGTTGCTCCATTGTTGTCGTTCGAGTGTGTCGAATGGCACCCTGTGGACCGAGTGATGCGTCAATTTGGGTATGAACAACCTCCCTCGCGAGTAGCAAGAGACATTCCACTGGACCAACACTACCTCACTCTTCACGGAGTGCAACTTCATGACTGGACAGTTTTACATGAGGTATGGATAGCGGAATGGGGCAACAGGTGAAACACTCGGCTGCGGGATCTGCACCCCCTTTCGACATGCGACTTTATACCAATAATGGAGTACCGAGATTGGTACATGGGCTCATACGGACATATGATGAGATTGTTGGAGCACGTTTCTCAGCATCCATATCAGCCACCAACACCACAACCACTAGCACCACAGCCACTTGCACCTCAGGGTCCACCTCAGCATGCAGTGTTTGAACCGTTTTCTTAGTATGTACCACAGCTACCGGACCATAGTCATGGTAGCCATCACACTCACCACGGTGAGTCCAACCACCACGTCCAGTCCGGCGACCACGGCAAGGGAAGTCATCACAGACGTCGCAGTCAGCATAGTGGGCACCGTCAGCACACTCGGCACAGTCAGCACAACCAGCACTCTCAGCACAGCCACCAAGGTCAATCTGACTAGCATAATCATCTCATACTTACCATTCCAACTGGTCATGAATGGTTTGACTTTCCATTGATCCCATCGCAGATGCCATTTGACGGTCATGGAGATCAACAAATACAGCATTGGGCCAACGCTGATTTGGGTGGTTGGCCAGATCTTACCACTATGCCTTCACCGATAGGGTCGACTGATCCACATGGGGTATCAGTAGATATGGCCCATGGTATGCAGGGTCTTGCTTCCGAGCACACGTCAGGGGGTGCGTCGTGTGACAGTGGTTTCATCTAGCCGTAGTGGGCGTTCGAGGTTGTTGATGAGTACAACCCTGGCACATCTGCTCCGACGGAGGCATGTGGGTCGGCCACTTCGGCAGAGGCAGGTGGGTCGGCCGCCCCGGGTGTCGATGACTCAGTTCGGGGTCACCCGTATGACCTACCGACAGAAAAAATTCCACCTGATAGGTTTACTTCGTCATGGTTCGGTTAGGGCATAATGGGTAAGGGACTGAACCGGATGGTTCGAAAGAAGTGAGCTTGGGCTTAGTGTTTTTAGATTTAATTTTAAGTTATAACTTAATGTAATTCGTAGTTAATCTTAGTTAATCTTTTGTATGTTTACTTCACAGAGGCAGTAAATGATAATATTAACCTAACATTAAACATCAATTGATAAACTCTAAATTTAAAAATACAAACACGACTAACATAAAAAACATCAATTGAAGAAAACTAACAAAGACCTAGGGACCATCATCGTTACCAGCACCACTCGATCCAACACGCTGAGGATATCGACTACAACTTTATCCCTGATCACCACAGAGACGGCATATCCGAGGACCACGCATGTCGCGTGAGTCCATTTTATTCAAGTATCGGTCAAATTGGGACGACCTTTCGACGTTCGCCTCAAGGCGGGAGTAGCGACCAATGTGGATCCCTCATAAGCAGGACATGTCTTGGGATTCCCTAATGGTGTGAACTCAAATCTATATACCTTACGAACCTCTGTCATCTTGTACACATCATGCACATACAACTATCAATCGAGACGCTGGTTAGCACAACAAGCAATAACATGGCGACATGGTAGTCGTTCCACCTAAAAGTGTCCACAGTCACACGTCCGTCGTGCAAGATCAACAACTAACACCTTTCTACTAGTCATTTTGCGCACCTCAAACACCTTATTTCGTTTATCAAACCGGTGCACAACTATATTCCCAGCATGTTGCATATTTGCTTCTATCCGCTGTTGTGCAAATATAGAGTAAGTAAATCCAGCACACCTGCGTTCATGAGTCTCGATACTCTTTCGCGCAAAACGTTCATTTAACCGATAATATGTTGCTCGGACGAGCGCTAACACCGATAGATTCGGGCACCCTTCAACACTGAGTTAATGCACTCGATAAGGTTCGTCATCATATGGCCCCATCGAGATCCCTCGTCGAATGCCAATACCCAATGTCTGAGTCCAATGGCATCACACCACCTGGCATATGCCTGACCTCACTCTTTCAACCTCTTATAGCTGATATTGTATTCCTCCACCGTTCTTGAATACCCTATGTTGACAACAAGTTTTTGCAAATGAAGGACTTTGAATGCCCTTAAGAAGTTGCTGCCGATGTGCATTATATAAAACATCTACCATGCTCTTGGAGGTTGCCAGTCACCTCCATAATTATTTATTGCTGCCTGGATTGACTCATGTCGGTCTGAGATCATACCCACACCGTCTCTTCTAACAACATGCATTCCAAGATTCCTGAGAAAGAAGTACCACACATCAACTGTCTCCCCTTCCACGAAGGCAATGCAATAGTCATAATATTCTGGTTCCCATCTTGTGCAACAACAACTAGAAGTGTACCTTTGTATTTTTCGTATAGGTGTGTGCCGTCAACCTGAACTAGAGGCTTGCAATGCTTGAACGCCCTAATGTATGGATTGAAACTCCAAAATACGCGATGAAGTATTTTTACACCGTGTGCCTCCTCATTCCCGTTGTACAGTGGTCGTGTTTCTATTTGGACAATTGAATCAGGCATTTTTTGAACTATGACCGAGAGCCACCATGCAAAGCTTGGTAAGAATCTTCCCAATCACCGAAAACTTTGGGTATGGACTTCTGCTTTGCCAACCAAGTCTTTTGTTAACTGATGGTATAGTTGAACCTTGACTGGACTTCTGCTATTATAAATTTCACCTTGATGGATGGGTCAGTCTCAACCAATGGCCTTATAGCCTCAGCAACTGTATCCGAGTCCAACTTGGAATGATCCTGTGAAATCGCTTCCATTGTGTACGTGTGCCTACCGTTGTATCTGCGTATCTCCCAACAACCTTTTTTTCTGTATCAAGTTGGCTCAGATAAGCCAGTAGCGCCCATGCCCAAACGTCTTGCATTTTGCATAGAACGTCTGTGGCTTAGACTCATAGACATTGTAGTCAACTCCTCTAGAACTGTATTCCATTCCAATCATGAACTCTCCGTCCTCAGGATCAGCAACACCTACAGAAAATAGAAATCATCATTCATTAATCAATCCAAAATATAAATTCACAAAAACGTATTATTCAGTCATCACGTACCTATGTTTGCATATTCCGAAAATTTCGGTGCATGCATGGCGTCAAGATCCAAGTTACGCATAAAAGGTGGAACGTTCATCGATTGACTACTCGAGGGATGAACCACTACATTCTCCGCTGCTGCCTCAACTCCAACATCACCATCCTCGTCTTCGTCGCCGGCTTCATAAGTGGCTTCGAAGTCATCTTTGCTGTTACTATTCATTCCTTCGTACACTATAACTCTATCATCCTCTATATCTAAATCATTTTGAATCCCATCTGCCTCTACGTTTTCAAACTCAACATACAGCTCAATCTGTGGCTGTCGCATATGAGTCTGCCGGTGAATTTGGAACATATTCTGCATACTCGCTTCGTCAATGATCGACATGATATTAAACTGTATTAGACCACCAAAAACTACAACCGGATTTCGGTATAGAATTCTGCTCACTCTCCTCAACATACCATTCTCCATACTTTGACATAGACCATTTTGAAACTCCATTAACGTCATGGTGCATGGAACCACAAATGAAAACAGATTCCAACCCACAAACCTCACTCCCTCATGAGTATTCCGTATAATCTCACTGTTGCGATACACTACCAAGTTTGCGATACCCTCCATTACATTACCAACACACTCAAAGAACACTAAAAAAAATACTCAAAGAACACTCTTCTTTGCAATGAAAATTGTACCGAGTTTTGTCTTATATAAAGGGGAGCACTCAACACGCCCTCCACGTGTTGCTTCATCAGTCAATCAGAGTGAGCCACATGTATACACGCCCTATGCGTGCTGAGTCAACACGCCTTCCACATGCTTCTATTTTAACCAATCAGGCTTTGCCACGTGTCAGCATGTCTCCACGTGCTGCTGGTCAACTCAAGCGGACTCTACCACGTGTCTTCCACGCCCTCTACGTACTGCATGTAGTACACCCCTTACGTATTAAATCTTGTATCTGACACGTCTACCAAACTGTAAATATACTGACTACACTTTTTTCTAACTAAAATACCAACCCTAACTCCATAATCGAATTCTTGAGCCCCCACTGGCACCCAATTTTTAGAAATTTCAGTCAACTATTCTAGTCTCCTCTAGGGAGATTCTGTCATGCGTTATGCACCTCAATACCTCATTGCACGGTCAAGTTGTGGGTATGCTTCGTGGACTCCCAATTACTATTAGGCCCGAACATGATTCATGTCAGTAATAATTATTTTTTTTATTTAAAGTTTTGAAAATTGCAGTTAAATACTTAAATCCACCGTTTAACGATTAAGTTTCCCGCATCATCGTATGTGAACAGGCATTCATTTATTCATTTGTTTAGATAATTGTTATTCTAATATTTTTTGGGTGACTAAAAATCCTCACTTATGTTTTCTTTTTCCGTTTTTTATTTTTAATATTGAAAAAGAAGGTATATTTTATTAGATCATAAAAATAAAAAAATATATCATAAAATTGTAGGAGAAAAATAAAAGTAATCGGATGATCAAATTTAAAAATAAAAAATCTGAAAATTATGTTTATATTTATAATTTTTTTTATTTTTTTTAAATTATAAATTTGAGATGTTTATGATTTTTATCTTTTTAAATACAAATCTAAAAATTAAATTTGTATTTAGGTCGTTTGGGACTTTTGACTTATAAAAAATAGTAGTATTAATGTCTTAGCGTAATTTTTAAAATCAAATTGCGGTTTTTTAAGAAGTTATTTAGGAGTTTATAAAAAAATTAAAAATATAATTTCTCTTATAATACTATTATTTTTTATTACATTTTTATAAAATAAGTATTTTTAGAACTAAAAATTTAAATATATAATAATTTATTTATAAATTATTTTTAATATAACCATTTATTATTTAAGTTATTTTTTCAAAAGGTAACTTAATTAAACTGTTTACTGACCTTAATCTGATATCTTTATATTAAAAAACATTCAGTTTATCCGCATCAACGAAACACATAATATTTTTTTATTAAAAAAATTAGTCTTTTTTTCCGTCTTTTATGTGAAAAAAGAGTTATAAAAATCAAATAAAAAATAAAAAATATTAGAGACTAATAAATTTTATGTTTTATAATTTAATTGACCATCAATAATATTTTTTTTTTTATGATTAAGGCTGGTTAAATTTTAAAAAAATGTTGGTCCTATATTTTCTCCAAAAAAATATAGGAATCCGAATAAACACGTATCTGTATGTGTGAGTGGGTTTTACTTCCCATCAGTCTATCAAACTGAATTGATTCTCCTTCTGCTGCTGCATATCCCGTGACGTTAGCAATATACTGATAGGAGTTCGTTTCAACTTTGAATTATCGAGTTGCATAGTTCCTTTACATTTGAACTTTCATCTGTTGAAAAAGTAAGCATGGTGGAAAAAGCGTGATGTGCATGTGCAAACTAATTATACAAAATTTTCCAGATATAACTATACAGGTTTCAAGACACTCTCACTCCTGTTTTGGAAATTTAACAACTGGCTTCAACAAAAATCGTACCAAGACAACCACTACAGTCCTTTCAACACAGAGCTAGGGATCGGACATCGCAAGGTGCATGCAAACTTCACAACTTTGAACTTCTCTATTTCCAATTTTTTTCTTCTCTTCATCATTCTCACTCTTCGATCTCTCCAAAAATCTCATTCTCCTCTCCTCCTTCTGTTATTCAAAGGAGTTTTGCTTTGGATTTTTTCCCCTTTCCCCGTGAGGGTTTTTGTGTTACGGGGAGAGAGAGAGAGAGAGAGATGATGATGATTTCAATTTCGAGAGGTTTGTTCGATTTCGAGAGGCTTGTTCGGGTGGTGACCCGCCGCACGTACAACCGCTCACGCCGGTGTCGGAGCCGTAGGAGTCACCATCGTCGTACCTAAACCCTTTAGTATGGTTTCGTAGAGTATTATTTTCTTTTTAAATAAAAAAAGGTATTTTAAATTTGTTAAAGAAGCTGGAGTTCATGAGAGGTTATTTTTGTACGAAAAAGTATTGGAACGAATGGAGTACTTGTACAATAGGATTTTAGAGATGTTCGATTCAGCAGAATATTATATGTTTATTATTCTGATACTTTGATAGTTATTCTGAATAGAATGAGTATATTGTGTTTGAGAAATTAAAAGTATTTTATTTTAAATGTTATTTTTTAACTAGTATTGGACTAAATAGTTCATTGCACAAATATTTCATTAGCTTCCGAATTCTCTTTGTATTTGGAATTATAATTCAAATTCCTTTTGTGTGCAGATGAGTGTGTCTACAAGCAGTGGAGGCATTAAGAGGAAGGGTTCAGACGAAGGGGAAGGAGGTACTAAGAGAAAGGCCTTAGACGAAGGGAAAGGGAATCAAGACAGGCAATATGTCGAAATTTGCATCACAGACCAGGTATGTAAACATATATATGTATTTTATTTTTGGCAATCTTACTTGGCCAAAAATATTATTATTTTAGGATATTAATAATTTTGTAAATATTTGATAATTAAAAAAATTAGACAAAAATCGTCAAAATTTATTTTATTTAATATTTATTAATTATTGTTAAAATTAATAAATATTAAATAAAATAAATTTAAATTTTTTTATCTTTTAGTATTACTATAATAATTTATATCTATATTTATAGAAAATTTATATATATAAAATATATAATTTATATTTATATTTATTAAAATTTATATAAATTAATTAATTCCACTTGTATTTATATTTATCAAAATTACTAAAATTTGTTGGCTCAGAGACTGTGTTCTGTACTTCTATTTTTATGTATGTACGAATGTATAATGTATTAATGTATAATTCTTATTGAATGGTAATTTTTTTAAAAATTGTATTGAACATAAAAGACAATCACCCATTAGGTATTCACTTCATCTCATGGTTGGTTTTGTAAACACATTTTATTTTTTCTTTATAAATAAATGCGTCTGATTTTCCTGATATCCTTTTGTATTAGATTGTAATTTGTAAGATTTGTGTGTTGTGTCTGCATCATGTATAACGCACGGGACAGGACACATGGCACTCTGCGACTCTAATTTTAAATTATAATATTTTTTAGTATTTTATTAATATTTACGTACAAATTAATTTTTTAAATATTTTTAATCATATCAAATATTTCAGACAATTTTTTTGTTAATAATACATATTATTTTTAATTGAAAGTCAAAATTATATGCCAAGAATGGTGTTGGATATATTGTAAAATAGTAGAAATCATAATATAATTTTTTAAAAAAATATTATTTGTATACTAAAATCTATCATCAAAATTAACTACTATGTATTTATGTATAAATATATATGCTGTTTAACTTATTTTCAATATATATTTTACATTAATAACTAATTTTAATATACACGTAGCATTATTATTATTTTTTTATATATAACAGTATGTACACTTTAGACTATTCTTATTTATTTTACTTTTTTTACAGCATTCTTTTTTATTTCCTGCTACCATTCCTGATTAATTATGTTCATCGAAATGCAGAATGATCGCAGGATGTACTTCAAGGTGAACCCTGTCAAGCCATTGTCTTTAACATTCCAAATTTACTGTGAGAGGTGTCATTTGGAATATTCGACGTTGCAATTCTTATATAATGGTTGTCGTGTTCATGGGAAATATACGCCAAAAAAGGTTAGGTTTGTTTTTCCATGCTCATTACATTTAGGACGTGTTTGATAAGAATTTTATACCAGGAAAGATGGAAATAGAAAAGAGAGATTCAGTTGAAAAAATCTGTTTGCATCTGTTGTCTCTGATTTTGAGATTTTAGATAAAAAGAAAATTAAACAAGTTTGGCTCTAAAATAGAGATATTTTGCATTGTTAAATTATTTGATTCTTTATATAACTTTAGTTCTCCTAATGTATATGTAATGTGTAATTATATATATGTTTTTTGTCATGAGACAAGTAACAAGGAGGACCTCTTATTTGTTGTGGTGGCTTAATAACTTTCACAGATTAAAATAAATAGTTAAGCATGCTCTGAAAATACACTAAATTATGCTGTAAAAGAATATAAGAAATTTGTGTTTAGTACTGTGCTATACTACGTTGTTAACTGATCTTATTTTAATTGTTAATGCACTCCAGCTCAAGATGAAAAATGGAGATGAGATCTTAGCTGTTAAACATGTGGATGGAGGTGGTGTTGCAGCACTTAGCTTTTAGGATGCCATTGATATGATTCTGTAGTGGACATATTATTAGGATAATATATTTTATTGTTGGACTATAATTAAATTATCATGAACTAACTTGCTTACTTTTTATATCTTGTGAAATATGATTATAGCAAGTGCACTTTAAAACTTTGCAAGTCAATTGATGAATGCTTAAGTTAATTACTCAATGTGCTTATATTGTTCTGGCATTCATGAGTTAGGATTCTGAAATTGTGTATGCTTCAGCTATGATTTATGTATGGATGTTGCTTAGTTTTTTTTTCCCCCCTTATAAACTGCATTTTAGATTATTATGATTCGGGTAGAATAAAAAAAATTATTCAAAATAAAATCACTTTTTCATCTTCATCATAAAATTAATGTCCTAGCAAATATAATCAAATCTAATCATACAACAATTGAGTTTGTTATCTTTTGGTTGATTTTGGTGTACTTTGAATTGTTTGTGTCATCGACAAAGTTTTAGGATTAGAATTATTTAAAAACCTCTTTTTGTCTTTTTACTAGTTAAAAATATGACAAAAATATAAATCACTGAGAAATAAGAATAATTTAATAGTTGGTAATTTTGATATTATGCTTGAAATTTCAATTAAAACTACATTATTAATGTCAATATATTTTTAAAAAAATAAAGATATTGTGATAAAGAAGGAACCACCATAACTCCATAAAAGTAACTAGAGACTAGAGTGTAGCCAGCTCTTATATGGAGCCGATTCCCCCCAAAGAGGAAACACACAAAACCAAGAAAAAGATCACAAAACATTATTGAAAAGAAAAACGAATAATAGAAGCAAATCCCAATTGATTACACTTGAAAAAAAAAAGCCAGTTCCTTCAATTATATTTATAATTCAAGGAAAAAGGCATGCTTTTTCTCAACTATATATATGCACTTCAATTCAGTGTTGATAAAAATATAAATCAAATCCATAAGTGGACTTCATGACTTTTTAAGAGTATACATTTTCCTTGTCTAAAAAAAAAAAAAAGAGTATACATTTTAATTTTAAAATAAGCATGTCACATTATTAAATATTTAAATCTCTTTAATTTTGAATGATGTTGCAAAGTGCAATCAAACTCTCAATAAGAAAATAGTAACTTGTACTCTTTTTTGGTGACTAAGGCCAATTTGAAAAAATAATTTAAATAATAAATAATTATATTAAAAGTAATTTATAAATAGGTTATTTTGTATTTGGGTTCTTAATTTTATTATTTTAAAAGTACTTATTTTATAAAAATGTAATAAAAAGTAGTAGTATTATAAGAGAAGTCATTTTTTTTAACTTTTCTATAAGTTCTTAAATAGCTTCTTAGAAAGCTACAATTTGGTTTTGAAAATTGCACAAGAGATTAATACTACTACTTTTCATAAGTCAAAAGCTCAAAAAAAATTATTTTTGAAACTTTCCAAACGGGCCAAGTAACTTAATACTCTAAAGTCTGAACTCAATAAACATGTTTTATTTTTTATTAGAAATTGATGCCAATAAAATAAAATGAATTGAGGTTAATTTAGATAAGAAAATACGAAAATAGATAAAATAAAAGGATAAATTGTTTTCTTCATTATGTTTTATTCAAACTCTCGCATTATTTTTTCTTTAGAGTTGAGCAAAATAATCTTTTTGTATTTATAGTTATATTATTAGAAGAATATTAAAGACTAATATTTCAATGAACAAATTAAAAAAAGATTAGTATTGATTAAAATATAAGATAAACAAAAAATTTAGAATAAATTATTAAAATAGTATCTAAAAATTTATATTATTGACAAAAAATAATTCTTAGAATTGAATGTTTCAAAAACGTGACAAAAATGATCTATGGTTCATTCTTCTTGATGTACTTAGTGATTTTTTTTTATTAAATATGAAGTACAAAGTTGATTTTACTATGCATGTGAAACTAAATAGCAAAAAAATGTTAATTTAAAAAAAAATAATAAAGTGCATGTTATGGTATCTAAAAAATGGTATTTATCTACTAAAAAAAATTAAAAATTAATATTTAATTTAAAAAGATAAAAAGTATAAAAATAAAGGTGAAAACTCAGGTGCAGACGATTTTACGTAGAGTTGATATTTGAGAGTTATTAGATGAAAATTTAGTCAAATCAGTCAAATCATTTAACGACTCTCATGTATCAACTTTACGTGAAGTCGATTACACCTGAATTTTCATAAATTTTTTTTTAAACAAAAATCAAATCTTATTATAAAAATAAATTAGACAAAATTTAGATACTAATTCATAGGAACAGTAAAATTAGCCAAATAATAAATGTTGAAGAAGTTGTGATAATTTCAAAAACAAAAGAAAGTCATAATATTAGGTGAAATTATATTAAATTCGTTTATTATTATTATTTTTTTAAATTAAAATAAGATAATTTAAAACGTTATTAACCAAACACAATTATACAAATACAGATACAGATTAATCATAGTTCGATTAATTAAATAAAAAATAAAATCCGAGTCCGCTTAACAATCACATTTCCTTGTGATATGTGCTCATTGTTTGTGATGTGAGTTCATTCATGTTGAATGCTTGATGCTACCAATGCAATGCAATTGCAATTGCAGAAACCCTAGAATTGGAATCAAATCCCTCTTTCGTTCATTGTGCTATCACTGAAAAGTGAAAACAATGAAGAAGAAGAAGGTACCTGACTGGCTCAACAGCTCCCTCTGGTCTTCGCCCCATCCTCCTCCTCCGCCTCCGCCTCCTCCCTTCTTTTCCTCTGCTACCGTTGACCTCCCAATCGAACAACACACCTCCGCCGTATCATCCGCCTCCCCATCGCAACCACCATCCCCTCCGGCCACCGTGGATGATCCTCCCGAGCCACAGAGGATCCAAGATTCACGTCCTAAGAATCACACTCACACTTCCACTGATGCAACGTTCTCTTCTTCCCCTTCCGCCGATGACATCTCTCGCCAGGCCGAGTTGTTGGCTGAGGTTTGTTTCCTTCGTTTTAGTTTCAATTTTCTTGTTTTAGCAACAAATTAAGAGCTACCTTTATTAACTAACCAACTAACTAACTACTTTTATTGGTTAAAATTGAATGTTTTGACAGTTATCGAAGAAGGTGATAGATATGAGGGAATTGCGAAGGCTCGCGTGTCAAGGTCTTCCTGATGGTGCTGGGATACGTTCTACTGTCTGGAAGGTAAATCGGTAAATGCTTTAGCGTTTCATGTGTGATATCTGTGTGTATGAGAGAGAGAGGTGGCTATACAGTTCAGCCAATAACATTTAGTGGTTTTCGGTTTCTGTTTGTAGATAGATAAAAGAGGTGGTTATATAGTTAACTAGATTTGCTGAATAGTGTTTTTAGATTAGGTTCCTTATTGTTGTGTTGCAATTGATTCAAATAAAAGAATGGGAAAATTATTTTTAGAGCTTTTAAGTGAAACGGAGATGCATGAGTGCATTAGGATGGGGGTTTCTTTATTTTACATGCGAATTGTTTAGTCTGTTTATATTCCCTGCCATTCCAACTCTGTTCATCCAGCTGAGTTAACCTAACAGGATTTGGTTGTGTGCTTCTGGTTAGTCTAGAGTACTTTCCCTTGAACGAGGAAATGGAATTGATAATTACAGTTGCAATTTTTGCTTATTGACATTTGCAGCTTTTGCTTGGATATCTTCCTCCAGATCGTGGGCTCTGGTCAGCTGAATTAGCAAAGAAGAGGTCCCAGTACAAACATTTTAAAGATGATATTCTCGTGAATCCTGTAAGTTAGTTGTTTAGGGAGCTCTATTGTTTTCATTGAATTATTGCAGATTTCCAGCCTCTCTCTCTCCCTCCCTGGCCTTAGTGTGCAAAGGTCTCAGTTGTGATAACATAGATAGTTGATAACTTCAGTTGTCAGGAAAAAGCTGTAAAATAAGTTGCTTTAAACACAATGAAAAATAAAAAATAACAAAACAAAACAAAACCTTTCAATCACGAGTTTAGTTTTACTGTAGGCTATGGAAGATAATGCTAAAAGATTACTTATCACATTAACATACTGAATTTTGATATGATTGATTTGCTTTTTCTGTTACAATGGTAGGGTTTGTTGTGTTTGTGTCTAACTGTGACCTTTGCCGAAGTAGTGTTTTTTCACATTTTCATGCATATTATTCTTTTTGCTTTATCTGTTTGGCTCTCTGAATGTTTACGTGGCTAGCTAGTCAGAAATCACAAGGAGGATGTACAACTCAACAAGTTCTGATGCTGATGATGCCAAAGTTGAGAGTAGAACCTTGCTCTCTAGATCAGAAATCACTCATGGGGAGCATCCATTGAGTCTTGGAGAGACCAGTGTATGGAATCAGTTCTTCCAGGTAAATTGTCAGATACCTTTTCACTGAATTAATGTTTAAAACTTCGACTGCATTTGCTTGTTATATAACTCTCAAATAACTCGAGGAAAACAAAATCCCTGATTTATTTCATTTACTGAGCAATCTTACCCTTTTTATTGCCTATCTTCTTTGGAATATTTTACTCCCTAATAGTATTTTTTATCCCGATGAAGTTGTTATGAACATTTTGAAAATGATATTTACTTGTTCTTGTGATCTGCATGAACAATGTTACCGGCATTCTATCAAACTTGTCCAAGATGCTTAACATTTTACTTTAGTGGGAAACAAATGGAAGCAATTCAAGTGGAAGGTTCCTTTGCTCACAGTAATAATAAATAAGAATAAGTGAAAATGAAGTGTTTATTCATGTATTATAACTGCAAATCTCATGCTAATAAACTATAATAGATAGATGTTCCTCTTTGCATTTTGTAGGATACGGAAATCATAGATCAGATTGATCGAGATGTAAAGCGCACTCACCCTGACATGCACTTTTTCTGTAGTGAGTCTCAGTTTGCAAAATCCAATCAGGTTGGCCTTTATCCTGAAACCAATAGAACCTCAAATTCAACTCAATCTATGAAATGAGCCTTTTGAATTCATTTTTAACTTGTTGGACATTTTCAGGAGGCTTTAAAGAACATATTAATTATCTTTGCAAAGTTAAACCCAGGTGTAAGATATGTTCAAGGGATGAATGAGCTATTGGCACCTCTCTACTATGTGTTCAAAAATGACCCTGATGAGGAAAATGCAGTGAGTACATGATATCTTCATGTAAAATTGAGTCTTTTTTGTATAATCTTGTTCTATATTTCATAGCCATGCTTTACTTACTCTACCTTAGCTTCCTATCATCTAATTATATTTGTGTTATTTAGAAACTAGTTGATTCAAGTTTAATATTTTTCAAAAGAATTGAAATTTACCTAAGAATTCCTTTAAGAAATGCTTACCCATGAGAAGCTGATTGCTTTTTCCTTGCTATGATAAGATGCATGGTAGGAAAGTCTCCTGGTTTTCATCTTTTCTATTTTTTTATTTGTAAATATCTGCTTTATTTACCTGCTGATATTTCCCATGTGTGTGCTTTAATCAAAGCGGCAACCTAGGTTTAGGTTGGGGTTGGTCAAGATTCACTAGGTCTTGTTTTGTTGCTTCCTGAAGGGAATGTAGACAAGAAATGTTAACAAATATAATTCATCATTGGGGATGTTTGAAATAGAACATGAAAATATGTGAACTACTTAATATGGTGACAACATAACTTTTTTGAATTCATTGCCAAAGAATTGATTAGATAGCATTGGAGGAATTTTAGTTCATGTTGCTGTCATGTTCTGTCCTGCTATACCTTTGGTCAATCATGCTCATGAGTTACCCGTTATAATATGCAGGCCTTTGCTGAAGCGGACTCATTCTTCTGTTTTGTTGAATTATTGAGTGGCTTCCGAGATAACTTCGTTAAACAACTTGACAACAGTGTTGTCGGCATCCGTTCCACTATTACAAGATTATCCCAGCTTCTGAAAGAACATGATGAAGAGCTGTGGCGCCATCTTGAGATCACTTGTAAAGTAAGACCAAAGTTTTAATATTATTCTATCTTTTCATTGTTTATCTTAGAGTTCAAATTTGGAGATACCGGCATGCTGCAAAGAGTTTGGGAATAATGGATCAGCTGAGGCTATGCATCATTTTTGTCAGTAACAGAAATGTCTCATTTTTGCTGCTTTATTTTTGGTTCTTAATTTTCAGGTCAATCCCCAATTCTATGCATTTAGATGGATTACTCTCCTGTTGACTCAAGAATTCAATTTTGCTGACAGCCTTCACATTTGGGACACACTTCTAAGTGATCCAGAGGGCCCACAGGTATAATTTTGCTCCTTATTTACCTTGTAGTCTCTTGAACTATAATGGACTGCTATTTAGCCTTATGATCTGTTGGCGCATTTTTTATGACGAAGATAGAACACGAAAATAAAGGAAAGGATTTGGTTCTTCCTGAATAAAATGCAACAGGGTAAGGTAACCATGAATGAGGAAGTGAAGACAGCTTTAACGATTGTAGGTTTACCATCACACAGCTTCGACCCCGTTAATTCTAAGTTATAGTGACCTGCTTTGACTTTGTAATCTATACTATGAAGCATATTTATCTACTTTAGGGGATCCTAATCAAACAGGAAATCTGAATATTCATTGTGGTAGATGGTTAATTTTATAGAACACTATAGACAACCCATCTGCACTCGTTTCCCGAGCATGCATTCAATAGTCATGTCAATACGGATTAAGTCGGAATGACACTTTTGGACCCTTGTAGACTCGTTTAAGTTTATTGTGTTACAAGTCACTTGCTACATTAAATTCAGGGTGTTTCAACAAGCATGACTAATCTCTGTTATTTTTGCTGCAAGGCATTTAGATAGTTCTTTCTTCATGAAGAGGAAAACTAACATACATATTACTCATGTAGGAGACCCTGATGCGGATATGCTGCGCAATGCTAATTCTGGTTCGCAAGCGCCTCCTGGCGGGTGATTTCACTTCTAATCTCAAGTTGCTGCAAAATTATCCCTCAACAAACATTAGTCATTTGCTTTATGTTGCTAACAAGTTTCGTGTATAATTATTAGTCTAATGCTTCTCCCTCGCCTCATTGTTTGAATTTTGCTTTTGTCTCTTGGCTTAGGAATGAAATTCGATAAAATCTATTGAACTGTTTTGAAAGTTCATCAACTTGAGCTATTGAGAATGATGAAACACGCCTATATTCCATTATGTACAAGTCTCCTAGAATAATAGATTGTTGCTCACAAAAGAGCTAAAATAGCGTGTTCGGACATTAGATAAATTTTAATAGGGAATTAGTATAATTGTTAAAACTATAGATAGTATCCTCAAATTAAATCCATCCGCTATTCCAAAGTTCAGTCCGGCATGCGTGAAACGTGTAAAATATAACATGGGATAAACAGTTGCTCGATAAAGAGTTACGCAGAATTTAATTTTATCGTAACTAGAACAAATTTGATATTTGATATGATTGCGATGCTTGTGCATTATTATAACATGCATTATTTGGTAAGATTATTGTTACGACTTTTCATACAAATTTTTTAGCTGATGTGGTGTTCTACGAGCAAATGACTAGTCTTCCTTACCGACAAAGGAATGTACTGATGGGTAACATTGACTGAAACAAACTTGTAACTACCGTCCAAAAGAAATGTAATTACTCGGTCAAATTTTTAAGATAAATTACTCAGGGGATAGTAATAACTGCAAAAGGCAATTGATTAATTTTTTTGTTTATATTTGAGTTAAAATCGATTAATTTTTTTACTAAAATATTGGTTTCTTAACATATTCCATATACAAAATTAATAATATGTTTATTTTTGATTGCTAAAATCATATGATAATTTGGCTTAAATTTATTAAAACGATAGCTTTTTTAAAATGAAAAATTATAATTTAATGGAGACTAAAACTCTCTCGCTTTTTAAAATATTTAGATTTCTATGTAAAGATGTTTTTTAGAGGATCAAAATCAAATATCTCGTGATTATTTTTATGAAGACAAAGAAACAGAATTATGTTACAAGGACCAAAAATAAAACAAAATATTTAAAAGAATAAAAATAGTTTTTAAACTTATTAAATATTTTGTTTGTGCAAATAAAAATAGATCCCCAGAAAATAATAATTAAAATTCATCTTATTTTATTATACTTTATTTTTTAATTTTTGATGCGTCGACACGGAGGCGAGTGACTGAGGTGAGGTGGTGGTAGAGCAGAAAAATACCATAGTGGTGGGTGGCTACTTTGAAACACCGACCGGACTTTTCTTTTACTTAACTTTCTCTCTTGACCCACTCCACTCCCAAATACATTCATTGATTTGATTTGCTTATACTCCAAGGTTGCTTTCTGATTTCGGATCACTTCCATTTCTTTCTTTTTGTTGAAGATTCAGATTTCAAAGGCAACCACCACCACCACCACCACCACCACCACCAAAGTCCCATGGTACGCGCCCACACGTACTTCGATTTCGATAAACCTTTGTTTTTCTTTTCAGTTATTAGCTCCTCAATTCAATTCATTCCATTTTGAATGTTTTGCAGGCCTCCACCTTGCGCCCTTACTTGGCGTGCATTCGCAACACCCTTGACGCCGCTATGTGCCTCCAGGTATGTTTTTGCTTTTTCACCTTTTATTTTTTAATTATTATTGTTTCTTCTTGTTGTGAAACTAAGAATTGTTGTGGTTTTTGGTTGATTGCAGAACTTCCCTTGCCAAGAAGTTGAAAGGCATAACAAGCCTGAGGTTGAGCTCAAGTATGCTTCTCTTACATCTATATTTCACTTTTACACATTGGTTCTTATTGCTGATTTTTTTTAATTTATTTATTATGTTCCAAAAATTATGATTGCTCTAGGTTATACTTAATGACAGTTGATATCCATGTTGAAAGATTGTGTACTATGATTAATGCATTGTGTTATTTTTTATATATATAAATCAAAGCAATAAATTTCTCAGTGAAGGTTGTAAGTTTTGTCATTTATTTGCAGGTCGAGCCCTGAGTTGCTTCTCAATCCGGTAAGAACCTTCCTATTGCAAAAGAAATATGTTAGGAGAATGCTCCTAGGTGAAAGGACACACCATGGATTACCCTAATACCATGATCCAGTGATTCTATAAAAAAGTAGCCACATTACAATGTAATAGTAATTAGGCAACTGTTCACAAAGAGTCTTAGATAGATAGCTTAGATTTTTTTTATGTAGGTACTAGAATTAAGAGAGCACATTAGATTATTGCATCCTCTTGCACATAGTGAGATTACTATTTTATGAATAATGGATAATACAGGAGGAACAATTATTAAGCAGTCTATGATTTAATGACATAGGCTTGAATTCTAAAGATTAAGTGTCATCCTTTCTTGTTACAGTACATGATTTGTTTTTGTTTGCATTGTTATGGAAAGCAAGTATTACGTGCAGCAAAAGTGGAGAATGATAACATGTTTTATGCTGGCTGTACTTGGTATCATTATTTTCTTGGATCTATGCTGTTCTGTTATTGCCATTCTCTGTTTTGCTCATTCTTAGCATAATTAGGAAACCAGTTTGATTTTTGCATGTGTTTGTTAGGTAGAACCTGAGCCTGAGACTCATAGTCGGTAATTGTGCCTTAACATTTTTCACCCACTTTTACTCTACTTTTCTGAGTGATGTTTACAGAAATTAATATGTTTTGAATCAATTCTCCATAGGAAGATGAGTGCAATTTTGTTCTTTTATTTTTTTATTTTTTACAGGTTTTGATATGTAGAAATGAGGCTGAAAAATGCTTAATTGAAACATCTATCAATTCATTGCGGATAAGTCTCAAGGTAAACTTATCTTTTTCTGGTTGATACTGTATTTTAAATAATGTTTTGTTGAGACATTGAAAACATTTAGTTACTGCTGTGATAATGTGATAACTAGCTTCCTGAGTTCTTGGCTTCTAAAGGTCCCGTGTTTTCCTTAAGATATGAGCTATCAACTCGACCTTAGATTTTTATTTCTTTCCTTCAACTTTGCTGCAATGCACATTCTGCCCCTCTTGGAAACTTTGACATATGTTATACTTAGAGTTACACTTGCATCTTGAACATGGTTAAAATAGATCCCATCAGCAAAATATCATACAAGCATCTTGACAATGATCAAATTGCTTTCATAATTTAATTCCGTCGGCATATTAGCAAACTGAGAATGTTTCTAACAATCAGATTAACATATGATGTATACCAATGTTCATAGTTTCCTTTATTTTTAATTATATCCTCTCATGCAGGTGAAGCAGGCTGATGAACTTGAAAATATACTGACCAAGAAATTTCTTAGGTTTTTGTCAATGAGAGCTGAGGCTTTCCAAGTACTGAGGAGAAAGCCTGTGCAGGTATATATCTTAGACATTTACACTACGAGATTTAATTCTGCAGCAGTGTGTGGTGATAGTTTGCTGATCAAATAATGTTTAGTCATTAATGATCAAATTCTATTTTGTGGCTGCTTCATAGATGTTGTACATTGCCTGTATCTACATTCTAATGATTTGCTTCGGTTGATGAATTGCCATCCTTACAAAGAGTAGACAAAAACATAGAACGTCCAATCTCGAGTCTTGTCCATTTCCTATGTAGTAATTGATAAAAAAAATGTGAAAGAAATCCTCTGGGACAGTGGGAACTTGCTTTGTAAACACCTGATAGAAGATGCAGAGTCTTGTTAACATCTAATTGAAAATTTGATGTCTTTTGTTGCTTCTCTTGCAGGGATATGACATTAGCTTCCTCATAACAAATTACCACTGTGAGGAGATGCAGAAGCACAAGCTCATTGATTTTATAGTGCAATTTATGGAGGCAAGAATCTTATTGTGCCCATAAATAGGATTTGCATTTCATTTCATTTCATTTTGTAGCTTAAGGTAGTATCTGTATTTGTGGTAACAAATCAAGTGGCTATCAAAACTTTGAAATCCTAGGAATTTTTAAGGAAGCATTACTGATTACTCATTTGTATTTCCCATCAATACGAAAACTTTAGCAGAAGGTTGTTTAGAACATGATTCACCCAGTAATTGGTTCAGATAATAGCATAACATGCAAAAAATGCGGCAAGATATTTTTTCTTCTTCTCTTATTATGTATTGGAACATATTAATTTATGTATTTCTTTCATATTGAGTTAATTGTTGGCAGTTCAGTAACGGATTTGAAAATGCAGGATATTGATAAAGAGATTAGCGAGCTCAAAATGTCGGTGAACACAAGGGGGAGGCTTGTTGCTACCGAGTTTCTGAAGCAGTTTATATGATGCTTTACCTTAAAAACTACCAAATGCCTGTAAATTTTCTTACTGTTGCAGAGATGTTAGTTTCCGGAGTGTTGGGTCCCAATGCAATGCCAGTGTTTGTGATTGTAGTTACAGTGAATAAATTTTGTAGATGTTAGTTTAATTTAGGAAGAAAAATCTCATGCTGCATAGGCCAGATAATGATTTTATATAATTAATGGGATTCTTAGTAGGTGGAATTTTAATTAATTATCTCATGAAAATTTATTATATAGTTTTGAAATTTGTATTCTTATTCCTAAATGAGTATTAAAAATAAATATATTTGTAATTTATACTTGAGAATGCTATAAACACCAACTAAAGATTTATTATTATTATTGTTGTTATATCAAAAACGACTTTGTACTTTGTAGCGAACACTAATCAAAGATTTAATTTCACCATAAAGAAAGATAAAGGATTTATTTTTAATAATAACAACTATTTCGAAAGTTATATGCGGTGATATATGGTTGTCTTCTCAACTTTGAAAAAATTGAATTTTCAACTTAAATTTTTCTAGATAAATAAAAATTTAAATTTTATCCTAATTTTTTTATTAAATTATACAAATTAAAATCTGAAAATAATTTATATATATATATTTGGAATTTTGGATGCTGAATTTATTTATTTATGTTTAAAAACTAAAAGAAATATGTAAAAGGTAATTACCGGGCTTAAATTTCACGCAGTTAACGCCGACTCCATATGTTTGTGTAAAATATAGGCCCAACATGTTGCTGATATGTTGTCCTTAATTTTTGGTCAAAGATATGTTGGGCTTAAAACAAACGCTACCATCAGTGTATATAAGGCTTACATTTGGACTCTTACACAACACTAACACCCATTGACCCCAATGTTGGGCTTCTATCTCCATCACGCTCTTCTTTCTTTTCTTTTATTTTTTATTTTTTATTTTTTATAGTTAAACCTCGTCTTAAACCTCGTATGCGGTTTTTCTCATAGTCGTCAAGGAGTTGCGTGACCGCGCCAGTGTCGTCCCAACATTCGCCTCTAATTTACCGCGAATGTACGGCTACCAACCCCATTATCACCGTGGCGGTGCCGGAAACCGCCCCCGGCAGCCAGCTCCGCAACAGCCTCAGAACGCTGCCGTCGGATTTCAAAACCCTAACCCGTTTCCTCCGTACGGTTCCCACCGTCCGAACGCAAACGGTGCTCCGGCATGGCTTGGCATCACTCCCCAGCAGCTGCCCCAAACGCAGAACCCTAACTTCCCAATCCAAAACGCTATCGGCTTCGCACCGCAGTGGCCTCAAACTCCCAATCCAAAACAGGCCATCATCGAGCAGCTTGACCGTGCCGCCGCCACCGCCTGCCGGGACTTCCTCGCCGCCGGAGAATATGTCTCTGCGTGGAATGTTTCCCAGAAAGCTCTTTTGGCACTCCAGGTTAATTCTTGGAACACTTTGGGCATTAAAATGCAGCAGGTTCCCTCGCTTCACCGACTCATGATCACTGAAGGCAAGGTATATTTTCAGAAAGAAAACAATTAGTTGAGAATTGATAGATTTTTTAAAGGAATTTTATATTAGAAAGTAGGTTTGATTCAAATATTATATCTTTGTCTATAAAAGATTCTGCTACCTTTTTTTTTGTTTGGTTGTGTAGGTGAATGCTTTTGTGCATTGCTTTGTTGGGGTCCGAAGAATCACTTCATTGTATGATTTGAAAATGGCAATATGCAGGAATGAAGGTGTTGCGGAATTTGAAGCACTGGGTTTGGGACCTTTTTTGCGGCAGCCTTTGGTAATGCATTATTTCTCAGTTAGTCCTGAAGCTACTGAAGTGTTTGAGATAACGAGTGGGGAGATAGTAAAGTTTCTAAGTGAGTTTTTAGATGTCTCCGGGAGTAAAGAAATTAAAGCTGAAGAATTTTTGGATTTTATTGCCAAGAAGCGATTGGTCAAATGTAGGGAATGGCTTGGCATTCGGATTCACAACTTGGGGTATGTTCTTGTTCTTTCATTTTTTTTTTGGAAGGTGGTATGTATAGTGTTAGATGAAGGGGTGGAGTTCATAATGGAGAAATTTATGCATTTATGATTAAATGAACCCACTTCACATAAATTGCTATATAGTGGTTTAATGCTAAGCCGATGGGAACTGCAAAGTTTTCTGCCAAATAAATACTCAGTGGTAATAATTTTGGGTTTTTTCCTTCCCCTTTCTAATAATTGAGTTGTATGCCAATTTGAGTTAAAACAATTTTTCTTTTCCATTGAAATGATTTTAGTTTTCATATTGTTGTTTTGTGGCACTTATAATATCGTGTGTCTGAAGCTTTTGGAGAAAATTCATAATAACCTTGATAAGTGGTTTCATGCTTATGATTTTTTGCGCCTCCTTTGACTTGAAGTAGCCTTTTTATGTTTTTATTTGGCTGTACAATATATATTTGTGCCATTTCGTCTTTCTAGCCATATCCTTATTTGATTATCTTAATCCTCTTATATGTGAAGAATCACATTTGTGTGTCTCTATTTTTTATAAATGTAAATTTTAACATATAACTATATTAAAAGTTCAAAATATCTATTGGCATTTCAATACAGTGATACTGGTGTTACACCATTCATGCACACCCAATTTCCAATACTTATAAAGGAATGTATAATTGTTTTTATCTTGTCAGGTTATTTGTTACTCTATATCTATTATACACAAGTTTGGGTTTCAGTCATACGTAATTATTCTTTGTTATGACCACAGAATGCATATAGCTGCCATACGGGAAGCTAGGAATTTTGAGGAATCAACACTGGAGAAATGCTTGAAGACTTTAAAAGTGAAAAGGGAGAAGATCAGGAAGCATCCTATTTCTTCCTCTCAGAAGAAACAGTTAGATGAACGTTTTAGTGCCATAGCTCAGCGTGTTGAGTCATTCTCTTCTGTGGAAAAGTCTTTTCGTGGGAAGCATATAAGATTTACTTCATCAAGCTCAGAAGATGAAGACTGCGATTATTCTACAGAGGATGATCAAAATCAAGATAATGACATCATTAAGAGCAGCTGCTCAATTTCAACGTCACAATTTGGAAAAAGTTCAGAACGAGTGAGTACTTGTCCTTACCCATCTGCAACTGAAGAGATGGAACGACTTCGGGTGAGGTGTGATCCACAGGCACAACTGCATCTGGATAGCAGCCAAAAACAGGAACTTGGTGGACCACCTAGGAAAAAACAAAAATCCGAGAATGCAACTTCAAAATCTGCTCCTTCTAAATTGCTTAAGAAAGAAAAAATTGAATCTGATGCAAACCGGATCAAGAATGGTACCACAGCCAAGGTAGCAACTGACACGAGTGAAGATCTTTCAATGGATAATGATTCTTTACGGATGTTTGTCACAACCTGGAAAGAAGCATGTAGGGAGCACAACGTTGCTGAGGTAGGTATTTTGGGTTAGCTGAAGTTTAATTCCATCAGGTAACAATAAGTCAATAACAGCAATGCCATTTCCCACATGACGGGGTTGCTTGGAACAAATGACGTCATGATATTTAATTCTATCTTTTATTAGATTGAAAAAAAGAATTTTCCTCCCTCCACCCTGGAGGTAGATTACTAGATTCAGATTGTTTTTCTCGTATATGGTATAACACTTGCCTATTTGAGGATGAGATTACACATTGATTCAGTGTTTTGAACATATTTCCCCTTTCCTTTCATATTTGCAAGTATTTATTCCCCTTTCTATCTTTGAGCATTGACGTAGCCATTGTTGTGTAGGTTTTGGAGAGGATGCTTCGATTTTATGAAGTAAAACCACGTCGAAGGAACAAGGTCAGAATGATGTTCTCATCATATCCTTTCATCGGGTTACTGAATGCAGCTGTAAGCTTCTTTTCCTTAAATCTATTTATGTAACCTGATATGATTCTATTATGGTTTATTATTACATTTTTTTATGTTGAAATATAATTCAAATTTAGCTTTGACTTATTAATCATATTTTATTGACAAAGACTTACTTATCATATTTTGAATGCAAAGCGTCTCTCTAGAGCCTTATTCCCCTCTGTTATGCACTCTTTGAATATTTGATGAAGTCTTTATTTTTTTTTTATTGGTTTATTTTCCCCATCTTTGTCTTAGTGAAATTCTTGTCTTAAACAAATGAGTAAACAGTCACTTTAATGCGCAAAGGATACAGTTGATATAAATTTATTCATCCAAAGAAAGTTGTTAGTTTGGTCCTTCAATAATCAAAATTACCATCAAATTCATCCTTCTGCATATGGACAATAGATTGAGCAACTAAAATGATGGCTTTTGTTAATAGTAATAGTAGAGAGACTGAGTTGATGTGCTAATATGATTGAGGGACAAAAGCAAGGTTATCACTTGGTATTTAAAAGGATTAAATTGATTTATGTTTGTTATATGTTTGAAGGAATCAAATAGCTGTTTGTCCAAAAAAATGGTATCATCTATTAAAGTTCTCTGTTTTATCTGCAGGTTTCATCTATCAAATCTGGAACATGGAACAGCATCTATGATACCTTACAAGCTATTGGCCATGATGATTTAACTAACTCTTTGACCACGAGTTCTGAATACGAGACCATAGATATTGGACCAAGCCTAGACTATGTACCACTCCCTACAAAGGACAGTGCAAAGAATACACAGAGTGAGTCTGTTTACCTTTAGATCAAGCTTTCAAATTTTTTCTTTTAATTTTATTTTGTTATCCTCTGATATTGGCTTTATTTTCTCTATGTATTCCTTTTGAGAGAATTTCAATTATGCAAGAACTTGCCCAAATATCAAATAACTTTTTCTTTTTGAGTAGGAATTACTTGAATATGTATATGCAGAGTAGGATAAATAAAGCCATCAAGCACAAAAAAATATGCAAGTTATTATCATTGTTATTATTTCGATTATCATTGTTGTTTTCTTTCTTCACTTTTTGATTAATCATTGAAGTGGATTATTTTATATAAACCATGGGCTATAATTGCCACATTTGCCACACATGTTTCCATGTTAGACTATATGGTAGTGGATGCTAGATGGAAGGTTCTACAGTTGTTTTTTAGTTATTTTAAGCTGATGCATATACTTTAATTTCTTTTTCCTTCTGTCTCTATCTCTCTTCCCCCCTTGTTTCTTAATCTGTTTTTCTTATTTTTCTCCATTTGATTGAATGGAAATAAATATTACACACAATAGAAAGATTAAAAGGTAGTTAAGGGATTACCTTATTCTTTATTCTCTTAGGTAGTATATGCATAGGGGAGTTTTATACTCCTACAATCTGTATTGTATATTACTTATTCTATGGGAAATTCTCCTAAGATAATGAGTTTTATAATTCAAAATTTTTGATAGGGTTATTTGAGAATTTTCATTTTTTCCTCTCTGAATCACTAAAGGATATCCATGTCATTTGTTACCATATCATCTTTATTTTTCCACTTTATATGACCAATCCTTGCTACACTTATTCTGAGTTGTTTTGAAATCAACAGGAGTTTCTGATGAAGATGTTATCAGAAAGATTTCAACCTATTTTGACTTCGATAATGCAGTATATAGAAATTGTAACTCACCACTTGAACGTGGATTTATGTTGTTGAGGAAGTTTTATAAATGTGAAGATTGGGTGTCTGAGCAATTTGGGGTGAAGAATTTCAATTCTCTTGGCAATGGGGATTTCTTATCATTTGTTGAGAAGTATGTTCACCACCTGCCTCATGAACTACTCAAATTGCTAGTTGGTAGCACATGTGGAAAGTCCTCTTTGGAAGCTTGCATGTCCTCGAATCAGTTGGCCTTTTTGGTATCTCAGGCTCTTAGTGGTTTATGGGATAAAGAAAAGATAACTAAGAAGATGATTTCCATGCTGCTTATCAGACAGTTTCCTTCAGTTAATTTTGATGTGATGGAAAATGGTGCACTTGAGGATTTTCTGGGGTCTATTGGGGAGCAGAAGTCTTCTGTGACTTCAAAATGTGTTCTCTTTTCTGCAGCAATTATTCAAAAGTACCACTTTGAAGACTCATTATGTGATGGAGATAATTTGTGTAAGATCTCCACAGATAACTTGCAGATGATACAGAAAACAAGCTCCGAAACTGTTATAGCAAAAAAGGCAATTGAAGTCTTACTTAAGGCACCTATGTTGTCTGACTTGAGCAAGTGGTCTCACTGGGATTTTGTCTTTGCACCCTTCTTAGGCTCTCTTACATCATGGTTGTTGAACGATGTGAATACCAAGGAATTGTTGTGCTTGGTTACCAAAGATGGAAAGGTGATACGGTTAGATCAGTTGGCTACACTAGACTCATTTCTGGAGGCTGCAGTTCAGGGATCTTCTTTCCAAACAGCTGTGAATTTGCTATCTCTGGTCTCATTAGTTGGTGGAGAAAAATATGCTCCATTGTCACTTTTAAAATGCCATGCTCAGCGTGCGTTCGAAGTCATGTTCAGAAACTCAATTGAAAATATTGAAGTTAGTAATGGCAATGTTCTCCAGTCTGATGGAGCTGTGTGTAAAATGAAAATGTTAAGTGAAATTTCAACTACAAAGATGACAAGTGAGTTCAACAAACAAATGCATAAACTGAGTAGCGTAGTGTCTACTTTGTCAAGATTTATCCTTAAATGCCTCGGTTTTCTGCCTGCTGAGTTCCATAGTTTTGCTGCTGATGTGTTACTTTCTGGAATGCAATCTGTTTCCAAGGATGCTGCTTCAGCAATTTTATGTGAATGCATCAATATGGAGCAACGTCTCATGCTTCATGAAGTAGGATTTTCTCTGGGTATTACCGAGTGGATTAATGATTATAATTCTCTTATTTCAAATGATGCTTCGGACTTGTCTTGTGCTGGTTCATCATGCGTAAAAGATGCTAAGACTGAAAAAAGTACAGGCCTGAAACATGATCAAGCCATTGTCGATAAAACTTCTGTGCCACAAGCAGAAGTGGCTTCTTCACCTCAGGCTGGTGGGTTCAATGAAAGGGGTGAAAATTCTAATGTTCAATCTATCGGTTGCCCCGAAGATGCATTCCAACATGTTGAAGATACTGATGCAGCCTTGGTCATTGAATCAATTAGGCGAGATGAATTTGGTCTAGAGCCTAGCCTTTCTGATGTTGAGAATTGCATGTTGCAGAAGCAGCATGCTCGATTGGGGAGAGCACTGCATTGCCTTTCACAAGAGCTATATTCCCAGGATTCACATTTTATTCTTGAATTGGTAAGGATGCCCATTCAATTTTTTTTTTCATTTATTGCTTTGCTTGTGCTTAAAATGAAGTAGGAACGGATGGATATTTAGTGGTTCCCTCTTTCTTCATTTTTTTAGGAGTATGTTAATGTTTGTACTCTATACCCTATTAGACATCATTTATTAGATTTTCCTAAGCGATTGAACTTTGGAAGGATGGGAGAAATATTTAGATTGTGGTAAATGGAAATGTTTTTTTTTTTTTTTTTTTTTAAATCATATTTGATTGAATTTTTTGGTTTACAATTTGATAACATCATGATAAACAATTCTTTGAGAGTTGTGGCAGATTTGATTATAATTATCTGCAACGTTTTTTATTTGAATAGATTATAATTAAATGGTTTAGGGTTTTGCACTATTATGAAGGAATAGATTCCCAACATGAAAAGTTGGTTAGAATTTTGATGAGTCTTTTGGTAGCTTTTTGTTTTAATATTCTTTGTATATCTAATAAACGGTTGTTCCTATTGTTCAGGTTCAAAATGCAGATGATAATACTTATCCAGATAATGTCGAACCAACACTAACATTTATTCTTCAAGATTCTAGGATTGTTATATTGAATAATGAGAGGGGTTTCTCTGCTCAAAATATGAGAGCACTTTGTGATGTTGGAAATTCAACAAAGAAAGGATCTAATGCTGGTTACATAGGGAAGAAAGGCATTGGCTTCAAGTCTGTGTTCCGTGTATGTCAGGAATTTTTCTGAGTTTATCTATCCTTTTGTCATCACAGACCCTTTCCCTAGATAGTTTATTTTGTACTTCAGATAGTGTGCGGTATTAATTTTTGTTGGCTTCACTGTAGGTGACAGATGCTCCAGAGATTCATTCCAATGGTTTTCATGTTAAATTTGACATCAGCGAAGGACAGATTGGTTTTGTTTTACCTACAGTAGTACCTCCTTGTGATACTTGCCTGCTCAGTAGAATGGCATCTACTGATACCGATTCATGTGATGATAAACATTGGAACACATGCATAGTGCTGCCATTGAAGTCTCATCTTCCAGAAGGGAGTGTTGTGAATAGCATTATGACTATGTTTTCAGATATTCATCCTTCATTACTACTATTTCTTCACCGCCTGAAGTGTATCAAGCTAAGAAACTTGCTTAATGATACACTTATTGTTATGAAAAAGGAAATTTCAGAAGATGGTATCATTAAAGTGTCTCGTGGGAAAGAGAAAATGGCATGGTTTGTTGTATCTGAGAAGTTGCAGACAAAGTCTTTTCGCTTTGATGTGAAAACAACTGAAATCTCTATGGCATTTACGCTACAGGAATCAGATGATGGATACAGTCCATGTCTAGATCAGCAGCCCGTTTTTGCGTATCTTCCTTTAAGAACATATGGCCTGAAATTTATTCTTCAAGGTGATTTTGTTCTTCCATCATCTAGGGAAGAAGTTGACGGAGATAGTCCATGGAATCAGTGGTTATTGTCAGAGTATCCTAGTTTATTTGTCAGAGCACTGAGAGAGTTTTGCATGCTTCCCTGTTTTAGGAATGAACCAGGAAAGGGGTTGTCTGCTTTCATGAGTTTTGTCCCTTTAGTTGGGGAAGTGCATGGTTTTTTCTCTAGTCTTCCTCGTCAGATTATTTCTAAACTGCGATTGATGAGTTGTTTACTTGTTGAAGGTGACCTCAATCAATGGTCTCCTCCATGCAAGGTATTGAGAGGATGGACAGAGCAGGTGCGCAATCTACTTCCTGATAATATACTTCTCGAACACCTTGGGCTTAGATACTTGGATAAAAATACAGTATTATCTGATACACTAGCAAGGGCACTAGGCATTGAGGAGTTTGGCCCAAACATTCTTATTAGAGTGCTGTCGTCTTTATGTCACACTAAGAGTGGGATGATATCAATGGGTATGAGTTGGTTGGCTTCTTGTCTAAACACACTCTATGTAACAATATTCAATTCATCTGGCTCAATGTCTGCTAATTCTGAAATAAGAGAAGATATTCTTCAATGTCTTCAAAAGCTTCCATTTATTCCACTTTCAGATGGTACATATAGTTCAGTGGATGAAGGCACCATATGGCTGCAGTCCAATACATCAAGCATAAGTTTTAACAGCAAGCATAACCTGGAAGCTTTCCCTAATATATGTGCTAAATTAAGGACTGTAAACCCCACCCTTTTTCCCACCTCTTCTGCCGATACTTCAAGCTTGAATACAACTATCCTGGACAATGTTACACGGTTACTTCAAAGTATTGGTGTTCAACAGTTGTCTGTACATGATGTTGTGAAGCTTCATATTTTACCAGCTTTGTCAGATGAAACAATGGCAAACAAGAACAAAGTTTTGATGGTGGAATATTTATGTTTCTTAATGCTGCACCTAACAACTACCTGTTCAGATTGTGTCATTGAAAAGGAGCATATAATCTCAGTGTTACGGGGTAAATCTTTGTTATTGACAAACTGTGGCTTTAAATGTCCTGCTGAGGTTCCAATTCATTTCTGTGCCGGATTAGGAAATCCTGTCAGTCCAAAAAAGTTGGCTGATTTTGTGAACATGAGGTGGCATGAGATAGACATAAGCTATTTGAAGCACCCAGTTAATGAGTCGTTTTCTTCTGCCTGGATGAAATGGAGGGAATTTTTTGAGAAAATTGGTGTCACAGATTTTGCCCAAGTAGTCCAGGTGGATAAGAGTGTTGCTGATGTATCTGACACCACGTTTAAGCATGCAATGTGGGATAGGGGTTTAATCTCACCTGATTCTAGAGTCATTGATTGGGAATCCCCAGAAATACTGCATTTAGTATCCTTATTGTCTAAAAGTGGCAATCAAGAAAATTGTAAATATCTCTTGGAGGTTCTTGATAGATTATGGGATGCCTGCTATGCTGATAAAACTATAGGTTACTTCTCTAATTCTGACGGAGATAGATATCCCTTTAAGTCTGCATTTTTGTGCAAGTTATGTGATGTGCAGTGGGTAGCATCATCCATGGATGGTGAGCTTCACTATGCTAAAGATTTATTTTACGATTGTGAATCAGTCCGGACGATCCTTGGAGCCTTTGCACCATATGCTTCCCCAAAGGTAAAATTTTTCCTGCAATTTTGATGCAAGGATGAGTGGGTAATACTAATGAGTTGTGTAATTTGGGAGTTGGGGATTGACTATTAATAGTATATTTTTCCCCTTGTCCTTTTTAACTTCTTTTATTTTGTTTTATTTTTTTAAAAAAAATCTTTATCTGGACTATATTTCGTATTCTGGATTTTGATTGTCTTCAGTTTACGTTCCTTGTCCTGGTAGTTGTAGTATTGTCATATTTTTATCTCTGGGATTTCAGCTTTCAATTTATCATTCGAGAAGTTGTAGTGTGTACAGATATTTTCCGGTGGTGTTCTTTTCTAGTTCTCAATCGATGTCTGAACTTGTGTATCCAAGTTTTGAATGATGTGATACTGTTCAGAAAATAGAATATAGGCTTTGGGTCTTGATGTCAGTACGTTTTCTATTTCAGGTGAAAAGTGAAAGATTGGTAAATGATTTAGGGTTCAAGACAAGAGTAACTCTTGGTGACATTTTAGATATTCTTAAAGCTTGGAGAAAAAACTTACCAAATTCTCCATTCAAGGCCAGGTATGCTCCTTTTCATCTTTTGCACACAAATGTAAGTATGTAATAACTTTGACTGTGTGAATATTCACAATTGTTATCAGTAATGTTCAGTGCTTACCATTCCCTTATGTTAAAAGCTCTTGATTTAATTTCATAACAATTCTCCGAACAGGGTGCATATTAGTTGTCCAAACATTTTTGGGATTGTTACACAGATGTTCACCTCATGTCTGTTCTGAGAAGTTCTGTTTGTCTCAAGTTGTCTGAACTCTTAACTTTTTTATTTTAAAATAGGGGGCTGGTTATACAGTGTTTTGAGTTTTCATGTTTTAATTTCTGTAAGGATTTTGTACATAAAGAATATAGGGCAGAAAAAAGAGTGAACTCTTATAACAAGAAAAACAAATCTTGAACTCTTTGAATTAGTTGTTCATTAACCTGTGTTATTGCTTCTACATCTTTATGTGATGTTTAACACAATTTTGTCTGACTGTTAGTTTCTACATATTTTTCCAGCATAAGACAAATGTCCAAATTGTATTCATTCGTTTGGAATGAAATGGCAGCTTCAAAGCAGAAAACCATGGAAGATTTGATGTCTGGACCTTTCATATTTGTCCCCTACTCATCTGTCTCTAGTGATGATGATGTTGTATGTGGAACATTTTTGTATCCAAATGAAGTCTATTGGCATGATTCAACTGGCTCTGTTCAGGAAATGAAGGAGTTCCATCCTCAATGCAGTTCATCTCTTTCCCCTATAAACAAGTCATTGTGCACTATTTACCCTGGCCTTCGTGGATTCTTTGTCGAGGAGTGTGGAGTACAAGAGTCACCTCCACTACGAAGCTATATTCAAATTTTGCTGCAGTTATCAACTGCCACTTTACCATCACAAGCAGCAGATAAGGTATGTTCTGAGCAATGAAAAATAACAGATTTCTTTTGCAAGAAACCTTTTTAACATCCCCCTTATATGTAGACTTTCCAAGTTTTCCTCAAGTGGGCAGATGGATTAAAATCTGGTTTGCTGAGTCTTGAGGATGTCATATATTTGAAAGATTGTCTTTCCAAACTGGAATTCCCAGTGCTTCCTACTGTGCAAGATAAGTGGGTTTCATTACATCCTTCCTTTGGCCTTGTGTGCTGGTCTGATGATAAGAAGTTGAAAAAAGAATTTAAGCATTCAGATAACATTGACTTTCTGTACTTTGGCGAGCTAACCAAGGATGATAAAGAACAGGTTCAAAATAAAATCTCCAACCTCATGAAAAACTTAGGTATTCCTGCAATCTCAGAGGTATGATTTCTCTTCACTTGAAGGGCTCTTATTTGTGGTAGTATGTATTTTATAAGTTGTTATATTGACACAAATAAACACTACAAACATGAACATGTTTCTATTTTGTTTCATTCCTAAATTTTGTTTGATATTTTTGTTCTTGATTGTATCGGATTTATATTCTCTGTTGGTAGTTTAAAGTTAGATATTTCATTTTCTATTGCTTGACCAAGAGTTACAAATCATAATGGACATGCGCTTCCACTTTGTTGTCTGAGCATTTAGAATGTGTTCATGCATTAATATGGTAAAAAATGGCCCCTTTGGGTTGCCATTGGCAAGACATTGGATAATTCTTTGGTAACAAAGTACATTATTCAATATGCTAGGGATGAAAAACAAATTTAGTAATATACTAAATACAGTTTGTGAAATGACATGGTTTGCTTGGAGAAAGGAATTAAAATGGTTTGGTCATAAATTCACTTTTGTTTCATAACCAGATTTTTCAGATTAACTTTTATGGCTAGATTTAATTGGGTCCTAGAAAAGACCTTTCTGGCATAGTATTCCCTAGTTGGGAATTTTAAGAGCCCCAAACTGAAGTTTACATTCAGTCCCAAGATCCCTATAATAAATGCCTCAATATCCAGATCAAATTGATGAAACTCCCCTAAAATTAATGCATTTTTGAAGATAACCAAATTTTCTACCGCAACACCTACTAAAATAAACACTTTCACCACTGATTGGATGCTCATGTGAATTCCATGTCGAGGGCCACATTGTAAATCGATAGTGAAAATCAACCCAATATTTTGTTAGATAATGTATTAGGACCTGATATTTATTTATTTCTGTTTTATGCTTATGTGTATGATTCAGTTAATAGGGTCAAAGTTATTAGTGGCCTCAGAGGCAAGTTAGTTTTTTTTATTCAGCTAGTTTCTAGTTTTAAGGAAGTGGAGTCCTATTCTTAAGATAGTGGAGTGAGTGGTTAGTTTCCTTTTCTTTCTGTTATTGTATTTAACAGTTTATTGAATAGTGGTAGAGTGTAGTTTTTTTTGCTTCTTCAGTTCTCTAGTGTTCAACTCTCTCTCTCTTTTTCTCTGAACATACAACAGTTCGAGTGTGAGATCTGCAATACATTGCAGAACAGTGAGTGAGAGTGTGTGAGGATTGAGTGAAACAACAACAAATTGGTATCAAGAGCCTTAAGTATCTTAAGGGCTGTGGTGATGGAAGCTTCATCAACAACTATTGGGCTAGCAGGCATTGCTCCTCCAATCCTTGATGGGAGCAATTATCATGTCTGGCAAGTGAGGATGAAAGCATTCCTTGAAGGAGCTGATCTGTGGGAGGCAGTGGAGGATGACTACGTGGTGCCTCCATTGGTTGTCAATCCAACTGCAAATCAACAAAAGCTCTACAAAGAACGTGTGACTAGAAAAGCCAAAGCAAGATCTAGTCTCTATGCTGCTGTTACTCCTATTATTTTTAATAGGATTATGAGTCTAGAATCTGCAAAAGATATTTGGGATTTTTTGAAGAAAGAATATGAGGGCAATAAGAAGATTAAAGGAATGAAAGCAATGAACCTTAAAAGGGAGCTAGAAAGAGTGCATATGAGGGAAAATGAATCAGTTCAAGAATTTGCTAATAAACTCCTAGACTTAACCAATAAATTGGCACTGTTGGGTACTGATCTTGGAGAGGAAAGACTTGTCGAGAAACTCCTGTGTTCTGTACCTGAAAGATTTGAAGCTACTATAGCATCTCTTGAGAACACAAGAGAAATCTCAGAGATGCCATTTGCTGAAGCAGTTAGTGCTCTTCAAGCACAAGAACAAAGGAGGGTACTGAGGAGAGGAGATGAGCCAGTTGAAGGTGCAATGCAGGCTAGGGTGAAGCATGGAAGTGGTGAGAAGAAGAAGCAAGGCAAGCAGTTTGGTGCTCAACAGACCAGTTTTAGTTCAAGTGATGCACAAGTGAGGAAAAGGAGTGATGAAGCCTGCAAACACTGTGGAAAGAAAGGTCATCCTTTCTTTAGGTGTTGGAGAAGACCAAATGTAGTCTGCAGGAAGTGTGGGAAGATGGGGCACATAGAGAGAATCTGCAAAGAAAAGAGCTCTCAACAAGGAGAGGCTCAAGCAGCTGCAGGTGAAGTGGAGCAATTGTTTGCTGCTTCAGGCTTTGTGTCTCAAGTCTCACGTGATGGATGGCTGGTGGACAGTGGCTGTTCCAATCACATGTCAGGAAATGAGGCAATTTTCACTAATATTGACAGATCAGTCAATACTAGAGTGAGAATTGGGAATGGTGATCATCTAGAGGTTGAAGGAAGAGGCAATGTGTTACTTGAAGGCCCTGGAGGAATCAAGCTGATGTCTGATGTCTACTATGTTCCCAAGATAGATCAGAATCTTCTGAGTGTGGGACAGTTAGTTGAGAAGGGCATGAAGATTGTGTTTGATAAGAATGAATGTGCTATTGCAGATGAGGAGGGCAAACTCTTGTTTAGGATCCCTATGCAGAACAAAACATTTGCATTCGATCCTGCAAGCAAAGAGAGCAAAGCTATGGCATGTGTGCAGGGTCAGGAGGAGTTGTGGCATAGAAGGTTGGGTCACTTTCACTATAAGGGATTGCAGTTTATGCAGAGGCATGGTTTAGTTGAAGACTTGCCTCAGTCGGGAAGTGAAGTGTCTGATTGTGAAGTATGTCTGCAAGGGAAGCTAGTAAGGAAGCCATTCCAGAAAACAAGATGGAGGGCCAAGAAGAAGCTTCAACTGGTTCACTCAGATGTTTGTGGGCCTATGCCTGAGGAGTCACTGAACAAAAGCAAGTACTTTGTGACCTTCATTGATGACTGCACAAGATTTTGCTGGGTCTACTTTCTCAAACAAAAGTCAGAAGTTGATGAAGTATTTCTGAGGTTCAAACAAGAGGTGGAGAATGAAGCAAATTGTAAAATAAAGACAGTGAGGAGTGATAATGGTGGTGAGTATACCTCAAAAAGGTTCAAAGCCATCTGTGAGGATTCTGGCATAAAGCAGCAGTTTACAGTTCCTTATACTCCCCAACAAAATGGGGTGAGTGAAAGGAAAAATAGAAGCATTGTGGAGATGGGAAGATGTATGCTACAAGGCAAACAACTACCCAAGAGCTTCTGGGCAGAAGCAGTAAATACTGCTGTCTTCTTGTTGAATAGGTTACCAACCAAAGCTCTCAACAAGCAGACATCATTCGAGGCATGGCACGGGTACAAACCAAAGGTTAGTGGACTAAGAACATTTGGTTGTCTATGCTATTACTTAACTCCTTCAATCAGTAGAGACAAGCTTGATCATAGAGGTGAGGCTGGTATCTTTGTAGGGTATAGTTCTCAGTCTAAAGCCTATAGAGTGTATTGTCCTGATGCACAAAAGATTACTGTGAGTAGAGATGTGATTTTTTGTGAAGATAAAAATTGGGAGAGGGCAGTATTTGAAAAGAAAATGGCTGACAATATTGTAGTTGAAGCTAATGTGCAGAATGAGGATGAGTTAAATGAGGAAGCAGATCTACAGAATGAGTGTGAGCTGATTGAAGATGAATTGATTGATCATTTGCCTATGCGAGGTACAAGACCACTGGCAGAGGTCTATGCCAGATGTAATGTGGCTCTCCTAGAACCAGGAACAGTTGAGGAAGCAAAAGGAAGTGTGGAGTGGGCCTCAGCTATGAAAGAAGAACTGAGCATGATCAACAAGAACAACACATGGCAACTTGTATCTAAGCCTGATCACAAGAAGACTATAGGTGTCAAATGGGTTTTTAAGACAAAATTGAACCCAAATGGCACTGTGAACAAGTATAAAGCCAGGTTGGTTGTGAAGGGATATGCTCAAGTGAGTGGGGTGGACTACTCTGAAACTTTTGCTCCGGTTGCTCGCATGGATACCATCAGATTGCTACTAGCTGTTGCTGCACAGAAAAGGTGGACCATCTATCAGCTGGATGTGAAATCAGCTTTCCTAAATGGTGACCTATCTGAGGACATCTATGTAGACCAACCAGAAGGATTTGTTGTTAAAGGCCATGAAGACAAAGTGTATAAGCTGAGGAAAGCCTTGTATGGGCTGAAACAAGCTCCCAGGGCTTGGTATAGCAAAATTGATTGTTATCTACATCAGCTTGGGTTCCAAAAGAGTCTAAGTGAAGTCACTCTGTACTACAAACAGAGTGAGAGAGGCCTTGTGGTGGTGTCTATCTATGTCGATGATCTGCTTGTTACAGGAGAGGAGGAGAGTGAGATAGTGAAGCTGAAGGTAGGACTGATGAAGCAGTTTGAGATGACAGATTTGGGGAGAATGTCTTACTTTCTTGGCATGGAGATTCAGCAAAAAGAAGGTGAGATATTCATCTGTCAGAAAAAGTACATCAGAGAGGTCCTAAAGAGGTTTGAAATGGGAGAATGCAAGACAGTCACTACTCCTGTTAATCAGAAAGAGAAGTTAAGCAAGAGTAATGTGCAGAATTCTGAGCATGAGAATGAGTACAGAAGTCTAGTAGGCTGTCTAATGTATTTAACAGCTACTAGGCCTGACATTCAGTATGCAGTGAGTATTCTATCGAGGTTCCTTCATTGTGCAGCTAAGGAACATCTTACTGCAGCAAAAAGGGTGTTGAGATATCTAAAGGGGACTCAAAGTTATGGTGTGAAATTCAAAGCAGTTCCTGAGATGAAGCTGGTTGGTTTTGTAGATAGTGACTGGGGTGGTTCGGTGGAAGACATGAAAAGCACAACGGGTTTCTGTTTTTCACTTGGATCAGGTTGTTTTTCCTGGAGCTCAAAGAAGCAGGAAGTTGTAGCACAGTCTACAGCTGAAGCTGAATTTGTGGCTGCAACTGCAGCTGCAAAGCATGCAGTATGGCTCAGGAAGTTACTCTGTGATTTGGGGCTGCAAGAGAAAAGATCAACTGTGTTGTATGTGGACAATCAAGCTGCAATTGCAATTGCTCAGAATCCAGTCTTTCATGGCAAGACTAAACACTTCAAGCTGAGATTCTATTATCTGCGTGAAGCACAACAGGAGGAAGAGGTGGAGCTGAAGTATTGCAAGACAGATAATCAGATAGCTGATGTCTTCACCAAGCCTCTTGCTGTTAGTCGATTTAGTCAATTGATTCATGAAGTTGGAATGTGTCCAGGTCTCTAATCCAAGGAGGAGAAATGTTAGATAATGTATTAGGACCTGATATTTATTTATTTCTGTTTTATGCTTATGTGTATGATTCAGTTAATAGGGTCAAAGTTATTAGTGGCCTCAGAGGCAAGTTAGTTTTTTTTATTCAGCTAGTTTCTAGTTTTAAGGAAGTGGAGTCCTATTCTTAAGATAGTGGAGTGAGTGGTTAGTTTCCTTTTCTTTCTGTTATTGTATTTAACAGTTTATTGAATAGTGGTAGAGTGTAGTTTTTTTTGCTTCTTCAGTTCTCTAGTGTTCAACTCTCTCTCTCTTTTTCTCTGAACATACAACAGTTCGAGTGTGAGATCTGCAATACATTGCAGAACAGTGAGTGAGAGTGTGTGAGGATTGAGTGAAACAACAACATATTTGACATACTTGATTTTCTAATTGAAAGGATCCATTTCCGGTTATATTAAACAAACAAATTATCGGCAGTATAAATCCTCTCTCTGGGAATATCCTAGTTATATTTATGTCCTTGAGACCTTGACATTATCGGTTATACATTAATGCATCATGATTTTTAGTGCAGGTTGTAACTCGTGAAGCAATATATTATGGTCTTGCTGATTGTAGCTTGAAAGAGTCATTGATTAACTGGATCCTGCCATATGCTCAGCGCTACATTCTTAAACTTCACAGTGCTAGATATGCTCAACTCAAGCAGTCCAATTTCGATATTGTGATGCGTCTCAAAATTATTGTTGTCGAGAAGCTTTTTTATAGGAATGTTATAAAGAGTTGTGGCAGTGCATCAACAAATCGAGTTGAATGTAGTTGTCTTCTGCAGGTACGTTGTAAATCCTTAATTTTATGACTGAAGGAATCATAATATTTTTTGAATGAATATTTGTGATGGAAGCTGAAAACAAAACCTGAAGAATGTGGAAATGTCTGCTTGACTTCCAATATATAAAATTTTAGAAGCTAGGCATAATTTATATTTTCAAGTCATCTTCACAACGTTAATTAATGGATAAGATTCCATTAATGCATTACTAGAAAATTTGATTGAGATAATTGGTGATTTAATTCTTTACATGGACCAAAGCCTACGCCTGGAAATTAACTGTGTGTCACAGCTCAGATATATGCTGCATTTTTTTTTTTGCTTTTTGAAGTTTTCTCTTCTGAGTTCTGAACCCTACCCTTATATATATGCGTGCGTTTCTTGCAGGAAAACGTCCTGTACACCACCCAAGAATCAGATTATCATTCTTTGTTTATGGAGCTTTCTAGTTTATTATTTGATGGGACTTCTGAATTACATTTCGCAAATTTCCTTCATATGATAACAACCATGGCAGAGTCTGGGTCTTCTAAGGAGCAAATAGAATTTTTTATAGTAAATAGCCAAAAAGTGCATAAACTTCCAGATGAAGAACCTGTTTGGGAACTATCTTCTATGTCAACACTGGAAGAGGTAGGCAAGGTGCTTCCCTTGGATCAAGCGCCATCAGTAAATGGACAGCTCTTTACAAGAAGAAAGGCTGGGGTCAACAAAAACTGGCCGCCTGCTGATTGGAAAACTGCACCAGATTTTAATTATGCGCGTGCCAATGGTTTGAAGACACAAGCTCCTGGGATTAGCAACTTCACTGAAGCAACAAAGGATGATAATTCTGAAAGCACTACTGATCGACCTGTTTGTGCTGAGCAAGCATCACTTTCTTTTGATTGGACCATTAAAGATGACCAGCCGGCAAATTCGGTGGCATTAGTGTTGCATGAGAATAACAACTTGGAAGGTCAATCCTATCATGATTTTGATCCGAGTGCTTTTGCCGTCCATACTGGATCTGATCCTGTTTGCTTAGATGAACCTCTAGATGAAGTTAACACAAATTCGTCATCAGTTTTTAGCAGGAGAGATCGACTTCAATATGGCGCATTTGATGCAGTGCAAGCAAAGGCAACAGGCAGATTAGGGGAACTTCTTGCATGCAAATACTTTGTTGAGAAAGTTGGAAAGGATGCTGTAAAGTGGGTCAATGAAGTTAAAGAAACAGGATATCCATATGACATAGTCATCGGGGAGGAGAGCAATATAGAGTACATAGAAGTTAAAGCAACCAGATCCCCAAGAAAAGACTGGTTCAACATAACGACAAACGAATGGCAGTTTGCGTTTGATAAAGGTGAATCTTTTAGCATTGCATTTGTAGCAATAATGGAAAATAATGTTGCAAAGGTCACAATTTTCAAAAATCCTGTGAAGTTATGCCATATTGGTCAGCTGCAATTGGCTGTCATGATGCCAAGACAACAGAAGCAGTTGCCTCCTAGCTGCCATTCCTAATTTATTATGCTGTTTAGATGGATTTGATCAAGTCAGATTCCCAGTTTCAAGGCCACTCCTTTCTGGAGCCGGCCAGAGGCATGCTTGTTGGGAAGTTTTGTTTTAATTGCTGACACTTGAGAAGATCAATTATGAACTCAACCATGCAAGATTTGTCACATAAACTTCTTGCACCGGGATCGGGTGTTCTGCATATAACAGTTATCTCGAACTCCCCACATCAAGGGTCCTGGGGCAAATAATGTGGGGACACCTCAACAGCACTGTATGTATTTTCTTATTCCAAGATTTTCCAGTTTTAATACAAATCTCTAATTCTTTGGAAAAGGTTCATTTCAGCTATATTGTGTTTGTCTCAAAAGTATGGCTGTCAATAGGTGCTATTTTAATCCTTGATTATCTTTCCATTTGTTAGGCAAGTGCAAGGGTTCATCTTGTTGTGGATGTAAATACTAGATAGTAAATACACGACCTTTTAAATTTTACTTGTTTTAGGATCCGAAATTTTTCTCGATCTAGCACGCAGTTGGGGAAATGTAAAACCGCTTGCTTTTGCCATAATAAACGTAGTTATTGTCATGCTCTGGAGTTTTATACTTGTGCGAAAAACTAGAGTGAGACCCGTGTTATGCACAGAAAGTTAAATTTAGTATATTCTAGTATTGTTTAAAGATCAATTAGATAATATGTAAACTATTGTTAAATATAAAGTGTTTAAATTAAAAATATTTTGTAAAATATTTATTTGATAATTTGTGTATAATTTTATATAATTTTTCAACTAAAATATAATACAAATTGATTATAGTTATTGTTTTAGAAATTTGAAATAATTTATTTTATGAAAGACACAGATTTCTTATATTAGAATTATACAAATCTACATCTTTATTTGTTGTTTTCATTGTTTGCAAATAATTAAAGAAAAATGTTAGGAAAAAAATGAATTAGAATGAAAGTGTAAAAAATGCAATATAATGATATATTTGAATGTATCTAGAAAGGAGATGGGTCAATTTTGAACTTGTTTGGAAGAGTTTTCAACAATTGATATGATATATTAAGAAATAAAGTAATAGTAGTAAGAGCGGTATGTAATATATTTTATAAATAGACTGAAGTGTATAATAACGATAGTCTAATACAACATATATAAATTGGTCAAACAGTGTGAAATTTGAATATTTGTAAGTGAAATTTTTTGAGTAAATAGTCAAATTAGTTTTTGAAAAACACTCGGTTTTTTAAATTGGTCATGTTAGTCTTTTTGTCACTTTTTTTTGTTGATGGTATCAATTTACTAGTGATACGTTAAGTGACGCCACAAAACATATCTAGGAGTTTTAATTGACTATTAAGATAATAAATTTATAAAATTATATCAAATCAAAACCTAATTGAGGGGAGAACTTGAGGTATTAAAATTCTTCAATTTCGGGTTGATTTGATCTAATTTCATAAATTAATCATGTTAATAGTCAATTAGGACTACTAGGTATGTGTTGTGATGTTACTTAATGTCTTGTATCAACAAATTCTGATGCTATTAGCAATGTAAGTCCCAAAAGGACTAACATGACTAATTTAAAATCTTTGAAGTATGAATTTGATTAAAAAATTCTTTTGAAAACCAAAATTTTTTTTGGGGATTAATTTAAAGAATGAGTGATCTTTCAGAGACTAATTTGATAATTTACTCAATTTTTTATTATGATATTTTTAATATATATTGTATTTAATTAATTTATATTTTAATTGAATAATAATAATAGTAATTTTTTTAATTTTTTTCTTAAAGATAATTGGGTGATTTTTATATGTAATCATATGTTTAGAAATGCTGATGTGTCATTATTAGAAAAAAATAAGATGGTTAAATTTTATAGTACAAACTACAAAAAATTAGTATTAACTTTTATAAATTGAAAAATAAAAGAAAGAATATGAGAATATTCATATAATTTACTATTTTATTTATTAGTTTTTTTAATTTGGACCATCAAAGTCTTCAATATTCTTTTCCCCACCCAAGACAAAACCTCCTTTTTTCTTTTCTTGTTGTCTGGAGCTGATACAACAACAGTGGCTATCCGAGTTCAATTACTTTTCTGTCTCATAATTAAATTTTAATTCTATATCGAGTTAATTTAAATTTTAATTTGAATACTCCATGAACATATCTGGTATCTAATAGGTAAATATACATACAATTCCTAACGTGTCTAAGAATAATGTATCTATTTGCAGGCTGGCATAATTCTAGGTCCTAATAATATATTTCTCGGTTGCTAATTGCTATATATCCAAAATTGTAGTCTCATATAACAGAAGTATGAAAATAATTTAAGATTTAAAAATCTATTGCAATGTCAAAACTTTGCAGTAATTTTATCAGAAGATGCGTACATGTTATCAAAAGGAGATATAAAGGGTAATCACAAATCTGATGATGTTCAAGTAAGAGGGGAAATAACACTATATCAACTGCCAAAAGCGAGTCTTAAGACTCGTTACTGAACAGTAGTTGAACTTCCAAGTCCTTTATTTTTTAAAGAAAATCCGATTTACAACATCAACAGGTAAAGCATAAGCTGGATCTATTGGTTTTAGGCCGGGATATTCAAGTAGTGAAAGCCCTGCAACAACAAAACAAAACTTTAGCATCCCAAGTTTACTGTAAGAAGGGACTACTAATACTAAGCAGGGAGGACAAGAAATACCTAGTTTACCTACTAAACTCTCCTGTCTTTTCTTTTCTCTTCATTTTTTGAAAAATAATTAAAATATCATATTGTATATACAAGTCTAATATGATTAATTAAGAAGCTGACAACGGAATATGAAAAAGGGGGAGAAGACAGGAGGTAAACTACCAGCTACCCCAAAGTAGGTATGGAAGACATCCACAGCATCATCTGGCCTGTCTGAAATTCCACCTTTTTCCTTGTCCTTGAAGTTTCAACACAATATTTCAGAAATACTAACCTTGCAACTATCAAAATAGAAAAAGCAAGAGCATTTTTATTAATAAACACACAACGCGTCAGATAAACTAACCTGACAGTCTAAGATAAATTTTATAAGTTTCTCACTACTGATCCAGTGAACCCTATCGATCATGATCAGGCTAGAAAGAACCCACCATGAATAGCAGACCTGGGATGATCTAAAATCTTGTAAAATAGGCTGAGAGAGATATTAAGAGCACAAGAGCATTAAATCTACACTTGAAAACATATGCTTACATCAGGGAGTTTCTCAGGACGCCCATTCAGACCTCCAGATTTAACTTGTCGCTCACATAACCACCAACCAAGTAAGTCCTTGTTAACCAGATCTAATGACCCCGTAAGAGCGAGAGCTCCCACACAACAGAAAACTGACAATGAGAAAAACAATATGTTACAAGGATGCTTCAACGATACAACAAACTCATTCTATTTTTCAAAATTCAGAATATAGAAAAACTAAAGCAGGCATATAAACCATTCATTCACCAGTACAAATAATTGTTGTAGGTTCTGCCATTTATATTGTAAATATAAGTGATATAACGTACTTTGGCCAGCATGAGATTCCCCACCCGGTGTGCAACCAAAACCACCATCCATATTTTTGCAACTTATAATGTAATTCACAGCCTTTTCCACATTGATTTTATCCAAGCGATGTATTATTGAAAGACAACAGATAGCAATATAGGAGAACCTAAAACAAAAAATTCAGTGGTCGTTTGTCAAAAAGACAGTAATGTCATACATGCACACCAATCAGAAAGATATCTTGTTTGAAATACCGTGTATCAACTTCACCCCACATATCTCCTGAAAAAGATCCATCTTCATTTTGCAGGCCAACAATATCTGACAAAAATATTAAGAAACACAAGATAGAGACCTACACTTTAATAGTTAGTGCGTATTTTATTAACTGATCTTACGTTTGAAGATTTTAATAACTAATCAATCAAACTCAATCAAACTTGACAACCCAAAACTAACTTTAATTTTCTTTTTTTCCATATCAAGCAAGAATTATGACTGATTTTTTCTTTTTTATTTTATTTTATAATTATGGACATCATCTCTTGCATCACAGCTAAAAATCCTTGTGAATCCAAAACCTTCAAAGTTGGCCACTATGTATGTCAAAGGATACAATTTGTCACCTTATCTGCATCAATAAGATCCATCTTGTCAAAGAGAGCCAACACCTGCACTGCACTCAGTGTATACAAGATGTGTGGGTCATGTCCAACATTTCCGCCAAATCCCCCTGCATTAATGTATCTCAGGTGTTTTAATGTCAGTAGGGTCCAACAAAATTAGAATTTTGATAGCAAGGGAACAAATAAAACATTGAACAACCTGAATCATGCTGACAACTCATTACCCATGAAACAACCTCATTAACATCCACAACGTCAAGCTTTCCCATCAAATCCAGAGCAGTCAAACCCCAGTATGCCCCGTTCATTCTTAGATGCTCCATCACCACAGATTCAAAATCATCTTTTCTCTGGAAACCAAGAAAAGAATGTGACAACGAGCTATCAAACACCAAGCATTGCAGCATAAAAGACAAATGATCCACTGAAGTTGATCTCTTTTTTATTCTTTTCTTTTATAGACAATATATAAACGGGAAGCATACCTTTTCAACTGATAATATATATTTCACGTGCTTGTCAGTAACCAGCTCTCCCATCTTGAAAGTAAACTATCCAACATCAAAATTAGAAATATCAGAATCAAAGGTTTAAGGTATCTACCAATGACCAAACCCATAAGCCCTTTCTTTTTAAGGGAGGTTTCATAAATATAAAATGTATCAATACAACAATATATAAAAGTTATTTTGTTTATTTATTTAATTTACATTTTCCCGTGATTTTGCTTTATTTTTCTTTTTCATTTTTTTCCAAGAAAATTTCCAAATATCTTTAAGAAATCATCCTTATTTTAATTTAAGAAAGAAATTGCAACAAAGTAGCACATCCAAACGCATTGATATTTTCCCTTGGTTCCTTTCCTTTAACTTCTACCAGAGCCCGAGACATGAGGAACAACAAGTGGAATGGGAAATTCCCAAATGGCAGGCTTGTGATTCATTTAGGCAAGGCCTGTATTATCTCCATAACCAATCTCATACACCAGATTTTAGTTCAAACTTCAAAATAAATAAATAAGCACAATGAAGCACTAAAAGGAGGCTGAGGAACAGGAACAACAAAGTACAAAGAAGACGACTTAGACTTTAGGGGGGGCATCAAGCAAGCCATAATTTAGAATGCCCTCTTTTAGCAATTTGCGGATGTACTGTGTAGTTAGTTTTCTTCTCCTCTAGTAAGACCAACACCAAAACTTTCCATCAAAACTCATACCATAGCCATGAATGAAACATTGCAAACAGTAACCATAACCACAAGTCTTAAAAAAAAAAGAAGCAGCAAGAAACGCAAAATGAAGCAGAATGGCAAAGTCAAACCCACACACAACTTTTGTCAAACACCTGCAGTTCACCATCCATTGCTATACAAAACAAACCAAACCAAGCTGAGCACGTAAAGCTAGCATAATCCAAAAGATAAAAAGTTAACGGCAACAACTAAATCGAGCACTAAAAACAAACAATTGCAGCAATTTCAGCACAACAATCAGCTGAAAGAAAATAATAAAAATAATAATGCAAGAAGAGTAAAATGACTGACTGTTCGTGTTGGATGAGAAGGCAGATCGTGGATCAGTGAAGGGAGAGGCGCTATCCCTGCTTCGCTGCCGGTGTTAGTCACCGAAAGTGGTTTATTTGTTAAACTCGAAGATCAAGCGGTGGTGCCCAGTGATAGAAGGGAGTGATGTTCTCGTTCAGAATACGAAAGGAAAAGAGGGGGCAGTGAGGAGAAAGGAGCAAGTAGCAAATTAGATAAATTGGATAAAGAAAAAGAAAGAATTTAAGGGGTTGAAAAGTAATTTCATTAAAGAAATCCTGCTCAGACAAGTAAAACGGCAAAGCTGTCTCTCTGATAACAGTTGAGTGTACCCTGCTAAAACCCCAGTTTGAGGCAGGGAAAAAACAAGGAAGAAGAAGAAGAAAATGGGATCGAAGGTGAAGAAGAGCGGTGCAGCAGCAACAGAGGATCTTCTAGAAACCCTAGGTGACTTCACTAGTAAAGAAAATTGGGACAAGTTCTTCACTATTCGAGGCACCAACGACCCTTTCGAGTGGTACGCTGAGTGGCCCTACCTCCGAGACCCGCTCCTCTCCCACCTCCCGCCGAATGTTGACGGCGGCGACGCCGCTCCTCAGCTGCTTATCCCCGGTTGCGGGAACTCCCGACTCTCCGAGCACCTCTATGACGCCGGATACACTGGACTCACCAACATTGACTTCTCCAAGGTCGTCATCTCCGACATGCTCCGCCGCAACGTCCGCCTCCGCCCTCACATGCGGTGGCGCGTCATGGACATGACCAACATGCAGGTGCGTGTCAACTGCTCGCTTTTCGAGTTCAAAGCCGAAGCAGCCCTTCGGGTTTTGAGTTATCTGATTCCTGCGTGGTTTTCATTTTTTTTAAATGCTGGTATGCAGCTTGAAGACGAAAGTTTTGATGCAGTTATTGATAAAGGTGGATTAGATGCTTTGATGGAGCCAGAGCTTGGCCCTAAGTTGGGAAATCAGTATCTCTCAGAGGTTTTTATGATTTCTTTGATCTATTCTAGTTATTATTGTGAAGAATAATATAGATTAATTAATTGGTCATGTGAACTTGTACTGATTCGTATTTCCAGGTAAAGAGAGTTTTGAAACCAGGGGGGAAATTTTTGTGCCTTACCTTGGCTGAATCTCATGTACTTGGTACGTTTCTGCAGTTTTTGTTACTCCATTTGTTTATTATGATAGTTAGAATATTTGGTTGACAAAGGTGACTAGTTCTGATGATAATAGTTCCTTTTGTGTGTGTTTTCCTTTTCTTTTCTGCATAATGCAAATCTCATATGAAAAAGAAACATGTTGATGCAGAAGCTATTTCGGCTCTAAGTTCATTTTGGATTCTTTGTAGTGAACTTGGACAAGGAGCTTTGTTACTGTGAACTGTGAAAGAAATGATCTTCTGGACCTTGTTTTGCGTTTTAACTTCATTTGATAATTTTTTTATATCTTTATGGGAAGAAATTGACCTGGTTGGTCTTGGAGGAAACTAATTCAGGCCTTTTCAGGTCTACTCTTTTCGAAGTTCCGCCTAGGATGGAAAATGAGTGTTGATTCCATACCTATGAAGTCTTCTAATAAATCTAGCCTTCAAACATTCATAGTTGTTGTGGAGAAAGAGCTGTCTACTTCAGTGCATCAGATTACATCGTTACTTCAGGATTCAACTCTTCATTGTAGTTCAAAACAGGTAAGATGCATGGCCTAATTCTGGTGTTTCGTTGGTGTGGATGCTTTTTTTAATGATGATTCATGGATGGTTAATGCAGCATTTGTTAGATGCACTAGATTATGCTGTAGCTTGACCTTTAATTGTAATGATTTTATAGGATAGCTAATCTGGTAGGTGAAGTTGTATGATCTGGATCAGGAAGGAGGAAAGAAAGAAAAGTGAGTAAGTGACTATGGGTACTACACGGTTGAGTTAATTAGGTCAAGAACTGGTATGGTACATTGGTACTATTTTTACTGTCATGAAACCACTCATCCCAAAAGCTTAAGCTGATAGGAGAAGGTAACATTAATGGTTATATCTCTAACATTCCCCCTCAAGCAAGAGCCTCTCTTTTGGGTTTGCTTGATTTTCTATTCTTTTTCACTTTTTGGGGTTCTCCAAGGATCGAACTCTTGACCTTTCGGACATAGAGCTCTGATACCATGTCATGAAACCACTCATCCCAAAAGCTTAAGCTGATAGGAGAAGGTAACATTAATGGTTATATCTCTAACAATTACAAACCAAGCCAACTAATATAGGAAGAGTCCAATGCCTAATTCAAGTTGGAGAAGGGATGAGTAAACAGAATGAAATTAGGGACAGCTCCTAAGATTGTTTTTCAGTTAGATAACTAATTAATTTATAATATATGCATGTTCTTAAAAAAATGTTTAATATATTTATATTAGATAGTGTATTTTACATCTGTTAATTTCTGGTGTTTACGCTATGCCTTCTCATTTGTGCAAGGCTTCTGGACTCCATGAAGCTCTAGAAAATGAAAATCAACTTCGTGAAAAATACACCAGTAGCTCTCATATATTATACTCTCCGGAAGATCTGCAAGGGGAACTGACAAAGCTTTCCCCAGGTCGACGATTTCAGCTAACTTTGGGTGGACAAGGGTGCTCTATTTTTACCTATCATGCTGTAGTTCTTGATGCTGAGGAACACTTTGACTCATTTACCTATCACTGTGGGGTTTTCATTGTGCCTAAGGTGTGTGTGTGAGCAGATTTCCCTTCCTGTTTTATGTGTTGTAGTTCCACCTGATTTCATATCAAGAATAAATTTTTCTTACCATATTAATATTAGCTCATGATTTTTTTACGATTTCCACTGGTTTTGTCATCTTCACTTCAGATTAATGTACAAGTTGTATTGACAACTTAATGAATGTGAAGGTATTGTCATGAGAAAGAATTGTGCTAATTACAAAATATTTGATGCTACACAGACATAAATAAATGCGTGCAATTTATCCAACTGCTCTACTATGTCAGGCAGTTATTCTTCTGCTTGCATTTCATAACCGAATGTGAAATTTCAGACACGTTCTCGTGAATGGCTTTTCTTTTCTGAAGAAGGACAGTGGATGGTGGTCAGAAGCTCAAAAGCAGCTCGTCTCATAATGGTATTATATTATTAGCAAACTAAAATTGCATTTTCAATGTTTTTCCATTCTTGATTATTTTGAAGATAATTTCATAACTGAAGCTTCTATGCAATCTTGAAACTATAGGTTTTGTTGGATACCAGCCATATAAAGGCCAGCATGGATGAGATTCAGGTAGACATCTTATTCTTCATGGGACATACCATTCTAATGAGTTAACTGTAATTCTTTTTACTAATATTGGCTTGTTATTCCTTTTCAGAAAGATTTGTCTCCGTTGGTTAAACAGTTGGCACCTGCAGAAAATGAGAATGGAGCTCAAATACCGTATGTAACTTATACCCAATTCCTTTATTTGTATCTCCCTTGGTTTTGGCCCATTTAATTTAAGTAACCACTATATTCTATTCAGGTGTTAATGTATGTATTCCCAAATATTTAAGCATGATATTTTGCTGTACGACAGCAAATAAGTTGTGCTTCTGGGGTGCTGCACTTATATAAATGCAAAAGTCAGGGAAGCTTTTAGAAGGCAGTTTATATCTTATATTCTAATCAGCCACATATGCTGTAACAAATGTTGACACTATTACTTGAAAGTTTAGAGGCAAGGGTATACCTTGTTCTGCTACAGAGATTCCATTGCAACATAAGATGATTAATTATGGTCTACTGTGATTATGATTTTTTTTTTTCAAAAAAAAAAATATAACCTGAAATGCCATATCGCCAGTCAGGTTTTGAGAAATTCTGATTAAATCTTCACATAAAGTTTCCGTTAGGAAAGGATTTGTGTTCAGTTTTCATCTTCCATGTCCTACACTTAGAGGGGAGGAAGCCATAATGTAACTTTTGAATATAATATGCATAAAGTAAGCAAATAGTTTCTAATATCATTATATACAGGGTTGGTACGGTAATGTTGGTACTGCTGGCTCTCTTACTATCCAGGGCAGTGTTTGTTTGTTATTAGTATTGGCTAAGCTATTTTTTAATGATGTGTAGCTCATCATTATATACTTGATGAGTCAACCTTTCTCATAAATTCTTGAATATATATCTCTACAGCTTCATGATGGCAAGTGAGGGTATCAAGGAACGAAGCATTGTTCATCAGGTTAGTAACAGCGTACATTATGTTATTTAAGTTGTGATTCCACTTTCTACATTGGTTTACATTATTGTAATGGTTTACTTGATTTGAAATGCCCACCATACATAATATCATCAATAATGATGTGTTTTGTAGGTCTCATCTTCGTTAACTGGATCAATTGTTGTTGAAGATGTAGTTTATGAAAATGTTGACAGTGAAGTCAGTAGTATTTTTCCATCTAGAGAGTTGGTGTTTCGTCGCCTTGTTTTTGAGAGAGCTGCAAATCTGGTGCAGTCTGAAGCTCTATTAAAAGATGAAAATTCATCTACCAAATTGGTTAGTGAGACAGAGAGGAAGAAAACCAACTCATCTTCTAAATCTAGGAAAAGTGGATCTCGGAGACAGAGTAGTGGTAAATATTTCCTATTTGTCTCCCATATCTTTTAAATCACAGTTCAATACATCATTGCTGATGCAACTCCCTTACATGATCTGCAACTAATTTGTCAAATCATGCTGTAATGCGTTCAAAATATCATGTTGTATTCATTATTGGCCTTTCTCTTAAAGTATTTTCTAGTTCAAAAGATGATTTGCAATGATAATTACCTCCCATTTTAGCCTTTAGGGTGTGTTTGGCAAAGCTGTAAAATTAGAATTATTTCAATAATAGCCTATTTATATAATCAATTTACGTGTTGATACATGTGCTGAAAATTGGGTTTGAGATAATTTATTTTGTTTGGATTGTACGAAAAAGTTGTTTTATGTGATAAAATTACAAAAAGGATATAGAATTATTATCTATATATAATATTTGAGTCAATTAGGAAAAAGCACAATAATCTGTGTGTAAAAAGATTTTTCAGAAAAAGAAACCCAGATATTAGCTTATGCTTTTTTCCCCCTCAAAAAATAGCTTCTCTTTTTCTTTTCTTCTTTTTTTTAATAAGCTTTTAAACACTTTCAAGAAACTCAGCCAAACATGTTGAAAATTTTATAACAATTTTTTTACCAAAATAAGTCTCTTTAGGGAGTTTCCAAACATAGTTGAATTTTCTTAGAACTGTTTTGTACCTACTTCCTATTATAAGAGAGCTGATTATACAATTTTAAATTATTCTGTTTGTTCAAATGAAATTGTCTAATATCTTCTGTTATTTATCGCTTTAATCCTGTGTTAATATACTATTTTAACTGATTGTGTAGAAGCAAGGAACCAGTTTGCAGTTTATCATGGCTATGCAGCTAGTTCCTATCATACAGGGATTATTTCAGGATTCATGCTAATATCTTCTTATATGGAAAGCATGACATCAAGTGGAAAAATGGTTCGTATTTCCCGTTTTAGTCTCGGAATATTACAAGAAGGGAACTCGAAAGTTGTAGATTTTTTTTGCAATCTTGAAATATATTTAACCAAGAATTCTTTATTTTCCTCATCCTTTTTTTTTTTTAATTTTCATTTATATTTTCAATTCCTTTAAATAATCAAATCATAAAACATTAAAAAAATTTTAACATATCATTGATAATTTGTATTGGGTGTCAAATCTCTAGTATGATGGTTGAAACCTGAAAGTATCTATTTTACTATTAGATTTACATTTATGAGGTGCATTGATGTTTGGCTTTTCGAGATCTTTGTATGATCAGTTATGCCTAGTAACTAATACAGAGTCACAATTTTTTTGAAGGTAATGCTAAGTAAATGCCAAATCTTTCTTCTTTTTTATTTTTGGCATTCGGTGATATAAAACTTTCCATTACTGTTCAATGTCCATTATTGCTGATATATGCAAATTCTATATCTCAGGTTAAAGCAGTAATAATAGGTCTTGGAGCAGGTTTACTTCCTATGTTTCTTCATGGATGTATCCCCTTTTTGGAAATGGAGGTAATTTTTTCCCCTAGTAATTAAGTGAGAAAATAAATTAGATTTCAGACCCAGTGCTTGCTTGTATGCAAGATGGTTTACTCTTATGATTTTATGTAATATCATATTCTCGATATTTATTTATATCTACAGGCAGTGGAGTTAGACCCCGCAATTTTAGATATTGCAAAGGACTATTTCGGTTTTGTAGAGGATAACCGCCTAAAGGTAGGTAACATACATATGCATCTCTCTCTTCTCAGGCTTCCGTTGAAACTTGAAATTATGAACCATTTGGAACTGTTTCTTTAAAGAATTGAGAAGCGACCGTAGCTAAGATTGATAGAGTCAAAATTGGGAGGACAAAAGAAGAAAATATCGGGAGGGGCTGTAACATAAATCTAACTCCAGCTGGAAGCAAAGAAGTAAAGTGAGATTGCTGATTTTCATAGAAGGAATTATCTACATGAAATAGTTAATGTTTTGAATTGAAGCTTTTTCTGTCCCTGCTTTGAATCATATGACTTCAACTGTTCTAAGTAGATATTTTGATCCTTGTATTTTGTTGGGTGTTGTTTTTTACACTAGGTTTTAGATATTTGATTTTAAACAAGCCAAGAATGACAAAAATGTGGTAATAGCTGATAAAGTAAAAGATTGGGGGGGGGGGGGGGGGGGGGGCTGTTGTCACGATGACTGACTGAAGTCTATATCACAACATAAGATTTTTTATGAGTCAATCTTGGGAATGGTGGTTAAAACTGTATTAAATCCCATTATGCTGGGTTCAGGTGCATGTAGCTGATGGAATCCAATTTGTCAGAGATTTTGCCAGTTCTGCAGCAGGTCAGATTCAAGAAAATGGCACTGATTCTGAATGTATTGAGTCCCCTTCCAATGGGAGTTCAACGTCTCATGCAAGTGTAGAGGCAAGGAAAGTGGATATAATTATTGTTGACGTTGACTCTTCAGACCCAAGGTGAATTTTTTTTAAGTTTTCGGCATATAGTTATTGTTGATATAGACACTCTCGTCTATGATTGAACAACTACTTATCCATTGCATATTGTGTGCAGCTCTGCAATGGCATGCCCTGCTCCAGATTTTGTTGAGGAGTCTTTTCTAGAGACTGTAAGGGATAAACTCTCAGATCAAGGTCTCTTTGTTGTCAATTTGGTCTCCCGGTCCCAAACGATAAAAGACATGGTTCGCTTGAAAATGAAAAAGGTGAAAGTAAATATTAGCATCCATATTGGTTTGGAGTGTGCTCTTTCTCCTCTAGCTTTGTATCTTTGTTTAATTTGTCACATATGCCTCATGCAGTGACAGCATTGTGTTAACATTTTTTTTGACGGTGTGTTTAGTATGCTTTTTAGAGTGATGTCTCCATCTTTTTGTTGGTTTATAGACTGATATCTCCATTTTTATTTATGTTTTTTGGTTCTTCTGTCTTTTATATAGGTTTTCGGCCACCTCTTTTGCCTCCAACTTGATGAGGATGTCAATGAGGTCCATTTTGCGCTCAAATCAGAATCATGTATTGAGGATAGTTCCTTTCCCGAAGCTTCTCTTAAACTTGATAAATTATTCAAGTTTAAACATCCAGAGATTGGCCAAAACATCATTAATGCGACAAAGAAGATCAGACGTTTGAAGTGATGACCAGCATCCTTTCCAGCTTGTCTCTGAGCAATGCACTCTGCAATCTTTATGGCTGTGAGGGCTTGCTTCGGAAAGGAAACTATTTTGCCATGCCAAAATGATCATGTGAGTAATATCAAGTCTTTGATCTTTGGATTGGGTTGTCTTGTACTCGTCAATGAGATACTTGTGTTAGAAGATGTATAAATTGCTTATAAAATTACACAACAATCAGAATGTATCAGAATTTTGAAGTGATAGAATGGGGTCAAAGTTGCTGATTAATATGACCTAAGAATAGAGTCATTGGTGGGTAAAAATTCTGTTTTGTTTGACCCCTACTTTGGGCATCTTCATATTTTTTTGAAAATAAATATTATAGTAGTGGGTTCTCCCCAAGAATAGCATATTTTGGGACTTCTTTTTTCTGTGTATATCTATAATTCTGCTTCTGCAATCCTTCTTTAAAACTGGAAATAGTTCAAGCTTGTTGTGGCACACAGGAAATATTTAGACTAAACCCCAGAAGGATGTTAAGTCAGTATATCAGAACAGACTATCTTGCTGCATGCATAAAGGATGGTAAATAACTACGTAGAAAATTAAGAGTTTATTTGCTGCTGCTTTTTTCATATATTGTACTATATAAATCATAACATAATGATAGTATTTATATAATTGTATAGTGAATACAATCAAGGGTGGTTTGTTCATGTCCGCCTGTTTCACACACCCAACAGATTCTAAACGCTGCTTACGAAGCCATCACTTGACGGTGATGTGCACCTTGCCTCCACAGCCAATGTTTTGACAACACCTTCACATGGGTCACCTCCGAACACACTGCTCGATATTTTGATTGAACAGCTACTTTTCCCTTGGCAAGCCTGTATACCACGAAAAATATATTTAGAAACCTAAGCGTGAAAATTTGTACATTAAGTTTGTGTGAACCATGCAACTAATTATGTTTGATATAGCATAAATTATGATAACACAGCCACCCGTAATATCGGATTACTAGAGGAGATTTATAATCTTTGCATTCTCCCATATAATTTCTTTCCATTCTCTTTTCCATTTCTTTGGTGAATCGGAGAAGATATCATTCATGAAAAAACTGTAAGCCTGCATCAAATGAGATGTAAAACTGCACGAGTATACACAAGCCGAGCAGCAGCACCTCCCATACACCAAAAAAGTTTTAATCAATTTTCTTCTTATATAAATGTACATCCACTGGCAACAGTAAAACTTCAACAGGGTAATTATTTTGTAAGATAGCCTGCCCCTTCAATTTTATTCACGTGATTTCTAATTCAAATTCACAACCGAAAGCTTGTGTAGCTTTTATTTCATTCAGGAAACTAATTCATAGGCACTCAAGTAAAAAGCAACTTGCTGGAGTTTACCTTGGATACCGTGGACATTGAACTAGGTGCATGGCATTGCCCTTGAGAAAAATTCTGACAACTACCTTCAGGTGTTCCAAAACCAGCAAAAGTTATGGAGGAAATTATCTGTCCATCTTGGCACCATAAATGCATTTCAGGAATCATATTATCTACGGAAACTTCTTGACCAATGACATCTACATTCACCAATTTCTGCAACGGTGGATAGTGCAATTCTGACACTTGAGCACATATTGTCCTGGCTGAATGCAACTTAACAGAAATCGCAAACGGATTTCCACCTGTTTCCTCCAAAATGACAAGTAAATTGTTTGATGCTCTCAGCCATGACCGTGGCACGTGGTACCTGGAGATTGATCAATAACAGTTAAATAGTATATCTCAAAAGTTTCTTTTCGATACCTACATATACATATATTCACATGATAGTACAATAATGGATTTAAAGGTGCAAATCATTGGAGGATATACAAGGTTTGAGTAGGTTTTCCACAATTAGTTGTACACTTGTCCGAACTGTATGCTCCACGATAATCACAAAATTGTTCACATCCATCTTTAGGGGAGACCTGTGTCCAGTATCGTCCAATATGATTGCCATTCACCCAAACCTGACCTTTCCCCATGCTTTGCAGGTCAAGAGCAATTGGATTTGTGCCATCAGGGACATCAAAATATGTCTGCATCAATAAAAGACGCATGTGAGGTCAGGATCTACATTCATTATTCAAGGTTTAAATGTGTTAGACATCAGCAGAAAGTACACAACAATAATGATAATTTACTGACAAACCATTCTTTTGTCTAGTCACTTTATAGTCAGCTTTTTGGGAAGATTGTTCTTGACATTTATTTTGGTCTGCCTTAGCCAATGATCAAAAGTCCAATCCTTGCTTCTGATCAGTGTGAATTTATGGACCAACTCTACCTATTTATATTTCGCTACCTATCAATTTAACCTTTTAGAACAAGTAGTTTTATGATATGATGTTAGAATTCTATGACCAAAAGGCCTTGGATTCAATCCTTGTTTAAACCCCCGAAAAGAAAGAATTTCAGTATAAGGCAAAAAAAAATCTATGCAAAACTCACGAAATTCCAAAAATATGGAATCTTGTGTGATGCGGTGTGTGTTAGAGATACAACATTTAGATTGTTATGAGAAGACTTAAAAATAATTTAATTATTTTGAAAGACCCCCTTAAGTAGCTCTTGTAGAAAATGTGCAGGCTTATTTCTCATTGTGCCTAAATTCTACTTTATTTGGAAAAATTGTATTAACAATCAAACTTGTGCGAAGGTTTCGATGCCATGATGATGACCAACTTAGAAGCTTAAAGCTATTATGTGTGGGCTCATGAATGGATTTATATTACTAATGAAATAAAATCAATAAAAATTAAATTATAATCTATTTTCTGTGTGTCATATTTTATTATACAACTCTCATAGATATCTCAGTTCGACAGCCCTCTAACTAGTACCTTGTACCATGTAAATATGGATGGAAGGGCATCAGGACTTAATTCAACCCATTCTGCATTATCATTCTCTTCACTGTAAAATTCTAGAAACTCACCCTGAAGTCCAACCTGGTAGAGAAAATGAGAATAAACAGTAGTTAGTAATAGTATTTTCTGATAGGAGCACAGTTATAATGCCTTATCAACAAGTAAGGTTCTCAAAGATTTATATGCATACCTGGTATGTCCAAAATGATTTTGAAAGATCTATATCTCCATTTTCGAATCCCGTGAGCTTGATTGTACCTCTAATCCCTCCACCATCTTTCTCAAGGAAGGCACCATAATTCTGTAACAGTGTGTCATAAGTGAAGTAAGTCAGCAATCATTATTCCTCTCCCTCATTTGTATTACTATCAATTGAACGGTTCAAAATAAAAAATAAATAAAAAAGATATATGTTTAATTGTTAATGAATGTGTATTCAATTCTTAAGCTATCAATTGATACCTACTTACACACGCGCACAATGATTTTAAAATAATTTAATATTCTGGTACTATCCATGGTAGGACTTTCACCTGTAAGCCCACTGTCTGAGATAACAGTGTTAAATCATTGTATCCTGGAGCAAATTGAACTGTCTGCACCACCTTGACCCAATGACCAACAGTGTTACCTTTACTTGGAAAAGACACGGAGCTATGTGAGAATATAAATGCAATATCATGATTAAATTATAAAGCCTAACAGTTGCAAACACCACATTTCTATTCAAGGAAACAAAGGGAATTCAGCTAGATGTAGGATCAGCGAACTAGCATGGACATTTGGCATGAACAGAGCCTGAATAAAAATGGCATCGGTATATGGGATGAAAACAAAAGGGGGTAAAGAAGCAAAGAGTAAGACCAGAAAACTAGAGAAGAAATCATTCCAACTAGGAAGATGTTTAGTGCAGTAATCAAGAAAGACATTATCCTCATCATCTGCACCTAGATTGAAACTGTTAACAAAAGCTGGATGCTGGTACTAACCTGCAGATCATTGTGCTAGCCTAAACCTCCAGCCAGATTGTTTTTTTCCTAATATAATATTGGCTTTTCAGTTTGAGTAAAACTATCCTCGTATTTTCACTAACTAGTATTAATTACTAAAGATAAAAAGCCACATAGGTACATGATGAGCCCAAAACCAACCAGGATTTCATATGATATATTCCTCCCAATGGTTAGAAACTGTTAGACACAATCATAGATCATGAGTTTTATTTTCTTGGATGACAACTTGGAGACGATTAGCCGAATAGCCGATAATGCAAATGTTAAGAATTTCTGGGTCAACTACAGAATTATGAGCATTATTTTAGGAAATATACAAAAAAGAAAGATGCCATCTACAAATAAATATAGCATCCATTTGACTGTACAATATCATTACCTATAAGCTGGCCATTGATAAATACACGCAATATGTCACGGATGCCATCTATAGTAAGTTTTGGAGTAACATCATTTTCCTTCCAAAACAAGATGTCGCTATCTGAAACATATATTCTGCATTGTGTATAGACAGATGATTAGAAACCATAAGATAAATCTGTTAAAGGGGGGGGGGGGATATTCCTTCATTGCATATTGTAGAATTTAAAGTTTGGTACTTTCTGGGTAAAATTATAGCAGATATATAAAGCAAGAAGCTAGCAGCTCATGGAGGGTGTCTTATTCTCTCTCACATTTTCTTCTACTCTTTTGATCTTGTTAGAGATAAGGATTGCAATTAGTCACCAGTTGTTACAATGCCTAAGATTTCCCCCATCTTAAAAAAATATATATAATTAAAATAATGTAGAGGTTTAGATGCATAGTGGCTCTATGTTTTGGGTGAGTGACACTGAGGTTAATAACTTTTTCTAGGTCATTCTTGAGCAGGAAATATATTCTCCATCCCTATCCCCATACTCATAATGGGGTCAGATACACATCCCTGTTAGCACACTTGGTTAGATAATTTCTTTTGTTTGTTGGGGTGGGGGTTGATAGAATCCTTCATTACCTAAACAACAAAATAATAACGAATAAAACATAGAACAAAATAAACAACTAGTTAAAAGGAAAACTGACAGAAAAAAATTGTAAGGAGTTTAATCTAAGTTGAAAGAGCCAAGGAGGAGTTCAAAGGCAAAAGTTTTTACTTCGTGAGCATGTTAAATATAAAACAGCAATTACCCAAATCAGTCTCCGAGGTTTTTAAAATCGGACATCTTAGTCTCCTAGATTTCAAAATACACAAAACAGTCCCCAACGTTTATCGGACAATACAGTCCTTCTCCAAAACTGGGGAAGTTGGTTCTTGACATCTAATGAAAATTTTACCTAAATTAAAATGGGTAACTAGTAAAGCATACATGCTACTAAGACAGTAAAACAAGCCACATAATTTCCTTTCTAAAAGCATATGATAAGAATGCAGAATATTTAGGGATATGCATATTTACCTGGTTGAATACCAAAGATAATCAGATTGATCCTTTGTTACATTTAAATGCTCCAATATACCTTGTACAGTGAAACTGCTGTTACTCCAAACACGAATTGGCTCTTTTGCAGTCACCCAAGAACTTGAGCTGCGGAAAATGCCATCTTGATTGATCAATTTCTGGGATGGGAAAAGACTTGAGACAAGTGGCAAATCAAAGTCTAACAATTTGACTGAAGTTTGTGCTCCAATCTGTGCAAATTTAAATATGAAATTGTCAGACAACCTGATATAATATAAACGCAGCTATAATAAGTTTAATTGGCATCTTAAAACATGTATACTTTGCAAAAATTACTGCTTGAGATTACGAGGAATTTAAGCAGGTACAATGCAAACAACCAAGTGAAAAATACTTTCAGGTAGAAAATTATTTTAGTTATAAGAATACTAAGAAAAGTAGTTTAATTATCAATTTTAAGTTTCAACTGACTAATATGTAGATCTTGGGTATCAAATTCTGGAAAGATCTATAAGTAAACCAACATTCAGATAAAGACAGAAGATGATATCATGCCAACTTTTTTTATGCCTAAAAATTATTCCAATGCATAAAACATACCTTGGCAGTATTGTAAACTGTATTCCTGCAATCTGGTAAAATACTCACAGACCATGGTGGTAGAGTATATGTTCGACCTTGGAAGGTCACAGTAGCTGTTTTCTTTTCGTCAATGTTGGCAAGAAATGCTGAGCATATACTAGAAAATCCAGAAAGAGACAAGTTCACTAATTTAGGGCGAACATCTAATTGGTACACATGTGCCTGAAATTGGTAAGAGAACCTAATTCAGTAAAATAAAAGCACTGCACAATTTTCCATACAACAATATGAAAAACCAAGCCTTACTCACTATGTGGGGATTAGCTAACATAAGGTACTAAGTTCATCGTGAATGTCTGCGTTAGCACAAAACTTAAATTTGTAAATGATAACAGTAGCTTTTCTCTTTTTCTTTTGCAAAAAAGAATGTAAGTTCGGCCGCCGAAGTGAAAACCCTAATATAGAGGTGAAGATTGGAGAAAACATTCTACGAAAAGTTAAAAATTTTAAGTATATTAGGTGCATCATACAGGATAATGAGAGATTGAATATGTAAATTATAGGATCCAAGCAGATTGGTCAAAATGGTAGAGTGCGTCTGGTTTTATATGTGGCAAAAAAGTGTCTTTAAAACTTAAAGGTAAATTCTATCGTACTGCTATCAGACTGGCTATGTTTTATGGTATTGAGTGTTGGGCGGCCAAAGGGGAGCACGAACATAAGTTAAGTGTGGCAGAGATGAAGATGTTGAGACGGATGAGTGGTCATACGCGAATGGATAGAATAAGGAACGAATATATAAGAGAGAGAGTTGGAGTAGCACCTATTATGGAAAAAATGGTAGAATTGCGTCTCAGGTGGTTTGGACATGTGAGAAGAAGACCAACAGAGCACCCAGTTAGGAAGGTAGATGAGATGGAAGATGGACAAGGGGTGAAAGGCAGAGGAAGACCAAGGAAGACCATCTATGAGGTGGTCAAACAAGATCTACATGTAAACGATCTCTCTGTAGATATGATACATGATAGAGCCCAATGGCGTCGTTTGATCCATGTAGCCGACCCCATCTGGTACTTAACTGGATTGAGCCATTCAACAAAGAATGCAAATTTCTCTACATATCTTCGGAATACACACAAAAATAGAAGACCATTCGCAATATGACATAGAAAGAAGAAGGTATATTTCAAAATAAGAGTTAACTTTCAGCAATCCTTCACCTGATACAGTGACTGCCAACAAATTATTTAATTAATCAACATAGTGCTTGAAATTCTATTAAATAAGCTATTTAAGGCTTGGCTCAAACCTCCTGCTTTGGGCCCAATTTTATGTATGTTGGTGAATCAGCTGCCACCAAAGCAGGCTCACAAAGCTTTAAAGCAGCATGTAAATCTTTCAAGTGACCCCATTTTGGCTCACTAAGCAGACCTAGACAAGTAGGTTTATTAATTGATTGTCATCAACAATCTCAACAGATGTATAAATCCCTAGATGCCATCTGAAAGAACAAAGTTTATTGTTATCATTCTACATACCATACTCATCAATTGGAGCATCATAATCATAACTTGTAATTTGCAGGGGTCCCCCTGCAGTGCGGCCAAAATTTGTTCCACCAAAAAACTGTAAACAAAAGAGGCTGGTCAAGATGCTGGTTACAAATAAATACCATGAAAACCAAAATATATTATCAAATTAAATGATATATGAAATATTAGGTTCATCATAAATATATCTTAAGTTCCACTAAAAAAAATAGAAAAGGTAATAAATTACCATATAAAAATAAGTAAACGGAACCAAGAAAGGATAATATATATTATATAAAAGAAAAAAAAAGGCGCTGAAAGCATCTGTGATAAAGGAGCTTCAATGATGATAACTACACAGATTACCATATCTCAAACTATGATACACTTTAAAAATTTGTATTTTCAGTTTCAAGACAGCAGGTCAACAGCTGTGTTTGCATTTGCCCTTGCAAATTGGTAATGTTCTTTCGCACATTAGTCCAGCTTCATTCAGAATAAATGAACAAAAAAAGAGAAAAGGCGAGAAATAGAACAGCCAAAGCATGCCTCAAAGAAAAGAATAAAAGTTAGGTAGCCATTATATTAGAGCAGTAAATAAGCCAAAAGTGAACTTTTATCTAACTAGAAATTTCATTTACTATAAATTTACCATATAGTAGTTCTGAAAGCTTCCTCCACGCTGGAAAAACCGTGCAACAGCAAATGCAAGGTCTTCAACAGGTCTATGGGGCAATCTTTCCCCCCATTGAGTATACCTACAATTCAGTCAAATGAATCAATTCATAATTAAGATGTCAAAAATGACTAAATTAGTTCTTTAACCTTCTCTTATTATCTACACACAAACATGCAGAGAGAACCAAAATGAAAAATTTTGCATCATAAATAAATAAAGACAGTAGTTTACAGCTCAACATGGCATCTACCAGCCATCCAATCAGATGCTAATGTGGCTTGGTGAATCACAAAGTAGCCTTTTAGTAAGAAACAAAAAGATAGTTCCTAAGCCTATTTAGATAAGATAAAAGTAGGGGACAATACAAAAGAAAGATGCACCTATTTGTAACAGAGCAAGCCGGATGTATGGAGTGAGTATGCACTCGGAGGTACATCATACAGATAACCACATAGAGATGAGCAAATGTCAATCTTGAAACAGGAAATGAGCAAGAGAAGAGAGTACTACTCTATGAGTTGCTGCCAACAGTGAGGCAGACAACATTGAGCCACTGGTTATTGGAAACATCACATAGTTCCAATCCAGTAAAGCAACTAATTGACAAGGTTGAAGGGAGCCATATCTTTTTGGTTTGTTTCAAAATCTAAAAAACAAAACTGAAGGTAACTTCAATATTGAAGCACTTGAAGAGACGCGACTAATGCTGCCTGTATGAGCATCCTATAGCTATCATGCTATCCTCTGATATGCTACAGTGGTGGCTGCTAAAGCCAGTATAACAGTCTGATAATAGGTAACCCCTGAAGGATGTGATCATACCATCCATCCCAGTTCTCTGTCCACATAATTGGTTTGTGAGGAGAGTTAGGTTTGAACCCATCACAATAGTATGCGTTGCATGTATCAATCTGTGGACAACAATACACAATTTATGAATGCAAAAAAGAATAATCAACAAAAACATTACAGAAAAGGATTTTTGGAAAGGATATCTACAATGAGAAACACAGTACCATCCAGTAGGTTAATTATATACTTAACTGGAAACATTTTAAGTAAATTTCCTTTTCATTATTTTCCATGATCAGTTAAGACTGACCTGAACATAAGCAGCTTGCATAAAGTATAGCTAAACAGCTATCGCAATTGTTTTCAATAATGGAAGGTATTTAACTTACAATATCATATGGAGCATCAGTTTGCTTGCACATGACCCAAGGAACACCAGCACCAAGACTTAGAGCCATTCCAGCTGCCCATTTAGTATACTCTTTACCTGCCTTGCCAAAGGAGCCTTCAATGTTCCCATATTCATTCTCAATCTGACAAAAAACAGTTGATTCCTTGTTAAACTTCACATTCTACAAGGGAAGCATCAAATTTTCACTTGCATGTGGCAATACCAAGATAAGATATTAAAAAAAAGGGAGCACATTGCCAAATATCTAACAAAAATTAGGTGTCTGTTCATGAGCTTGAAAACTAATTCAGTTGTAACTTGATTTAATAATCAGAATACAAAACTGAAAAATATAACTATAGCCAGCATGTTAAATCAAATATACAGTTTATATGGATACATCAAAGATGTAGAAACAATCCCCAGCCTTTACCAATTGTACAGCATGTCGCGTATATAGCATGTCATCTATGTAGGTGATTCCAAGGGAGAGTAATGTAAGAAATTAGAAGAGAAAAATTCAGATATGTGAAATATCCATAATCCGGTAAATGCAGACCACTCCCGCAAAAAATAAGACTTACCAATGTACAACGAGAATATGGAAAAGAAAAAGTTTACTGCCTAATCTGGATAGATCAGCATCATGGCTATCAATATCCCGTAAAATATGAAAATAAAACCAATTATGCATATAAAGGCCAAACTCCACAGTCCATACTCAATTCCTACCTGCAACAAAATTATAGGACCTCCTTGCCAAGAAAACAGCTTTTCGTCTCTCATTATGTTCACCACCTTAGAAACAAACTGCTCCATCTCCACCTAAATAATGATTTTAACAAAAAGAAAGAAAAGAAAAGAAATCATGAATGCCATGGTTAAAGCGATTATTTACAGGTCCAATGACAGCAATTACTATGTAATTATGTGCTAACAAGGGCAATTTTACATACATTATTGCAGTGGTATTGTGTGGCTGATAAAATGACTCGGTTTAAAATTTAGGCTTTGTTTTGGAAATATTAGTTGAGTATTAAACAACAACAGTCGTTGAAATTATGACAGATAAATGACTATGTACAAAACTATTTTATATTTCTTCTAACTTGATTGAAAACAAAGAAATTTTACCTATACAATGTACTAACAGTTGCTCTTAATTTGTTATTTTATCACTTCTAAGACTCTCTCTTTTTTTTTTTTTTTTTTTCTGGGAAAACACATACCTAGTGGAAGAGTTTAGAAAGAGCGATGCACAAAAATAGATTTGTAAAGGGAAGCTTTGAAATCACATTTCCAATTAAACAGAGGTAAAATTGATTGCACAGTATGCATGTTTGTGTGGAAGCAAGATATCATTAGCAAAATGAACATTGGGGATTATAGCATCATAAGTCAATGCAGTTTAGGTATCTTGAATCTAACATAAAAAGTGATGGAGAGATTGCAAGAGATACTCATACTAGTGCATATACAATTGTGCTGAACAGAGACACATGCACTTGTCATGTGATAGTCAAAATCTGAGAACAGTGAATAAAGTGGAAGAATACATAGAATAATATCAAATACAAAAGAAGCAAAAAACTGCCACAGATCTGCCAAGAAAAACAAACATAAAAGAAAGCATGGTATAGCCTTCTACCTTGAAAGGTTCATTGTCTGTTCTAAATACAATACCAGGGATATCACGCAACCACACAGGAAAACCCCTGAAAACATAGCACATGAACCAAGGAAGACGTTGTCAAAGTTTTTATCTAATTTTTCAATAGAAACGTAACAGGTAACCAATGGATAGCATCTACTGCACAAAGTTTATACTTCTATCTGACTTCCAGTAATATTGACAAGTTGTCAAAAGCTAGCACACATTTCTATGCACAAAGCAGAAATTACTCCCTGACTTTGCAGAATCCACTGTGTCTGATGCAATGTAATTATTGTTCAACTTTGATGCATAATTATGACCAAAATAATCTTGTATGAATACCCCCTCCCCCCTCCCCTCCACCAAAACCCCTCTCCCCACAATGGTTCTATAGTATCAACACTTCTCTACAGAAAAAAATTAGCTAACAATGTAGAACCAAAAGGTTTACTACGTTCTCAATTCAAAAGTTATCAATCAACCAAAAAAAAAAAACTATTAAGTTGACGTTCTTTGCTACGCAAATTATAAACTATTACATGAGTGGAAACATCGATGAAACAATCCTAGAAAACATGAACTAACACAGTAACTAAACAAAACATGCTTAACTGAAAATCATGCAACAAATGCATTCAGATGACATTATAGTATGCAAGTTGTCTTCATCAAGTTGTTTCACTCTTATTTTGTAAATAAATAAATAAAGGAAATATGAAACAGTAGAAACTTAAACAAGAAACTGCAAGATTAAAAAGAGTAAAAAGGGTGATACCCAAAGTTCCACTCAGCACAAGCATAAGGTCCTATACGCAAAAAGAAATAGAGTCCCTTGGATGCAACAAGTTTTGCAAACTTCACAAGATCATATCTCCCTTCAAAATTATACTGCATGAGTGCAAACACATGAAATAGAAAATAACTTGATATTGCTAAATAGAATAATTAAAACCAAGGCAAGGTTACCCTCCATAATATCCTGGACAAACATAATTTTTCACCTGTCCTCTCGCTGGTTCATGCCCATTCCAGAAAACATAAGTTTCAATTACGTCTGCCCCGCCTTCCTTGCTCTTTGCAATCAGATCAGGCCACATCTGAAAACAGTATGCCAAATGCATGAGAGAGAAGATCCATTTTCAAAAGTCAACATTACAAGTTATATTATATAATACTCTTTCATATCCTATTCAACCTATGAACCTAATGAGTATTAGGCTATTACCTACTGCTCCATCTGTGACATATAAAGATTGCTGGATCAAAACAATTAACACTGCTATAATTATCAGGTTCTACTCTACAATAACCTTTCCTTTCCCCTTTTTTCGAACACACCTTCAATTTCCAGTAGCAAACATCAACTCGAGTGAGAGTAATAGTGCGAGTTTTATGTGTTGACTTTACTTGAAAATTCGGCATAATCACGATCCTGTATCCTTAACAAGGTCATGATCATCCAACACTAACATAGAAAATCCTCTGATCATGAGGCCACTAAGAAAAACGTTTAGCTGCATGTTATCTATGGTGGTGGTTGAAGCACAAGAAGAACGTGCATGATTACTGAGTCAAACAAAAAAAAGAGAGAGATACAGAGAGAAGAAAAAGACCTCGGGAGTGGCGCGAGGGTAGTGAATTCCGGCAGAGATGAGGATGCGACGGTGGCCGTCGATAATGAGAGCCCTGTGATCGTAGCTGACATTAAAAGGCTTGAAGTATTCTTCTGCCTCCGTGACCGTTACGAAGCAGAAACACGCAAACAGCACAATTCCGATTGTAGAATTCGACGTCAGCATCTTCTTGTTGTTCATTGTGCGAAGGCCACTACCAACCGGGGAGAGATAAAGAAAGAAAAAGATAAGGCAGAAATGAATAAAGAAGCAGCAAATAGAGACCGAGTAATGAGTAATGAGTAATGAGTAATGAGTGAGTAGTACACAACTCAGTACAAAGAAGGAAACAGAACCTAAGGTATCGTCCACGGCATCCTTCCCAGTTTGCGTGCGTGGCAAAGCCGCTGTAAATAACTAAATATAAAATAAAGATTACTGTTCCTGCGTAAAAGTGATGATTAAGGACCATAATTTAGTTAAATTTATTAGATTATTTAATAATTTTAAATATTAATTTTATATAAAATTAAATTTTTATTTTGATGGTATTAAATATTTTATATAATTGTATAATTATATTTGTCTTTTTAAATAATTATTTATACAATTAACAAAAATAATAGTTATTTTTAATAATATCACATTATATAATAAGGAATTATGCTATACATACAAGTTTTTTTTGCTTACAAGTCTTACAAGTTGGGCCAAGTTTAACAAAAACTACATCCACCCACTGTAGCGTGATAAGTCACTCAACCGTTTCTAAAGGGCGCTCTCACTCACCATTATAGAAGATACTTCTTCTTCTTTACGTTTCTCTTTTTCCTCCTCCTCTTCCTTCTTCTTCTCCTTCTTTTTTGCGTTTCTCCTTCTTTTTCTTCGCGTGTTTCACCTTTATCGTTGTTTTTTATTATTGTTGTTGTTGCTGCATTTTTTTTCCTCTTCTTTCTATTGATTTTGTAACATTATGTATTTTTTTCTTCTTTGTTTGATTTTTTCTCCCAAGAAATATTATAAGAAAACAAAATAAGAAGACGAGGAAGAAGAAACAATAGAAGATGAAGAGAAGAAAGAAGAAGAGTTTTGAATTATGCAGAACTTATTAGAATAAAAATACACCAAAAAATTCTTAAAATACACCCAAATATCTTCGTGTTACACCCAAATTTGCTATAAATACAGAAAAATATTTTCTCTATTGCTGCGTTTTTTTCTTCTTCTTTTTTTCCTTATTTCTTTCTTTCTTTTAGTTAAATAAATGTAAGTTCATCCTCTTCCAAGTAATTCTGTAGCATTATGTGTTTGTTCTTCTTCTTTATTTGATTTTTTTTGTTTTTATTCTTATTAAGAGAGTAAAACAAGGAGAAACTTGAGAAGGTAAAATAAAAAAAATATATGAATAAGAAAAAAAGAAGAAGATGGTGATGATGATTAAAAAGAAAAGAAAAAACAGTAGAAGATGAGAAGGAGGAAGAGAAAAAGTCTTGAATTATGCAGAACTTATCAGAAAAAAATACACCAAAAAATTCTTAAAATGCACCCAAATATCTTCAAGTTATACCCAAATATCTTCGTGCTACATCCAAATTTGTTGCAGAAAAATGTTTTCTCTAATGCTATATTTTTCTTCTAAATTGAACCATATCTTAGCCACTTGATTGAATTTAAAACAATAATCAATTTCATTCTGGTTCAATTGACAATCTGAACCTGAATTATTTATTATCTTCAACAACGAGATAACTGATGATGAAGGAGAAAGAGAAAAAGAAAAGAGGAGAAGAAATTTCAATAAAAAAAAAAGAGGAAGAGGTGGTGTTGATGATGACGATAACGAGAAAGAAAAATTACGAAGAAGAAGAAGAAGGCACTGAGAAAAACGTGAAAGCGCGTGAATATAAATTACTTGTATAACTTGTATGGGAAAATGCTTGTATGTGGAGAATAACTCATAATTGAAAGTATATGTATACTAGTGTTAAACCCGTGCAATGCACGGGCTTATATTTTAATTTGACATAATAAATTAAAAATAGTATTTTATAATCATAAATTTTTTAACTTTAGTATAATATTATCATCGTTATTATATAATAAGTGTATTGAATATGTTATTTTATATTTATTTAAAATAAAATACAAGTAAAACAGTTTAAAACCTATAATATTCTTAAACCATAAGAAAAGAGACCTAAAAAAATAAGAATATATATAACTATATTGGTAGCGTATCAATTTTGCAGTAAATTTTATATCAAAAAACTAACAAAAGTTTACCGACAATATAATATTTTACTAACATCATTAGATAAATAATTGCCATATGATGTTGTGCTTTATGTTACACATTTCATTTCAAGTATGAAAGTATAGTTATAGATAAATTAGTTAAATTTACGACAAATATTCGTACAAAAGTGTAAATCATAACATGTTACTAAAATGAAAATACTATTTTTCTTACCTAAATATTATTAAAAATTTATTTGAACATGACATTTGTTGTTGATGACTTTGGATTGCTATCTTAACCTAGAATTAGAATGTTCAAGTCATTGCGACTCTTAACTCTTGACAAAGCAACGTAAAGCTATCCATAGGTGAATACTAATTTTGGCAAGTAAATTCCTACATGTTATAATGATTTACCACATAATGAAATACCTTGGTTTTTCAATATTTTTCTCCTGTTATATAGTATCCCGTCAGCTAATAATGTCAAATTGCATTCTAAATACAATTTGGTTTGCTAGCACTATTAGATATCAATAACATCACAAATAGTTTTCTCAATTGATTATCAAACCTCATTAATAGGTGTAATGAATTTTGTATCGTCATACAATAGTCCCAATGAATAAAAAGTATCTTGGAAGCTAGGATATATAATCCTATTAACTGTCCTAATAGATTCATATGTTTTGCAACCTTTCTGAACAGTTAACAAAATTCTTATTTTATAGATATCACCTGTACCCGGTGGAATATAGTTTAACTTTACAATAGAATACCCTCTCTTGAGTGAATGTCATTCCCTTTTTTCTCTATCATAAAAAAATTTATTTGAAAATTCAGCATACGTTAAAATTTGACCTGCTTTAAATTTTTTGTTGGCCTCCATCCATGCTAAGAACATCATACCTTTTCTTTTCTCTTATTCCATGATTTTCTCAAGATTGTCATTGTCTTTAAAGATGGTATTTTGCTTTCCAAACAAATAAAAGGTTAATCTCATCACTGAAAGCCATCTCTGATGAATATCATAAGCCAAAGTTCTCCACACAGCTTTACGTGCAAACAAATACCCACAATCATAAAATTATTTGATCTCATAATAATCTGAGCATCCTCTCCACTGAAAGCTTCCTTTGAAACCTTAACTACCACCTTGTCTTAATATTTATTCATGTACTTGAACAAATATTTGATAGTATTTGACTTGTAGTACTCTACGTTAACATGCCACATGCGCTTGATAAGGCATTATCAGATATGCATTGTAAGAAATTACATTCTTATTATCCATATGGAATCCCTTCCTTTCAGTAATTACTCTTGTATCTTATCTTCTATATGATGGATATCAACTATCATTAATAACCGTGGTGTTATTGAATGTTTTAGGATAATATTTGGTGTAGTATCCATTTTTCATGCAGGAATAATTTGAGTAAATGGTCCATGAATCATATGGTCCATGAATCATATATGTAGACACAACTCTAAACAATTTTGGGTATCAAACAGGATCGAACGATCCTAACAATATTAACCGGTCAATTTAAGTTGTGTTTGTTATCTTGTAATCTCCACTCAATCACAAAAGAATATGAATATGTGTTGGACCTCTCTTTTAGAATTTTACCATGTATACCATTATAATAAAAAGATGAAAAAATAATATGTTATAAATAAACTATCTATTTTATATATATGTTTTGATAAATATATAACTATGCAAATAATTTAACAAAAAATTTTGCTAAAAATAAGGTTAAATGATGAGCAATACTTGTATCTAGCACTTCAAATGGAATTCCTTGCTTAAGATTGGAGGTTATCATGTCAAGCTTAATTTTGAACACTATACATGATATATCTGATTGGTCTTCAACTTTTAAATTCTTTGGATTATTAACTCTACCAATCTCTTGCCAACTCGAATTACATGTCATTGTGTTGAAGAGATCTAGATATCCATATATTTCTTACAAATTGTTAGAATATTTTAATAATCATTAAACATGTATCTCATGCTACATGTGAAAGGCGCAGGTAGCTAGAATGATACATTTATCTGCTTTGGAAGTATGAATTTCATCCCTAACAACTATATCTTGAATCCTAATTCGTTGTATATATCACTCCTGATCTTATTATTAAATTAATTAATTAATTAATATTTTTATTTTATGGTCCTTTTAAAATAATGGCATGAGAAAAGTTGAAATTAAATATTATTTTAAAATATAAAATTCTTTTATTCTAATCAAAAAATAGAAATTAAAAATAATTGTTTTAGTTTTATCATAAATTGTATCTATCTTATTATTTGTCAATAAAAACAAAAAATAATTACAATTTAAAAATTAATAACCTTATAAATTATGTAAATATCTAAAACTAACAACTTAAGAAAGTGTATTTAAAAATTTAAAAAATAACAACCTAAAAAAAATAACTTAAGCAAATAACTTAAAATTTAAAAGATAACCACCTAAACAAATAACTTATAATTTATAAATAAAGTTTTAAAAATTTCTAATAACGACACCTAAGCAAATAATTTCCAAGCTCAATGTATTAGCGTCACATCAGCAAAAAATTCTCCATTTTTTCGAACTACTAAATTAGTTTAATTTTTTAGGAACGATAGAAAAAAAATTTAAGTATATAAAAATATATATTAGTTTTTTTTAAATAGTATAAATAACCTCACGTTTAAAAAAAAATAAATAATTTCATTCAATTTAATCTAATATTTTGTAGTTAGCAAATTTGCTTATAAATTATGTAAATAAAAATGATATTTTTAAAGACTTTTGCTTACTTAAAAATTCAAAAAAATTATATTTTAAATTAAAAAGTTTAAACAAAGTGTTTTAATTAGTAATTAGAAATTAGAATTAAGTTTTTTAAATAATTACACATTAAAAATTAATAACTAACTTAATTATATCAATAATATTTTATATTAAAAATATAAAACTTTATGATATCAAATACTAAATTAGAAATAGCAAAATATCATGGGTATGAATTGAAAAAAAAATCACAAGTAATAACCAAATAACATTAACTTATATTAAAAAAAATTCTAAATTCCAAACATAAAAATTAAAAAAAAACATAAAAAAATAACTTAAGAACAAATAATATTTTCACCAAACAAATATATGTTTGACATTATTCTATTAAATAAACTTAAAAAGGGAATTCTAAAATATACCCATTCAAATTCTCAATCTTAATTATCTTGCAAGTTGAAGTATCTCCTTTCGCTCCCGAATTTTCGGACTCCGAGAATAGTCGCTTGGTTGGTGTTGATTTTTAATTTTGTCTCTGTCCCAAGTCGTGTTTCTTATTTTCGTAGAAAAACCGGCAAGTTTTGAATAATGTTTGTAGAACTTTCCAGCTTCTTCTAGTGTCTTGAAAATCATTCCCACCTTTGGGGCAAATTTTTCATCCACAATACAGCTGGTCTGCATGGTGAACCAAAAACTTTATTATGGTGAAACAATTATATAGTGCACAGTGAACAAAACAGAATATATTCCTCTATTTTCTTTTACAGACTCATTTCTGCATATTGAACCGAACACATGCTCATGGTGAAACAACTCTATAATAATTACCGAACCGAAAGGTTACTCACAGTAAACGAAAGATAATCCATTATATAAAACCAAATTCAAAACAACTCTGCCTACAATTTAGATATTATCAATTCAATTCAATTCAGATTTAGATCACCTCCATCTATTCAATTCAATTCAAATAAAATTAGCAATTGCATTCCATTAAATTCGATTCAAAATTCAATAATTCAAACCTCATCAAATTGATGCGTTTCGGAAGAATAATCCAAATTTCACTCATTCAACTGATTTGAAGTTGATTCATTCATTGTTTCAAATTCAGAAGTCCATATCGAAGAAAAAAAGAAGAAGAAGAAACATGAAGAGAATAAGGAATTTTATTAGGTTGAAGAAGAAGAAGAACATAGAAGAAGAAGAAAGAAAACGCGAGAAGAGAACAAGGTTTACGTTGAGAAAGGTTTATCACGCAGAAAAGGTTTATGTTATATACGTTATATCAGGCGCGTGTATAACAGACGACTGTGAGGTGAGGGAACGCGTGTGTAGAGGAAGTTACTTGGATAATATCCATGTATTTTTTACATGAATGTAGAGCTTTTCTGTTTAAATATTCTTTAAATTTTCTAAAATTGATTTATTTTAAACAAAATATTTTTAAAATATCATTTAAAATTTAAGAACGAGCCTCAGGTGTGTGTAACCTTAAGCTACGTGCGTATTCTTCTTCTTCTGTCTTGTTTTGTGAGGTGTGCATCATCTAAAGTACAGGATTGTTTGTTTTTGTTGTTAAAGGTATACAAGGAATTCACTCCTCACATTTCTATGGTATTTCCGGGAATTGAAATTCCAAGAGAGAGAGAGTTGCATTGGGTCCCAAAGAAGACAAAGTTTTGGTGAGCCTCTGCTTTTGCAGAATGTATTTTCAACATTATACCCCACAAGAATAATTAAAACCATTGTGATAATGAAAAAATATGAAATAAACTAGACTTGGTTTGTTACAGGAGTCAAGGGGAATATGACTTGATTGGCCTTTAAAGGTACAATATTAGTCTTTATCTCAATTACTACGATGCTTCCTTCCTCCAAAAAGGACTTTCAATCCAACTTCTCAGAATATTTCTCCTCTGCACACAGTCTCTTCCACTCTTCACTTCAACTTCGTCAATGGAGTGCAGGAGCATCCAAAGCATGGCATCAAGTAGCACAAGACCCAAATATGACGTGTTTGTGAGCTTCAGAGGTGAGGACGTACGCAACACCTTCGCTGATCATCTCTTTGCCGCTTTCCGTAAAAACGGAATAGTTGCATTTAGAGACGATAGGAATCTGATGCAAGGACAGCACATCTCCACTGAGCTGGTGCAAGCAATTGAAGGATCTCAGGTTCTGATTGTCATCTTCTCTAAGAACTATGCTACTTCTTCATGGTGCTTGCAGGAACTCGCTAAGATGCTTGATTGCAGCAATACGATAACAGAACCAAATCTGTTGCCTATTTTCTATGATGTGACTCCGTCTGAGGTGCGTAAACAGACCGGAAACTATGGGAAAGCGTTGGCTGAGCATGAAGAAAGATTCAAAGATAACTCAAAGATGGTGCAACAATGGAGGGAATCTCTGCTGCAAGTCGCCAATCTCTCTGGTTGGGATATACAAAATAAGTAAGTAATCTTTACTAAATTCCATTACTATCTTTGTCAAATAGATTATCTATGCATGAATAAGTTGATTAAACAAAATCGCCTTGTATTACTCTCGTTTTCTCTTTGTTTTAGGTTGTCTTATATAAGGAAATGAGCTTACAAGTTCATTTTCTCTTTGTTCTTTCAGGCAGGAGAATGGAGAGATTGAAAAAATTGTTAAGAGGGTGAGAAGCAAATTAGGTTGCAATTCGTTAAGTGTGGATGGGTTGGTTGGGATGCAATCTCGTGTGGAAGAATTGGAAAACCTGATTGATTTCAACTCCGATAATGAAGTTCGGGTTGTAGGCGTTTGTGGCATGGGTGGGATAGGAAAGTCAACACTTGCTAGGGTCGTGTATGGTAGAAACCTTCATAAATATGGTGCTCATTGTTTTGTTGATGATATAAGCAAAGTTTTTCGTGACGGTGGTCTACTTTCTCTACAAAAGCAACTTGTTTGTCAAATTACAAATGGAGAGATCCAAGATATATACAATCATTACGAGGCTAATAGTTTGATAAAAACTATGCTACGCTGTCAAAAGGCTCTGATTGTTCTAGATAATGCCGATGATGTTGAACAGTTAGAGAACCTTGGCGTGACTCGTGATTGTCTATGTCCAGGAAGCAGAATTGTAGTAACTTCTAGAGATCAACATGTCTTGAACTCTTTTGGGCTAGATGAAATATACAAAGTTCAACTCTTGAATGAGGATGAAGCTCATCAATTGTTTTGTGAAAAAGCTTTTAATGATAATATCATTATAAGTTGTGATGAGATTAGCAGAGAGTACAAAAAGTTGACGGATCTTGCACTTGAATATGCTCAAGGCCTTCCCTTGGCAATCAAAGTTTTGGGGTCATATCTACGCGGTCGAGATATTTCTGTATGGAGAAGTGCCTTAGATAGACTTAAAAATAATCCAAAGAAGGAAATCGCAGATGTGCTTCAACTGAGTTTTGACGGATTGGAACCCCTCGAAAAGAAAATATTTTTGGACATTGCTTGTTTCTTTAACCACCAATATAAAGGGTTTGTGGAAGACATGTTGTACTGTCGTGGTCTTCATCCAAAGATTGGAATAAGTGTACTCATCGATAAATCATTAAAAACAATCGATGAATACAAAATTAGAATGCATGACCTGTTGCAAGAGTTAGGCAGGAGAATAGTTCAGCAGAGTGCTCCAAATGAGCCATGGAAGTGGAGTAGGATATGGCGCATAAAGGATTTTCAACGTATTATGTTTGGAAATACGGTATGCAGTTTTAAAAATTTTTCAATTTTATAGAGTTAATAGGTAATTGAAGTAGTCTAATATTTTTGTGGCTTTTTTGTATTTAGGTAACTGATGATGTTAAGGCCGTGCAATTGGAGGGATCATATGAAGAAAGAAATATGACATTAAGAGCAGAAACATTATCAAGAATGAGACGACTTGAATTTCTCAAAATAAAAAGTGTTAGTTTTTCTGGAAGTTTTAATAGCATTTCTAGCGAATTGCGATATCTTGAGTGGGAAGAGTATCCGTTTACGTATTTTCCATCGTGTTGTAAGCTATCCAAGCTTTTGAAAATAGTCTTGCGATGTAGCAACATCAAGCAACTATGGGATGGCACAATGGTACTACTAATAAATAAAATAAGCTTCAGTTATTTTGAAGTTATCAAACAAATAAGTGAAAGTGTAATTAATGATGTTTGTTTTTTCTAATTGTGCAACAGTGTCTGGACAATTTGAAGGAATTGGATCTCTCTGACTCCGAAAATCTTGTGAAGCCTCCAAACCTTAGCCAGGCTCCAAATCTTGAGCGGCTGTTCCTTAGAAGATGTAGAAAGCTTAAGCACATACATCCATCAACTGGAGACCTAAGAAAACTTGTTGAGTTAGATTTGAGTGGGTGCACAAGTTTAATGAGTTTTCCCATCACTGTATTCGGTATATCTTCACTAAAATCTGTTGATCTGATCGGGTGCTCAAGATTATTTGGTGGGAAAGAGTTGGAAAATGGAAGTGAGAGTAGTATCCAATGCCAATCGACAGTATGGTCCACTTTTAAAAGGCTTAAGCTTAGGTTACCATTCCATTTCTTCAATTATTCTAAAAGTAGATACAACCATGTGTTCCATCTCTGGAGGCTTTCTGTGGCTCGCTTAAGCTGCGTGTATTATCTTAACCTAAGTTATTGTAATCTGCATACCATCCCTGAGGCCATATCATCCTTACATTATTTAGGGATCTTAGTTTTCGAAGGAAACAATATAGTTAGAGTACCTGATTTCATAAACAAGCTTCCCAGACTGAGAGTGTTGATGTTAGATAACTGCAAACGGCTAATGTATGTAGATGAGTTCCCATTGCCATTACCCTATTCAGCGGCAGAGCGAACAAAAGTTGTGAAAAGGGGAGAATTGAGTATGTTGAACTGCCCGAAAATAGTAGAGAAGGAAAGGTTGAGTGGAATGGGTAGTTCATGGATGAGAGAGTACATTAAGGTGCGTGCGTATTGTTGTTGCCATTATTGCTGCTCTTGTTTATCAATTGATTAGGGTTGTTTGTGTTTTGTGGTTACAGGTACACAATGAATCCACTGTTGAGCTTGGTATTATAATACCAGGGAGTGGAGTTCCAATTCCAAGGTGGTTTAAGGATCAGAATAAGGGGGCGGATAATTCAATGTGGATAGAATCATTTCCGAATGCCAATGACAACAATTGGATTGGCATTGCCCTTTGTGCCCAGATTCTTGTTCAATTTGAACAATCCCTCTCCATTGAGCTCTACTTTTACGACCAAACAGGAAAAGGCAACTTCGTGTACGGTATCATTTGGCCTAAAAAGGAGCAGGAGGTGACGGGTGAATTGGCTCACCTCTGCCTATTCTATTTTTCTCGCCAACTACTCAAGCAGCATGATCTTCATGGATCCCGCTTTGAATTCAAAGAAGTTAACCACGGCTATGTGGAAGTGAAGAAGTGGGGAATGCGTGTGGTACTGAACCAGGATATGGAGTAACCCAACTCTGGCAGATATTGATTTAGTTTGATTATTGCCCAACTCACAGGTATTCTTTCATCATCTCAATGTCCAATCTTTTCCAACTTTTGACATTCACATCACCAAATTAAACATCATTTTTCTGTTTTGTTTTCTTTTCCCCAGGCTTCCAATGGATTCTGCCGGAGTGCAAACACGAGGCTTTTCTTCCCATGTTCTATATTTCTGCTATTGTTACTGTTATTGTCACTCTATGCTACTATGTTATTCGAGTATGAAGCTTGAAGGTTGGCTGAAATTGTCTAATCTATGTCCTTGTCGCAGAGAAGAGGATTGAGATATGTTGAGGGTGATTCATAATTAATATGAGTAACTGGAACTCATCAGAGAAGAACTTGTTGGTGTTCATGCTACCATGTTGCTGAAATGCACTTGCCTTTCTTGGAAAAATTGATGTAAATGGTGATATCCATGTTTCAAAATAAAGTAGCGTTCTTTATTTATGTGTAGAGACATTTTTAGTGGTTATTGGCTTTATTTCTATATTTGCCTCCACTTGAAGTTATCAGTAAGTTGGGACTCTTGTTTGACTTCTATTACCAAAAAAAAAAAGAGACTGAGAAATGTGAATGTGATATAGTAAACTCTGTGAGGCAGTAGGGTATTATATATGTTGTTGCAATTATCAATTAATCCATGGAAAAAAACCAACTTATTTGGTAGCATTGTTGTACTTGTATCAGTACTTGCATATCTGTGAGCTTAATTAATATAAAGATTTCGATATGCTTCACAAATCACAGGACCTTGTGCAAGTGAAGCAGTTGCAAACTTTGCATAAGATTTTTTTATTAGCCAGTTAAACTATTTCAAGTATGAGTGTGCTAAACTTTAAATGGAAAATGCTTATGAATAAAAAAGATAATAAGATAGGACGAAAAAGGTGTAATGCACATTAGCATATATATATATATATATACCGTTTAATCTATGACATTGTCAATATACTAAAATGATCACATGAAAAATAAACTAGTAATAGTAATTATCGATAACGCATGAACTAAAGGTTAAGATGAAGTATACAGATAAAAAAAGAATAAACTACATGATTAATATGAATTAAAGTTCAAACTTAAAGCTTAAGTGACAAATCAAGCCCCGGAGATTTAGAACTAGAGGGTTCATTATCTGGCTTGAGACCATGATCATCCTTTGCATGGCGAGGGAAAAAGATCCTCTCCAGTTTTTTTAACAATTGATAGAATCCAGTGTGATCTATCACCTTTGATTCTATGAGTGGGACCAGAAATAAATAAGAGAGAGAGCGCAATGAATGGTTAGATTGAACACTGGATACCATCCAATTTTTTTCTCACTGGAGAGGATCCACTCCCGCATGGCGAGTGAGACTTGTAGCAACATTGTTGGTAGAAGAATCTCCTAATTGGGAAGTAGTTCTATGGAAATGGATCCTCTCCAGTTTTTTCAACACTTGACAAAATACAGTGTAATCTCTCACCTTTGATTTTAATAGTGGGACCAGAAATAAATAAGAGAGAGAAAATGGTGAATGGTTAGATTAAACACTGCACACCATTCAGTTTTTTATTCACTGGAGAGGATCCACTCCCGTAGTTCCATTACCATCATTATCATCTTCTTTTCTCAAATTTAAAGAACTTGCTTGAATTCCACTAACCCCGCCTACTTCATTATTTGGTTGCAAACCCTCAATACTTAACCTATCAAGTGCTAATGATGATGATGAACCTAGAATCCCCTGCGTTGACCAATTATGATTACGACCAAACCTAAGACCGGTAGACCAAGGATAAGAAGGTTTGTGAATCATGGACTCGACTCTTACCCCAAGTGTCCTATTATAGGACCCATATAAAGATGGTGTGGAAAAGCTATTGTAATGTCCCAAGATTTTTCTTGAAACATTTTTTTTATTTGATTTCTTTTATTGCTATCCTACCATCTAATTTTATCAAAATACCTATTCTACCCTTATTCTTTTTATCAAACCCTAACCCTAATTCCAAAAATTAAACTCACAGCCTCCCTCCTACACACATACACACACATTTCAGAAAAAAAAAAAAGAGAATGAACGAAAGCAAAGAAAAGAGAAAGGGGGGAGTTGCAAAGGGAGAAGGAGAGGATGGGAACAGGGGAAAAGGGGCAGGACGGCACCGGTGGAGGGAGGAGCGCCGCTCGCCGTCACCGTCGCAGAGAAGGAAGCAAGAGGGAGAGAGAGAAAGAGCGACACGCGAGAGAGAGAGAGAGAGAATGACCAGAGAGGGAGACCACGACAGAGAAGAGGAGAAGTCGCCGCCTCTGCCACCACCAAGTCGTGCCTCGTCGTCGCCGCCGAATCTTCCCTCACTGCCGCTGTCGAAGAGCCCAAAAAGAGGGAAACTTCGAGAAAGGGGAAGGAGAATGCAACGAAGCTTGTCGTCGGGAAGAGATGAAACGATGGTGGTGGGTGTTGCTGTTGCTGCTACCGTTGTCATCACTGGAGCTCGCCGTTGAAGTTGCTAGAGCTGCTACCGTTGCCCTTTCAAAATGCCGCATGAGTTGCTTCGATGCCACTGAGTTCATTTCACCACAATTCTGGTTCAGTTAGTAATTCTTTGTCCTATTTTATTTCCACTATTGTTTTATCACTGCCATTGATGGTGCTATCATTGCTCCGTTGATTCTTATGCATATTGGTAGGCATAAAACTGCTGTTGTTGCAGCCGCAACTATTCGCTGCTCCTGTCCAAATTATGTGTCTTTTCATTTCATTCTACATCGATCTTCCTCATCCTTTCATTCAACACTTTGGGTTTGGTCTCTTCAGTAGGCTTTACATTTATAATTTTTTAATTGTGCATCTACAATTATTTTGATATTTATCTATTGATTATGATTTTGAATTATACTCACTATATTTGCCTTGAATGATTTTAAATAAATTAGAATAATTGATTTATTAGAATTAAATAATTCATTTTGTTGAAGTTTAAAATTTTTTTATTATATTTGAAATTATATGTTTTGAATTGGTTTATTAGAAAACCGTAGTTAACGGCGGTTATGACGTTAACCTAGATGCATCTGGCTCAGACCTCAGCTAGCAGGGGCGTTGCTAGCCTAACGTGTAGGCCACACGTTGGATCTGTTATTCCGTACGGACACACTAGAGGAAAGGGCTACCCATAGAGGTGGAGCCGCCAAGTGTGGACTTTTGATTTGATTTCTGTATGAAAACTCCCTTATTGATTCACTTATGATTATCAACGGCTGTTTTCTAATTAAAATTACTTTGATAATAATGTTTATATGGTCTCATGTTAATTATGGATATATTGTCTAGTCACTGAGTTGTAAAACTCACCCTGTTTTTCTAAAAATATTTTTCAGGAACAAATACTTGACTATGTGAGACTTTCTATTCAAGAGTAATGATCTGCACTGAGTATCTATTCTTTGTTAAGTTCTTAGATGGTTATATGCTCCATATGTCACAGGCAGGATCCAACCATTCTTAATTATTTTAATTTTTGATAAAAATGTATAACTATTTATTTTAGAATTTGTAAAATATTTGTAACTTTCTTATATAACTTATATTTGAATACGTTAGGCTTGCTATAAAATTATTTTTCTGAGCGCCGGTCATGCCTCATTTTGGGGCGTGACAGCTATGGTAAGGGTAATATGGAAAGTGAGGGTGACCAAAAGCACCCGTGTCCATTTCTTGGCGACGTTTTGCTATCGCACGCTCTTGTTTGGGGGCATTTTGGTGCCCACCAAGGGCTTGAGAGGACGAGAACTCTCTCTTGCAAAAATTGTAAGAGAAAGTTTTCGATTCTGAAGTCCTTTCTTTTTCTTCAGTGTTTTCATCTTTTCCTTCATCAACATTATTATTAGTCCAAATTGACGATGATCCCATCACCCTCTTCCCAGTGTTGAAAAAATCGAGCTCTTTCACGTTGGAAGAACAACGAATTGATGAAACATCGTTGTTGGAGAGCTTCACAAAATCCAACATACTTTCCATATTAATATTGGAATTTGAGGCTTGGTCCGGTTCAGAAGCTAGATCATTGTCCCTTGTGTTGTTATCAATCCCTTGGGAGGTGGCAGAGATGTTAGAGGATTCAGAAGGACAAGCATCCGAACTTTGTGCTGCCATGGCTCAAGAGAGAAAGAGATTCTTATGAGCGCTATTTTTCCATTCCAAACCAAACGCACCCTAGGCTTCCAGTGGATTCTGCTGGAGTACACCTTTAAAATTGCGTACTATATGCCAATCGACAATATGGTCCACCTTTAAAAGGCTAAATCTTAGCTTACCATTTCAATTCTTCTAAAAGATATAATGATGTGTTTCGTCTATGGAGGCTTTCTTTGGCTCGTTTAAGCTGCCTTTATAGTCTCAATCAAAGTTTTTGTAATCTAGATAGGATCCCTGAGGCCATTGCATCCTTACACAATTTACAGAGCCTAGATTTATGGGGAAACAGTATAGTTATAGTACCTAATTTCATAAACAGGGTTTGGACTTTGGAAAGAACCCACTTCTGACAAAGAACTGCTTTGATTATTTCCCAACTCATCGGTATTCTTTCACTTCATCATCTCTATGTCCAATGTTTTCCAAGACCAAATTAAACATCGGTTTTTCCGTTTTCTTTTTCTATTCACATTTTATCTCACTATAGTTTTTCTTCAGGGTCTATGTGGTTTAAGTAAAAACGTTCATTTAGAACTTTTGTATTTTTTTTTAAATCATCCCTGTTTTTTCATTCCAAACCAAACGCACACTCGTATCTCTGTATTAACTAGGCTTCCAGTGGATTCTGCAAGGTGGAGTGGAAACAGGAGGCTTTTCTTACAATGTCCTATATTTCTGCTACTGTTACTGTTACTGTTACTCTTCTATGTTGCATTATGTTATTTGGGTATGAAGCTTGGCTGAAATTGTGTAATCTATGCCTTTGTTGCAGAGAAGATGATTGAGATGTTGAGGGTGATTCATAATGAACTCATCAGAGAACTTGTTAGTGTTCATACTACCATGCTGCTGAAAGAGGCTTGGCTTTGTTGGAAATTTTGAGGTATGGTGATATCCATGTTTTCAAAGTAGCGTTCTTCGTTTATGTGTAGAAACATATTTAGTTGTCATTGCATTTATTTCCATATTTGCTTTCACTTGATGTCTTTAGTAAGTTGAGACTTTTGTTTGACTTTTATGAACAAAAAAAAGGAGACTGAGAAATATGAATGTAATAAAGTCAAGGGGGCTTCAGGATCATTAAACTCCGTGAGGCAGTAGAGATATATGTTGTTGCAATTATCAATTATCCATGGAAAACCAACGTTTTTGGTTGCTTTGTTGTATCAATTATGATTGCTTTGCTTCTAGCAGTACTTGCATATCTGTAAAGATTTCAGTATGCTTTCACAGGACGTTGTGCAAGTGAAGCAAGTTATTTGTAATAACTAAGTTTTATCAACTTGCACTAAAAGCTTAAAAGTTAAAATAGCACAGGCTATTAGTAAAATCAAAGTAGCAATAAAAGCACATAACCCTCCCAAATCACATAGCCAATCAGTCAGGTTTAATTCAAAGATTTTCTAATTTAATACAAAGATATTAATTAGAGAAGTAGAACTACCGATCTTGATAATTATAATGATCTCAGTATATTAAATTGAACCTTTTAATATTGAGCACAATTATAAACTCTAATCAACACTATACAAATGCAAGTTTTTATATAAATAACCTTTTATCAGGCCACCATCAATACGTATTCAAATTCAAAATTGCAATATCACTCTCTCTCTTGAGCCGTGGCAGCACAATTACAAAGTTTGGATGCTTGTCCTTCTGAATCCTGTAGCATCTCTGGTACCTCTGAAGGGAATGATAACACACTACTTAGTGTTGATAACAACACCACAAGGGACAATGATCTAGCAGAATGTGCATAAGCATAAACTCCTTTTTGCATTCTAAATCAATTTGTGAGAAAAGATTACTACTATCAACAACTTCATTATGCATGACTAAACTACTCCTAGCCTTTGGAGCCATAGAATAGGTATAATATTTTTTAATTTATATTCTTCCATAGCACCGCATCAACATCAAACTACTATTTAATAAAGTTTATAGAATTTATATATAAACTATAATGCTTTTTGTTAGCAGTGCATTGCCACTTCTCAGTTCTTCCTTTAAATTTATGATTCAATGGTTGCACCAGTTTTTGTCAATATTTTTCTTGCAACCTTTCTTTTATGGTATGAAAGGACAAACTTGTATCGTTTCTCACTTTTTATCAATCACATCTATTACAAAAGTGGTGCATATGGCATTTCTCTTCATGAATATGGTATCTTCAATGGATATCATTTTTTGTATCAATTGTGATCTGAATAAACTTTTTGAGTTGAACCTCAGCAAAGGTAGTACTGCAAATACCCTATCTCTATTTTGATAATAGCAGCAATGAACATGTTTACAATTCCTTAAGGTGTGCTTTTGTTCTTTCCTATTGTCAACTCTGTGATAGTGTGTAAGCTAAGAAAGAACTCAGACATAGCTAATACCTTTACTAAGATACCTAAGCTTTTCCATTCCAGGTATAATAAGTCAATTTGTTGGATCATTATTCTTTCTTTTATTCTGCTTTCTTTCTCCTCTCTTTTTTTTTTTTTCTCATTAGAAGAAAAAGAGCAACATACTGAAGGTTAGTTTTGCCCCTCTTTTTATCTTCTTTTTTTTTTATTAATATTTTTTATTTAATTTTGTTCTCCATTTTAATCAGTACTTGGAATCAAAATATCATTTTGATTCTAGCTTAATGTTAACATCCTCTAATTTAGTTTTGTCACGACAGTCCTTCAAATGATGCTTTATGAAGATTATAAAGAAAGGCTATGATACTTCTGGAATTCAGATTTCCTTGATATGAAAGGCTATTTACAATGTGTATGAAGAAGTCAAATAAATTTGTATATGGTTCAAATGTCCTTATCACACTAAATATACTCATTAATTAAACACATTAATTAAAAATAAAACTTTTCAACTTAGAGAAAACACAACATACACATATAAAAGGTAGGCATAATTTGCCGATTTCAACTTCAACGGAAGTTTGCCACAATTTGCTTATTTTAATCCGTTAAACTTAGATACATGAATTGATCCCAAATTTTTAGTTACCTTTCTTTGTTAGCAAAAGCTAGTTAACTACTTAATTATTGTATAAGCTATAAGCATACCTACACTTGCAGCTTCCCAGTTACCACTTGGTGAGCCTATGCTTTTGCAAAAAAATTATACTTTCAACATTATACCCCACAAGAATAATTAATAATGTTGTATTAATGGAAAAACACAAATTAAATTAACAGATAAAATAAAATAGAGTTGGTTTGTTAATGGAGTTAAGCAGAATATGACTTGATTGGCCTCTGAAGGTAGAATGTTAGTCTTTGTCTAAACTTCTACGATGCTTCCTCCAAGAAAGAGTCTCAGTGTCACAATCGACCCTCATTTTTTAACACTGCAAGGAGTTTCAACCCAACTTCTCACAACATGAGACGCGTTGAGAGCTATTTTACATATTTCTTCTCTGCATAAAGTCGCTTACTCTCATCTCTTCAATTTCTTACCTTTGTTTCCTTATACCAAAAGAGCCTGTGAGTTTCCACTTCATCAATGGAGTGCAAGAGCATCCAGTGCATGGCATCGAGTAGCACAAGACCCAAATATGACGTGTTTGTTAGCTTCAGGGGTGAGGACGTACGAAACACCTTCGCTGATCATCTCTTTGCCGCTTTCCGTAGAAACGGAATACTTGCATTCAGGGACGATAGGAATCTGATGCAAGGACAGCACATCTCCACTGAGCTGCTGCAAGCAATTGAAGGATCTCAGGTTCTCATTGTCATCTTCTCTAAGAACTATGCTACTTCTTCATGGTGCTTGCAGGAACTCGCTAAGATGCTTGATTGCAGCAATTCGATAACAGAACCAAATCTGTTGCCTATTTTCTATGATGTGACTCCGTCTGAGGTGCGTAAACAGACCGGAAACTATGGGAAAGCGTTGGCTGAGCATGAAGAAAGATTCAAAGATAACTCAAATATGGTGCAACAATGGAGGGAATCTCTGCTGCAAGTCGCCAATCTCTCTGGTTGGGATATACAAAATAAGTAAGTAATCTTTCCTAAATTCCATTCCTATCTATACATGAATAAGTTGATTAAACAAAATCACCTTGTATTGCTCTCGTTTTCTCTTTGTTTTAGGTTGTCTTATATAAGAAATTGAGCTTACAAGTTCATTTTCTCTTTATTCTTTCAGGCAGGAGAATGGAGAGATTGAAAAGATCGTTAAAAGGGTTAGAAGCAAATTAGGTTGCAACTCGTTAAGTGTGGATGGGTTGGTTGGGATGCAATCTCGTGTGGAACAATTGGAAAACCTGATTGATTTCAACTCCAATAATGAAGTTCGGGTTGTAGGCGTTTCTGGGATGGGTGGGATAGGAAAGTCAACACTTGCTAGGGTCGTGTATGGTAGAAACCTTCATAAATTTGGTGCTCATTGTTTTGTTGACGATATAAGCAAAGTTTTTCGCGGAGGTGGTCTACTTTCTCTACAAAAGCAACTCGTTTGTCAAATTACAAATGGAGAGATCCAAGATATATACAATCAAATCGAGGCTGAGAGTTTGATAAAAACTATGCTACGCTGTCAAAAGGCTCTGATTGTTCTAGATAATGCCGATGAAGTTGAACAGTTTGAGAACCTTGGCGTGACTCCTGATTGTCTATGTCCAGGAAGCAGAATTGTAGTAACTTCTAGAGATCAACATGTCTTGAACTCTTTTGGGCTAGATGAAATATACAAAGTTCAACTCTTGAATGAGGATGAAGCTCATCAATTGTTTTGTGAAAAAGCTTTTAATGATAATATAATTATGAGTTGTGACGAGATAAGCAGAGAGTACAAAAAGTTGACGGATCTTTCACTTGAATATGCTCAAGGCCTTCCCTTGGCAATTAAAGTTTTGGGGTCATATCTACGCGGTCGCGATATCTCTGTATGGAGAAGTGCCTTAGATAGACTGAAAGATAATCCAAAGAAGGAAATCGCAGATGTGCTTCAACTTAGTTTTGATGGATTGGAACCCCTCGAAAAGGAAATATTTTTGGATATTGCTTGTTTCTTTAACCACCGAGTGGATGGGCTTGTGGCAGACATGTACTATCGTGGTCTTCATCCAGAGATTGGAATAAGTGTACTCATCGATAAATCATTAATTACATTTGATGAATACTGTATTAAAATGCATGACCTGTTGCAAGAGTTAGGCAGGAGAATAGTTCGGCAAAGTGCTCCAAATGAGCCATGGAAGTGGAGTAGGATATGGAGCAAAGAGGATTTTCAATGTATTATGTTTGGAAATACGGTATACAGTTTTAAAATTTTTTCAATTTTATAGAGTTAATAGGTAATTGAAGTAATCTAATATTTTTGTGGCTTTTTTGTATTTAGGTAACTGATGATGTTAAGGCCGTGCAATTGGAGGGATCATATGAAGAAAGAAATATGACATTAAGAGCAGAAACATTATCAAGAATGAGACGACTTGAATTTCTCAAAATAAAAAATGTTAGTTTTTCTGGAAGTTTTAATAGCATTTCTAGCGAATTGCGATATCTTGAGTTGGAAGAGTATCCGTTTACGTATTTTCCATCGTGTTGTAAGATATCCAAGCTTTTGAAATTAGTCTTGCAAAGGATCAACATGAAGCAACTATGGGATGGCACAATGGTACTACTAATAAATAAAATAAGCTTCAGTTATTTTGAAGTTATCAAACAAATAAGTGAAAGTGTAATTAATGATGTTTGTTTTTTCTAATTGTGCAACAGTGTCTGGACAATTTGAAGGAATTGGATCTCTCTGACTCCGAAAATCTTGTGAAGACTCCAAACCTTAGCCAGGCTCCAAATCTTGAGCGGCTGTTCCTTAGAGGATGTAGAAAGCTTAAGCACATACATCCATCAATTGGAGACCTAAGAAAACTTGTTTGGTTAGATTTGAGTGACTGCACAAGTTTAATGAGTTTTCCCATCACTGTATTCGGTATATCTTCACTAAAATCTGTTTATCTGAGGGGGTGCTCAAGATTATTTGGTGGGAAAGAGTTGGAGAATGGAAGTGAGAGTGGTATCCAATGTCAATCGACAATATGGTCCACTTTTAAAAGGCTTAAGCTTAGGTTACCATTCCATTTCTTCAATTCTTGTAGAAGTAGATACAACCATGTGTTCCATCTGTGGAGGCTTTCTGTCGCTCGCTTAAGCTGCTTGTATAATCTTGACCTAAGTTATTGTAATCTGCATACTATCCCTGAGGCCATATCATCCTTACATTATTTAGAGGTCTTAGTTTTCACGGGAAACAATATAGTTAGAGTACCTGATTTCATAAACAAGCTTCCCAGACTGAGAGAGTTGAAGTTAGATAACTGCAAACGGCTAATGTATGTAGATGAGTTCCCATTGCCATTACCCTATCCAGCGGCAGAGCAAACAAAACTTCTGAACATCAGACAATTGAGTATGTTTAACTGCCCGAAAATAGTAGAGAAGGAAAGGTTGAGTGGAATAGGTAGTTCATGGATGAGAGAGTACATTAAGGTGTGTGCGTATTGTTGTTTAACCTGATTGAAAAAATTGAACTCTTTTGGGCTAGATCAAACATACAAAGTTCAACTCTTGAATGACGATGAAGCTCATCAATTGTTTTGTGAAAAAGCTTTTGATGATAATATAATTATGAGTTGTGACGAGATTAGCAGAGAGTACAAAAAGTTGACGGATCTTGCACTTGAATATGCTCAAGGCCTTCCCTTGGCAATTAAAGTTTTGGGGTCATATCTACGCGGTCGAGATATCTCTGTATGGAGAAGTGCCTTGGATAGACTGAAAGATAATCCAAAGAAGGAAATCGCAGATGTGCTTCAACTTAGTTTTGATGGATTGGAACCCCTCGAAAAGGAAATATTTTTGGACATTGCTTGTTTCTTTGACTACCAACCTAAATGGTTTGTGGAAGACTTGTGGTACTGTCGGGGTCTTCATCCAAAGATTGGAATAAGTGTACTCATCGATAAATCATTAATAACAATTAATGAAATGGGCAATATTAGAATGCATGACCTGTTGCGAGAGTTAGGCATGAGAATAGCTCGGAAAAGTGCTCCAAATGAGCCATGGAAGTGGAGTAGGATATGGCGCATAGAGGATTTTCAACGTATTATGTTTGAAAATACGGTATACAGTTTTAAAATTTTTTCAATTTTATAGAGTTAATAGGCAATTGAAGGAATCTGATATTTTTGTGGTTTTTTTGTATTTAGGCAATTGATGATGTTAAGGCCGTGCAATTGATGGGACCATATGAAGGAAGAAGAAATATGACATTAAGAGCAGAAACATTATCAAGAATGAGACGACTTGAATTTCTCAAAATAGAAAATAGTTTTTCTGGAAGTTTGAATTCTATTTTTTCTGGAAGTTTGAATAGCATTTCTAGCGAACTGCGATATCTTGAGTGGGAAGAGTATCCGTTTACGTATTTTCCATCATGTTGTAAGCTGTCCAAGCTTTTGAAATTAGTCTTGCAAGGTAGCAACATCAAGCAACTATGGGATGGCACAATGGTACACCTAATAAATGAAATAAGCTTTAGTTATTTTGAAGTTATCAAACAAATAAGTGAAAGTGTAATTAATGATGTTTGTTTTTTCTAATTGTGCAACAGTGTCTGGACAATTTGAAGGAATTGGATCTCTCTGACTCCGAAAATCTTGTGAAGACTCCAAACCTTAGCCAGGCTCCAAATCTTGAGCGGCTGTTCCTTAGAGGATGTAGAAAGCTTAAGCACATACATCCATCAACTGGAGACCTAAGAAAACTTGTTGTGTTAGATTTGAGTGACTGCACAAGTTTAATGAGTTTTCCCATCACTGTATTCGGTATATCTTCACTAAAATCTGTTGATCTGAGGGGGTGCTCAAGATTATTTGGTGGGAAAGAGTTAGAAAATGGAAGTGAGAGTAGTATCCAATGCCAATCGACAGTATGGTCCACTTTTAAAAGGCTTAAGCTTAGGTTACCATTCCATTTCTTCAATTCTTCTAAAAGTAGATACAACAATGTGTTCCATCTGTGGAGGCTTTCTGTGGCTCGCTTAAGCTGCGTGTATTATCTTAACCTAAGTTATTGTAATCTGCATACTATCCCTGAGGCCATATCATCCTTACATTATTTAGAGTTCTTATATTTCAGGGGAAACAATATAGTTAGAGTACCTGATTTCATAAACAAGCTTCCCAGACTGAGAGTGTTGGAGTTAGATAACTGCAAGAGGCTAATGTATGTAGATGACTTCCCATTACCATTACCCTATCCAACGGCAGAGCGAACAAAAGTTGTGAAAATGGGAAAATTGAGTATGTGGAACTGCCCGAAAATAGTAGAGAAGGAAAGGTTGAGTGGAATGGGTAGTTCATGGATGAGAGAGTACATTAAGGTGCGTGCGTATTGTTGTTGCCATTATTGCTGCTCTTGTTTATCAAATGATTAGGGTTGTTTGTGTTTTGTGGTTACAGGTACACAATGAATCCACTGATAAACATGCCATTGTAATACCAGGGAGTGGAGTTCCAATTCCAAGGTGGTTTAAGCATCAGAATAAGGGGGCGGATAATTCAATGTGGATAGAATCATTTCCGAATGCCAATGACAACAATTGGATTGGCATTGCCCTTTGTGCCCAGATTCTTGTTCAATTTGCACCATTCCTCATCGTTGACCTCTACTTTTACGACCAAACAGGAAAAAGCAACCTCGTGTACAGTATCTCTTTGCCTAAAAAGAAGGATGAGGTGACGAGTGAATTGGTTCACCTCTGCCTATTCTATTTTTCTCGCCAACGACTCATTCGGGATGGAAAGCAGCATGATCTTGATGGATCCCGCTTTGAATTTATAGTTAAAAACGGCGGCTATGTGGAAGTGAAGAAGTGGGGAATGCGTGTGATACTGAACCAGGATTTGGAGTAACCCAACTCTGTCAGATATTGATTTAGTTTGATTATTGACCAACTCAGAGGTATTCTTTCATCATCTCAATGTCCAATCTTTTCCAACCTTTGACATTCACATCACCAGATTCAACATCGTTTTTCTTCTTTCTTTTCCCATTCAAGGAAAAACTTTTTTTTTTCTTCAGGGTCTGTATGTCATTTTGAAATATAAACGGTTTATCTACAACTTCTCTATTTTTCTTTTCTTATCAGCGCTATTTTTCCATTCCAACCAAACACTGACTAAGCTTCCAGTGGATTCTGCTGGAGTACAACACCCATGTTCTATATTTCTGCTGTTGTTACTGTTATTGTCACTCTATGCTGCTATGTTATTCGAGTATGAAGCTTGGGTGAAATTGTCTAATCTATGTCCTTGTTGCAGAGAAGAGGATTGAGATATGTTGAGGGTGATACATAATTATTATGAGTAACTGGAACTCATCAGAGAAGAATTTGTTGGTGTTCATGCTACCATGTTGCTGAAATGCACTTGCCTTTCTTGGAAAATTTGATATCCATGTTTCAAAATAAAGTAGCGTTCTTTATTTATGTGTAGAGACATTTTTAGTGGTCATTGTCTTTATTTCTATATTTGATGTTATCAGTAAGTTGAGACTGAGAAATGTGACTCTTGTTTGACTTCTATTACCAAAAAAAAAAAAAAAATAGGAGACTGAGAAACGTGAATCGGTGAATGTGATATAGTAAACTCTGTGAGGCAGTAGGGTATTATATATGTTGTTGCAATTATCAATTATCCATGGAAAACCAACTTTTTGGGTAACATTGTTGTATCAGTTATGAACTTATGAATTATGATTGCTTTGCTTCTAGCAGTCCTTGCATATCTGTGAGCTTAATTATTGTAAAGATTTCAATATGCTTCACAGGACCTTCTGTATTTTTCTTTTTCTTATCAGCGTTATTTTTCTATTCCAAACGAAACGCACCTAGGCTTCCAGTGGATTCTGCTGGAGTACAACACAGGAGGCTTTTCTTCGCATGTTCTATATTTCTGTTATTGTCACTCCATGCTGCATTGTGTTATTTGAGTATGAAGCTTGAAGCTTGGCTGAAATTGCCTAATCTATCTCTTTGTCGCAGAGAAGGTGATTGAGATATGTTGAGAGTGACTGATAATATGAGTAATTGGAAGTGGCTTTATTTGTTAGAAAAAAATTTGGGTTAAGCGGCGATATCCATGTGTAAACACAATTAGCCAGTTAAATATTTATTAGTGGGACTTGTGAATAAATAAGTGTATTTTAAATGAAATATAAGTGGAAGTGACAATGTTGGGCTTTAGTAATCACAAGATCATGGCAAACAAGAATGTGGTGGAAATTGGAAAAACTATAACTTTTCCGATTGAACCATGAGACTTCACAAGAGACTTCTAAAATTTACTGCATTATTGGACCACTGGACCTCAAAATTCCACTGTCATGAAAGTTCGAAATAGAGATTTGGTATCATTTTCCTTTTTATTTTTGCTAGTTTATTTTGGGAATGAAATTGCATACTATATGCCAATGGACAATATGGTCCACCTTTAAAAGGCTAAATCTTAGCTTAGCATTTTCAATTCTTCAATTCTTCTAAAAGATATAATGATGTGTTTCGTCTGTGGAGGCTTTCTTTGGCTCGTTTAAGCTGCCTTTATAGTCTCAATCTAAGTTTTTGTAATCTGGATAGTATCCCTGAGGCCATTGCATCCTTACACTATTTACAGAGCCTAGACATTTTCGAATGAGGGCGGGGTTAATTCAATAAGGATAGAGTCATTTTCGAATGCCAATGACAACAACTGGATTGGCCTTGCCCATTTTGTCGAGCTTATCGTTCAACATAATCCACCATTATGTTATTTGGCTATGAAGCTTGGCTGAAATTGTGTAATCTATGCCTTTGTTGCAGAGAAGATGATTGAGATGTTGAAACTTGTTAGTGTTCATGCTACCATGCTGATGAAAGAGGCTTGGCTTGTTGGAAATTGAGGTATGGTGATATCCATGTTTTTGCAGAATGTGTTGATAACAACACCACAAGGGACAATGATCTAGCAGAATTTGCATAGGCATAAACTCCTTTTTGCATTCTAAATCAATTTGTGAGAAAAGATTACTACTATCAACAACTTCATTATGCATGACTAAACTACTCGTAGCCTTTGGAGCCATAGAATAGGTATAATATTTTTTAATTTATATTCTTCCATAGCACCGCATCAACATCAAACTACTATTTAATAAAGTTTATAGAATTTATATATAAACTACAATGCTTTTTGTTAGCAGTGCATTGCCACTTCTCAGTTCATCCTTTAAATTTATGATTCAATGGTTGCACCAGTTTTTGTCAATATCTTTCTTGCAACCTTTCTTTTATGATATAATAGGACAAACTTGTATCGTTTCTCACTTTTTATCAATCACATCTATTACAAAAGTGGTGCATATAGCATTTCTCTTCATGAATATGGTATCTTCAATGGATATCATTTTTTGTATCAATTGTGATCTGAATAAACTTTTTGAGTTGAACCTCAGCAAAGATAGTACTGCAGATACCGTATCTCTATTTTGATAATAGCAGCAATGAACATGTTTACAATTCCTTAAGGTGTGTTTTTGTTCTTTCCTATTGTTAACTCTGTGATAGTGTGTAAGCTAAGAAAGAACTAAGACATAGCTAATACCTAAGCTTTTCCATTCCAGGTATAATAAGTCAGTTTGTTGGATCATTACTCTTTCTTTTATTCTGCTTTCTTTCTCCTCTCTTTTTTTTTCCTCATTAGAAGAAAAAGAGCAACATACTGAAGGTTAGTTTTGCCCCTCTTTTTATCTTCTTTTTTTATTAGTATTTTTTATTTAATTTTGTTCTCCATTTTAATCAGTACTTGGAATCAAAATATCATTTTGATTCTAGCTTAATGTTAACATCCTCTAATTTAGTTTTGTCACGACAGTCCTTCAAATGATGCTTTATGAAGATTATAAAGAAGGGATAGAATTCAGATTTCCTTGATATGAAAGGCTATTTACAATGTGTATGAAGAAGTCAAATAAATTTGTATATGGTTCAAATGTCCTTATCACACTAAATATACTCATTAATTAAACACATTAATTAAAAATAAAACTTTTCAACTTAGAGAAAACACAACATACACATATAAAAGGTAGGCATAATTTGCCGATTTCAACTTCAACGGAAGTTTGCCACAATTTGCTTATTTTAATCCGTTAAACTTAGATACATGAATTGATCCCAAATTTTTAGTTACCTTTCTTTGTTAGCAAAAGCTAGTTAACTACTTAATTATTGTATAAGCTATAAGCATACCTACACTTGCAGCTTCCCAGTTACCACTTGGTGATCCTCTGCTTTTACAAAAATATTATACTTTCAACATTATACCCCATAAGAATAATTAGTACCGTTGTATTAATGGAAAAACACAAATTAAATTAACAGATAAAATAAAATAGAGTTGGTTTGTTAATGGAGTTAAGCAGAATATGACTTGATTGGCCTCTGAAGGTAGAATGTTAGTCTTTATCTAAACTTCTACGATGCTTCTTCCAAGAAAGAGTGTCAGTGTCACAATTGACCCTCATTTTTTAACACTGCAAGGAGTTTCAACCCAACTTCTCACAACATGAGACGCGTTGAAATATAAGTGGAAGTGACAATTAGCAAGTTAAATATTAATTAGTGGGGCTTGTGAATAAATAAGTGTATATTAAATGAAATATAAGTGGAAGTGACAATGATGGGTTTTAGTTTCACAACACTTTCGCAAACAAGAATGTCGTGGAAAAACTATAACTTTTTCGATTGAACCATGAGACATCACAAAAGACTTCTAAAATTTACGGCATTATTGGACCACTGGACCAAAAATTCCACTGTCATGAAAGTTTAAGCAGGCTTAATATAAATAGACTTTTTATGTGTATAGCAATTAAAGAGAAAGGGGGGAGGGGGATGGGTGAGAAAGTATCCTCTAAAGAAAGAAAAGTAAATTTACGAGAAATAAAAGGTTGGCATAATTTGATGATTTACGCTAATGGTAATGCTAACTCCGCTTATGCTACATCTGTATTATATAGCCAGTCTCAAACTCGGATAAAAGATGAGGGTTATGTTAGGCATTCGACAGCCAACATAATAACCTAGTCGAATCTTCATGATATGGATCAAAGATGTTATTGCGCTAAAGCTATGTCATTGTTCGAAAGTAACGCATTGTCTGGCTCGCGTACATTATCAAATGAGCAAGAGCCGCTGCATCAGTGCCTGGATGTAGTGTTAAATGAGTAAGGATTCCCGCGTTTTCGTAAATGGACGAGGGTAAATAAGCTAGTTCACAGAGAAGAAAGTAAAAGTAAAGGCTGGAGCGACAAAAGGTTGAGATTTGGGACATGGAACATAGATACTCTAACAGGAAAATCTATGGAAGGTGGTGGATACCATGACAAGGAGGAAGATTAACATCATATGCCTAAAAAAACAAAATGGGTCAGCGTAAAGACTAGGGAGTTGGATATCTTTGGATTCAAACTTTGGTATACAGGAAATGTGAATAATAGGAATAAGGTAGGTATTATCGTAGATAAGTAGTGGAAGAAGAACATAGTGGATGTCAAGAGGGTGGGTGATCGGATCATCTCTATGAAACTTGTGGTGGAATGAGGTACTTTTCATGTGATTAGCGCCTATGCATCCCAAGTGGGTTCAGACGAGCAACACAAAATAAGGTTTTGTGAAGATCTAGAGAGTTTGGTCCAAGACATACCCTCAAGAGATAAGATTTTTTTTAGAAGGTGATTTAAATTGCCATGTTGAAAGAGAAGTGACTGGGTATGGAAGTATTCACAGAGGCCATGATTTTGGGATGGTCAATACCGAAGGTAAAACTACTTTTGACTTTTTCTCAACCTTTAACCTTCTCATCGCAAATACATGTTTTTAAAAAAAGACAAACAGCTTATAACCTATAGGAGTGACATGACAAGCTCTCAAATTGACTTTTTTTGTTGAGGAGAGTCAGCCGAAAATTTTGCATTAATTATAAAATTATTTTGGGAGAGAGTTTAACAATACAACATAGGATGCTCATTATGGATTTTCGCGTTGAACAAAAGTTAAGGAAAAGACATCATACGAAGAATCAAAGGACGAGGTGGTGACGGATGAAAGGTGACGAACAAAGAAGCTTCCTAAAACGAGTAGGAGAAGAGGCAAATTAAGAAGGGGATGGAAGCACGAAGAAGATGTGTAGAGAGATGCAGAAGTTATTAGAAAAATAGCAAAAGAAAGTTTTGGTGAATCTAGAGAGATACGACTAAGAGACAAAGAGTCCTGATGGTGGAATGCGAGTGTATAAAAAAATAAAAAAGTAAAAAGAAAGTGCTTTAAAGAATGGTCTTTGTGCCGTAATGCAGATAATTGGAAAAATATAAAGCGGCTAAAAAAGAGACAAAAATGACGGTAAGTGAAGCAAGAACAAGAGCATATGAGCATCTCTACCAGTCTTTAAGGATGAAAGAAGGAGAATATATATATAATCGCAAAGAGCCGTGAAAGAAGAACGAGAGACTTAAATAAGGTAAGTGTATAAAGGATAAAGACGGAGAGGTTTTAACTCAAGATGAGAAGATCAATAAAATGTGGAGGAACTACTTCTACGAGTTATTTAATGAAGGACAGAAGACTCTTCCGAGCCTTGGTCGGTTGTGGACGAGGGAAGAAGATTAAAACTTCAACTACTATCGAAGGATTCAAGACTTCGAGGTAAAAGAGGCTCTAAAGCGGATGAAAAATGGCAGGATAGTAGGACTCAATAATATTCCGATTGAAGTTTGGAAGAGTCTTAAAGAGAAAGACATCAGATGGTTAGCCAAGCTTTTTAATAAAATTTTAAGGTTAAATAAGATGCCAGATGAGTGGATAAAGAGCATCTTGGTACCTATCTATAAGAATAAGGGGGATATACAGAGTTGCAAAAACTATAGAGGAACCAATCTCATGAGCCATACCATGAAGTTTTGGGAAAGTGTCATAGAATGAAAACTGAGACAAGAGACACAAGTAACATAAAATCAATTTGGTTTTATACCAGACAGATCTACCACTGAAACTGCATACCTGTTAAGAAGAATGATAGAGATGTATCATAGTAATAAAAGAGATTTACATATAGTTTTATTGATTTGGAAAAAGCGTACGATAGGTTGTCAATGGAGGTCTTATGGAAGGTTTTGGAAAGGAAGAGAATAAGAATTACATAGATTTGTGCAATTAAAGACATGTATGATGGGGCTACAACTAGTGTGAAGACTCATGGTGATGTGATAGAGAAATTTTCTATTGGTTTAAGATTACACCGGGATCTTCCCTAAGTTCATACATTTTCACATTGGATTTGGATCCTCTAAAATTTAAATTTCATTTTAGAGAGTAAAGTGTGATCTCTCACCATTTATTTCATAAGTAGGACTAAGAATAAATATAAAAGAAAAACTATTCAATGATAGAAGATCACACTTTACTTTTTAAAATAAAATTCAAACTTTAGAGGATCCAAATCCTTTCACATTATTCTTGAAAGTACTCATAGAGTATATCCAAGAGCCTGTGCCATGGTGCATGCTTTTTGCTGATGATATCGTCCTTATGAGAGAGTTAAGGGAATTCCTAAATAAGAAGTTGGATTTATGGAGAGAAGCTCTAGAAGTGTATGGTCTGCGCATAAGTCGTAGCAAGATGGAATATATGGAATGTAAGTTCGGCCGCCGAAGGAAAAACCTCTAATACATAAGTGAAGATTAGAGAAAATATCCTAAATAGTTTAAAATTTTTAAGTATCTTAGGTACATTATACAGATAAAAGAGAGATTAAACATGATGTAAATCATAGGATCCAAGTAGGTTAGTCAAAATGGCAGAATTCGTCTGGTTTTATATGTGACAAGGAAGTGGAAGTGGAATTCCAATGAGGATAGAGGCATAGAGGTTTTATATGTGACAGATAATAGAGAGATTAACCTGTGTTTTGTGGTTACAGGTACACAAGGAATCCACTGTTATACTTGATATTGTAATTCCAGGAAGTGGAAGTGGAATTCCAAGGTGGAGTGCAAACAGCAGGCATTTCTTCCCACGTTCTATAATTCAGCAATCGTTACTGTTACTGTTAGTCTGTTACTCTATGGTGTATTATGGGTATTAAGCTTTGCTGAAATTGTCTAGTTCTTTCCTTTTGTCATCTATGTGATATTGCATAAGCTAAGAAAGAACTAACAGATAGTTTGTAGTAACAGTTTCATGACAGTTTCAATAATAAATTGATTTTTCTTTCCAAAGTGCATTAAGAGTGTATCAAACTCAACGCTCAAAGTTGACTAAGCTAATACATTTTCTTTCCTTTGGTCTATCAACACAATCAACAAACTTGGTTACCATCGTTTGTCATCTATAATATAATTCAGTTTAGAAAAATATTTAACTTCATGATTTTCTTTCGTTTTAAAGAAAAAAAAATGCATTGGAATAATTCTAAAGATAATAAAAAGTAAAATAAATATAGTTTTGCCGCTCGTTTAAGCTTTTTTCTTTTTAATTGTTTGCAGTTGGTTTCTCTTTTAATCAGTAGTTGGAATCAAAAGATCATTCTGATTCTAGCTTAGTGTTGCCACTTGCCATCCTCTAATTTAGTTAAGTCACTACAAGCCTTAAATGATGCTTAATGAAGATTATGAAGAAAGGATATGTTACTTCCAAAATTCTGTTTTCTTTTGGTATGAAAAACTATTACAATGTGTACGGGAAAGCCAAAAGTAAATCTGTACATGCTTCAAAAGTGTTGTTATCACACTAAACGTGCTTATTAATTAAAAGAATTCATTACAATATAAGGGAAAAACTTTTCAATAATATATGCCACACATAATATATAGCAATTAATGGAGAAAACTCAATATACGACAAAGTTTAGAGACTTGCATTGGGTTCCCCAAGGAAGTTGCTGTTTTAGTTGCATATCTTTGATACGTAATTAATTATTGTAGAAACTTTACTACACTTGCAGCTTTTGCAATAAGATTATACTTTCAACATTATATCCCACAAGAATTAATACCGATGTATTAATGAAAAAACACAAATTAAACTAACAGATAAAATAAAATAGACTTGGTTTGTTAGTGGAGTTAAGCAGAATATGATTTGATTGGCCTTTGAAGATAGAATATTAGTCTTTGTCTAAACTACGAATTTTCCTCCAAGAAAATATCTGTGTCACTATCGTTTTAACACTGCAAGGAGTTTCAATCCAACTTCTCGGAACATGAGACGCGTTGAGAGATATTTTACATAATTATTCTCTGCATATAAAGTCTCTTACTCTCATCTCTTCAATTTCTCACCATTGTTTCCGTGCACCAAAATAGCCTGTGAGCTTCTACTTCATCAATGGAGTGCAGGAGCATTCAAAGCCTGGCATCGAGTAGCACAAGACCCAAATATGATGTGTTTGTGAGCTTCAGAGGTGAGGACGTACGCAACACCTTCGCTGATCATCTCTTTGCCGCTTTCCGTAGAAACGGAATAGTTGCATTCAGGGACGATAGAAATCTGATGCAAGGACAGCACATCTCCACTGAGCTGGTGCAAGCAATTGAAGGATCTCAGGTTCTCATTGTCATCTTCTCTAAGAACTATGCTACTTCTTCATGGTGCTTGCAGGAACTCGCTAAGATGCTTGATTGCAGCAATACGATAACAGAACCAAATCTGTTGCCTATTTTCTATGATGTGACTCCGTCTGAGGTGCGTAAACAGACTGGAGACTATGGGAAAGCGTTGGCTGAGCATGAAGAAAGATTCAAAGATAACTCAAAGATGGTGCAACAATGGAGGGAATCTCTGCTGCAAGTCTCCAATCTCTCTGGTTGGGAAATACGAAATAAGTAAGTAATCTTTCCTAAATTCCATTACTATCTTTGTCAAATAGACTATCAATACATGAATAAGTTGATTAAACAAAATCACCTTGTATTGCTCTCATTAGGGTGAGCATAGGTCGGTTTGGTTCGGGTTCATGATAAAATTAGAATCCAACCTATCAAAATATAATTGGTTCGATTTGGTTTAGATTTGTATTTTTTTGCATATGTATTTGAACTAAACCAAATCGATTAAGAATGGAGTGGTTCGGTTTGGGTAATTAGGTACCGATGACTTTGAAATTCATAAAAAAAATCAAATTTTTATCTTAAAAATTCAACAAGTACAATGAACATGTAAGATTAACAGAAATAATCCAAACATGTTAAACACCAAATACATTAAAAATTAAACTCATTAAAATCCAAACATATTAATAGTGAATAATCTTTGTTTAATGAAAAAGTCATGTATATATTTTTTATTTTTTATTTTATTTAATTAATATATGATCGGGTTCGTAGGTTGGTTCGGGTTCCGCACCTCAAAACCAATAATAAAGACCATCGGTTTGATTTAGGTTGAACCCGATTACCTGTTAGTTTCAGAATCAATTTAATTGGTTTGGTTCAGATTTGGATGGGTAATCGGTTACCCGCTACCCGTGCTCACCCCTAGCTCTCGTTCTCTCTTTGTTTTAGGTTGTCTTATATGAAAAAATAAGCTTACAAGGTCGTTTTCTCTTTGTTCTTTCAGGCAAGAGAATGGAGAGATTGAAAAGATTGTTAAAAGGGTGAGAAGCAAATTAGGTTGCAATTTGTTAAGTGTGGATGGGTTGGTTGGGATGCAATCTCGTGTGGAACAATTAGAAAACCTGATTGATTTCAACTCCAATAATGAAGTTCGGGTTGTAGGCGTTTGTGGCATGGGTGGGATAGGAAAGTCAACACTTGCTAAGGTGGTGTATGATAGAAACCTTCATAAATATGGTGCTCATTGTTTTGTTGACGATATAAGCAAAGTTTTTCGTGGAGTTGGTCTACTTTCACTACAAAAGCAACTTGTTTGTCAAATTACAAATGGAGAGATCCAAGATATATACAATCATTACCAGGCTGAGAGTTTGATCAAAACTATGCTCCGCTGTCAAAAGGCTCTGATTGTTCTAGATAATGCCGATGATGTTGATCAGTTAGAGAACCTTGGCGTGACTCGTGATTGTCTATATCCAGGAAGCAGAATTGTAGTAACTTCTAGAGATCAGCATGTCTTGAACTCTTTTGGGCTAGATGAAACATACAAAGTTCAACTCTTGAATGACGATGAAGCTCATCAATTGTTTTGTGAAAAAGCTTTTGATGATAATATAATTATAAGTTGTGAAGAGATTAGCAGAGAATACAAAAAGTTGACGGATCTTGCACTTGAATATGCTCAAGGCCTTCCCTTGGCAATTAAAGTTTTGGGGTCATATCTACGCAGTCGAGATATCTCTGTATGGAGAAGTGCCTTAGATAGACTGAAAAATAATCCAAAGAAGGAAATCGCAGATGTGCTTCAACTTAGTTTTGACGGATTGGAACCCCTGGAAAAGGAAATATTTTTGGACATTGCTTGTTTCTTCAACCACCAAGTGGATTGGCATGTGGAAGACATGTTGTATTGTCGTGGTCTTCATCCAAAGATTGGAATAAGTGTACTCATCGATAAATCATTAATAACAATTAATGAACGGGACAATATTAGAATGCATGACCTGTTGCAAGAGTTAGGCAGGAGAATAGTTCGGCAGAGTGCTCCAAATGAGCCATGGAAGTGGAGTAGGATATGGTGCAAAGAGGATTTTCAACGTATTATGTTTGGAAATACGGTATGCAGTTTTAAAATATTTTCAATTTTATAGAGTTAATAGGTAATTGAAGTAGTCTAATATTTTTGTGGCTTTTTTGTATTTAGGTAATTGATGATGTTAAGGCCGTGCAATTGATGGAACGATACGATGAAAGAAATATGACATTAAGAGCAGAAACATTATCAAGAATGAGACGACTTGAATTTCTCAGAATAGAAAGTGTTAGTTTTTCTGGAAGTATTAATAGCATTTCTAGCGAATTGCGATATCTTGAGTGGGAAGAGTATCCGTTTACGTATTTTCCATCATGTTGTAAGCTATCCAAGCTTGTGAATTTAGTCTTGCAAAACAGCAACATCAAGCAACTATGGGATGGCACAATGGTACTAGTAATAAATAAAATAAGCTTCACTTATTTTGAAGTTATCAAACAAATAAGTGAAAGTGTAATTAATGATGTTTGTTTTTTCCAACTGTGCAACAGTGTCTGGACAATTTGAAGGAATTGAATCTCTCTGACTCCGAAAATCTTGTGAAGCCTCCAAACCTTAGCCAGGCTCCAAATCTTGAGCGGCTGTTCGTTAGAAGATGTAGAAAGCTTAAGCACATCCATCCATCAACTGGAGACCTAAGAAAACTTGTTGTGTTAGATTTGAGTGGGTGCACAAGTTTAACGAGTTTTCCCGTCACTGTATTCGGTATATCTTCACTAGAAGAGGTAAATCTGAGCGGGTGCTCAAGATTATTTGGTGGGAAAGAGTTGGAGAATGGAAGTGAGAGTAGTATCCAATGCCAATCGACAGTATGGTCCACTTTTAAAAGGCTTAAGCTTAGGTTACCATTCCATTTCTTCAATTATTCTAAAAGTAGATACAACCATGTGTTCCATCTGTGGAGGCTTTCTCTGGCTCGCTTAAGCTGCGTGTATGATCTTGACCTAAGTTATTGTAATCTGCATACTATCCCTGAGGCCATATCATCCTTACATTATTTAGAGATCTTATATTTCAGGGGAAACAATATAGTTAGAGTACCTGATTTCATAAACAAGCTTCCCAGACTGAGAGTGTTGATGTTAGATAACTGCAAACGGCTAATGTACGTAGATGAGTTCCCATTACCATTACCATTACCCTATCCAGCGGCAGAGCGAACAAAACTTGTGAAACGGGGACATTTGAGATTGTGGAACTGCCCGAAAATATTAGAGAAGGAAAGGTTGAGTGGAATGGGTAGTTCATGGATGAGAGAGTACATTAAGGTGCGTGCGTATTGTTGTTGCCATTATTGCTGCTCTTGTTTATCAATTGATTAGGGTTGTTTGTGTTTTGTGGTTACAGGTACACAATGAATCCACTGATAGAGTTGCCATTGTAATACCAGGGAGTGGAGTTCCAATTCCAAGGTGGTTTAAGGATCAGAATAAGGGGGCGGATAATTCAATCTGGATAGAATCATTTCCGAATGTCAATGACAACAATTGGATTGGCATTGCCCTTTGTGCCAAGATTGTTCTTCAATTTGCACAAACCCACTTAATTTTTATCCTCTTTTACGACCAAATGGGAAATGGCAATCTCCTGCACTTTGTTGAGCTTGGAAAAGAGGAGGATGCGAGGAGTGAAATGGTTCTACTCTGCCTATTCTATTTTTCTCGCCAACGACTCATTCAGGGTTTAAAACAGCATGATCTTGATGGATCCCGCTTTCAATTCAAAGTAGACGTCGCCGGGTATTTGGAAGTGAAGAAGTGGGGAATGCGTGTGGTACTGAACCAGGATATGGAGTAACCAAACTCTGTCAGATATTGATTTAGTTTGATTATTGACCAACTCAGAGGTATTCTTTCATCATCTCAATGTCCAATCTTTTCCAACCTTTGACATTCATATCACCAAATTAAACATCGTTTTTCTGTTTTCTTTTCCCATTCACGTAATCATTTTTCTACAGGGTCTCTATGTCATTTTGAAATATAAACGGTTTATCTACAACTTCTTTAATTTTCTTTTCTTATCATCAGCGCTATTTTTCTCCTTTCTTTTCTTTTCTGCTGGTGTACAAGACAGGAGGCTTTTGCTATATTTCTGCTATTGTTACTGTTATTGTCACTCTATGCTGCTATGTTATTCGAGTACGAAGCTTTTGAAGCTTGGCTGAAATTGTCTAATCTATGTCCTTGTTGCAGAGAAGAGGATTGAGATATGTTGAGGGTGATTCATAATTATTATGAGTAACTGGAACTCATCAGAGAAGAACTTGTTGGTGTTCATGCTACCATGTTGCTGAAATGCACTTGCCTTTCTTGGAAAATTTGATGTAAATGGTGATATCCATGTTTCAAAATAAAGTAGCGTTCTTTATTTATGTGTAGAGACATTTTTAGTGGTCATTGTCTTTATTTCTATATTTGCCTCCACTTGATAATATCAGTAAGTTGAGACTATTGTTTGACTTCTATTACCAAAAAAAAAAGGAGACTGAGAAATGTGAATGTGATATAGTAAACTCTGTGACTGTGAGGCAATAGAGTATTATATATGTTGTTGCAATTATCAATTAATCCATGGAAAAAAACCAACTTATTTGGTAGCATTGTTGTATCAGTTATGATTGCTTTGCTTCTAGCAGTACTTGCATATCTGTGACCTTAATTAATGTAAAGATTTCAATATGCTTCACAGGACCTTGTGCAAGTGGAGCAGTTGCAAACTTTGCATAAGATTTTTGGATTAGCCAGGTAAACTATTAAATGAAAAATGCTTATGAATGAAAAAGATAATAAGATAGGACGAAAAAGGTGTAATGCACATTAGCATTCATACCATATATATATTACCGTTTAATCTATGACATTGTCAATATACTAAAATGATCACATCAAAAATAAACTAGTAATAGTATTATCCATAACGCATGAACTAAAAGTTAAGATGAAGTATACAGACAAAAAAAAAAGAATAAACTACATAATTAATATGAATGAAAGTTCAAACTTAAAGCTTAAGTGACAAATCAAGCCCTGGAGACTCAGAACTAGAGGGTTCATTATCTGGCTTGGGATCCTGATCATCCTTTGCATGGCGAGTGAGACTTGTATCAACATTGTTGGTAGAAGAATCTCCTAATTGGGGATTAGTTCCATTACCACCATTATCATCTTCTTTTCTCAAATTTGAAGAACTTGCTTGAATTCCACTAACCCCGCCTACTTCATTATTTGGTTGCAAACCCTCAATACTTAACCTATCAAGTGCTAATGATGATGATGAACCAAGAATCCCCTGCGTTGACCAATTATGATTACGACCAAACCTAAGACCAGCAGACCAAGGATAAGAAGGTTTGTGAATCATGGATTCGACTCTTACCCCAAGTGTCCTGTTATAGGACCCATATAATGATGGTGTGGAAAAGCTATGGTAAGGGTAATATGGAAAGTGAGGGTGACCAAAAGCACCTGTGTCCATCCCTTGGCGACGTTTCGCTATCGCACGCTCTTGTTTGTGGGCATTTTGGTGTCCACCAAGGGCTTGAGAGGACGAGAACTCTCTCTTGCAAAAATTGCAAGAGAAAGTTTTCGGCTCTGAAGTCCTTTCTTTTTCTTCAGTGTTTTCATCTTTTCCTTTGTCAACATTATTATTAGTCCAAGTTGACGATGATCCCATCACCCTCTTCCCGGTGTTGAAAAAATCGAGCTCTTTCACGTTGGAAGAACAACGAATCGATGAAACATCGTTGTTGGAGAGCTTCACAAAATCCAACATCCTTTCCATATTAATATTGGAATTTGAGGCTTGGTCCGGTTCAGAAGCTAGATCATTATCCCTTGTGTTGTTATCAATCCCTTGGGAGGTGCCAGAGATGCTAGAGGACTCGGAAGGACAAGCATCCGAACTTTGTCCTGCCATGGCTCAAGAGAGAAAGAGATGATGCAATTTTGAATTTGAATAGGTATTGATAGTGGCATGATTAAAGGTTATTTATATAAAAACTTGTATTGTATAGTGTTGATTAGAGTTTGAAGTTGTGCACAATATTAAAAGGTTTAATTTAATATACTGAGATCTTTATAATTACAGAAATCGGTTCTACTCTTCTAATTAATATCTTTGTATTAACTTAGAAAATCTTAGAATTAAATTTGACTGATTGGCTACGTGATTTGGGAGGGTTATGTGCTTTTATTGCTACTAATAATAGTGTGTTCTATTTTAAACTTTTAGTACAAGTTGATAAAACTCGGTTATTACAAATAACTTGCTTATTTTGGTGTTTTATACAGATATCTTGAACAAATGAAAAATTATTTTCCTTTTGAACCATGAGACATCACAAAAGACTTAAAATTTACTGAGTTTTATAAACAAACACTAAAAGCTTAAAATAGCACACACTGTCAATAAACATTAGCAATAAAAGCACGCACATGATTCTCCTGAATCACACAGCCTCTGGTTTTGCAAAAAGATTAGTCTTTTCCAACCTTTGACATTAACATCACCAAATTAAACATCGTTTTTATGTTTTCTTCAGGTCTATTTCATTTTGAAATAAAAAAACGGTTTATCTAGAACTTCTCTATATTTCTTTTCTTATGAGCGCTATTTTTTCTTTCCAAACCAAACGCACCCTAGGCTTCGAGTGGATTCTGCTGGAGTACAACACAGGAGGCTTTTCTTCCCATGTTCTATATTTCTGTTATTGTCACTCCATGCTGCATTGTGTTATTTGAGTATGAAGCTTGAAGCTTGGCTGAAATTGCCTAATCTATCTCTTTGTGGCAGAGAAGGTGATTGATAATATGAGTAATTGGAACTCATCAAAGGAGAACTTGTTGGTGTTCATACTACCTTGTTGCTGAAAGAGGCTTGGCTTTCTTTGTTAGAAAAAATTTGGGTTAAGTGGCGATATCCATGTGTAAATATTTATTAGTGGGGCTTGTAAACGAATAAGTGTATTTTAAATGAAATATAAGTGGAAGTGACAATGTTGGGTTTTAGTTGTAACAAGATCTTGGCAAACAAGAATGTGGTGGAAATTGGAAAAACTATAACTTTTCCGATTGAACCATGAGACTTCACAAGAGACTTGTAAAATTTACTGCACTATTGGACCACTGGACCCCAAAATTCCACTGTCATGAAAGTTCGAAATAAAGATTTGGTATCATTTTCCTTTTTATTTTGGGAATGAAATTGCATACTATATGCCAATGGACAATATAGTTTTTCTAACTCATCATTTTTCTATTTTCACATGTTATCTCACTATAGTTTTTCTTCAGGGTCTATGTGGTTTAAGTAAAAACGTTCATTTAGAACTTATGTATATTTTTTTTAATCATCCCTGTTTTTTCATTCCAAACCAAACGCACACTCATATCTCTGTATTAACTAGGCTTCCAGTGGCTTCCAATGCCCTATATTTCTGCTACTGGTACTGTTACTGTTACTCTTCTATGTTGCATTATGTTATTTGGGTATGAAGCTTGGCTGAAATTGTGTAATCTATGCCTTTGTTGCAGAGAAGATGATTGAGATGTTGAGGGTGATTCATAATGAACTCATCAAAGAACTTGTTAGTGTTCATGCTACCATGCTGCTGAAAGAGACTTGGTTTTGTTGGAAATTTTGAGGTATGGTGATATCCATGTTTTCAAAGTAGCATTCTTCTTTTATGTGTAGAAACATATTTAGTTGTCATTGCATTTATTTCCATATTTGCTTTCACTTGATGTCTTTAGTAAGTTGAGACTTTTGTTTGACTTTTATGAACAAAAAAAAAAAAGAGACAGAGAAATGTGAATGTAATAAAGTCAAGGGGGCTCCATGCTATTAGTAAAATCAAAGTAGCAATAAAAGCACATAACCCTCCCAAATCACATAGCCAATCTGTCAGGTTTAATTCAAAGATTTTCTAATTTAATACAAAGATATTAATTAGAGAAGTAGAACTACGGATCTTGATAATTATAATGGTCTCAGTATATTAAATTGAACCTTTTAATATTGAGCACAATTATAAACTCTAATCAACACTATACAAATGCAAGTTTTTATATAAATAACCTTTTATCAGGCCACCATCAATACGTATTGAAATTCAAAATTGCAATATCACTTTCTCTCTTGAGCCGTGGCAGCACAATTACAAAGTTAGGATGCTTGTCCTTCTGAATCCTATAGCATCTCTGGTACCTCCGAAGGGAATGATAACACACTACTTAGTGTTGATAACAACACCACAAGGGACAATGATCTAGCAGAATGTGCATAAGCATAAACTCCTTTTTGCATTCTAAATCAATTTGTGAGAAAAGATTACTGCTATCAACCACTTCATTATGCATGACTAAACTACTGGTAGCCTTTGGAGCCATAGAATAGGTACAATATTTTTTAATTTATATTCTTCCATAGCACCGCATCAACATCAAATTACTGTTTAATAAAGTTTATAGAATTTATATATAAACTATAATGCTTTTTGTTAGCCGTGCATTGCCACTTCTCAGTTCTTCCTTTAAATTTATGATTCAATGGTTGCACCAGTTTTTGTCAATATTTTTCTTGCAACCTTTCTTTTATGGTATAAAAGGACAAACTTGTATCGTTTCTCAATTTTTATCAATCACATCTATTACAAAAATGGTGCAAATAACATTTCTCTTCAAGAATATGGTATCTTCAATGAATATCATTTTTTGTATCAATTGTGATCTGAGTAAACTTTTTGAGTTGAACCTACATTATTAGCAGCAAAGATAGTACTGCAGATACCGTATCTCTATTTTGATAATAGCAGCAATGAACATGTTTACAATTCCTTAAGGTGTGTTTTTGTTCTTTCCTATTGTTAACTCTGTGATAGTGTGTAAGCTAAGAAAGAACTAAGACATAGCTAATACCTAAGCTTTTCCATTCCAGGTATAATAAGTCAATTTGTTGGATCATTACTCTTTCTTTTATTCTGCTTTCTTTCTCCTCTCTTTTTTTTCTCATTAGAAGAAAAAGAGCAACATACTGAAGGTTACTTTTGCCCCTCTTTTTATCTTCTTTTCCTTACTTCTTTTTTTTTATTAGTATTTTTTATTTAATGTTGTTCTCCATTTTAATCAGTACTTGGAATCAAAATATCATTTTGATTCTAGCTTAATGCTAACATCCTCTAATTTAGTTTTGTCACGACAGTCCTTCAAATGATGCTTTATGAAGATTATAAAGAAGGGATATGATACTTCTGGAATTCAGATTTCCTTGATATGAAAGGCTACTTACAATGTGTATGAAGAAGTCAAATAAATTTGTATATGGTTCAAATGTCCTTATCACACTAAACATGCTCATTAATTAAATACATTAATTAAAAATAAAACTTTTCAACTTAGAGAAAACACAATATACACATATAAAAGGTAGGCATAATTTGCCTATTTCAACTTCAACGGAAGTTTGCCACAATTTGCTTATTTTAATCCGTTATACTTAGATACATGAATTGATCCCAAATTTTTAGTTACCTTTCTTTCTTAGCAAAAGCTAGTTAACTACTTAATTATTGTATAAGCTATAAGCATACCTACACTTGCAGCTTCCCAGTTACCACTTGGTGATCCTCTGCTTTTGCAAAAATATTATACTTTCAACATTATACCCCACAAGAATAATTAATACCGTTATATTAATGGAAAAACACAAATTAAATTAATGGATAAAATAAAATAGAGTTGGTTTGTTAAGGGAGTTAAGCAGAATATGACTTGATTGGCCTCTGAAGGTAGAATGTTAGTCTTTGTCTAAACTTCTACGATGCTTCCTCCAAGAAAGAGTCTCAGTGTCACAATCGACCCTCATTTTTTAACGCTGCAAGGAGTTTCAACCCAACTTCTCACAACATGAGACGCGTTGAAATATAAGTGGAAGTGACAATTAGCAAGTTAAATATTAATTAGTGGGGCTTGTGAATAAATAAGTGTATATTAAATGAAATATAAGTGGAAGTGACAATGATGGGTTTTAGTTTCACAACACTTTCGCAAACAAGAATGTGGTGGAAAAACTATAGCTTTTTCGATTGAACCATGAGACATCACAAAAGACTTCTAAAATTTACTGCATTATTGGACCACTGAACCCCAAAATTCCACTGTCATGAAAGTTTAAGCAGCCTTAATATAAATTGATTTTTTTTTTTGTATATATTTTGCTAGTTTATTTCGGGAATGAAATTGCATACTATATGTATACTAAATCAGATCCTTGACGCATACACAAAGTCACAAAAACAATTATCAAAGAATGAGCTTAGCTGAAAAATAAAAAGAGAGTAATTTTTCATTTGTTCAAGATATCTGTATAAAATACCAAAATAAGCAAGTTATTTATAATAACCGAGTTTTATCAACAGACACTAAAAGCTTAAAATAGCACACACTATTAGTAAATATTAGCAATAAAAGCAAGCACAAAATTCTCCTGAATCACACAGCCAGTCACTCAAATTTAATTCAAAGATTTTATTTGGTACTTGGAATCAAAAGATCATTTTGATTCTAGCTTAATGTTATCATCCTCTAATTTAGTTTTGTCACAACTACCCCGAAATGATGCTTTGTGAAGATTATAATGAAGGGATACGTAACTTTCAAAATTCTGTTTTGTTTTGGTATGAAAGCCAAAAATAAATTTGTATATACTTCAGAAGCATTCTTATCGCACTAAACATGCTTACTAATTAACTGAGTTCATTAAAAAAAACTTTTAAATAATATATGCCACACATACTATATAGCAATTAAAGAGAGGGGGCAGGGGGTGGAAAGTATCCTCTAAAGAAAGAAAAGTCAATATACGAGAAATAAAAGTTTGGCATAATTTGATGATTTATGCTAATGGTAATGCTAGAGAGAGAAAAGGCTCAAAACTTACCTTATTTAGCATTCATTAATTCTAGTAACAACTAATGAATGTTAAATACGGCAAGTTCTAATTCCAACTTTCAGCTTCCCAGTTCCAACTTGGTGAGCCTCTGGTTTTGCAAAAAGATTAGTCTTTGCCGAAAATTCTACCATGCCTCCTCCAAGGAGTTTCAGCCCATTTTCTCAGAACATGCATAAGCAATTAAGCATAAACTCCGTTTTGCATTCTAAATCAGGGTATCAGAAAAGATTACTGCATCAACGTCAAACTGCTGTTAAGTAATAGTTTATAAAATTTATATATTACCATAAACTAGTTATTACTTTGTCTCAGCTGAAACTATAACATGATAGGAAATCTAGGATGAACAATTAAGAACTGGTTCCACAAGCCATGGAAAGGATTTCATGTAACATTTTCTCATGCTTTTTGTAAGCAGTGCATTGCCACTTCTCAGTTCTTCCTTTCTATATTATTCAACAATACTGTTTCTTTATTGGATAATTTTTTTCCCCCATCAAACTGTGATCTTATTAAAAAAAAATTATTTTGATAATGGCACCTATGAACTTATTCACAATTCCTTAAGGTGTGTCTTTGATCTTTCCTTTTGTAATCGCAATAAGCTAAGAAAGAACTAACAGATAGTTTGTAACAACAGTTCATCATGATAACTTCAGCATCAAATTGACTTTTTCTTTCCAAGGTACAATGAGAGTGTGTCAAACTCGAAGCTAACAAAGCTAATATATTTTGGTCTACTAACATTTACAATCAACAAACTTGGTTTACTAGTTTTTCTAAGATACCTATGCTTGTCATTTCTAATTCAGTTTAGGAAAATATTTAACTTCATGATTTTCTTTTTCTTAGAAAAAATGCATTGGAATCATTTTTAAGATAACAAAAAGTAATATATATATATAATTATGCCCCTCTTTTTATCCTTTTTTTAATTTAATTGTTTGCAATTGGTTTCTATTTTAATCAGTGCTTGGAATCAAAAGATCATTCTGATTCTAGTTTAATGTTGCCATCCTCTAATTTAGCTTTGTCACTGCAACTCTTAAATGATGCTTTATCATGATTATGAAGAAATGGTATGTTACTTCCAAAATTCTGTTCTCTTTTTATATGAAAGACTATTTAAAATGTGCATGAAGAAAGCCAAAAATAAATTTGTGTAGGTTTTCAGGAGTGTTGTTATCACACTAAAGATGCTTATTAAATGAATTCATTAAAAAAAAATTTAAACAATACATGCCACTACTTTATCAAATTTGCTTCTTCTTTTTTTAATGTTTTTGGAGAGGGGGAGGGCGAAATTAAAATTATCCTCTACAGAAAGCACTAAATCAGACAGAATACACGGATAATAGAAGATAGGCGTAATTTGCTGATGTCAACTTCAAAGAAAGTTTGCCACAATTTACTTATTTTAATCATGAAGTGGTCCCAAAGTTTTCATTACGTTTTTTTTTGTCAATTACTGTATAAACATACCAACCCTTGCAGTTTCCCAGTTCCAATTAGGTGATTATACTTTAAACATTATACCCCACAGGAATAATTAATACATAGAGTTAATGAAAAAACACATTAAATTAACAAATAAAATAGACTTAGTTTGTTAATGGAGTCAAGTAGATTACTTGTATGATGCTTCCTCCAAGAAGGAGTTTCAACCCAACTTCTCAGAACATGAGACGCGTTGAGAGCTGTTTTATATGTTTCTTCTCTGCATAGACTCTCTTACACACTCACACTTTTCACCACAACTTCTTACCTTTGTTTTCATTTTCATTTACAAAAGTGAGCTTCCAAGTTATCAATGGAGTGCAAGAGCATCCAGAGCATGGCATCGAGTAGCACAAGACCCAAATATGATGTGTTTGTGAGCTTCAGAGGTGAGGACGTACGCAACACCTTCGCTGATCATCTATTTGCCGCTTTCCGTAAAAACGGAATAGTTGCATTTAGAGACGATAGGAATCTGATGCAAGGACAGCACATCTCCACTGAGCTGGTGCAAGCAATTGAAGGATCTCAGGTTCTCATTGTCATCTTCTCTAAGAACTATGCTACCTCTTCATGGTGCTTGCAGGAACTCGCTAAGATGCTTGATTGCAGCAATACGATAACAGAACCAAATCTGTTGCCTATTTTCTATGATGTCAGTCCGTCTGAGGTGCGTAAACAGACTGGAGACTATGGGAAAGCGTTGGCTGAGCATGAAGAAAGATTCAAAGATAACTCAAAGATGGTGCAACAATGGAGGGAATCTCTGCTGCAAGTCTCTAATCTCTCTGGTTGGGATATACAAAATAAGTAAGTAATCTTTCCTAAATTCCATTACTATCTTTGTCAAATAGATTATCTATGCATGAATAAGTTGATTAAACAAAATCACCTTGTATTGCTCTCGTTTTCACTTTGTTTTCGGTTGTCTTATATAAGAAAATGACCTGACAAGTTCATTTTCTCTTTGTTCTTTCAGGCAGGAGAATGGAGAGATTGAAAAAATTGTTAAAAGGGTTAGAAGCAAATTAGGTTGCAATTCGGTAAGTATGGATGGGTTGGTTGGGATGCAATCTCGTGTGGAAAAATTGGAAAACCTGATTGATTTCAAGTCCGATAATGAAGTTCGGGTTGTAGGCGTTTGTGGCATGGGTGGGATAGGAAAGTCGACACTTGCTAGGGTCGTGTATGGTAGAAACCTTCATAAATTTGGTGCTCATTGTTTTGTTGACGATATAAGCAAAGTTTTTCGTGGAGTTGGTCTACTTTCTCTACAAAAGCAACTTGTTTGTCAAATTACAAATGGAGAGATCCAAGATATATACAATCATTACGAGGCTAATAGTTTGATAAAAACTATGCTACGCTGTCAAAAGGCTCTGATTGTTCTAGATAATGCCGATGATGTTGAACAGTTAGAGAACCTTGGCGTGACTCGTGATTGTCTATGTCCAGGAAGCAGAATTGTAGTAACTTCTAGAGATCAACATGTCTTGAACACTTTTGGGCTAGATGAAACATACAAAGTTCAACTCTTGAATGAGGATGAAGCTCATCAATTGTTTTGTGAAAAAGCTTTTAATGATAATATAATTATGAGTTGTGACGAGATTAGCAGAGAGTACAAAAAGTTGACGGATCTTGCACTTAAATATGCTCAAGGCCTTCCCTTGGCAATTAAAGTTTTGGGGTCATATCTACGCGGTCGAGATATATCTGTATGGAGAAGTGCTTTAGATAGACTGAAAGATAATCCAAAGAAGGAAATCGCAGATGTGCTTCAACTGAGTTTTGACGGATTGGAACCCCTCGAAAAGGAAATATTTTTGGACATTGCTTGTTTCTTTAACCACCAATATAAATGGTCTGTGAAAGACAAGTTGTACTGTCGTGGTCTTCATCCAAATATTGGAATAAGTGTACTCATCGATAAATCATTAATAACAATTAATGAACGGGACAATATTAGAATGCATGACCTGTTGCAAGAGTTAGGCAGGAGAATAGTTCGGCAGAGTGCTCCAAATGAGCCATGGAAGTGGAGTAGGATATGGCGCAAAGAGGATTTTCAACGTATTATGTTTGGAAATACGGTAGGCAGTTTTAAAAAATTTTCAATTTTATAGAGTTAATAGGTAATTGAAGTAATCTAATATTTTTGTGGCTTTTTTGTATTCAGGTAATTGATGATATTAAGGCCGTGCAATTGATGGAACAAAATGATGAAATAAATATGACGTTAAGAGCAGAAACATTATCAAGAATGAGACGACTTGAATTTCTCAAAATAAATAATGTTAGTTTTTCTGGAAGTTTTAATAGCATTTCTAGCGAACTGCGATATCTCAAGTGGAAATATTATCCGTATACGTATTTTCCATCATGTTGTAAGCTATCCAAGCTTTTGAAATTAGTCTTGCAAGGGAGCAACATGAAGCAACTATGGGATGGCACAATGGTACTACTAATAAATAAAATAAGCTTTTTAGATACTTTGAAGTTATCAAACAAATAAGTGAAAGTATAATTAATGAGGTTTGTTTTATCTAATTGTGCAACAGTGTCTGGACAACTTGAAGGAATTGAATCTCTCTGACTCGGAAAATCTTGTGAAGACTCCAAACCTTAGCCAGGCTCCAAATCTTGAGCGGCTGTTCCTTAGAAGATGTAGAAAGCTTAAGCGCATACATCCTTCAACTGGAGACCTAACAAAACTTGTTCAGTTAGATTTGAGGGAGTGCACAAGTTTAATGAGCTTCCCCATCACTGTATTCGGTATATCTTCACTAAAATATGTAAATTTGAGGGGGTGCTCAAGATTATTTGGTGGGAAAGAGTTGGAGAATGGAAGTGAGAGTGGTATCCAATGCCAATCGACAGTATGGTCAACTTTTAAAAGGCTTAAGCTTAGGTTACCATTCCATTTCTTCAATTCTTCTAAAAGTAGATACAACCATGTGCTCCATCTGGGGATGCTTTCTATGGCTCGCTTAAGCTGCGTGTATTATCTTGACCTAAGTTATTGTAATCTGCATACTATCCCTGAGGCCATAGCATCCTTACATTATTTAGAGGTCTTAGTTTTCGTGGAAAACAATATAGTTAGAGTACCTGATTTCATAAACAAGCTTCCCAGACTGAGAATGTTGGTGTTAGATAACTGCGGACGGCTAATGTATGTAGATGAGTTCCCATTACCATTACCCTATCCAGCGGCAGAGCGAACAAAACTTGTGAAATGGATAGAATTGAGGATGTTGCACTGCCCGAAAATAGCAGAGAAGGAAAGGTTGAGTGGAATGGGTAGTTCATGGATGAGAGAGTACATTAAGGTGCGTGCGTATTGTTGTTGCCATTATTGCTGCTCTTGTTTATCTAATGATTAGGGTTGTTTGTGTTTTGTGGTTACAGGTACACAATGAATCCATTAATAGACTTGCTATTGTAATACCAGGGAGTGGAGGTCCAATTCCAAGGTGGTTTAAGGATCAGAATAAGGGGGCGGATAATTCAATGTGGATAGAATCATTTCCGAATGCCAATGACAACAATTGGATTGGCATTTCCCTTTGTGCCGAGATTGTTGTTCAGTTTGCACCACGCCTCTCCATTTACCTCTTCTTTCTCGACCCAACAGGAAAAGCCAATCTCGTGCACTATGTTCATTCGTTTGGAAAGGAGAAGGTAGTGAGGGGTGAATTGGTTCAGCTCTGCCTATTCTATTTTCCTCGCCAACTACTCATTCGGGATGGAAAGCAGCATGATCTTGATGGATCCCGCTTTGAATTCAAAGAAGTTAACCACCGCTATGTGGAAGTGAAGAAGTGGGGAATGCGTGTGGTACTGAACCAGGATTTGGAGTAACCCAAGTCTGGCAGATATTGATTTAGTTTGATTATTGCCCAACTCACAGGTATTCTTTCATCATCTCAAGTCATATGGAGTGCAAACAGGAGGCTTTTCTTCCCATGTTCTATATTTCTGCTATTGCCACTCTATGCTGCTATGTTATTCGAGTATGAAGCTTCAAACTTGGCTGAAATTGTCTAATCTATGTCCTTGTTGCAGAGAAGAGGATTGAGATATGTTGAGGGTGATACATAATTATTATGAGTAACTGGAACTCATCAGAGAAGAATTTGTTGGTGTTCATGCTACCATGTTGCTGAAATGCACTTGCCTTTCTTGGAAAATTTGATATCCATGTTTCAAAATAAAGTAGCGTTCTTTATTTATGTGTAGAGACATTTTTAGTGGTCATTGTCTTTATTTCTATATTTGCCTCCACTTGATAATATCATTAAGTTGAGACTCTTGTTTGACTTCTATTTAAAAAAAAAGGAGACTGAGAAATGTGAATGTGATATAGTAAACTCTGTGACTGTGAGGCAGTAGAGTATTATATATGTTGTTGCAATTATCAATTATCCATGGAAAAAAACCAACTTATTTGGTAGCATTGTTGTATCAGTTATGATTGCTTTGCTTCTAGCAGTGCTTGCATATCTGTGAGCTTAATTAATGTAAAGATTTCAATATGCTTCACAGGACCTTGTGCAAGTGAAGCAGTTGCAAACTTTGCAGAAGATTTTTTTATTAGCCAGGTAAACTATTAAATGAAAAATGCTTATGAATGAAAAAGATAATAAGATAGGACGAAAAAGGTGTAATGCACATTAGCATTCATACCATATATATATTACCGTTTAATCTATGACATTGTCAATATACTAAAATGATCACATGAAAAATAAACTAGTAATAGTATTATCCATAACGCATGAACTAAAAGTTAAGATGAAATATACAGACAAAAAAAGAATAAACTACATAATTAATATGAATTAAAGTTCAAACTTAAAAAGCTTGAGTGACAAATCAAGCCCTGGAGACTCAGAACTAGAGGGTTCATTATCTGGCTTGGAATCCTGATCATCCTTTGCATGGCGAGTGAGACTTGTAGCAACATTGTTGGTAGAAGAATCTCCTAATTGGGAAGTAGTTCCATTACCATCATTATCATCTTCTTTTCTCAAATTTGAAGAACTTGCTTGAATTCCACTAACCCCGCCTACTTCATTATTTGGTTGCAAACCCTCAATACTTAACCTATCAAGTGCTAATGATGATGATGAACCTAGAATCCCCTGCGTTGACCAATTATGATTACGACCGAACCTAAGACCGGCAGACCAAGGATAAGAAGGTTTGTGAATCATGGACTCAACTCTTACCCCAAGTGTCCTATTATAGGACCCATATAAAGATGGTGTGGAAAAGCTATGGTAAGGGTAATATGGAAAGTGAGGGTGACCAAAAGCGCCCGTGTCCATCCCTTGGCGACGTTTCGCTATCGCACGCTCTTGTTTGTTGGCATTTTGGTGCCCACCAAGGGCTTGAGAGGACGAGAACTCTCTCTTGCGAAAATTGCAAGAGAAAGTTTTCGGCTCTGAAGTCCTTTCTTTTTCTTCAGTGTTTTCATCTTTTCCTTCATCAACATTATTATTAGTCCAAGTTGACGATGATCCCATCACCCTCCTCCCGGTGTTGAAAAATCGAGCTCTTTCACGTTGGAAGAACAACGAATCGATGAAACATCGTTGTTGGAGAGCTTCACAAATCCAACATCCTTGGTGAATTATCCATATTATTATTGGAATTTGAGGCTTGGTCCGGTTCAGAAGCTAGATCATTGTCCCTTGTGTTGTTATCAACGCTAAGTAGTTTATGATCATTCCCTTGTGTTGAACAAGTACAGAAACTTGGCATGACTCGTGATTGTCTATGTCCAGGAAGCAGAGTTGTAGTAGTTTCAAGAGATCAACATGTCTTGAATTCTTTTGGACTAGATGAAATATACAACCTTCAACTCTTGAGTGAGAATGAAGCTCATCAACTGATTTGTAGAAAAGCTTTTAAAAATAATGTTATTATGGGTTGTGACAACATTAGCAGAGAATATAAAAAGTTGACAGATCTTGCACTTCAATATGCTCAGGGTCTTCCCTTAGCAATTGAAGTTTTGGGGTCATTTCTGCGCGGTCAAGATATCTCTGAATGGAGAAGTGCCTTAACTAGACTGAAAGATAATCGAAAGAAAGAGATTGCATATGTACTACAGATCAGTTTCTTTATCCTAGAGGACGAGCATGATGTGAGGAAAGTGTTAGACTATCGTGGTTTTCATCCAAAAATTGGAATGAGTGTTCTTCTTGATAAATCATTAATAACCATGGATCATGGTAAAATTAGAATGCATGACTTGTTAAAAGAGTTAGGTAGGAGAATTGTTCGGCAAAGTGCACCAAATGAGCCATGGAAGTGGAGTAGGATATGGCGCAAAAAGGATTTTCAAAGTGTTTGAAAATGCGGTATACAGTTTTTAAAAACTTTTCAATTTTATAGAGTTCAATATGTAATTGGAATAATATAACATTTTTATGTGTTTTTTTGTGTTATTTTAGATAACGAATGATGTTAAGGCTGTAAAATTGAAGGAAGAATGGTATGAAGAAGGAAATACAACGCCAAGAGCAGAAGCATTATCAAAAATGAGACGACTTGAATTTCTCATAATAGAAGAACAAGACAAGGGCCTGAGATTTCCTGGAAGTCTTAATAGTATCTCTAATGAATTGCGATATCTCAAATGGGAAGATTACCCATTTATGGATTTTCCATCAAATTGTAAGCTATCCAAGCTTTTTGAATTGGAGTTTAAAGGTAGCAACATCAAGCAACTATGCGAAGGCACAATGGTATTAATAATAAATAAGATAAGCGTTAGTTTCTTTGAAGTTATGAACCAAAGAAATGAAAAGTGTAATTAATGAAGTTTGTTTTTTTCTGATGGCTTAACAGTGTCTGGACAATTTGAAGAAATTGAATCTCTCTTACTCCCAAAATCTTGTGAAGACTCCAGACCTTCGCGAGGCTCCAAATCTTACGTTGCTGATCCTTCGACGGTGTACAAAGCTTAAGCACATACATCCATCAACTGGACAGCTAATAAAACTTGTTGAGTTAGATTTGAGTGACTGCACAAATTTGATGAGTTTCCCCATCCCCGTATTCAGTATAACTTCACTTCGATCTGTAAAACTCAGAGGGTGCTTGAGATTATTTGGTGGAAAAGAGTGTTGGGAATAAGGAGTATGACCACAATCCAATCAATCATGTTTCAAATAATTTGTTATTGTTATTATATTAAATGTTAATATAATAACGTCCTAGATTAAATTTGGAGATTTATTATTATGATAGTGATCATAATATTGAGAAATAAATCTTTTATAATTTAATCTAAATTATTCTTGGTCATAGGATTATTAAAAAGGGCATTAATAATCCGGAAAGACCAATATATATATAATGGTCTTCATTGGATGAAGATTAATAGATCTCATTTATTAAATTATATATATAGATGCTGCATATAGAGATATGACCATTGAACTGACTCACTTTGAGAATTTCTAATGGTTATAATTACCGTATATTTGTCAATAGGATATTCTCAAGATGAACATAGTAATAGAGTTTCCTTTGACCTGCGACTGTCATAGTAATTAACAATGTATTTATTATACTTTGATTCCGGACACCTAATACCCTAGGGTGCTAGTTGAATGGATATTGGGTATGATTTAAATACTTGTAGAATTAATGATTAGTCAACAAGGAATCCATTAACTCTCGGTAAAGAGTTTGAACTCTATGATTATAATGAATGAGATGAATAAAACCTTGGCCAAGGGGATTGAATGAATGAAGAAATGAGTTTCTTAGGTTATTCACAGTTCATTATAATAATGGTAACAAGTTAGAGTTTGACAATTAAACCATACTCTAAGGGTTAACCAAGAGCTGTAAAGATGGAAGGAATTATACTTTGTTCTTCTGAGGTTCTTAGTAAAAATATATTACTTCATACTATCGGGCCGTTGAGGAGTGTTGCTAGACGCCAACCTTGATTAGTAAATTTAGTATGACTAATTTACTACCCGCTTAGTATTGAACCTATGGGGTCACACACTAACGAGTGTTCTAATATTTGCTATAGAATTATTTAATTATTATTTTGATTTGATCAAATAAATAATTATATTAATTCAAATGGAATATTATTATATTTTTTGCTAGCACCAAAAATATAATAATAGTATGATAATTGAGAATATTAAATGAGATTTGAGAATAATTAGTTATTCTATTTCTAAATTTGAATTATAAAGTTGGATGAGATCCTAACTGATTCTGTTTCAAATTGAGTTATGATATGATTCATAAATTTGAAATAGTCAAATTAAAATAGTAAGATGTGATTCAAATTTGAATTGAGATTCAAATTTAAAATCAACAACAAATCTCATACTATATATAGGTATGCCAAGAGTAGAGGCAAACATGAGAAAGACAAGAGAGAATAACAAGAGTTTTATTCCTTTACCTCTACACACATAAACGTAGGTGAGCCTAATTCTTGGAGAAGAATTTTATGGCGTGCAAAGAGTTGCAAGAGGTTTCTCAATTTAGATCAGATGTCCATTGGTCAAGGAGTTGATAGCAAAGGTTGGTCTCGGTGTGGATACGCATAGCGCCTTCGTACCATCGAAGGAGAAAAGGATTTTTACTAGCGTACTCAGGTATTTAGATCTGATCTACTATACATTTATTATTGGAATAAAGTTTAAGCACAAAATAGATCTTTAGGATTACCTTATTTTTCTTCCGCTGCGTGTTATGAACACATGATAATCCTTCAAAGAGTTGGAGAATGAAAGTGAGACGAGTATCCAATGCCGATCGACAATATAGTCTACCTTAGTGTTCCATTTTTTCAATTCAAGTAGCAGATACAATGATGAGTTTCGTGATTTCGTCTGTGGAGGCTTTCTCTCGCTCGTTTAAGACTTTAAGCTGCTTGGGATGGCTTGATCTAAGTGATTGTAATCTGCATAGTATCCCTGAGGCCATTGCATCCTTGCACTATTTACTATCCTAATTTTGAAGGGAAACAACATAGTTAGAATACCTGATTTCATAACCAAGCTTTCCAGACTGAGAAAGTTGAGGTTAGATAACTGCAAAGGGCTAATGTATTTAGATGAGTTTCCATTACTGTTGCCATTGCCAGTGCCAGTGCTAGAGCCAGCAAAAATTGTGAATAGGAGTGACTTGGGGATGTTCAACTGCCCGAAATTAGTTGAGAGGGAAAGGTTGAGTGAAATGAGTATTTCATGGATGAGAAAATACATTAAGGTGCGTGTGTATTATTGTTCCCATTCGTGGTCTTCTTCTGTCTTGTTTATAGGGTGTTTGTTTGTTTGTGTTTTGTGGTCACAGGTGCACAAGGAATCCACTGTTATACTTGATATTGTAATTCCAGGAAGTGGAAGTGGAATTCCAAGGTGGAGTGCAAACAGCAGGCATTTCTTCCCACGTTCTATAGTTCAGCAATCCTTACTGTTACTGTTAGTCTGTTACTCTATGGTGTATTATGGGTATTAAGCTTTGCTGAAATTGTCTAGTTCTTTCCTTTTGTCATCTATGTGATATTGCATAAGCTAAGAAAGAACTAACAGATAGTTTGTAGTAACAGTTTCATGACAGTTTCAATAATAAATTGATTTTTCTTTCCAAGGTACATTAAGAGTGTATCAAACTCAACGCTCAAAGTTGACAAAGCTAATACATTTTCTTTCCTTTGGTCTATCAACACAATCAACAAACTTGGTTACCATCGTTTGTCATCTATAATATAATTCAGTTTAGAAAAATATTTAACTTCATGATTTTCTTTCGTTTTAAAGAAAAAAAAATGCATTGGAATAATTCTAAAGATAATAAAAAGTAAAATAAATATAGTTTTGCCGCTCGTTTAAGCTTTTTTTTTTTAATTGTTTGCAGTTGGTTTCTCTTTTAATCAGTAGTTAGAATCAAAAGATCATTCTGATTCTAGCTTAGTGTTGCCACTTGCCATCCTCTAATTTAGTTAAGTCACTACAAGCCTTAAATGATGCTTAATGAATATTATGAAGAAAGGATATGTTCATTCCAAATTTCTGTTTTCTTTTGGTATGAAAAACTATTACAATGTGTACGGGAAAGCCAAAAGTAAATTTGTTCTGTATATGCTTCAAAAGTGTTGTTATCACACTAAACGTGGTTATTAATTAAAAGAAGAGTAATACCCCAAATAGGTCCCCAAGAAATTTACCATCCGACAGTTTTGTCCCCCACAAAATTTAACTAAGATTTTAACCCTGAGGTTCTCAGATATCCCCCAAATACGTCCCCAAAACCGTTTGATCCGGTTAAAGTGGTGACGTGTCAGGTTAATTGTGACATGTCACCTTTAGGACATTTTGGTCCCCATCCACGCTGGACAAAACGACGTCGTATTGGAACCAAGGGCAAAACGACGTCGTTTCGGGAAGGACAAATTCGTCCCCACTTAGATAGAGAATGCAAACGGCGCCGTTTTCATGTTGGGGACCTATTTGCCTTATAATAGTATCTTAGGGGACCTATTTGACCTATAATTCGTGATGTTAAAAAAAGTTATATTTACTTCAACGCAAATCCCTTAAAAACACATTGACATTGGTCTGTTCATTTATCAAAATAGTAACATAAACCTGAGAACTCAAACATGTTAACCACACAAATATTTGGCTTCAATAGCAACACAAACCAAATCAAGTTAAAAGAAGGTTTATTTTCTTCAACACAAACTAAACGAAACCATTTTAAATAACATAACGTCTTTTTCCTCCAACATAACAAAAGGTGGTAACATAACTAAGACAACAACTTTCACACTAATTCTTAGAAGCATTGTAAGGTCCCATATCGGTTGGGGAGGGGAACGAAGCATGCCTTATAAGGGTGTGGATACCTAACCTAGCATGACGCGTTTTGACGAGTGAGTGTAGGGGCCTTCGGCTAGCATCCCTATCATCAAAGGCAAAACCGTGAGGCCTTGTGTGCCAAAGCGGACAATATCGTGCTAGCGAGTGGTTTGGGCTGTTACAGATGGTATCAGAGCCAGAGGCCGAATCGATGTGCCAGCGAGGGCGCTGGGCTCCCTTAGGGGGTGGATTGTAAGGTCCCACATCGGTTGGGGAGGGGAATGAAGCATGCCTTATAAGGATGCGGATACCTCTCCCTAGCACGACGCGTTTTGACGAGTGAGTGTGGGGGGTTTCGACTAGCATCCCTATCGTCAAAGGTAAAATCGTGAGGCCTTGTGTGCCAAAGCGGACAATATCGTGCTAGCGGGTGGTCTGGGCTGTTACAAGCATCATTTCTTGAAAGACTGGTTCAACCCTCGTATTGGAATGAATTTGAACAACTTAGATACTGTGCCACTTGTTGCACACGAGGGTTGAACCAGTCTTTCAAGAAATGATGCTTCTAAGAATTAGTGTGAAAGTTGTTATCTTAGTTTTGTTACCACCTTTTGTTATGTTGGAGGAAGAAGATGTTATGTTATTTAGAATGGTTTCGTTTAGTTTGTGTTAAAGAAAACAAACCTTCTTTGACTTGATTTGGTTTGTGTTGCTATTGAAGCCAAATATTTGTGTGGTTAACATGTTTGAGTTCTCAGGTTTATGTTACCATTTTGATAAATGAACAGACCAATGTCAATGTGTTTTTAAAGTTTGCGTTGAAGTAAATATAGCTTCTTTTAACATCACAAATTATAGGTCAAATAGGTCCCATAAGATACTATTATAAGACAAATAGGTCCCCAACATGAAAACGACGCCGTTTGCATTCTCTATCTAAGTGGGGACGAATTTGTCCTCCCCAAAACGACGTCGTTTTGCCACTGGTTCCAATACGACGTCATTTTGTCCAGCGTGGATGGGGACCAAAATGTCCTAAAGGTGACATGTCACAATTAACCTGACACGTCACCACTTTAACTGGATCAAACGGTTTTGGGGACGTATTTGGGGGATATCTGAGAACCTCAGGGTCAAAATCTTAGTTAAATTTTGTGGGGGACAAAACTGTTTTCTTGGGACCTATTTGGGGTATTACTCTTAAAAGAATTCATTACAATACAAGGGAAAAACTTTTAAACAATATATGCCACACATAATATATAGCAATTAATGGAGAAAACTCAATATACGACAAAGTTTAGAGACTTGCATTGGGTTCCCCAAGGAAGTTGTTGTTTTAGTTGCATATCTTTGATACAGAATTAATTATTGTAGAAATTTTACTACACTTGCAGCTTTCTAGTACCCACTTGTGGTGAGCCTCTCTGCTTTTGCAATAAGATTATACTTGCAACATTATATCTCACAAGAATTAATACCGATGTATTAATGAAAAAACACAAATTAAACTAACAGCTAAAATAAAAAAGACTTGGTTTGTTAGTGGAGTTAAGCAGAATATGATTTGATTGGCCTTTGAAGAGAGAATATTAGTCTTTGTCTAAACTACGAATTTTCCTCCAAGAAAATATCTGTGTCACTATCGTTTTAACACAGCAAGGAGTTTCAATCCAACTTCTCGGAACATGAGACGCGTTGAGAGATATTTTACATAATTATTCTCTGCATATAAAGTCTCTTACTCTCATCTCTTCAATTTCTCACAATTGTTTCCGTGCACCAAAATAGCCTGTGAGCTTCTACTTCATCAATGGAGTGCAGGAACATCCAAAGCCTGGCATCGAGTAGCACAAGACCCAAATATGACGTGTTTGTGAGCTTCAGAGGTGAGGACGTACGCAACACCTTCGCTGATCATCTCTTTGCCGCTTTCCGTAGAAACGGAATAGTTGCATTCAGGGACGATAGAAATCTGATGCAAGGACAGCACATCTCCACTGAGCTGGTGCAAGCAATTGAAGGATCTCAGGTTCTCATTGTCATCTTCTCTAAGAACTATGCTACTTCTTCATGGTGCTTGCAGGAACTCGCTAAGATGCTTGATTGCAGCAATACGATAACAGAACCAAATCTGTTGCCTATTTTCTATGATGTGACTCCGTCTGAGGTGCGTAAACAGACTGGAGACTATGGGAAAGCGTTGGCTGAGCATGAAGAAAGATTCAAAGATAACTCAAAGATGGTGCAACAATGGAGGGAATCTCTGCTGCAAGTCTCCAATCTCTCTGGTTGGGAAATACGAAATAAGTAAGTAATCTTTCCTAAATTCCATTACTATCTTTGTCAAATAGACTATCAATACATGAATAAGTTGATTAAACAAAATCACCTTGTATTGCTCTCATTAGGGTGCGCATAGGTCGGTTTAGTTCGGGTTCATGATAAAATTAGAATCGAACCTATCAAAATATAATTGGTTCGATTTGTATTCTTTTGTATATGTATTTGAACTAAACCAAACCGATTAAGAATGGAGTGGTTCGGTTTGGGTAATTAGGTACCGATGACTTTGAAATTCATAAAAAAAAATTAAATTTTTATCTTAAAAATTCAACAAGTACAATAAACATGTAAGATCAACAGAAATAATCCAAACATGTTAAACACCAAATACATTAAAAACTAAACTCATTAAAATTCAAACATATTAATAGTGAATAATTTTTGTTTAATGAAAAAGTCATGTATATATTTTTTATTTTTTATTTTATTTAATTAATATATGATCACGTTCGCGGGTTGGTTCGGGTTTCACACCTCAAAACCAATAACTGAACCAATCACTAATAAAGACCATCGGTTTGATTTAGGTTGAACCCGATTACCTGTTAGTTTTAGAATCAATTTAATTGGTTTGGTTCAGATTCAGATGGGTAATCGGTTACCCGCTACTCGTGCTCACCCCTAGCTCTCGTTCTCTCTTTGTTTTAGGTTGTCTTATATGAAAAAATAAGCTTACAAGGTCGTTTTCTCTTTGTTCTTTCAGGCAAGAGAATGGAGAGATTGAAAAGATTGTTAAAAGGGTGAGAAGCAAATTAGGTTGCAATTTGTTAAGTGTGGATGGGTTGGTTGGGATGCAATCTCGTGTGGAACAATTAGAAAACCTGATTGATTTCAACTCAAATAATGAAGTTCGGGTTGTAGGCGTTTGTGGCATGGGTGGGATAGGAAAGTCAACACTTGCTAAGGTGGTGTATGGTAGAAACCTTCATAAATATGGTGCTCATTGTTTTGTTGACGATATAAGCAAAGTTTTTCGTGGAGGTGGTCTACTTTCTCTACAAAAGCAACTTGTTTGTCAAATTACAAATGGAGAGATCCAAGAAATATACAATCATTACGAGGCTGAGAGTTTGATAAAAACTATGCTCCGCTGTCAAAAGGCTCTGATTGTTCTAGATAATGCCGATGATGTTGATCAGTTAGAGAACCTTGGTGTGGCTCGTGATTGTCTATGTCCAGGAAGCAGAATTGTAGTAACTTCTAGAGATCAACATGTCTTGAACTCTTTTGGGCTAGATGAAACATACAAAGTTCAACTCTTGAATGAGGATGAAGCTCATCAATTGTTTTGTGAAAAAGCTTTTAATGATAATATAATTATGAGTTGTCATGAGATTAGCAGAGAGTACAAAAAGTTGACGGATCTTGCACTTCAATATGCTCAAGGCCTTCCCTTGGCAGTTAAAGTTTTGGGGTCATATCTACGCGGTCGAGATATCTCTGTATGGAGAAGTGCCTTAGATAGACTGAAAAATAATCCAAAGAAGGAAATCGCAGATGTGCTTCAACTTAGTTTTGATGGATTGGAACCCCTCGAAAAGGAAATATTTTTGGATATCGCTTGTTTCTTTAACCACCAAATGGATTATCGTGTGGAAGACATGTTGTACTGTCGTGGTCTTCATCCAAAGATTGGAATAAGTGTACTCATCGATAAATCATTAATAACAATTAATGAAATGGACAATATTAAAATGCATGACCTGTTGCAAGAGTTAGGCACGAGAATAGTTCGGCAAAGTGCTCCAAATGAGCCATGGAAGTGGAGTAGGATATGGAGTAAAGAGGATTTTCAACATATTATGTTTGGAAATACGGTATGTTTGGAAATACGGTACACAGTTTTAAAATTTTTTCAATTTTATAGAGTTAATAGGTAACTAGAGTGAGACCCGCGCAATGCGCGGAGAGGTAGATTACTTATATTATAAATAGATTTTGAATTTATTTTTTTTTAGAAAAGACATAAATTATTTATATTAGAGTTATAAAAAACTGCATTTTCATTTTTTTTCATTTTTTGATTTGCATTTGATGAGTTTGGAAAACTCTAAAATAATATTTGTGATGACTAAACATTATTAAAATAAATAATTGCAAAATTATTAATCTGATTTTCATTTAACATATTTTGATTAATAATTTTGTTGCAGATTTTATGTTTGGGCCGAGAAATGAGTTTCTGATTTAAGCCCAACAATTAGCCTTGTTGCATGCATTATATAATGAGGCTGAAATTTTATATTAATGGGCCAGAATATATAATAATGTTGCAAGCCCAATGCTAGCTTTCCATGCTTGGTCCGTTACACAATTTCATCAGGAAAGCAAATGCTTACCAATTGGGCCAGATTTTATTTCAACACTACAAGCTCAAGTTTCACAAGTGATGAATGCTTCCACCCTTGGTCCGAAACAAAAGGAAAATGAAAGCTTAATGCTTCCAACGGAACCAAGCTTTAACAAGTGATGGATTTCAAAATCTATTACATTGTTAATTAATGCATGGGGAACATGAGAGAGAAAATACAGCTGAATTGATTGATGGGTGTTATGTCAAACACGCCACTCTATGCTAAGGGAAGTAAAAGCAAGCTATGCCTAATTAATTTGTTTAACTTCTTTGCATTGCTTTTCTTTTCTTCAGATTTCTTTCATTCTCTCTCATCTCTTTCTTCTTCTTTCTTTGGTCCTTGTCCAGGAAACAATGGACGCCGAGCTCTTCAATGAAGAAAAAGAAAGAGAAGCATGCATCAAGACCATCGAGCAAATGATGGCAAGAAAACATACCAAAAGAAAGATGAGCTGTGGCTAAGATGCTTACCAAATATGGTTAGATTTGGTGAAGCAATCTTGAGCCTTTCATGCTCAAAATGGAAGAAGAAGATTCGGCCAGCTAAGGGAGATTCTTGGAGCATGGCTTGTCTTCGAATCTGACCAACCACCACAGGGAGTAGCTAGAGTGGCGAAGTGATGGTTGGAGGCAGAGTTTGAAGCAGATGAAGTCATCATCATCATGAGGCATCAAGGGCCAGAAATCCATCTTGGAGAGGAAGCCAAGGATGGAGAGCCCAGATTGATGAAGGTAGATGATCAAGAAAGGACTAGAGGTAATTGCATGTTGGTTAATGCATGGTTATCTCTTCTCTCTCTGTGTGGCCGAACCGGTTTGTTGAAGGAGGAAGAGGTTGGTTCGGTTTTGGCTTCAAGTGTGGAGGCTTTCCTATTTCTTTAAAAAGGGGAAACAACCACTGTTTGAAGCAAGGAGTGAAAAGGAGAAAATTTGAGAGTGCAAGGCACAGAGTTCTCAGAGCTACCTGAGCTAACAGATTTCTCTTCTCCTTCAATGTATTCTGTTTAGTGTTTTCTGTTTAATTTTGTCATGTCTTGAGTCTCATGGTAAAAGGCAAACAAGTGAGGTTTGTAATGAAAAAGCCATAGAGCGGAAAAAGGCAGAGAGTGCAAAATTAAAAGAAAAGCCATTGATGTCTTAGAGTTCCTTTGTACATCTTTGTTGTGTATCATGATTCTGTGGGAATCCCCTTGTAAGTTGGGTTAGCACTTTACAAGTTGTAATCAGATTGATTATAGTGAAATTCCATCATGTTTGTGATGGAGACTGGATGTAGGTTGCACTGCACTTAGCAACCGAACCAGGATATATCTGGGTGCAAGTTCTTTCTCTTTCTACTCCATTTCTGTTTTCTACCACACACGAGCAAAAGCTAGAATTATCTCGTGCCAAGTGACGAGACAAAACAAAAAGTCTCGTGGCAAGGGACGAGACAAAACTGAGTTGCTCGTATCCAGTGACGAGCAAGAAACAGAAAAGTCTCTTCTGAAGGACAGCAAGTGTTAGCTTCAAAAAGGGGGCTAAGATTCAACCCCCCCTTCTCTTAGCCACTGAAACCATCAATTGGTATCAGAGCTTGGTCTCAAAGAGATCAAGCTTTGCAGCTTGGAGTAAAGATCCTCATGGGAGAAAACAGTGGCACAAATGTGTTATCATACAATCTGTCTGAAGGTCAATCAAGCAACAGACCTCCCCTCTTCAATGGGAAAAATTATACCTATTGGAAGGAGAGGATGAAGATATTTGTACAAGCTGTGGATTACAGACTTTGGAAGATCATCCTGGAGGGCCCTAAATTTCCAACTACCACAAATGCTCAAGGAGTGGTTTCTCTTAAACCAGAAGCAAGCTGGACCGAGGAAGATAGGAAGACGGTGGAGTTAAATGCCAAGGCAACCAATCTGCTCAATTGTGCGATCAGCTTTGAGGAGTACCGACGAGTATCACGGTGCACAACGGCAAAGGAAATCTGGGACAAGTTGCAAATCACTCATGAAGGAACTACCATTGTAAAGAAGTCTCGGACAGACATGTTAAACAGGGAATATGAAATGTTTGCAATGAAGGAAGGAGAGTCCATTAATGAACTGTTCGAACGGTTCAACATCATCACTGTTGGCTTAGATGCTCTTGGAATCACACATTCAGAATCTGTGCTAGTGAGAAGAGTGTTGAGATGTCTCACAAAAGAGTGGGAAACAAAAGCCTTAATAATTTCCGAGAGTAGTAACTTAGATTCTATGACCCTTGATGATTTGAGAGGAAACCTACTTGCTTTTGAAAACTCCTATTTGAAAAGAGATTCAAAAAAGAAAGGAATTGCCTTTTCTTCTGTGACTAACCCTCTGGATGATGAATCCAGTGATAACTCTTCTGAAAATGAGTTTGTGTTGTTTGCAAAAAAATTCAGGAAAATGGCAAAGCTCAAAAGCAAAGGCAGTAGCTCCAGGAGGACAAAGAAAGATCTCAGCAAAATAACCTGTTTCAATTGCAAGGAAACGGGTCATTTCAAATCTGACTGTCCCAAGTTGAAAAAGGAAGAGAAGCCGAAAAAGATAAAGAAGAAGGGACTGATGGCCACATGGGAAGATTTGGAAAATGACTCAGAAAATGATGATGAAGAGTCTGAGACTAAATCACAGCATTGTCTCATGGCAAATGAGATAGATCAGGTATCATTTCAGAACTCTAACATTGAAGACCTTCATCTCATGATAGATCACCTTTCTGAAAAAATTAGATGTTTTCTAGCAGAAAATCAAGATCTTGAACAGCATAATTTCATTCTTAAAGCTGAAAATGATTTTCTCAAAGAAAAACTAAGAGAGGCCGAAACTGCTTGTGATCTTGTGGAAGAAAACAAGCAGTTAAAAGCCCAAGTTAGAAGCTGTGAAAGTGATCATTCCGTTCTTGCATATGTGAACTGTTTTAAGCAAAATGAAGAGTTGATCAAAGAGGTTAAAAGACTTAAAGATGACCTAGCCAAGTTCACCCAAAGTTCTGAAAATTTGAACCAAATCTTGGCTAGTCAAAAACCTCTTTATGATAAAGCTGGGTTGGGTTATTATAAATCTGAAAAATCACATCTTGAAAATATTGCCTCATCTTCAAATGATGTAACATATCAAGACCCAACTCACTTTAATAAAACTACAACTCCAAGATTTTGTAGAATGTGCAACCGAAGTGGTCATTTTCCAGTTCAATGCTTTTTTGGTGAAAGAATGATTGGGGACAAAGTTTACAAAGTTGTTTTTGATTACAATGATATGGGACACAAGAGGTGGTTTAACGTGAAAGGATCCAAGAAAATTTGGATACCTAAGGTCACTTGAGTTTATTTTGCAGGTTTGCCTAGCATCCAAGAAAAAGGAAAATATGTGGTACATGGATAGCGGATGCTCTAGGCATATGACCGGGAAGACAACCTTCTTCATAAAGCTTGATGAATATGATGGAGGACTTGTTACCTTTGGTGATGATGCAAAAGGAAAAATAGTGGCTGTTGGGAAAGTTGGTAAAAACTTTTCTTCTTGTATAAATGATGTGCTTCTTGTAAATGGTTTGAAACATAACTTACTTAGTGTTAGTCAATTGTGTGATTTAGGTTTTGATGTTATCTTTAAGAAGTTTGTGTGCTTGGTTGTTTGTGAGAAAACTGGGGATGTTTTATTTGAAGCTAAAAGATGCAATAATGTGTATGGATTAACTCTTGAGGATTTAAAGGAACAAAATGTAACATGCTTCACCTCTCTTGAATCTGAAAAATGGCTTTGGCATAGAAAGTTGGGACATGCTAGCATGTACCAAATTTCTAAGTTAGTCAAAAGGAATTTGGTTAGAGGAATTCCAAACATCAAGTTTGATAAGGACCTTACTTGTGATGCTTGCCAATTGGGCAAACAAGTAAAATCCTCCTTTAAGTTAAAAGATGGAATCTCAACCAAAAGGCCATTGAAAATGTTACATATTGATCTCTTTGGTCCTACTAGAACTCAAAGTTTGGGAGGTAAACATTATGGTCTTGTTGTGGTTGATGATTACTCTAGATTCGGTTGGGTACTTTTCCTTGCTCATAAGAATGATGCGTTTTATGCTTTTTCCACCCTTTGCAAGAAAATTCAAAATGGGGTGGTTGAAAGAAGGAATCGAAGCCTTCAAGAAATGACTAGGGCCATGCTATGTGAGAATGAAATTCCTAAATTTTTGTGGGCTGAAGCTGTGAACACAGCATGTTATATTTTGAATAGAACAATCATTAGAAAAGGGTTAAAGAAAACTCCCTATGAGCTATGGAAAGGAACCCCACCAAATCTTAAATATTTTCATGTTTTTGGATGTAAATGCTTTGTGCTTAATAATAAAGAAAACCTTGGAAAGTTTGATCCAAAATCCTATGAAGGAATGTTTGTTGGATATTCCATCACAAGCAAGGCTTATAGAGTTTATCTCAAAGAACATAGGACAATAGAGGAATCCATACATGTTACTTTTTGTGATTCTAACTTAATTCCCAGTACTGTGATAGATAATGATTCAGATGGAGAAGAAGCTGGAACAAGCAAAGAAAAACCCAAATCTGTCCAGAATGAAGAATCTGCCAGTCGCATTTTGTCTCGTCAGATTGAAGGAGAAAGTTCCGATCTGTCTCCTGAACAGGGACGAGAAACTGAAACAGTGAGACCATCAGAAGTTCATCAAAGCTCAACACCTGTCCGAAAGCCTAGAGAATGGAAGTCTATGAAGGGTTATTGGTGGACGAAATTGTGATCACTTGTTATTTGATTTGACTTTTTGGTCTTGTATGATTTTACTCTTAGGGCACTGTTTATTTTCACAACTCCGTTCAACTAACCAGCAAGTGTACTGGGTCGTCCAAGTAATAACCTTACGTGAGTAAGGGTCGAATCCACAGAGATTGTTGGTATGAAGCAAGCTATGGTCACCTTGCAAATCTCAGTTAGGCGGATTGAACATTTGTAATAGTGATAATTGGATTGTTCTAATAAAAAGGAATAATAAAAGGGATAGAGATACTTATGCAGATTCATTGGTAGGAATTTCAGATAAGCGGAATGGAGATGCTGTAGAGCTCTCGGACGCCTGCTATCCCATTGCTTCTACTCAATCCTTCTTACTCCTCTCCATGGCAAGCTTTGTATAGGGGTTCACTATCAACTGTGGCTACTTTCATTCCTCTCGGGGAAATAACCTGCACGGCTGTCACTCGCACAGCTAACCAGTCTGGAGGCATCACCCATGGTTGATAGCTACATCCCATCCTCGCAGTGAAAGCTAATGCACGCACTCTGTCACAGTACGGCCAATCACCGGTTGGTTCCCGCTCCTACTGGAATAGAATCCCTCTTTTGCGTTTGTCACTAACGCCCAGCAGGTTAAAGTTTGAAGCACGTCACAGTCATTCATGAACGGAATCCTACTCGGAATACCACAGACAAGGTGAGACTTTCCGGATTCCCAGGATCCTACTCGGAACACCACAGACAAGGTTGGACTTTCCGGATCCAGATGAATGCCGCCATCTATCTAGCTTATACCACGAAGATTCTGTTGGGGAATCTCAGAGATACACATTCAAGCTTTGTTGCATGTAGAACGGAAGTGGTTGTCAATCACGCGCGTTCATCAGTGAGAATAATAATGAGGGTTATCTAACTCATCATCATTCATCATGTTCTTGAGTACGAATGAATATCTTGGAATAAGAATAAGATAGAGAATTGAATAAAAGAAAATAGAACTTCATTAATCTTTGAGGTACAGCAGAGCTCCACACCCTTAATCTATGGTGTGCAGAAACTCCACCGTTGAAAATACATAAGCAAAAGGTTCAGGCATGGCCGAATGGCCAGCCCTCTCCATGATCAAGTGACCGAATGAATAGAGACTTAAAGTGGTCAAAAGATTGTCAAAAGATCACTAATACATTAGTGAATCAGCCTATTTATAATAAACTAGCTCCTAGGGTTTACATGAGTAAGTAATTGATGCATAAATCCACTTCCGGGGCCCACTTGGTGTATGCTTGGGCTGAGCTTGATCTATCCACGAGCTGAGGCTTCTCTTGGAGTTGAATTTCGAGTTATGATGTGCTTTGGGCGTTCAACTCCGGATTATGACGTTTTTCTGGCGTTTAACTCCAGAAAGGAGTGTGTACTTGGCGTTCAACGCCAAGTTGCGTCGTCATTCTTCGAATAAAGTATGGACTATTATATATTGCTGGAAAGCCCTGGATGTCTACTTTCCAACGCCGTTGAGAGCGCGCCATTTAGAGTTCTGTAGCTCCAGAAAATCCATTTCGAGTGCAGGGAGGTCAGAATCTAACAGCATCAGCAGTCCTTTTGTCAGCCTTTTCAGAGTTTTGCTCAAATCCCTCAATTTCAGTCAGAATTTACCTGAAATCACAGAAAAACACACAAACTCATAGTAAAGTCCAGAAATGTGAATTTAACATAAAAACTAATGAAAACATCCCTAAAAGTAGCTCAAACTTACTAAAAACTATATAAAAACAATGCCAAAAAGCGTATAAATTATCCGCTCATCACAACACCAAACTTAAATTGTTGCTTGTCCCCAAGCAACTGAAAATCAAATAGGATAAAAAGAAGAGAATATACTATAAGGTCCAAAATATCACTGAATATTAATTTAATTACATGAGCGGGACTTGTAGCTTTTTGCTTCTGAACAGTTTTGGCATCTCACTTTTTCCTTTGAAGTTCAGAGTGATTGGCATCTCTAGGAACTTAGAATTTTGGATAGTGTTATTGACTTTCTTAGTTAAGCATGTTGATTCTTGAACACAGCTACTCATGAGTCTTGGCTGTGGCCCTAAGCATTTGTCTTCCAGTATTACCACCAGATACACAAATGCCACAGACACATAACTGAGTGAACCTTTTCAGATTGTGACTTAGCTTTGCTAAAGTCCCCAATTAGTGGTGTCCAGAGCTCTTAAGCACACTCTTTGCTTTAGATCACGACTTTAACCACTCAGTCTCAAGCTTTTCACTTGGACCTTCATGACACAAGCACATGGTTAGGGACAGCTTGATTTAGCCGCTTAGGCCCGGATTAAATTTCCTTGGGCCCTCCTATCCATTGATGCTCAAAGCCTTGGATCCTTGCTACCCTTGCCTTTTGGTTTTAAGGGCTATTGGCTTTTTCTATTGCTCCTTCTTTTTCTATATACTCTTTTTAAATAACTTCTTTTTTTTTTCACTGCTTTTTCTTGCTTCAAGAATCAATTTCATGATGTTTTTCAGATCATCAATAACATTTTTCTTTGTTCATCATTCTTTCAAGAACCAACAATTTTAACACTCATAAACAACAAGATCCAAAGACATATGCACTGTTCATTCATTCATTCAGAAAACAAAAATATTGTCACCACATCAATATAATTAAACTAAATTCAATAATAATTTCGAAAATTATGTACTTCTTGTTCTTTTGAATTAAAACATTTTTCTTTTAAGAGAGGTGAAGGACTAATGGATTTTATTTATAGCTTTAAGGCATGGTTACATACTAATGATCATGAAATAAAGACACAAAACATAGATAAACACAATAATTAAAAACCGAAAACAGAAAGAAATAAAGAACAAGGAATGAATCCACCTCTAGTGGCGTCTTCTTCTTGAAGGACCAATGATGTTCTTCAACTCTTCTATGTCCCTTCCTTGCCTTTGTTGCTCCTCCCTCATTGCTCTTTGATCTTCTCTTATTTCTTGGAGAGTGAGGGCGTGTTCATGGTGTTCCACCCTTAGTTGTTCCACATTATGGCTCAAATCTTCCAAGGAGGTGCTAAGTTGCTCCCAATAGTTGTTGGGAGGAAAGTGCATTCCATGAGGCATTTGTTGATGATGCACTTCCTCATGTTCTTCTTGAGGGCCGTGAGGAACTTCCCTTGTTTGCTCCATCCTTTTCTTGGTGATGGGCTTGTCTTCTTCAATGGAGACATCTCCATCTATGATAACTCCAGCTGAATAACATAGATGGCATATGAGGTGAGGGAATGCTAGCCGTGCCATGTATGAAGGCTTGTCAGCTATTTTGTAGAGTTCATTGGCTATGACTTCATGAACCTCTACTTCTTCACCAATCATGATGCTATGAACCATGATGGCCCGATCCACAGTAACTTCAGATCGGTTGCTTGTAGGGATGATGGATCTTTGAATGAACTCCAACCATCCTCTAGCTACAGGCTTGAGGTCCAGTCTTCTTAGTTGGACTGGCTTGCCTTTGGAGTCTACTCTCCATTGGGCGCCTTCCACACATATGTCCATAAGGACTTGGTCCAACCTTTGGTTAAAGTTGACCCTTCTTGTGTAGGGGTGTTCATCACCTTGCATCATAGGCAAATGAAACGCCAACCTCACATTTTCCGGACTGAAATCCAAGTATTTCCCCCTAACCATGGTGATATAGTTTTTTGGACTTGGGTTCATACCTTGGTTATGGTTTCTAGTGATCCATGCATTGGCATAGAACTCTTGAACCATTAAAATTCCAACTTGTTGTATGGGGTTGGCTATGACTTCCCAACCTCTTCTTTGAATTTCAAGTCGGATTTCCGGATACTCATTCTTCTTGAGTTTGAAAGGGACCTCATGGATCACTTTCTTCTTTGCCACAACATCATAGAAGTGGTCTTGGTGGCTCTTGGAGATGAATCTCTCCTTCTCCCATGACTCGGAAGTGGAAGCTTTTGCCTTCCCTTTTCCTTTTCTTGAGGAGACTCCGGTCTTGGGTGCCATTGATGGTGAATGAAAAACAAAAAGCTTAGGCTTTTTACCACACCAAACTTAAAATTTGCTCGTCCCCAAGCAAAAAGAAAAGAAGAGTAGAAGAAGAAGAAGAAAATATGGAGAGAGGGAGAAGAGAGGGTTCGGCTTATGAGAGAATGTGGGTTAGAGTTGTGTGAAAATGTAAAAGAAAAGAAGGGTATTTATAGGGAGAAGGGAGGGTATAGGTTCGGCCATATTGGGTGGGAAAGGGTGAGAAATTGAATTTGAAAGTAGTGGGGGTAGGTGGGGTGTATGGGGAAGAGGGGTTGATGTGAATGGTGAATGGGGTAATTGGGAAGAGGAATTGAGGTGATAGGTGAAGGTTTTTGGGAAGTGTGACATTGAGAATGAGATTTGGATTAGAAGAATGTGATTAGGATTAAAAGAAATGTGGTAGGTGGGGATCCTGTGGGGTCCACAGATCCTGAGGTGAGGATCCTGTGGGGTCCACAGATCCTGAGGTGAAAACAAATACCATTCCTTCACCATATAGGCATGTAACATGCCTTGATGCATCATTCTGGCGTTCAAACGCCCATTGATGCTAGTTCTGGGCGTTAAACGCCCATGTTATGCATGTTTCTGGCGTTGAACGCCAGTTTCATGCTTGTTTCTGGCGTTCAGCGCCAGATTGTCCTCTGTGTGCGCATCCTGGCGTTAAACGCCAGGTTGTTGCTTGTTTTGGGCGTTCAACGCCAGAAAGATGGTCTGTTCTGGCGTTGAACGCCAGAAAGATGCTCCTTCTGGGCGTTGAACGCCAGCCCGTGCGCCTCCAGGGTGAAAAATTTTTTTTCTTCTGTTTTTGACTCTATTTTTAATTTTTTTGATTTTTTCGTGACTCCTCATGATCATGTACCTAATAAAACACAAAAATAACAAAGAAACAAAATAAAATAAAATTAGATAAATAAAATTGGGTTGCCTCCCAACAAGCGCTTCTTTAATGTCAATAGCTTGACAGTGGTTCTCATGGAACCACAAGGTGATCAGGTCAATTTAAGTGTGGTATTCCCAACACCAAACTTAGAGTTTGGATATGGGGTTTGAACACCAAACTTAGAGTTTGGTTGTGGCCTCACAACACCAAACGTAGAGTTTGACTGTGGAGGCTCTTCTTGACTCTGAACTGAGAGAAGCTCTTCATGCTTGCTCTCTTTTGTCATAGAGGGATGGCCATGTGCTTGAAACACAAGGTAGTCCCCATTCAATTGAAGGACTAACTCACCTCTGTTGACATCTATCACAGCTCCTGCTGTGGCTAGGAAAGGTCTTCCTAGGATGATGCATTCATCATCTTCCTTCCTAGTGTCTAGGATTATGAAATCAGTAGGGATGTAAAGGCCTTCAACCTTTACTAGCACGTCCTCTACTAATCCATAAGCTTGTCTCACTGACTTGTCTGCCAGTTGTAATGAGAACAAGGCAGGTTGTACCTCAATGATTCCCAGCTTCTCCATCACAGAGAGTGGCATAAGATTTATTCCTGACCCCAGATCACATAGAGCCTTTTCAAAGCTCATGGTGCCAATGGTACAAGGTATTAAGAACTTGCCAGGATCTTGTTTCTTTTGAGGTAGAGTTTGCTGAATCCAAGTGTCTAGTTCACTAATGAGTAAGGGAGGTTTACTTTCCCAAGTCTCATTACCAAATAGTTTGGCATTCAGCTTCATGATAGCTCCTAAATATAGAGCAGCTTGCTCTCCAATCACATCTTCATCCTCTTCAGAGGATGAATATTCTTCAGAGCTCATGAATGGCAGAAGGAGATTTAATGGGATCTCTATGGTCTCTAGATGAGCCTCAGATTCCTCTGGATCCTTAATAGGAAACTCCTTCATGCTTGAAGGACGTCCCAGGAGGTCTTTCTCCTTAGGATTTTCGTCCTCCTCCTCCCTAGTGCATTTGGTCACTTTGATTAAATCAATGGCCTTGCACTCTCCTTTTGGATTCTCTTCTGTATTGCTTGGGAGAATACTGGGAGGAGTTTCAATAACTTTCTTACTCAGCTGGCCCACTTGTGCTTCCAGATTTCTAATGGAAGATCTGGTTTCATTCATGAAACTGAAAGTGGCCTTTGACAGATCAGAGACTATGTTGGCTAAATTAGAATTGTTTTGTTCAGAGTTCTCTGTCTGTTGCTGAGAAGATGATGGATATGGCTTACTATTATTCAGCCTTGCACGTCCACCATTGTTAAAACCTTGATGGGGTTTTGTTGATCCTTCCAGGAGAAATTTGGATGATTTCTCCATGATGAGTTATAGGTGTTTCCATAAGGTTCACCTAAGTAATTAACCTCTGCCATGGCAGGGTTCTCAGGATCATAAGCTTCTTCAGAAGCTGCCTCTCTAGTACTGTTGGATGCATGTTGCAATCCATTCAGATTTTGAGAGATCATGTTGACCTGTTGAGTCAACACTTTGTTCTGAGCCAATATGGCATTCAGAGCATCAATTTCAAGAACTCCTTTCTTCTGAGGTATGCCATTGTTGACCGAATTCCTCTCAGAAGTGTACATAAACTGGTTGTTTGCAACCATGTCAATGAGTTCTTGAGCCTCTTCAGGCGTTTTCTTCAGGTGAATAGATCCACCTGCAGAATGGTCCAATGACATTTTCGAAAATTCAGAGAGACCATAATAGAATATATCTAATATGGTCCATTCTGAAAACATGTCAGATGGACATCTTTTAGTCAGCTGCTTGTATCTTTCCCAAGCTTCATAGAGGGATTCACCATCTTTTTGTTTGAAGGTTTGAACATCCACTCTCAGCTTGCTCAGCTTTTGAGGAGGAAAGAATTTATCTAAGAATGCAGTGACAAGCTTATCCCATGAGTCCAGGCTATCCTTGGGTTGTGAATCCAACCATACTCTAGCTCTGTCTCTTACAGCAAAAGGGAAAAGCAAGAGTCTGTAGACTTCAGGATTAACTCCATTTGTCTTTACAGTGTCACAGATCTGCAAGAACTCAGTTAAAAACTGATAAGGATCTTCAGATGGAAGTCCATAAAACTTGCAGTTTTGTTGCATTAAAGCAACTAGTTGAGGCTTAAGCTCAAAGTTATTGGCCCCAATGGCTGGAATGGAGATGCTTCTTCCATCAAACTTGGATGTTGGCTTTGTAAAGTCACCAAGCATTCTCCTTGCATTATTATTATTATTTTCGGCCATCACCTCTTGTTCTAATGTTTCTGAAAGGTTGTTTCTCTTAAAGATGTTTTTGGATTGTTGTAATTTAGCTTCTCTTAATCTTCTCTTCAGAGTCCTTTCAGGTTCTGGATTAATTTTAACAAGAGTGCCTTTATCCCTGTTCCTGCTCATATGAAAGAGAAGAAAACAAGAAAAGAAAAAGGAATCCTCTATGTCACAGTATAGAGATTCCTTTATGTTAGCAGAAAAAGAAAGGGGTAGGAGAGTGAAGGATGGATTCGGTTTTATGGATGAAGAGAAGTGAAGAGAAGTGTTAATTAAATAATTAAATAGAAGAAGAAAAGAGAAGAGGAATTTCGAAAATGATTTTTGAAAAAGGGGTTAGTGTTTTCGAAAAATAAAAATAAATTGTATTTAAAATTAAAACATGAAACAATTAATTAATTAAAAATAATTTTTGAAAAGAGAGAGATATTTTCGAAAATAGAGGAGGGAAAAGTAGTTAGGTAGTTTTGAAAAAGATAAGAAACAAACAAAAAGTTAGTTAGTTGATTGAAAAAGATTTGAAATCAAAATTGAAAAAAAGATAAGAAGATAGGAAGTTAGATGAGATATTTGAAATCAAATTTTGAAAAAAGATAAAATTTTTTTGAAAAAGATAAAATAAAAGATAAAAAGATTTAATTTTAAAATTGACTTAACTAACAAGAAACTACAAGATAAGATTCTAGAACTTAAAGATTGAACCTTTCTTAACAAGAAAGTAAGAAACTTCAAATTTTTGAACCAATCACATTAATTATTAGTGAATTTTCGAAAATTACATATAAGGATAAGAAAAAGATTTTGAAAATAATTTGAAAAGATTTTTGAAATTTTCGAAAATAAATAAAAAATGAAAAAGATATAATTTTTGAAAAAGATTTTGAAAAGATAAGATTTTTAAAATTGAAATTTTGACTTGACTTGTAAGAAACAACTAATTTTAAAAATCTTTTGACCAAGTCAACCCAAAATTTCGAAATTGTGGAGGGAAATAAGGAAAAGATATTTTTGATTTTTGAATTTTAAAAAAAAAACACAAAAATGACCCAAAACATGAAAATTTTGGATCAAGACACAAGATGCATGCAAGAATGCTATGAATGTCAAGATGAACACCAAGAACACTTTGAAGATCATGATGAACATCAAGAACATATTTTTGAAAAATTTTTGATGCAAAGAAAACATGCAAGACACCAAACTTAGAAATCTTTAATGCATGGGAAATATGAATGCAAAAATGCACATGAAAAACAAGAAAAGACACAAAACAAGAAATCATCAAGATCAAACAAGAAGACTTATCAAGAACAACTTGAAGATCATGAAGAACACTATGAATGCATGGGATTTCGAAAAAAATGCAAGCAAAATTTTTAAAAGCATGCAATTGACACCAAACTTAAAATTAACACAAGACTCAAACAAGAGACATAAAATATTTTTGATTTTTATGATTTTCTAATTTTTTTGGATTTTTATTAATTATTTTCGAAAATAATGTGAAGAAAAACGAAAATTAAGAGGAAAATTTTGAAAAAGATTTTTGAAAAGAAAATTACCTAATCTGAGCAACAAGATGAACCGTCAGTTGTCCATACTCGAACAATCCCCGGCAACGGCGCCAAAAACTTGGTGGACGAAATTGTGATCACTTGTTATTTGATTTGACTTTTTGGTCTTGTATGATTTTACTCTTAGGGAACTGTTTATTTTCACAACTCCGTTCAACTAACCAGCAAGTGTACTGGGTCGTCCAAGTAATAACCTTACGTGAGTAAGGGTCGAATCCACAGAGATTGTTGGTATGAAGCAAGCTATGGTCACCTTGCAAATCTCAGTTAGGCGGATTGAACATTTGTAATAGTGATAATTGGATTGTTCTAATAAAAAGGAATAATAAAAGGGATAGAGATACTTATGCAGATTCATTGGTAGGAATTTCAGATAAGCGGAATGGAGATGCTGTAGAGCTCTCGGACGCCTGCTATCCCATTGCTTCTACTCAATCCTTCTTACTCCTCTCCATGGCAAGCTTTGTATAGGGGTTCACTATCAACTGTGGCTACTTTCATTCCTCTCGGGGAAATAACCTGCACGGCTGTCACTCGCACAGCTAACCAGTCTGGAGGCATCACCCATGGTTGATAGCTACATCCCATCCTCGCAGTGAAAGCTAATGCACGCACTCTGTCACAGTACGGCCAATCACCGGTTGGTTCCCGCTCCTACTGGAATAGAATCCCTCTTTTGCGTTTGTCACTAACGCCCAGCAGGTTAAAGTTTGAAGCACGTCACAGTCATTCATGAACGGAATCCTACTCGGAATACCACAGACAAGGTGAGACTTTCCGGATTCCCAGGATCCTACTCGGAACACCACAGACAAGGTTGGACTTTCCGGATCCAGATGAATGCCGCCATCTATCTAGCTTATACCACGAAGATTCTGTTGGGGAATCTCAGAGATACACATTCAAGCTTTGTTGCATGTAGAACGGAAGTGGTTGTCAATCACGCGCGTTCATCAGTGAGAATAATAATGAGGGTTATCTAACTCATCATCATTCATCATGTTCTTGAGTACGAATGAATATCTTGGAATAAGAATAAGATAGAGAATTGAATAAAAGAAAATAGAACTTCATTAATCTTTGAGGTACAGCAGAGCTCCACACCCTTAATCTATGGTGTGCAGAAACTCCACCGTTGAAAATACATAAGCAAAAGGTTCAGGCATGGCCGAATGGCCAGCCCTCTCCATGATCAAGTGACCGAATGAATAGAGACTTAAAGTGGTCAAAAGATTGTCAAAAGATCACTAATACATTAGTGAATCAGCCTATTTATAATAAACTAGCTCCTAGGGTTTACATGAGTAAGTAATTGATGCATAAATCCACTTCCGGGGCCCACTTGGTGTATGCTTGGGCTGAGCTTGATCTATCCACGAGCTGAGGCTTCTCTTGGAGTTGAATTTCGAGTTATGATGTGCTTTGGGCGTTCAACTCCGGATTATGACGTTTTTCTGGCGTTTAACTCCAGAAAGGAGTGTGTACTTGGCGTTCAACGCCAAGTTGCGTCGTCATTCTTCGAATAAAGTATGGACTATTATATATTGCTGGAAAGCCCTGGATGTCTACTTTCCAACGCCGTTGAGAGCGCGCCATTTAGAGTTCTGTAGCTCCAGAAAATCCATTTCGAGTGCAGGGAGGTCAGAATCTAACAGCATCAGCAGTCCTTTTGTCAGCCTTTTTCAGAGTTTTGCTCAAATCCCTCAATTTCAGTCAGAATTTACCTGAAATCACAGAAAAACACACAAACTCATAGTAAAGTCCAGAAATGTGAATTTAACATAAAAACTAATGAAAACATCCCTAAAAGTAGCTCAAACTTACTAAAAACTATATAAAAACAATGCCAAAAAGCGTATAAATTATCCGCTCATCACAACACCAAACTTAAATTGTTGCTTGTCCCCAAGCAACTGAAAATCAAATAGGATAAAAAGAAGAGAATATACTATAAGGTCCAAAATATCACTGAATATTAATTTAATTACATGAGCGGGACTTGTAGCTTTTTGCTTCTGAACAGTTTTGGCATCTCACTTTTTCCTTTGAAGTTCAGAGTGATTGGCATCTCTAGGAACTTAGAATTTTGGATAGTGTTATTGACTTTCTTAGTTAAGCATGTTGATTCTTGAACACAGCTACTCATGAGTCTTGGCTGTGGCCCTAAGCATTTTGTCTTCCAGTATTACCACCAGATACACAAATGCCACAGACACATAACTGGGTGAACCTTTTCAGATTGTGACTTAGCTTTGCTAAAGTCCCCAATTAGTGGTGTCCAGAGCTCTTAAGCACACTCTTTGCTTTAGATCACGACTTTAACCACTCAGTCTCAAGCTTTTCACTTGGACCTTCATGACACAAGCACATGGTTAGGGACAGCTTGATTTAGCCGCTTAGGCCCGGATTAAATTTCCTTGGGCCCTCCTATCCATTGATGCTCAAAGCCTTGGATCCTTGCTACCCTTGCCTTTTGGTTTTAAGGGCTATTGGCTTTTTCTATTGCTCCTTCTTTTTCTATATACTCTTTTTAAATAACTTCTTTTTTTTTTTTCACTGCTTTTTCTTGCTTCAAGAATCAATTTCATGATGTTTTTCAGATCATCAATAACATTTCTCTTTGTTCATCATTCTTTCAAGAACCAACAATTTTAACACTCATAAACAACAAGATCCAAAGACATATGCACTGTTCATTCATTCATTCAGAAAACAAAAATATTGTCACCACATCAATATAATTAAACTAAATTCAATAATAATTTCGAAAATTATGTACTTCTTGTTCTTTTGAATTAAAACATTTTTCTTTTAAGAGAGGTGAAGGACTAATGGATTTTATTTATAGCTTTAAGGCATGGTTACATACTAATGATCATGAAATAAAGACACAAAACATAGATAAACACAATAATTAAAAACCGAAAACAGAAAGAAATAAAGAACAAGGAATGAATCCACCTCTAGTGGCGTCTTCTTCTTGAAGGACCAATGATGTTCTTCAACTCTTCTATGTCCCTTCCTTGCCTTTGTTGCTCCTCCCTCATTGCTCTTTGATCTTCTCTTATTTCTTGGAGAGTGAGGGCGTGTTCATGGTGTTCCACCCTTAGTTGTTCCACATTATGGCTCAAATCTTCCAAGGAGGTGCTAAGTTGCTCCCAATAGTTGTTGGGAGGAAAGTGCATTCCATGAGGCATTTGTTGATGATGCACTTCCTCATGTTCTTCTTGAGGGCCGTGAGGAACTTCCCTTGTTTGCTCCATCCTTTTCTTGGTGATGGGCTTGTCTTCTTCAATGGAGACATCTCCATCTATGATAACTCCAGCTGAATAACATAGATGGCATATGAGGTGAGGGAATGCTAGCCGTGCCATGTATGAAGGCTTGTCAGCTATTTTGTAGAGTTCATTGGCTATGACTTCATGAACCTCTACTTCTTCACCAATCATGATGCTATGAACCATGATGGCCCGATCCACAGTAACTTCAGATCGGTTGCTTGTAGGGATGATGGATCTTTGAATGAACTCCAACCATCCTCTAGCTACAGGCTTGAGGTCCAGTCTTCTTAGTTGGACTGGCTTGCCTTTGGAGTCTACTCTCCATTGGGCGCCTTCCACACATATGTCCATAAGGACTTGGTCCAACCTTTGGTTAAAGTTGACCCTTCTTGTGTAGGGGTGTTCATCACCTTGCATCATAGGCAAATGAAACGCCAACCTCACATTTTCCGGACTGAAATCCAAGTATTTCCCCCTAACCATGGTGATATAGTTTTTCGGACTTGGGTTCATACCTTGGTTATGGTTTCTAGTGATCCATGCATTGGCATAGAACTCTTGAACCATTAAAATTCCAACTTGTTGTATGGGGTTGGCTATGACTTCCCAACCTCTTCTTTGAATTTCAAGTCGGATTTCCGGATACTCATTCTTCTTGAGTTTGAAAGGGACCTCATGGATCACTTTCTTCTTTGCCACAACATCATAGAAGTGGTCTTGGTGGCTCTTGGAGATGAATCTCTCCTTCTCCCATGACTCGGAAGTGGAAGCTTTTGCCTTCCCTTTTCCTTTTCTTGAGGAGACTCCGGTCTTGGGTGCCATTGATGGTGAATGAAAAACAAAAAGCTTAGGCTTTTTACCACACCAAACTTAAAATTTGCTCGTCCCCAAGCAAAAAGAAAAGAAGAGTAGAAGAAGAAGAAGAAAATATGGAGAGAGGGAGAAGAGAGGGTTCGGCTTATGAGAGAATGTGGGTTAGAGTTGTGTGAAATGTAAAAGAAAAGAAGGGTATTTATAGGGAGAAGGGAGGGTATAGGTTCGGCCATATTGGGTGGGAAAGGGTGAGAAATTGAATTTGAAAGTAGTGGGGGTAGGTGGGGTGTATGGGGAAGAGGGGTTGATGTGAATGGTGAATGGGGTAATTGGGAAGAGGAATTGAGGTGATAGGTGAAGGTTTTTGGGAAGTGTGACATTGAGAATGAGATTTGGATTAGAAGAATGTGATTAGGATTAAAAGAAATGTGGTAGGTGGGGATCCTGTGGGGTCCACAGATCCTGAGGTGAGGATCCTGTGGGGTCCACAGATCCTGAGGTGAAAACAAATACCATTCCTTCACCATATAGGCATGTAACATGCCTTGATGCATCATTCTGGCGTTCAAACGCCCATTGATGCTAGTTCTGGGCGTTAAACGCCCATGTTATGCATGTTTCTGGCGTTGAACGCCAGTTTCATGCTTGTTTCTGGCGTTCAGCGCCAGATTGTCCTCTGTGTGCGCATCCTGGCGTTAAACGCCAGGTTGTTGCTTGTTTTGGGCGTTCAACGCCAGAAAGATGCTCTGTTCTGGCGTTGAACGCCAGAAAGATGCTCCTTCTGGGCGTTGAACGCCAGCCCGTGCGCCTCCAGGGTGAAAAATTTTTTTTCTTCTGTTTTTGACTCTATTTTTAATTTTTTTGATTTTTTCGTGACTCCTCATGATCATGTACCTAATAAAACACAAAAATAACAAAGAAACAAAATAAAATAAAATTAGATAAATAAAATTGGGTTGCCTCCCAACAAGCGCTTCTTTAATGTCAATAGCTTGACAGTGGTTCTCATGGAACCACAAGGTGATCAGGTCAATTTAAGTGTGGTATTCCCAACACCAAACTTAGAGTTTGGATATGGGGTTTGAACACCAAACTTAGAGTTTGGTTGTGGCCTCACAACACCAAACGTAGAGTTTGACTGTGGAGGCTCTTCTTGACTCTGAACTGAGAGAAGCTCTTCATGCTTGCTCTCTTTTGTCATAGAGGGATGGCCATGTGCTTGAAACACAAGGTAGTCCCCATTCAATTGAAGGACTAACTCACCTCTGTTGACATCTATCACAGCTCCTGCTGTGGCTAGGAAAGGTCTTCCTAGGATGATGCATTCATCATCTTCCTTCCTAGTGTCTAGGATTATGAAATCAGTAGGGATGTAAAGGCCTTCAACCTTTACTAGCACGTCCTCTACTAATCCATAAGCTTGTCTCACTGACTTGTCTGCCAGTTGTAATGAGAACAAGGCAGGTTGTACCTCAATGATTCCCAGCTTCTCCATCACAGAGAGTGGCATAAGATTTATTCCTGACCCCAGATCACATAGAGCCTTTTCAAAGCTCATGGTGCCAATGGTACAAGGTATTAAGAACTTGCCAGGATCTTGTTTCTTTTGAGGTAGAGTTTGCTGAATCCAAGTGTCTAGTTCACTAATGAGTAAGGGAGGTTTACTTTCCCAAGTCTCATTACCAAATAGTTTGGCATTCAGCTTCATGATAGCTCCTAAATATAGAGCAGCTTGCTCTCCAATCACATCTTCATCCTCTTCAGAGGATGAATATTCTTCAGAGCTCATGAATGGCAGAAGGAGATTTAATGGGATCTCTATGGTCTCTAGATGAGCCTCAGATTCCTCTGGATCCTTAATAGGAAACTCCTTCATGCTTGAAGGACGTCCCAGGAGGTCTTTCTCCTTAGGATTTTCGTCCTCCTCCTCCCTAGTGCATTTGGTCACTTTGATTAAATCAATGGCCTTGCACTCTCCTTTTGGATTCTCTTCTGTATTGCTTGGGAGAATACTGGGAGGAGTTTCAATAACTTTCTTACTCAGCTGGCCCACTTGTGCTTCCAGATTTCTAATGGAAGATCTGGTTTCATTCATGAAACTGAAAGTGGCCTTTGACAGATCAGAGACTATGTTGGCTAAATTAGAATTGTTTTGTTCAGAGTTCTCTGTCTGTTGCTGAGAAGATGATGGATATGGCTTACTATTATTCAGCCTTGCACGTCCACCATTGTTAAAACCTTGATGGGGTTTTTGTTGATCCTTCCAGGAGAAATTTGGATGATTTCTCCATGATGAGTTATAGGTGTTTCCATAAGGTTCACCTAAGTAATTAACCTCTGCCATGGCAGGGTTCTCAGGATCATAAGCTTCTTCAGAAGCTGCCTCTCTAGTACTGTTGGATGCATGTTGCAATCCATTCAGATTTTGAGAGATCATGTTGACCTGTTGAGTCAACACTTTGTTCTGAGCCAATATGGCATTCAGAGCATCAATTTCAAGAACTCCTTTCTTCTGAGGTATGCCATTGTTGACCGAATTCCTCTCAGAAGTGTACATAAACTGGTTGTTTGCAACCATGTCAATGAGTTCTTGAGCCTCTTCAGGCGTTTTCTTCAGGTGAATAGATCCACCTGCAGAATGGTCCAATGACATTTTCGAAAATTCAGAGAGACCATAATAGAATATATCTAATATGGTCCATTCTGAAAACATGTCAGATGGACATCTTTTAGTCAGCTGCTTGTATCTTTCCCAAGCTTCATAGAGGGATTCACCATCTTTTTGTTTGAAGGTTTGAACATCCACTCTCAGCTTGCTCAGCTTTTGAGGAGGAAAGAATTTATCTAAGAATGCAGTGACAAGCTTATCCCATGAGTCCAGGCTATCCTTGGGTTGTGAATCCAACCATACTCTAGCTCTGTCTCTTACAGCAAAAGGGAAAAGCAAGAGTCTGTAGACTTCAGGATTAACTCCATTTGTCTTTACAGTGTCACAGATCTGCAAGAACTCAGTTAAAAACTGATAAGGATCTTCAGATGGAAGTCCATAAAACTTGCAGTTTTGTTGCATTAAAGCAACTAGTTGAGGCTTAAGCTCAAAGTTATTGGCCCCAATGGCTGGAATGGAGATGCTTCTTCCATCAAACTTGGATGTTGGCTTTGTAAAGTCACCAAGCATTCTCCTTGCATTATTATTATTATTTTCGGCCATCACCTCTTGTTCTAATGTTTCTGAAAGGTTGTTTCTCTTAAAGATGTTTTTGGATTGTTGTAATTTAGCTTCTCTTAATCTTCTCTTCAGAGTCCTTTCAGGTTCTGGATTAATTTCAACAAGAGTGCCTTTATCCCTGTTCCTGCTCATATGAAAGAGAAGAAAACAAGAAAAGAAAAAGGAATCCTCTATGTCACAGTATAGAGATTCCTTTATGTTAGCAGAAAAAGAAAGGGGTAGGAGAGTGAAGGATGGATTCGGTTTTATGGATGAAGAGAAGTGAAGAGAAGTGTTAATTAAATAATTAAATAGAAGAAGAAAAGAGAAGAGGAATTTCGAAAATGATTTTTGAAAAAGGGGTTAGTGTTTTCGAAAAATAAAAATAAATTGTATTTAAAATTAAAACATGAAACAATTAATTAATTAAAAATAATTTTTGAAAAAGAGAGAGATATTTTCGAAAATAGAGGAGGGAAAAGTAGTTAGGTAGTTTTGAAAAAGATAAGAAACAAACAAAAAGTTAGTTAGTTGATTGAAAAAGATTTGAAATCAAAATTGAAAAAAAGATAAGAAGATAGGAAGTTAGATGAGATATTTTGAAATCAAATTTTGAAAAAAGATAAAATTTTTTTGAAAAAGATAAAATAAAAGATAAAAAGATTTAATTTTAAAATTGACTTAACTAACAAGAAACTACAAGATAAGATTCTAGAACTTAAAGATTGAACCTTTCTTAACAAGAAAGTAAGAAACTTCAAATTTTTGAACCAATCACATTAATTATTAGTGAATTTTCGAAAATTACATATAAGGATAAGAAAAAGATTTTGAAAATAATTTGAAAAAGATTTTTGAAATTTTCGAAAATAAATAAAAAAATGAAAAAGATATAATTTTTGAAAAAGATTTTGAAAAGATAAGATTTTTAAAATTGAAATTTTGACTTGACTTGTAAGAAACAACTAATTTTAAAAATCTTTTGACCAAGTCAACCCAAAATTTCGAAATTGTGGAGGGAAATAAGGAAAAGATATTTTTGATTTTTGAATTTTTAAAAAAAAACACAAAAATGACCCAAAACATGAAAATTTTGGATCAAGACACAAGATGCATGCAAGAATGCTATGAATGTCAAGATGAACACCAAGAACACTTTGAAGATCATGATGAACATCAAGAACATATTTTTGAAAAATTTTTGATGCAAAGAAAACATGCAAGACACCAAACTTAGAAATCTTTAATGCATGGGAAATATGAATGCAAAAATGCACATGAAAAACAAGAAAAGACACAAAACAAGAAATCATCAAGATCAAACAAGAAGACTTATCAAGAACAACTTGAAGATCATGAAGAACACTATGAATGCATGGGATTTTCGAAAAAAATGCAAGCAAAATTTTTAAAAGCATGCAATTGACACCAAACTTAAAATTAACACAAGACTCAAACAAGAGACATAAAATATTTTTGATTTTTATGATTTTCTAATTTTTTTGGATTTTTATTAATTATTTTCGAAAATAATGTGAAGAAAAACGAAAATTAAGAGGAAAATTTTGAAAAAGATTTTTGAAAAGAAAATTACCTAATCTGAGCAACAAGATGAACCGTCAGTTGTCCATACTCGAACAATCCCCGGCAACGGCGCCAAAAACTTGGTGGACGAAATTGTGATCACTTGTTATTTGATTTGACTTTTTGGTCTTGTATGATTTTACTCTTAGGGAACTGTTTATTTTCACAACTCCGTTCAACTAACCAGCAAGTGTACTGGGTCGTCCAAGTAATAACCTTACGTGAGTAAGGGTCGAATCCACAGAGATTGTTGGTATGAAGCAAGCTATGGTCACCTTGCAAATCTCAGTTAGGCGGATTGAACATTTGTAATAGTGATAATTGGATTGTTCTAATAAAAAGGAATAATAAAAGGGATAGAGATACTTATGCAGATTCATTGGTAGGAATTTCAGATAAGCGGAATGGAGATGCTGTAGAGCTCTCGGACGCCTGCTATCCCATTGCTTCTACTCAATCCTTCTTACTCCTCTCCATGGCAAGCTTTGTATAGGGGTTCACTATCAACTGTGGCTACTTTCATTCCTCTCGGGGAAATAACCTGCACGGCTGTCACTCGCACAGCTAACCAGTCTGGAGGCATCACCCATGGTTGATAGCTACATCCCATCCTCGCAGTGAAAGCTAATGCACGCACTCTGTCACAGTACGGCCAATCACCGGTTGGTTCCCGCTCCTACTGGAATAGAATCCCTCTTTTGCGTTTGTCACTAACGCCCAGCAGGTTAAAGTTTGAAGCACGTCACAGTCATTCATGAACGGAATCCTACTCGGAATACCACAGACAAGGTGAGACTTTCCGGATTCCCAGGATCCTACTCGGAACACCACAGACAAGGTTGGACTTTCCGGATCCAGATGAATGCCGCCATCTATCTAGCTTATACCACGAAGATTCTGTTGGGGAATCTCAGAGATACACATTCAAGCTTTGTTGCATGTAGAACGGAAGTGGTTGTCAATCACGCGCGTTCATCAGTGAGAATAATAATGAGGGTTATCTAACTCATCATCATTCATCATGTTCTTGAGTACGAATGAATATCTTGGAATAAGAATAAGATAGAGAATTGAATAAAAGAAAATAGAACTTCATTAATCTTTGAGGTACAGCAGAGCTCCACACCCTTAATCTATGGTGTGCAGAAACTCCACCGTTGAAAATACATAAGCAAAAGGTTCAGGCATGGCCGAATGGCCAGCCCTCTCCATGATCAAGTGACCGAATGAATAGAGACTTAAAGTGGTCAAAAGATTGTCAAAAGATCACTAATACATTAGTGAATCAGCCTATTTATAATAAACTAGCTCCTAGGGTTTACATGAGTAAGTAATTGATGCATAAATCCACTTCCGGGGCCCACTTGGTGTATGCTTGGGCTGAGCTTGATCTATCCACGAGCTGAGGCTTCTCTTGGAGTTGAATTTCGAGTTATGATGTGCTTTGGGCGTTCAACTCCGGATTATGACGTTTTTCTGGCGTTTAACTCCAGAAAGGAGTGTGTACTTGGCGTTCAACGCCAAGTTGCGTCGTCATTCTTCGAATAAAGTATGGACTATTATATATTGCTGGAAAGCCCTGGATGTCTACTTTCCAACGCCGTTGAGAGCGCGCCATTTAGAGTTCTGTAGCTCCAGAAAATCCATTTCGAGTGCAGGGAGGTCAGAATCTAACAACATCAGCAGTCCTTTTGTCAGCCTTTTTCAGAGTTTTGCTCAAATCCCTCAATTTCAGTCAGAATTTACCTGAAATCACAGAAAAACACACAAACTCATAGTAAAGTCCAGAAATGTGAATTTAACATAAAAACTAATGAAAACATCCCTAAAAGTAGCTCAAACTTACTAAAAACTATATAAAAACAATGCCAAAAAGCGTATAAATTATCCGCTCATCAGTTATCCCCATGACTTCATCATTGGTGATCCCTCACAAGGAGTAACAACAAGATCATCCACCAAAAGGCCAACCGAACCTAGCAATCTTGCTCTCTTGTCACAAATAGAGCCCAACAATGTCAAACAAGCTCTTGAGGATCCATCATGGGTCAAAGCAATGCAAGAGGAGCTTGCTCAATTTGACAAGAATAAGGTTTGGACATTAGTACCTCATCCGGATGGTAAGAAGGTAACGGGTACTAAGTGGGTTTTTAAAAATAAACTTGGTGAGGATGGACAAGTTGTTCGTAACAAGGCTAGATTAGTGGCCCAAGGTTACGATCAAGAAGAGGGTATTGATTTTGATGAGTCTTTTGCTCCGGTAGCTAGAATGGAAGCAATTAGGTTGCTTCTTGCCTATGCTGCCCATAAGGGTTTCAAAATGTTTCAAATGGATGTTAAGTGTGCTTTTCTTAATGGTTTTATTGATAGGGAAGTGTATGTGGCTCAACCCCCCGGTTTTGAACATAAAGAATTTCCAAATCATGTTTTTAAATTAACTAAGGCTCTTTATGGTCTTAGACAAGCTCCAAGAGCTTGGTATGAGAGGCTTAGTGCCTTTTTGTTGGAAAATCATTTTCAAAGGGGAACCACCGATACTACCTTATTCATTAAGACATCTAATGATGATATCCTCCTTGTTCAAGTTTATGTTGATGACATTGTATTTGGGTCGGCCAATATCTCCTTGTGTGAAGAGTTTGGAAAACTCATGACTAGTGAGTTTGAGATGAGTTTAATGGGAGAGCTTACTTTCTTTCTTGGCCTCCAAATTAAGCAAACTCCTAGTGGTACTTTTATTCACCAAGGAAAATATGCAAAAGAACTTATTAAAAAATTTGGCCTAGAAAATTCCAAATCAATGGGAACTCCTATGCATCCCAATAATAAACTTGAAAAGGATGATGATGGCCAAGATGTGGATGAAACAAGGTATAGAGGAATGATAGGTTCACTCATGTACCTTACCTCCTCTAGACCGGATATAGTCCAAAGTGTGGGTGTATGTTCAAGGTTTCAATCACATCCAAAAGAATCCCACCTTACGGCTGTTAAACGCATCATTAGATACATTAAGGGAACTTGTAATTATGGATTATGGTATCCTAAATCTGATGACTTTTGTGCAGTAGGGTTTTGTGATGCAGATTATGCGGGAGATCGGGTGGATAGGAGGAGCACCTCCGGCATGTGTTGCTTTCTTGGAAGCTCACTCAACATGTGGTCAAGCAAGAAACAAGCCACAGTGGCTTTATCCACTGCTGAAGCCGAATATATTTCCGCATCTGCTTGTTGCTCTCAATTAATTTGGTTGAAAACACAATTGGAAGATTACAAATTAAAAATCAATAGTATACCCTTATTTTGTGATAATATGAGTGCTATAAACATCTCAAAAAATCCTGTTCTGCACTCAAGAACTAAGCACATTGAGATAAAATATCATTTTATTAGGGAACATGTGCAAAAGGGTACTATTGATATTCAATTTGTAAAATCTGAAGACCAAATTGCTGATATTTTTACAAAACCTCTCTGTGAAGACAGATTCTGTACATTGAGAAAAAGTTTGGGAATGTTTGATTTGAGTTTTATTGAAAATATGTGAAGTTGTAACTCTGTTCTGTTTTGCTCGTAGGTTTGGACGAGATAAAAATAAATGGAACAATGAAAGAGCTGTGGTCAAGGGGGAGGCAACGCAGAATTCAAAATTTTATGGGCCCCACCAAAATTTCCATAACCCCACAGTAACAGTTTTTTTTGTTAACTTCCTTCACATACAAATAAAGAATCTTCTTCATTGTGTCACCATATCCTCTTGGAAGTAGTTAGTGTCAAATCAAATCCTATTCTCCATCTAATCCCTTGATTCAAGGCAACCACTTTTCAGTTTTTGATTTCAAAAGTTAAAAGGGAAATCATCTTTTTGGGCAATAACCGCCCATAATGGTCATTAACCGCCCACTAATGATCATTATTTCCTTCCCTCTCTCTCTCCACGGCACATTAAATGTGTCACCCACCTTACTTCTCTCCCACTCCACTCGGTTGTCAACTTCACCCCTTCATATTCTTATTCCTCCATTAATATGAAAAAGAAAACCGCGCCAAGAAAGAGTGAGAGAATTCTTCTGTCTCAGAAACCTCCAACACCTCAAACCCACACCCATATCCACATTCACTCAACCTCATCATCCTCTCCTTCACCACCATCTAAGCGAACCACCACCATGAGAAAGAAAGTTATCGCTCACAAGAGCTCAGGCCGAGGAAAGAACAAACAACCGGCAGTCGAAGAAGAAGAGCAAGAGTCTCATACCTCTCCTACTCCTTCACCTCCTCCCTCATCACCAAAGAAGGCAACCCCCGGAAAAGACTCAAAGAAAGATCAAGGGTTTGTACTAAATGACACAACCGAACCTGCGAACTTGGAATCCATGGAATTCCGAGACAAGTTTCGCAAGACTCACTCCCACTATGATCCAAGCAGGTTTAACTCATGCACCTCATATGAGTTCCATAAAGAGGTCGTGGAGAAACGCCATCTGTGCACTACATATCTTGTCAGTCTCGACAATCTCAAGAACACCAACATTCCCTCTCTGTTTGAACTTCTCAACTGGAAACCTCTGCTCCTTATCAAAAAGCCAGTATACCCAGGTCTTGTTAGAGAATTTTATGCTAACATGCGGCTCATCGATGGCATCCTTCATTCCTATGTCAAAAGGGTTCAAATAGCCCTTGATGCTGAGACTATTGGAGCGGCCCTGGGCTTCAAGGATGAAGGACCGAAAGCTTACATGGTGGAAAAATGGGACACACAAGTCGGCATTTCTCACAAAACTGTTCTTCAGCACATTTGCACAAATCTTTCCGGATTGCATGGAACCAACCCAACTCACAAAGCGCTTGGACCGGTCAATTCCTTGCTTCATCGCATCATCACTCATATTCTAACTCCCCAAAGCGGCTCACACAACCGAGTAACATTCTCTGACTGTCTCATTTTGTTTGCTTTGGTTACCTCTACTCCTATCTCTTTTGGTTATATTATGATTAGACACATGTGGGATTCTGTTAGAAGCACCAGAAAGGCTAATCTGCCTTATGGTATGTTCTTAACTGGAATCTTTGAGTACTTTAAAGTTGATCTGTTGAATGAGAAGGTAGAAAATGAAGTGTCTATGATCCGTGGTGGAGGCGTGACTAAAGAAACCAAAGGGAGAAAATCGGACAGTGAGCATGAAGGAAGGCCAGAATCTTCCAAAACTATCAGGTCCTTTCAACAGATCTTGGGAGAATTCTCAAACATGGCTGATATGATGTTTCGCTCTCATAAAGAAGCCCGGAAACAGGCCTATGAAAATGAGAAAGCTTGAAAAAACTGCAAAGAAAGGGTCACTTTGATGCTGGAACATCTTAACAAGGACTTGGGAGACGAGAGTGAAGAAGGCGCTGAAGAAGAGGACATGCATCTTTCTGATGATTAGTGATTTTTTCTTGTTTGATATTGGCTCCACTAGGCTCAATCTTTTTTTGTATAAGCATGACTTGATACTCCCTGCTTTAGGATGCTTTGATACACTTTTGCTATTGCATCTTGTTGCTTTTTGTTATATTAATCATGCATTGTGCAGGTGCCCCTTTGATGACAAAAGGGGGAGGAATTTATGTTCCAAAATTGAAATTGGAACGAAACAGGGGCTGGAAGGAATAACAGGGGTTGAAATTTTCATTTTTGAAAATTCATGATTACCCTTGTCCAAAGAATGCATGTTGATTGCATATGATCATTGCTGTTTGAAAGACACTTGTTTATTATGGTTATGCATGTTGATTGTATATGATCATAGCTGCTTGAACTACATTTGGTTATCATGTTTAGTCAATTTTAGCACTTGGTTGATAATGATGTTTGATGCATGGCTGATTGATTCTTCATAGATAAACTGGTTGGTTTAAAAATTATTTTTGGCAGTTCCTTTAATTGTGTAACATATCAAGACTGCCTTGTTTTTGTATTCAAATATCCTTCATTTTGTTGTTTTGCTCTGAGAGGAAAATATTTGAAAAATATTTGGATTTTGTTTGAGCAGTAAATCAGTTATGATATCAAATAAGTTTTGACTATCAATTAAAACTGCTCATAAATCAAGCAATTTAGCATTATAAAATCTGCTAAATAACATTGTTACTTGAAGCTTGATTTAAATGTTACAGGTTTATGCTTCCCTTGGTAAAATAGCATATATTGAGGGGGAGCCATGTGACATTTTTGAAAGGGGGAGAAATTCAAATCAAAGGGAGTATTACCTACTCAATTTTTAATTTCTTTCCATTTCAATTTTAATAATGTTTGTCATCAAGGGGGAGATTGATGAGTTTGGAAAACTCTAAAATAATATTTGTGATGACTAAACATTATTAAAATAAATAATTGCAAAATTATTAATCTGATTTTCATTTAACATATTTTGATTAATAATTTTGTTGCAGATTTTATGTTTGGGCCGAGAAATGAGTTTCTGATTTAAGCCCAACAATTAGCCTTGTTGCATGCATTATATAATGAGGCTGAAATTTTATATTAATGGGCCAGAATATATAATAATGTTGCAAGCCCAATGCTAGCTTTCCATGCTTGGTCCGTTACACAATTTCATCAGGAAAGCAAATGCTTACCAATTGGGCCAGATTTTATTTCAACACTACAAGCCCAAGTTTCACAAGTGATGAATGCTTCCACCCTTGGTCCGAAACAAAAGGAAAATGAAAGCTTAATGCTTCCAACGGAACCAAGCTTTAACAAGTGATGGATTTCAAAATCTATTACATTGTTAATTAATGCATGGGGAACATGAGAGAGAAAATACAGCTGAATTGATTGATGGGTGTTATGTCAAACACGCCACTCTATGCTAAGGGAAGTAAAAGCAAGCTATGCCTAATTAATTTGTTTAACTTCTTTGCATTGCTTTTCTTTTCTTCAGATTTCTTTCATTCTCTCTCATCTCTTTCTTCTTCTTTCTTTGGTCCTTGTCCAGGAAACAATGGACGCCGAGCTCTTCAATGAAGAAAAAGAAAGAGAAGCATGCATCAAGACCATCGAGCAAATGATGGCAAGAAAACATACCAAAAGAAAGATGAGCTGTGGCTAAGATGCTTACCAAATATGGTTAGATTTGGTGAAGCAATCTTGAGCCTTTCATGCTCAAAATGGAAGAAGAAGATTCGGCCAGCTAAGGGAGATTCTTGGAGCATGGCTTGTCTTCGAATCTGACCAACCACCACAGGGAGTAGCTAGAGTGGCGAAGTGATGGTTGGAGGCAGAGTTTGAAGCAGATGAAGTCATCATCATCATGAGGCATCAAGGGCCAGAAATCCATCTTGGAGAGGAAGCCAAGGATGGAGAGCCCAGATTGATGAAGGTAGATGATCAAGAAAGGACTAGAGGTAATTGCATGTTGGTTAATGCATGGTTATCTCTTCTCTCTCTGTGTGGCCGAACCGGTTTGTTGAAGGAGGAAGAGGTTGGTTCGGTTTTGGCTTCAAGTGTGGAGGCTTTCCTATTTCTTTAAAAAGGGGAAACAACCACTGTTTGAAGCAAGGAGTGAAAAGGAGAAAATTTGAGAGTGCAAGGCACAGAGTTCTCAGAGCTACCTGAGCTAACAGATTTCTCTTCTCCTTCAATGTATTCTGTTTAGTGTTTTCTGTTTAATTTTGTCATGTCTTGAGTCTCATGGTAAAAGGCAAACAAGTGAGGTTTGTAATGAAAAAGCCATAGAGCGGAAAAAGGCAGAGAGTGCAAAATTAAAAGAAAAGCCATTGATGTCTTAGAGTTCCTTTGTACATCTTTGTTGTGTATCATGATTCTGTGGGAATCCCCTTGTAAGTTGGGTTAGCACTTTACAAGTTGTAATCAGATTGATTATAGTGAAATTCCATCATGTTTGTGATGGAGACTGGATGTAGGTTGCACTGCACTTAGCAACCGAACCAGGATATATCTGGGTGCAAGTTCTTTCTCTTTCTACTCCATTTCTGTTTTCTACCACACACGAGCAAAAGCTAGAATTATCTCGTGCCAAGTGACGAGACAAAACAAAAAGTCTCGTGGCAAGGGACGAGACAAAATTGAGTTGCTCGTATCCAGTGACGAGCAAGAAACAGAAAAGTCTCTTCTGAAGGACAGCAAGTGTTAGCTTCAAAAAGGGGGCTAAGATTCAACCCCCCCTTCTCTTAGCCACTGAAACCATCAGCATTAATTGCTATACTTTATTTTTTTGCGTTTTTTTTATTTGTAAATAATTAAAAAAAATGAATGAATGAGAATGAAAAACATATAAAAATATTAAATTAAATTTAAGAAATTTTTGACAATTAGTATGAGAGATTAAGAAATGAAGAGTAGTAAGAGTCTTAATATGTATAAGTTATAGAATTTGAATATTTGTAACTGAAATTTTTTATAATAATTATTATTAAGATACTTTTAATCTATGTTTATTGCATTTAATTAGTACTTAATGTTTCAATTGAATAATAATAGATAAGAGTTTTTTGTTTTAATTTTTTTAAAATATTTTACTAAATAGTGATTGGTTGATTTTCATCTTTTACCAAGTCATTAGAATTGCTGATGTGGCATCATTAGCAAAGAAAAGATGGTTTAAACTCATTGTGAAAAAAGTTAGTTTCAGCTTTTATATATTATAAAAATGTTAAATTAAATTTAAGAAATTTTTGACAATTAGTATGAGAGATTAAGAAATGAAAAGTAGTAAAAGTCTTAATATGTATAAGGTGTAGAATTTGAATATTTGTAACTGAAATTTTTATAGTAATTATTATTATGACATTTTTAATGTATGTTTATTGCATTTAATTAGTACTTGAATAATAATAGATAAGAGTTTTTTGTTTTAATTTTTTTAAAATATTTTACTAAATAGTGATTGGTTAATTTTTATTATTTACCAAGTCATTAGAATTGTTGATGTGGCATCATTAGGAAAGAAAATATGGCTTAAACTCATTGTGGAGAAAGTTAGTATTAGCAAAGAAAAGATGGCTTAAACTCATTGTGGAGAAACTTAGTATCAGTTTTTATATATTATAAAAATTAGTATGAGAGATTAAGAAATGAAGAGTGGTAAGAGTCTTAATATGTATAAGTTGTAGAATTTGAATATTTGTAACTGAAATTTTTTATAATAATTATTATTATGACACTTTTAATGTATGTTGATTGCATTTAATTAGTACTTGATGTTTTAATTGAATAATAATAGATAAGAGTTTTTTGTTTTAATTTTTTTAAAATATTTTACTAAATAGTGATTGGTTGATTTTCATCTTTTGCCAACTCATTAGAATTTATTTTCATCTTTTGATGAACATAATGTCTTGGTTCAATCTTTTAGAATGGCTAGAGACAAACATCAAGAAGACGGAATTCGTGATTTCAAACTTTTAAAAAGAGGAACAAATAACAATTTAAATGCACATTAATTTTGGTTCTGCCCACCGTTTTAAAAAGAGGAATACATAAACCTGTGCTACTTGCAATAATTTCACAATTAAAATATTATTTATAACAAATAAAAACGGCAAAGATGAAAATCTTTAGGAAAATACCTGGGAAGAATTTCCTACGTTGGCCCTGAGACCCAGAATCGAGCTCCGGCAGGGAAACCACAATAGGAGAAATGGAGTTTGGCCTGGTTTCTGCAATTGATACAATGCGGCTCCGCCGGAGATGGATATTGCGTTGGAAAATTTGATTCGAGGAAAACACAATGGCTCATTAGACCGGAAGAGCATGGAGGAAATGGGATTTTGGTACGGAGAGGTGCCATGTGGAAGAGGGTTTCGAGAAGCATGAGAAGAGTAATGAGTTTTCAGGCGAGAAGCATGAGAAAAGTAATGAGCTCTTTGGTTTTCAGAGATTTTTTTTGGGTAAATGTTAATTTGGTTTTTGTTGTTTTAGAAATAAGGATTGATTTGGATAAAATTTGAGTGGTTGAAAATAAAAGTTGATTTGGCAAGATTTGAGTGGTTGAAATTTGACAAGATTTGATTGGTTATTTCTAAAATTTCGCCAAGTAAGCAATATTGCTGACATGGCGTTAGTAGAAGAAGAGGAATAACTTAGAAGTAATATGGTGCATGCTTATGTATCTACTTTTATATATTAATAATAGATAGATTGAAGTAATCTAATATTTTTGTGGCTTTTTTGTATTTAGGTAACTGATGATGTTAAGGCCGTGCAATTGGAGGGATCATATAAAGAAAGAAATATGACATTAAGAGCAGAAACATTATCAAGAATGAGACGACTTGAATTTCTCAAAATAAAAAAAGTTAGTTTTTCTGGAAGTTTGAATAGCATTTCTAGCGAATTGCGATATCTTGAGTGGGAAGAGTATCCGTTTACGTATTTTCCATCGTGTTGTAAGCTATCCAAGCTTTTGAAATTAGTCTTGCAAAGGAGCAACATCAAGCAACTATGGGATGGCACAATGGTACTACTAATAAATAAAATAAGCTTCAGTTATTTTGAAGTTATCAAACAAATAAGTGAAAGTGTAATTAATGATGTTTGTTTTTTCTAATTGTGCAACAGTGTCTGGACAATTTGAAGGAATTGAATCTCTCTGACTCCAAAAATCTTGTGAAGCCTCCAAACCTTAGCCAGGCTCCAAATCTTGAGAGGCTGTTCCTTAGAGGATGTAGAAAGCTTAAGCACATACATCCATCAACTGGAGACCTAAGAAAACTTGTTGAGTTAGATTTGAGTGGGTGCACAAGTTTAATGAGTTTTCCCATCACTGTATTCGGTATATCTTCTCTAAAATCTGTTGATCTGAGCGGGTGCTCAAGATTATTTGGTGGGAAAGAGTTAGAAAATGGAAGTGAGAGTAGTATCCAATGCCAATCGACAGTATGGTCCACTTTTAAAAGGCTTAAGCTTAGGTTACCATTCCATTTCTTCAATTATTCTAAAAGTAGATTCAACCATGTGTTCCATCTGTGGAGGCTTTCTCTGGCTCGCTTAAGCTGCGTGTATTATCTTAACCTAAGTTATTGTAATCTGCATACCATCCCTGAGGCCATATCATCCTTACATTATTTAGGGATCTTAGTTTTCGAAGGAAACAATATAGTTAGAGTACCTGATTTCATAAACAAGCTTCCCAGACTGAGACGGTTGGTGTTAGATAACTGCAAACGGCTAATGTATGTAGATGAGTTCCCATTACCATTACCATTACCCTATCCAGCGGCAGAGCGAACAAAACTTGTGAAATGGGGAGAATTGAAGATTAGGAACTGCCCGAAAATAGTAGAGAAGGAAAGGTTGAGTGGAATGGGTAGTTCATGGATGAGAGAATACATTAAGGTGCGTGCGTATTGTTGTTGCCATTATTGCTGCTCTTGTTTATCTAATGATTAGGGTTGTTTGTGTTTTGTGGTTACAGGTACACAATGAATCCACTTATTTCCTTGGTATTGTAATACCAGGGAGTGGAGTTCCAATTCCAAGGTGGTTTAAGGATCAGAATAAGGGGGCGGATAATTCAATGTGGATAGAATCATTTCCGAATGCCAATGACAACAATTGGATTGGCATTGCCCTTTGTGCCCACATTCTTGTTCAATTTGAACAATCCCTCTCCATTGAGCTCTACTTTTACGACCAAACAGGAAAAGGCAACCTCGTGTACCGTTTCTTTTGGCCTAAAAAGGAGGATGAGGTGACGGGTGAATTGGTTCACCTCTGCCTATTCTATCTTTCTCGCCAACAACTCATTCGGGATGGAAAGCAGCATGATCTTGATGGATCCCGCTTTGAATTCAAAGTACATGACCACAGCTATGTGGAAGTGAAGAAGTGGGGAATGCGTGTGATACTGAACCAGGATTTGGAGTAACCCAACTCTGTCAGATATTGATTTAGTTTGATTATTGACCAACTCAGAGGTATTATTTCATCATCTCAATGTCCAATCTTTTCCAACCTTTGACATTCACATCACCAAATTAAACATCGTTTTTCTTCTTTCTTTTCCCATTCACGTAATATTTTTTTTTCTTCAGGGTCTGTATGTCATTTTGAAATATAAACGGTTTATCTACAACTTCTCTATTTTTCTTTTCTTATCAGCGCTATTTTTCCATTCCAAACCAAACACACACTAGGCTTCCAGTGGATTCTGCTGGAGTACAACACCCATGTTCTATATTTCTGCTGTTGTTACTGTTATTGTCACTCTATGCTGCTATGTTATTCGAATATGAAGCTTTTAAAGCTTGGCTGAAATTGTCTAATCTATGTCCTTGTTGCAGAGAAGAGGATTGAGATATGTTGAGGGTGATTCATAATTAATATGAGTAACTGGAACTCATCAGAGAAGAACTTGTTGGTGTTCATGCTACCATGTTGCTGAAATGCACTGGGCTTTATTTCTATATTTGCCTCCACTTGATGTTATCTGTAAGTTGAGACTCTTGTTTGACTTCTATTTAAAAAAAAAAAAGAAAAAGGAGACTGAGAAATGTGAATGTGATATAGTAAACTCTGTGAGGCAGTAGAGTATTATATATGTTGTTGCAATTATCAATTAATCCATGGAAAAAAACAAACTTATTTGGTAGCATTGTTGTACTTGTATCAGTACTTGCATATCTGTGAGCTTAATTAATATAAAGATTTCGATATGCTTCACAGGACCTTGTGCTAGTGAAGCAGTTGCAAACTTTGCATAAGATTTTTTGATTAGCCAGTTAAACTATTTCAAGTATGAGTGTGCTAAACTTTAAATGAAAAATGAGTATGAATGAAAAAGATAATAAGATAGGACGAAAAAGGTGTAATAATGCACATTAGCATTTATACCATATATATATTACCGTTTAATCTATGACATTGTCAATATACTAAAATGATCACATGAAAAATAAACTAGTAATATAGTATTATCCATAACGCATGAACTAAAAGTTAAGATGAAATATACAGACAAAAAAAAAAGAATAAACTACATAACTAATATGAATAAAAGTTCAAACTTAAAGCCTAAGTGACAAATCAAGCCCCAGAGACTCAGAACTAGAGGGTTCATTATCTGGCTTGGGATCCTGATCATCCTTTGCATGGCGAGTGAGACTTGTAGCAACATTGTTGGTAGAAGAATCTCCTAATTGGGGATTAGTTCCATTACCACCATTATCATCTTCTTTTCTCAAATTTGAAGAACTTGCTTGAATTCCACTAACCCCGCCTACTTCATTATTTGGTTGCAAACCCTCAATACTTAACCTATCAAGTGCTAATGATGATGATGAACCAAGAATCCCCTGCGTTGACCAATTATGATTACGACCAAACCTAAGACCGGCAGACCAAGGATAAGAAGGTTTGTGAATCATGGACTCGACTCTTACCCCAAGTGTCCTATTATAGGACCCATATAAAGATGGTGTGGAAAAGCTATGGTAAGGATAATATGGAAAGTGAGGGTGACCAAAAGCACCCGTGTCCATCCCTTGGCGACGTTTCGCTATCGCACGCTCTTGTTTGTGGGCATTTTGGTGCCCACCAAGGGCTTGAGAGGACGAGAACTCTCTCTTGCAAAAATTGCAAGAGAAAGTTTTCGGCTCTGAAGTCCTTTCTTTTTCTTCAGTGTTTTCATCTTTTCCCTCGTCAACATTATTATTAGTCCAAGTCGACGATGATCCCATCACCCTCTTCCCGGTGTTGAAAAAATCGAGCTCTTTCACGTTGGAAGAACATCGAATCGATGAAACATCGTTGTTGGAGAGCTTCACAAAATCCAACATCCTTTCCATATTAATATTGGAATTTGAGGCTTGGTCCGGTTCAGAAGCTAGATCATTGTCCCTTGTGTTGTTATCAATCCCTTGGGAGGTGGCAGAGATGCTAGAGGACTCAGAAGGACAAGCATCCGAACTTTGTGCTGCCATGGCTCAAGAGAGAAAGAGATTCTTATGAGCGCTATTTTTCCATTCCAAACGAAACGCACCCTAGGCTTCCAGTGGATTCTGCTGGAGTACACCTTTAAAATTGCATACTATATGCCAATGGACAATATGGTCCACCTTTAAAAGGCTAAATCTTAGCTTACCATTTCAATTCTTCAATTCTTCTAAAAGATATAATGATGTGTCTCGTGTGTTAAGCTGCCTTTATAGTCTCAATCTAAGTTTTTGTAATCTGGATAGTATCCCTGAGGCCATTGCATCCTTACACTATTTACAGAGCCTAGATTTATGGGGAAACAGTATAGTTATAGTACCTAATTTCATAAACAGGGTTTGGACTTTGGAAAGAACCCACTTCTGACAGAGAACTGCTTTGATTATTTCCCAACTCATCGGTATTCTTTCACTTCATCATCTCTATGTCCAATCTTTTCCAAGACCAAATTAAACATCGGTTTTTCCGTTTTCTTTTTCTATTTTCACAGGTTATCTCGCTATAGTTTTTCTTCAGGGTCTATGTGGTTTAAGTAAAAGCGTTCATTTATAACTTTTGTATTTTTTTTAATCATCCCTGTTTTTTCATTCCAAACCAAACGCAGACTCATATCTCTGTATTAACTAGGCTTCCAGTGGATTCTGCAAGGTGGAGTGGAAACAGGAGGCTTTTCTTCCAATGTCCTATATTTCTGCTACTGTTACTGTTACTCTTACTCTTCTATGTTATTTGGGTATGAAGCTTGGCTGAAATTGTGTAATCTACGTCTTTGTTGCAGAGATGATGATTGAGATGTTGAGGGTGATTCATAATGAACTCATCAAAGAACTTGTTAGTGTTCATGCTACCATGCTGCTGAAAGAGGCTTGGTTTTGTTGGAAATTTTGAGGTATGGTGATATCCATGTTTTCAAAGTAGCATTCTTCTTTTATGTGTAGAAACATATTTAGTTGTCATTGCATTTATTTCCATATTTGCTTTCACTTGATGTCTTTAGTAAGTTGAGACTTTTGTTTGACTTTTATGAACAAAAAAAAAAAAGAGACAGAGAAATGTGAATGTAATAAAGTCAAGGGGGCTCCATGCTATTAGTAAAATCAAAGTAGCAATAAAAGCACATAACCCTCCCAAATCACATAGCCAATCTGTCAGGTTTAATTCAAAGATTTTCTAATTTAATACAAAGATATTAATTAGAGAAGTAGAACTACGGATCTTGATAATTATAATGGTCTCAGTATATTAAATTGAACCTTTTAATATTGAGCACAATTATAAACTCTAATCAACACTATACAAATGCAAGTTTTTATATAAATAACCTTTTATCAGGCCACCATCAATACGTATTGAAATTCAAAATTGCAATATCACTTTCTCTCTTGAGCCGTGGCAGCACAATTACAAAGTTAGGATGCTTGTCCTTCTGAATCCTATAGCATCTCTGGTACCTCCGAAGGGAATGATAACACACTACTTAGTGTTGATAACAACACCACAAGGGACAATGATCTAGCAGAATGTGCATAAGCATAAACTCCTTTTTGCATTCTAAATCAATTTGTGAGAAAAGATTACTGCTATCAACCACTTCATTATGCATGACTAAACTACTGGTAGCCTTTGGAGCCATAGAATAGGTACAATATTTTTTAATTTATATTCTTCCATAGCACCGCATCAACATCAAATTACTGTTTAATAAAGTTTATAGAATTTATATATAAACTATAATGCTTTTGTTAGCCGTGCATTGCCACTTCTCAGTTCTTCCTTTAAATTTATGATTCAATGGTTGCACCAGTTTTTGTCAATATTTTTCTTGCAACCTTTCTTTTATGGTATAAAAGGACAAACTTGTATCGTTTCTCAATTTTTATCAATCACATCTATTACAAAAATGGTGCAAATAACATTTCTCTTCAAGAATATGGTATCTTCAATGAATATCATTTTTTGTATCAATTGTGATCTGAGTAAACTTTTTGAGTTGAACCTACATTATTAGCAGCAAAGATAGTACTGCAGATACCGTATCTCTATTTTGATAATAGCAGCAATGAACATGTTTACAATTCCTTAAGGTGTGTTTTTGTTCTTTCCTATTGTTAACTCTGTGATAGTGTGTAAGCTAAGAAAGAACTAAGACATAGCTAATACCTAAGCTTTTCCATTCCAGGTATAATAAGTCAATTTGTTGGATCATTACTCTTTCTTTTATTCTGCTTTCTTTCTCCTCTCTTTTTTTTCTCATTAGAAGAAAAAGAGCAACATACTGAAGGTTACTTTTGCCCCTCTTTTTATCTTCTTTTCCTTACTTCTTTTTTTTTATTAGTATTTTTTATTTAATGTTGTTCTCCATTTTAATCAGTACTTGGAATCAAATATCATTTTGATTCTAGCTTAATGCTAACATCCTCTAATTTAGTTTTGTCACGACAGTCCTTCAAATGATGCTTTATGAAGATTATAAAGAAGGGATATGATACTTCTGGAATTCAGATTTCCTTGATATGAAAGGCTACTTACAATGTGTATGAAGAAGTCAAATAAATTTGTATATGGTTCAAATGTCCTTATCACACTAAACATGCTCATTAATTAAATACATTAATTAAAAATAAAACTTTTCAACTTAGAGAAAACACAATATACACATATAAAAGGTAGGCATAATTTGCCTATTTCAACTTCAACGGAAGTTTGCCACAATTTGCTTATTTTAATCCGTTATACTTAGATACATGAATTGATCCCAAATTTTTAGTTACCTTTCTTTCTTAGCAAAAGCTAGTTAACTACTTAATTATTGTATAAGCTATAAGCATACCTACACTTGCAGCTTCCAGTTACCACTTGGTGATCCTCTGCTTTTGCAAAAATATTATACTTTCAACATTATACCCCACAAGAATAATTAATACCGTTATATTAATGGAAAAACACAAATTAAATTAATGGATAAAATAAAATAGAGTTGGTTTGTTAAGGGAGTTAAGCAGAATATGACTTGATTGGCCTCTGAAGGTAGAATGTTAGTCTTTGTCTAAACTTCTACGATGCTTCCTCCAAGAAAGAGTCTCAGTGTCACAATCGACCCTCATTTTTTAACGCTGCAAGGAGTTTCAACCCAACTTCTCACAACATGAGACGCATTGAGAGCTATTTTACATATTTCTTCTCTGCATAAAGTCGCTTACTCTCATCTCTTCAATTTCTTACCTTTGTTTCCTTACACCAAAAGAGCCTGTGAGCTTCCACTTCAAAGGAGAACTTGTTGGTGTTCATGCTACCTTGTTGCTGAAAGAGCCATGGCTTTGTTAGAAAAAATTTGGGGTAAATGGTCATATCCATGTTTCAAAAGTAGCGTTCTTCATTTATGTGTAGAGACATGTTTAGTTGTCAATGTCTTTATTTTTATATTTGCCTTCACTTGATGTAGTCAGCAAGTTGAGACTATTGTTTGACTTAGATGACCAAAAAATGGAAAGTGAGAGTTGTGAATGTTATAAAGTCAAAGTTGGCTACAGGATCATTAAACTCTGAGGCAGAAGAGTATTATATATGTTGTTGCAATTATCAATTATTCATGGATAACTAACTTTTTTGGTAGCTTTGTGGTATCAGTTATGATTACTTTGCTTCTAGCAGTACTTGCATATCTGTGAGCTTAATGTCAAGATTTTCAATATGCTTCACGATAGGACCTTGCAAACTCATGTGTAAACACAATTAGCCACTTAAATATTAGTTAGTGGGCACAGGATTCGGTGGTCCAGGAACCTTTGGACCACTTAGTAGTCCAAGTAGAAAACATGTTTTTAGAGTTTTTTTATCAATTGCTACGTAGTCCTTGAACTAATTTTAATTACAAATCAACTCCATATATTTTATTTAATTATAAAAATAGTTTTTTATTTTATAAATTATTATTTTATCAATTATCTATTATATTTATTAACAATCAAATACAAAAATAACAACCAATTATATCCTCCATTCATCCTAATAATTCCAATTGATTAAAAAATTAACTTTGATCTCGTTACGTTCGTCATGGCTTCCAAATCGTGTTTCCTTGAAATTCAATCGATTGGTTTTTCAAAACAATCGATTGAATGATAACTCAATCGATTGGTTTACACTATATCACAAAACAATCGATTGAAAGTTGTAAGGTAGAATGGTAAAAAGCTTATACCAATCGATTGTTTATACTTTCCAATCGAATGAATGCCTCAAAACAATCGATTGAATTCACGAAAACAACATGGATTTGCCAAATACAATCGATTGGAAAGTGATGACATTGAAGTTTTAGCCAAATTCAATCGATTGGTAATGTAATCCAATCGATTGGAAGGTGATGAAGTTGAATGTTTTGCCAATTTCAATCGATTGGTAATGGTACATAAAATTAATTTATAGATTGGTAATTTATAAAATTAATTTTGCCGATCAATAGTACCTTTTGCTTTTATTCAAGTAAGGCAGAGTAAAAAATACAAAAAGTATATGATATTGATAAGGTAGCAGCGTATCAAGTAGTAAGTATACTTAATTTATTTATTTGTGTTATGCACAAATTTAGTTTCGTTAAAACTCTAATTTTTGTAAATATGTTTTGGGATAGAGAAAGTCTAGGGAGCCAATAGTCTAAGCGTACAATGTGTACAATAGAGGTTTAGGAAGTATTAGAGATATGACCATTAGTGTTACATTGTTCTGTCAGGTTACGCTTTTGGGATGAGTGGTTTCAGATATGGTATTAGTGTTCTGGATCCGAAAGGTCAAGAGTTCGATTCTTGGTGAACTCCAAAAATAGTTTAATTTTTTATTGAGATGTTTATTATCCTTGGTATCCAGATGGTTATCCTTGGTATTCGGATGGTTATTCTAGATAGTATGGTGATGTTCATTTTATTCATGGATCAAAGATTTAGTCCATTGTACACATTGTATATTTAGTCCATTGGCTCCCTAGCACTACTCTTTGGGATAAGTGTTTGCAATTAGTTAAATGTTAGAATATATTGAGTAAATTCTTTTAATATATTTAGAGTTAATATAAAACTGAGGGTAAAAAACGTATTTAAGCCAAGGAGAGAAGTTTATTACGCATATAAGCCAAACAAGAATCTAATACAAGAATTCACCAAAGCACACTTTAATGTAATTCGAAACAAATTTATTCGAATTACATTCCTTAATAATTCGAATCAATACAGCTCCAATTATTCCCAACCATTGCATACAAGTAATTCGAATCAATTTAGAACAAATTATAAAAGCATAATTCGAATTGTATCAATTCGAATTAGTAGGAACACGTGAGTAGGAGGAAGTTCGAATCAAATTGATTCGAATTACTCACATTTCGAATCAAATGGTAATTCGAATTACACATTGTACAATAAGATACTAGAAAAAATACTATATAATATAAAAAAATATACTAAAAAAAGTATAAAACAAAATTATAGTAAATTAATTTTAGTATAAAATTATTAAATATAAATTAATTTTAACTCCTATTAGTACATTGAATTAAAAATAACATATAAAAATGTACTTGTATTTATTAAATTTTAATAACATATAAAAATTTAATGACTTTTTAAATATTTTTTTATAATAGGAGTACATTTTATATACTTTAAATACTTTATATAAAAATGTACTTATATTTATCATACAAAAATAAAGTGTTGTGCCAATATAATAAGGGTAAAAAACCATATTAAGCCAAATGGGTCAAAAAATAACGTAAATACCAAGGTTGCGAGAACCGGACCGGTCAATGAACCGGTGAGGTTATTGGTTCAATGGTTCAATGGTTCGACCGGGGTTCAATCGGGGTTCAACCGGTTTAATTAAATATTAAATAAAATTATTAAAAAACCTAAAAATAATTTTAAATATATTAATTTAATAAAAACCCGTTAAAAAACCGTTAAAAAATCGGCCGGTTCGACCGGTTTTTTACCGGTTTTTTGCTGGCCGGTTTTTGAGCTTACCCGGACCGGTTAACTGACCGGTTCCCGGTTTTTCCGGTTGAACCGGCCGGTCCGGTCCGGTTTTCAGAACCATGGTAAATACGCCAAAGCAAAAATCGTTTCAGCAATAAGCCAGACCGTATTTTTATATAATTCGAACCAGGTTGGTTCGAACTCTAAATGGTAGTAAATCGAACCTGGTTAGTTCGAATTAGGTGAATTTTTTTGTTAATAATTCGAACCAGCCTGGTTCGAATTAAGCATGAACGTAATTCGAACCAAGGTGGTTCGAATTATAGAGAGAGAGAGGGTTTCCTTGTAAATCGAACCGGGCTGGTTCGAATTACATAAAAAATAGTTCCAACCAAACCGGTTTGAATTATTGTGAGACTGACTGAGCTGTGTATCTATGGACGAGGCAGATCCGAATCGGCCAAAGAGGTGCGGCCTATGTCGCCAACCCGGCCTATGTCACCAATCATAGTTCGAACCAGACCGGTTTGATTGTTTATGAATAATGCAACACTTTCCGTGGATGCACAATTTAATAAGAAAAAAATAAACACTAAACTGTTTCAAGATTCGTTGATCATACGAAGTGAATGTCCCACAAGAGAAATAAAAAAAAATATAGGTGAACAGACTATAACATAATAAAGTAAATGAACAAAATTGGTGGAGTGAAAAAATGGGTGACAAGACATAACACTGTCACCGAGTTTCAAATATGATGACGGAAAAGACTCAAGAGTAGTAGTAGTACTTTAGTAGCCTAGTAGTAGTGGTGTCTCCTCTCCAACACTCTAACATGCCTTTTTGTTTGAAATGCTCTTCTTTGGGGTTAACTTAGCGGAGAAGTATTATTTAAAGACAATAATTAAAATAAAATATTATTCAGTAATAAAAATTAAATATTAGAAACTGTCCAAACTATCGAAAAAAAAGTACAAACCACTATCATACATGATTGAACTTTAAAGAAAAAAATACATGAAACATGAATCATCTAAACAGATGTGACCCAGTGCCACAGCGACGGGGTACCCGTGCCCTCTGACCTCGGCGGATCAACGGCTCCTCATCCTCGATGTCATCCCTGTCATCCGGTGGGGCAGGCTGTGCTGGTGGCGCAACATGCAGGGGTGTCGCCGAAATCCCTGCGACAGACTCTGATGCAGCGGTGAAGGCGGATGGAGGAGTACCTCCGAGACAGAACTGGTGACCAGCTGATGAGGATGGAGGCTCATTCAGATCAACATCTAATGGGGCCTGTGTGCCTGAGGTCTGACCACCACTGCGCGGAGTCGCGTCCCCCTGCATGATGGCGGTGATCTCCTCAAGGAAGCGTGGACTCCCAAAGTCCCCAACAAGCGTGTCTGACCCAATGAAGTCTGACCACTGTGATCCGGAGATGCGCCAAGGTGTCCCCCCCTGCTCAGGCTGGTCATCGGCTGGCACACCAACGAAGTAATCTCCAAGAGGGCCTGATCCAAGTACAGCGTCACCTGTGTCAGCCCCGGCACCCATCCCTGTACCATACCACTCACCTGCATGACCCTGATCGTGTGTGGTAGTACCAGCAGATGCAGCAGCCCCTGAACCACCCCCACCAACGGGCCGATGCTGATCGTCGGTGTCGTCCCCATGGTCAGCACGACCCCTTGCCCTACCTCGCTGGCCTCGTCCTCCGCCTCTAGCGGGACCGGCGTCGTAATCATCGTGCACAGCATGGTCAGGCCACCTCCACTCACGCTGGCTCCTCCGTGTCCCCACACCCATCCTCCTCTCAACCCTACGCCTGTCCGGCACGTCCTCAGGACGATCCATGTCTGGAACTCGCCCCGGACCCCGCTGTGAGGCCTCTAATGGAATAGGAACTGCTCTAGGATCCCCCAACTGCGACTCCGGAGACAAGAACCTCTTCCCATACTGACGCCACCAGTCAAGGAACGCATGCGAAGGTCCGGGGTCGCCTACAACGTCGAACCTCAGCACACTGTCCTGACGAGAGTCCCAAAGGAGATGCCACCTCTGCAAAGTAGACGGGAACCATCGATCGCCGCCTCTACCGTCCTTGGACATCAAAAAGTCAATGTTCAGGGCGGGATGCGGAATGGGCTGAACCCCACCAAACTGCGGAAGAACACGATCTATCTGATGCCACTCTATCACAGCAAAGTAGATCAGCGCCGTCACAGAGCGCCACAACGCCATATGCCTAGGCTCCAAAACCTCTGGATGCACAACCTGAAGTACGTCGGGAGTACTATACGGCATCCATAGAAACTGCAAAAGGAACTCACCCTTGTCAGGGCAAATTTACCACACAACTAGAAATGCTAGATTCTAAAAGGACACTTGTTAAGTAGCATACTCACCTCCCCATCCTGTAACCGGTCTATCCTGAGCCTCCACATCTGCACTCTAGGACCCTTCTCGCTACCGGAAGGGTTGTAACCTGACCATCTGCACCATACACATTTGTTACATCAACAGAAATATTAATGACTACGCAGGTATGTATGTCAAATTGAGATAGAGAAGGCCTAGTATAGTACCTGGATGCCAATGGCCAGCTCGACTCATCATATCCTGCAGGCCTAAACCGAGGAAAGCGCCAAAAGATCCAAGACTGGAGTAGCTGAAGCGGGCCCGCTAACTTGACAACATGTCTGTTCGCCACTCGGCACATGCACCGGTACAACCAAGCCAGTGCGGCAGAACCCCAGCTGTAGGTACCCAGCTCCTCCAGTCTAGCTACGTACGGAAGCCATCTAATGTGAATCTGGTTCCCTGACTTGTCCGCAAACAGCTGGGTGCCCAACAACATCATGATGTACGCACGGGCATACCGGCGCACAGTCTCATCATCTGCATCCTCAGGGCACTCCCCGAAGGTCTCCTGAAACCAGCTGCAGTTCACTGCGTACTTCTGAACCTGGCTGGGAGGAGGTATAACTCCGAGCAACTCCTGGAACCAGACCCAGGCTGGACGCCCACCCTCGATGTATATATGGAACTCGGACAAGCACCCGCTCACGTAACGGCCGTCCACTGGCAAACCCAGCTGGTATGCCACGTCCTGGAGTGTGATGGTGCACTCTCCGAACGGCATATGGAACGTGTGCGTCTCCGGACGCCATCGCTCTACGAAAGCACTGACAAGGGCCTCGTCTAGCCGGAACCATCGGTCGTTCAGCCTTGCAAGATGGTATAGACCTGCCATCTGCAAGTACGGAACGTATCTGTCATCAAGTCGCATGCCCTGCTGCCGCCGCATGCTCCTAATGCATCGCTGGGGCTGCTCACAAAATGAAACGCTCAGTTAGAACCGGCTTAAAATCCAACCACAACCATAAGCAGCACGATAAATCATCAACATACCGTTCTGCTAAATAAGACCGCATAACATTACATGAAAGAAAAGCAACTGGAAAACAAATCACCAACATAAAACCACTAACGTAAACCACTAACGTAAACCGTTTGCATAAACCACTCGCAAAAACCGCTAACACAAACCACCAACATATACCACTAACTTAAACCACTAGCATAAACCAATAACTTAAACCGCTTACATAAACCACTAACATAAACCACTAACATAAACCACCTACATAAACCACTAACATAAACCACTAACATAAACATAAACCACCTACATAAACCACTAATATAAACCACTAACATAAACATAAACCACCTACATAAACCACTAACATAAACCACCTACATAAACCACTAACATAAACCACTAACATAAACATAAACCACCTACATAAACCACTAATATAAACCACTAACATAAACATAAACCACCTACATAAACCACTAACATAAACCACTAACATAAACATAAACCACCTACATAAACCACTAACATAAACAACTAACATTAACCACTAACATAAACCACCATCTAACCCACATGCAAAACCACTAAGCCACAAATACCGCTAGAATAAAAATTATTTCCATACTAACCTCCTCGTTGATGACCCCGGCTATATGAGCGACTCTGTCCAAGCGATATAACCGTGCCGGATCGTCCCCCATGAGCAGAGTATTCCGTTCAGGTCTTCGTCGGAGAGAATCTGGGTCGTTTTCTCTGAGATTTTGTGGGGTAGGGGGGAGGAATAATAGTTCGAATGAGGGTGACTCGAACTCCTTATATAGCCGAATCACCCATAATTCGAACCACCTTGGTTCGATTTATTAAAGAGCGCTCCAAGGGTAATTCGAACCAGCTTGGTTCGAATTACATGTGTTGCAGAATTGGCCATAGTTCGAACTAGCCTAGTTCGAATTACATGGGATTGGAGTTCGAACCACCTTGGTTCGAATTACATTGAAATCTCCACTTCCCTAATTCGAACCACCCTGGTTCGATTTATTCAACTTTATAGTTCGAACCACCCTGGTTCGAATTACATAAAAATAGCATCTGGCTTATTGCTGTAACGATTTTTGCTTTGGCGTATTTACGTCATTTTTTTAGCCAGTTGGCTTATTATGATTTTTTACCCATATAATAACATTATAATATTTTAAATCAATTTTTTTCTAGGATTTTAGATTAAAAGTAGCACATGAAAAAGCATTATTGGTATTTTAAAGCTAACTTAATTAAAAAAGATAGAACTGTATTTTTTAGGATTTTATGTACATAATTAGGCTAATTTTTTTTTAATATTGATCAAAGATGTGTGTTACACTATGTTATTTAGTTTCAGCTAAGTTTTACTCTACTATAATTTTTTTTTTATTTTTCATAAGACACAAATCTAAAAAATTTTATAAATTAATTTAAAAGAAAATATCATTGACGTTTTATAAATTTTATGTACCATTACCAATCGATTGAAATTGGCAAAACATTCAACTTCATCACCTTCCAATCGATTGGATTACATTACCAATCGATTGAATTTGACTAAAACTTCAATGTCATCACTTTCCAATCGATTGTATTTGGCAAATCCATGTTGTTTTCGTAAATTCAATCGATTGAGTAACAACAACAATCGATTGTTTTGAGGCATTCATTCGATTGGAAAGTATAAACAATCGATTGGTATAAGCTTTTTACCATTCTACCTTACAACTTTCAATCGATTGTTTTGTGATATAGTGTAAACCAATCGATTGTTTTGAAAAACCAATCGATTGAATTTCAAGGAAACACGATTTGGAAGCCATGGACGAACGTAACGAGATCAAAGTTAATTTTTTAATCAATTGGAATTATTAGGATGAATGGAGGATATAATTGGTTGTTATTTTTGTATTTGATTGTTAATAAATATAATAGATAATTGATAAAATAATAATTTATAAAATAAAAAACTATTTTTATAATTAAATAAAATATATGGAGTTGATTTGTAATTAAAATTAGTTCAAGGACTACGTAGCAATTGATAAAAAAACTCTAAAAACATATTTTTTACTTGGACCACTAAGTGGTCCAAAGGTTCCTGGATCACCAAATCCTGTGCCGTTTTAGTTTCACAAGACTTTCGCAAACAAGAATGTGGTGGAAAAACTATAACTTTTTCAATTGAACCACATCACAAAAGACTTTTAAAATTTACTGCATTACTGGACCACTGGACCCCAAAATTCCACTGTCATGAAAGTTTAAGCAGGCTTAATATAAATAGACTTTTTTTTGTGTATAACAATTAAAGAGAAAGGGGGGAGGGGGGATGGGGTGGAAAGTATGCTCTAAAGAAAGAAAAGTCAATATACGAGACATAAAAGGTTGGCATAATTTGATGATTTACGCTAATGGTAATGCTAACTCTGCTGCATCCGCTGCATCTGTGTTACATAGCCAGTCTCAAACTCAGATAAAAGAGGAGGGTTATGTTAGGCTTTCGACAGCCAACATAAAAACCTAGTCGAATCTTCATGATATAGATCAAAGATGTTATTGCGCTAAAGCTATGTCATTGTTCGGAAATAACGTATGGCTCACGTACATTATCAAATGAGCAAGAGCCGCTGCATCGGTACCCGAATGTAGTGTTAAATGAACAAGAATTCTCGCGTTTTCGTAAACGGACGAGGGTAGATAAGCTAGTTCACAGCGAAGAAAGTAAAAGTAAAAGCCGGAGCGACAGAAAGTTGATATTTGGAACATGGAACATAGATACTTTAACAGGAAAATCCATGGAGGTAGTGGATACCATGACAAAGAGGAAGATTAACATCATATGCCTACAAAAAACAAAATAGGTCAGTATAAAGGCTAGGGAGTTGGATACCTTTGAGCTCAAACTTTGTTATACAGGAAATGTGAAGAATAGGAATAAGGTATGTATTATCGTGGATAAGCAGTGGAAGAAGAATGTAGTGGATGTCAAGAGGGTAGGTGATCGGATCATTTCTATCAAACTTGTGGTGGAATGAGGTACTTTTCATATGATTAGCGCCTATGCATCCCAAGTGGGTTCGGACGAGCAACACAAAATAAGGTTTTGGAAGAGCGATTTAAATTGCCATGTTGAAAGAGCAGTGACTGGATATGGAAATATTCACGGAGGTCATGATTTTGGGGTAGTCAATATCGAAGGTAAAACTACTTTAGACTTTTTCTCAACCTTTAACCTTCTCATCATAAATACATGTTTTAAAAAAAAAAAAGACGAATAGCTTATAACCTATAAGAGTGACATGACAAGCTCTCAAATTGATTTTTTCTTGTTGAGGAGAGTCAACCAAAAATTTTGCATTAATTATAAAATTATTCCGAAAGAGAGTTTAACAACATAATATAGGATGCTCGTCATGGATTTTTGCGTTGAGTAAAAGTTAAGGAAAAGACATCGTACAAAGAATCCAAGGACGAGGTGGTGGCGGATGAAAGGTAACGAACAAAGAAGCTTCATAAAACGAGTAGGAGAAAATGCAAAGTAGGAAAGGGATGGAAGCACGAAGGAGATGTGTAGGGAGATGGCAGAAGTTATTAGAAGAACAGCAAAAGAAAGTGGCGAATCTAGAGGGATACGACTAAGAGACAAAGAGTCCTGATGGTAGAATGCGAGTGTATAAGAAAAGATAAAGGCAAAAATGAAGTGCTTTAAATAATGGTCTTTATGCCGCAATACAGATCATTAGAAAAATATAAAGCGGCTAAAAAAGAAACAAAAATGACGGTAAGTGAAGCAAGAAAAAGAGCATATAAACGTCCTACCATTCTTTAGGGATGAAAGAAGGAGAAATATATATATATTGCAAAGGGCCGTGAAAGAAGAACGAGAGAATTGGATCAGGTAAGTGCATAAAGGATAAAGACGAAGAGGTTTTGACTCAAGATGAGAAGATCAAAAGAAGGTGGAAGAACTACTTCTACGAGTTATTTAATGAAGAATAGAAGACTCTTCCGAGCCTTGGCCGGTTGTGGACGAGGGAAGAAAATTAAAACTTCAACTATTATCAAAGGATTCGAGACTACGAGGTAAAAGAGGTTTTAAAGTGGATGAAAAATGGCAGGACAGTAGGACTCAATAATATTCCAATTGAAGTTTGGAAGGGTCTTAAAGAGAAAGACATCAGATGGTTAACCAAGCTTTTTAATAAGATTTTAAGGTCAAAGAAGATGCCAGATGAGTGGATAAAGAGCACTTTGGTACCTATCTACAAGAATAAGGGGGATATACAGAATTGCAAAAACTATAGAGGAATCAATCTCATGAGTCATACCATGAAGTTTTGGGAAAGTGTGATAGAACGGAGGCTGAGACAAGAGATACAAGTAACATAAAATCAATTTGGTTTTATGCCAGACAGATCTATCACTGAAGCTACAAACCTGTTAAGAAGGATGATGAAGAGGTATCGTAGTAATAAAAGGGATTTACATATAGTTTTTATTGATTTGGAAAAAACGTACGATAGGTTGTCAATAGAGGTCTTATGGAAGGTTTTGAAAAGGAAGAGAATAAGAATCGCATAGATTTGTGCAATTAAAGACATATACGATGGGGCTACAACTAGTGTGAAGACTCATGGTGGTGTGATAAAGGAATTTTCTATTGGTATAAGATTACACCAGGAATATTCTCTAAGTCCATATATTTTTACATTAGTCTTGAAAGTACTCATAGAGTATATCCAAGAGCCTGTGTCATGGTGCATGCTTTTTGCTGATGATATTGTCCTTGTGGGAGAGTCAAGGGAAGACCTAAATAAGAAGTTGGATTTATGGAGAGAAGCTCTAGAAGTGTATGGTCTGCGCATAAGCCATAGCAAGACAGAATATATGGAATGTAAGTTCGGCCGCCGAAGGATAAACCTTATTACAGAGGTGAAGATTAGAGAAAATATCCTAAAAATGTTAAAATTTTTAACTATCTTGGGTGCATCATACAGGATAATGGAGAGATTAAACATGATGTAAATCATAGGATCCAAGTAGGTTGGTCAAAATGGCAGAGTTTGTCTGGTTTTATATGTGACAAAAAAGTGTCTTCAAAACTTAAAGGTAAATTCTATCGCACTGCTATCAAACTGGCTATGCTTTATGGTACAGAGTGTTGGGCGGCCAAAGGTGTCACATCCCAAAATGAGTGTTGAGCTCAGAAAAATAGTCCCCTAGCAAGCCTAACAAATCCAAATTTAAGATAAATAAGAAGGTTACAAATTTTTTTGATAAATTTACAGTTTCTAGAATGAAAAATTACATATTTTTAATAAAAATAAATAAATAAATAAATATGGATAGATATTGCCTGTGACATATGGAACAAATGACGTCTAAGAACTCAACAAATAATAGATATCCATTGCAGATCATTACTCTTAAATAGAAAAACTCACATAATCAAATATTTATTCTTAAAAAATATTTTTAGAAAAACGGAGTGAGTTTTGCAACCAAATGACTAGACAGTACATCTATAATTCATATGAGACCATATAAACATTATTATAAAAACAATTTTTGTTAGAAAATAATAAATTATATGAATAAGTGAATCAATAAGAGAGTTCTCATACAGAAATCAAATCAAATAGTTCACACTTGGGCGGCTCCAACTCTAAGGGTAGTTCTTTCCTCTCGTGTGTCCGTACGGAATAACAAATCCAACGTGTGGCCTACATGTTAGGCTAACAACGCCCCTGTTAGCTGAGGTCTGAGTCAGATGCATCTAGGTTAACGTCATAATCGCCGTTAACTACGGTTTTCTAATACGAGCCACCCAAACCAATTCAAAACATATAATTTCGAATATAACAAATTCTTTAGTTTTTCAAACAGTGAGGTATCAAATCAAATCAAACAATACTTTCTCATACAAATCATATTCAATCATATTTTCTCAATCTTAAAGCATTTCAAACATATTTCACAATTTTAAAATAAGTGAGTACTAACAAATATTTCAATACTTCAAAAATACATATTCGAATAAAATCAAATACTTTAAAATAATATAAAACTTTTTTAAACATATATATAGTTCATCAAAATATATAGTCTCATGTGTATATTAAAATTAATTTAAAAATTTTTTATAATAATTTTTATAAGTATAACTAATAACAAAATAACTTATATCAAAATAATTATAAACATAAAGTCAAATAATTATAAATATAAAATCTACCGACAAATTAGTCACAAAGTACCGAAGAGATTAAATTCGGAGTGCCCAAAATAAAAAGTGAGAAAAGTTGAAATAGAAGGGAATGAAAGAGCACGAAATTTGAACCGGGCAAGTAGCAGCAACTTCAATTCTCACAAAGAAAATAAGGGGATGGAGCATCAGCAGCTCCGATGACCCTCTCCAGCGTCGACGGTGAAGGACACAACAGAACAGCGGTGGCGGCAGTTCCTCTCCTCTGGCAGTGACTCCCACAGCAACACCACAAGCTCTGATGAGCAGGGGAGAGGCAGGGCTCAGCCCCCGGCGAAGCAGAGCAAAAGTAGAACGCGAAGCAGGCAGGCAGGGGCTCTAGCAACCTCAACGGCAAGCTCCAGCGGTGGCAGTTGCTCAACGATGGCGTAGCAACTCCTCCCTCCTCCACACTACCTATTTTTCCCTATTCGGCCCTCATGCCTACCGCTGCAACGACGATGGTGATGGCAACGGAGTGACTCGAAGGTTCGAATTGGCTCCAAAGGCAGGACGGTATGCGGCGATGACGACGGTACAGCTCCATTCTCTCTCTCTCTCTGTCTCTCTCTCTCTCTCTCTCTCTCTCTCTCGTGCGGGCTCATCTTGTCTCTCTCTCTCTCCCCCCTGTGCCAACGACGCGACGACGATGGCAATGGTGACGGAGGGACCAAGCCGTGCCGTGCGGTCTCTCTCCTCCCTCTCTTTTCTTCTCTTCTTCCTATCTTCTTCCCTTCTCCCTCTCCCTCTGTTTCTTTCTCTCTCTTGTCTTTCCTTCTTTGTGGTTTCAGAGAGTGAGAGTGAGTGAGAAGTGTGTGTCAATTACTTTGTCTCAGCTGAAACTATAACATGATAGGAAATCTAGGATGAACAATTAAGAACTGGTTCCACAAGCCATGGAAAGGATTTCATGTAACATTTTCTCTTGCTTTTTGTAAGCAGCGCATTGCCGCTTCTCAGTTCTTCCTTTCTATATTATTCAACATTACTGTTTCTTCAATGGATAATATTTTTTTCCCCCATCAAACTGTGATCTTATTAAAAAATTTCTATGTTGGTAATGGCACCTATGAAATTATTCACAATTCCTTAAGGTGTGTCTTTGATCTTTCTTTTTGTAATCTCTGATATTTCATAAGCCATAAGCTAAGAAAGAACTAACAGATAGTTTGTAGCAACAATTCATCATGATAATTTCAGTATCAAATTGACTTTTTCTTTCCAAGGTACAATGAGAGTGTGTCAAACTCGAAGCTAATAAAGCTAATATATTTTGGTCTACTAACATTTACAATCAACAAACTTGGTTTACTAGTTTTTCTAAGATACCTATGCTTGTCATTTCTAATTCAGTTTAGGAAAATATTTAACTTCATGATTTTCTTTTTCTTAGAAAAAATGCATTGGAATCATTTTTAAGATAACAAAAAGTAAAATATATATAATTATGCCCCTCTTTTTATCCTTTTTTAAATTTAATTGTTTGCAATTGGTTTCTATTTTAATCAGTACTTGGAATCAAAAGATCATTCTGATTCTAGTTTAATGTTGCCATCCTCTAATTTAGCTTTGTCACTGCAACTCTTAAATGATGCTTTATCATGATTATGAAGAAATGATATGTTACTTCCAAAATTCTGTTCTCTTTCTATATGAAAGACTATTTAAAATGTGCATGAAGAAAGCCAAAAATAAACTTGTGTAGGTTTTCAGGAGTGTTGTTATCACACTAAAGATGCTTATTAATTAAATGAATTCATTAAAAAAACTTTTAAACAATATATGCCACTACTTTATCAAATTTGCTTCTTTTTTTTTTTTAATGTTTTTGGAGAAGGGGAGGGCGAAATTAAAATTATCCTCTAAAGAAAAAAGACAGAATACACGGCAAATAGAAGGTAGGCATAATTTGCCGATTTCAACTTCAAAGAAAGTTTGCCACAATTTACTTATTTTAACCTCGAATTGGTCCCAAAGTTTTGGTTACTTTTTTTTTGGTCAGCAAAAGCTGGTTAATTATTGTATAAACATACCAACCCTTGCAGCTTCCCCAGTTCCCATTTGCTTTTGCAAAAAGATTATACTTTAAACATTATACCCCACAGGAATAATTAATACATAAAGTTAATGGAAAAACACAAATTAAATTAACAAATAAAATAAAATAGTCTTGGCCTTCAAAGGTAGATGCTTCCTCCAAGAAGGAGTTTCAACGCAACTTCTCAGAACATGAGACGCGTTGAGAGTTGTTTTTTATGTTTCTTCTCTGCATAGACTCTCTTATACACTCACACTCTTCACTCAACTTCTTACTTTTGTTTTTATTTTCATTTACAAAAGTGAGCTTCCAAGTCATCAATGGAGTGCAGGAGCATCCAAAGCATGGCATCAAGTAGCACAAGACCCAAATATGACGTGTTTGTGAGCTTCAGAGGTGAGGATGTACGCAACACCTTCGCCGATCATCTCTTTGCCGCTTTCCGTAGAAACGGAATAGTTGCATTCAGGGACGATAGGAATCTGATGCAAGGACAGCACATCTCCACTGAGCTGGTGCAAGCAATTGAAGGATCTCAGGTTCTCATTGTCATCTTCTCTAAGAACTTTGCTACTTCTTCATGGTGCTTGCAGGAACTCGCTAAGATGCTTGATTGCAGCACTAAAGTAACCAAACCAAATCTGTTGCCTATTTTCTATGATGTGACTCCGTCTGAGGTGCGTAAACAGACCGGAAACTATGGGAAAGCGTTGGCTGAGCATGAAGAAAGATTCAAAGATAACTCAAATATGGTGCAACAATGGAGGGAATCTCTGCTGCAAGTCTCTAATCTCTCTGGTTGGGATATACAAAATAAGTAAGTAATCTTTCCTAAATTCCATTAATATCTTTCTGAAATAGATTATCTATGCATGAATAAGTTGATTAAACAAAATCACCTTGTATTGCTCTCGTTTTCTCTTTGTTTTCGGTTGTCTTATATAAGAAAATGAGCTGACAAGTTCATTTTCTCTTTGTTCTTTCAGGCAGGAGAATGGAGAGATTGAAAAAATTGTTAAAAGGGTTAGAAGCAAATTAGGTTGCAATTCGGTAAGTATGGATGGGTTGGTTGGGATGCAATCTCGTGTGGAAGAATTGGAAAACCTGATTGATTTCAACTCCGATAATGAAGTTCGGGTTGTAGGCGTTTGTGGCATGGGTGGGATAGGAAAGTCAACACTTGCTAGGGTCGTGTATGGTAGAAACCTTCATAAATATGGTGCTCATTGTTTTGTTGACGATATAAGCAAAGTTTTTCGTGGAGTTGGTCTACTTTCTCTACAAAAGCAACTTGTTTGTCAAATTACAAATGGAGAGATCCAAGATATATACAATCAAATCGAGGCTGAGAGTTTGATAAAAACTATGCTACCCTGTCAAAAGGCTCTGATTGTTCTAGATAATGCCGATGATGTTGAACAGTTAGAGAAGCTTGGCGTGACTCGTAATTGTCTATGTCCAGGAAGCAGAATTGTAGTAACTTCTAGAGATCAACATGTCTTGAACTCTTTTGGGCTAGATGAAATATACAAAGTTCAACTCTTGAATAAGGATGAAGCTCATCAATTGTTTTGTGAAAAAGCTTTTGATGATAATATTATTATGAGTTGTGACGAGATTAGCAGAGAGTACAAAAAGTTGACGGATCTTGCACTTGAATATGCTCAAGGCCTTCCCTTGGCAATTAAAGTTTTGGGGTCATATCTACGCGGTCGAGATATCTCTGTATGGAGAAGTGCTTTAGATAGACTGAAAGAAAATCCAAAGAAGGAAATCGCAGATGTGCTTCAACTTAGTTTTGATGGATTGGAACCCCTCGAAAAGGAAATATTTTTGGACATTGCTTGTTTCTTTAGCCACAAGATGAATTCGCTTGTGGAAGACATGTTGTACTGTCGTGGTCTTCATCCAAAGATTGGAATAAGTGTACTCATCGATAAATCATTAATAACAACTTATGGATACTATATTATAATGCATGACCTGTTGCAAGAGTTAGGCATGAGAATAGTTCGGCAAAGTGCTCCAAATGAGCCATGGAAGTGGAGTAGGATATGGAGCAAAGAGGATTTTCAACGTATTATGTTTGGAAATACGGTATGCAATTTTAAAAAATTTTCAACTTTATAGAGTTAATAGGTAATTGAAGTAATCTAATATTTATGTGGCTTCTTTGTATTTAGGTAATTGATGATGTTAAGGCTGTGCAATTGATGGAACCATATGAAGAAAGAAATACGACATTAAGAGCAGAAACATTATCAAGAATGAGACGACTTGAATTTCTCATAATAAAAAGTGTTAGTTTTTCTGGAAGTTTTAATAGCATTTCTAGTGAATTGCGATATCTCCAGTGGGAAGATTATCCGTTTACATATTTTCCATCATGTTGTAAGCTATCCAAGCTTGTGAAATTAGTCTTGCATAGGAGCAACATCAAGCAACTATGGGATGGAACAATGGTATTAGTAATAAATAAAATAAGCTTCAGATATTTTGAAGTTATAAAACAAATAAGTGAAAGTGTAATTAATGATGTTTGTTTTTTCTAATTGTGCAACAGTGTCTGGACAATTTGAAGAAATTGGATCTCTTTGGCTCCGAAAATCTTGTGAAGATTCCAAACCTTAGCCAGGCTCCAAATCTTGAGATGCTGATCCTTAGAGGATGTATAAAGCTTAAGCACATACATTCATCAACTGGAGACCTAAGAAAACTTGTTGTGTTAGATCTGAGGGAGTGCACAAGTTTAATGAGTATCCCCATCACTGTATTCGGTATATCTTCACTAAAATATGTTGATCTGAACGGGTGCTCAAGATTATTTTGTGGGGAAAAGTTGGAGAATGGAAGTGAGAGTGGTATCCAATGCCAATCGACAGTATGGTCCACTTTTAAAAGGCTTAAGCTTAGGTTACCATTCCATTTCTTCAATTCTTTTAAAAGTAGATACAACCATGTCTTCCATCTGTGGAGGCTTTCTGTGGCTCGCTTAAGCTGCCTGTATTTTCTTAACCTAAGTTATTGTAATCTGCATACTATCCCTGAGGCCATAGCATCCTTACATTATTTAGAGGTCTTAGATTTAAGGGGAAACAATATAGTTAGAGTACCTGATGTCATAAACAAGCTTCCCAGACTGAGAGAGTTGGAGTTAGATAACTGCAAACGGCTAATGTATGTAGATGAGTTCCCATTGCCATTACCCTATCCAGTGGCAGAGCGAACACAACTTTTGAAACGGAGAGAATTGAGTATGTGGAACTGCCCGAAAATAGTAGAGAAGGAAAGGTTGAGTGGAATGGGTAGTTCATGGATGAGAGAGTACATTAAGGTGCGTGCGTATTGTTGTTGCCATTATTGCTGCTCTTGTTTACAGGGTGTGCATCTAATCATTAGGGTTCTTTGTGTTTTGTGGTTACAGGTACACAATGAATCCACTGATATCCTTTCTATTGTAATTCCAGGGAGTAGTGGAGTTCCAATTCCAAGGTGGTTTAAGCATCAGAATAAGGGGGCGGATAATTCAATGTGGATAGAATCATTTCCGAATGCCAATGACAACAATTGGATTGGCATTGCCCTTTGTGCCCACATTCTTGTTCAATTTGCACAAACCCACTTCATTGAGCTCCACTTTTACGACCAAACAGGAAAAGGCAATTTCGTGCAGTATGTTGGGCTTGGAAATGAGGAGTATGCGAGGAGTGAATTGGTTCAACTCTGCCTATTCTATTTTTCTTGCCAACGACTCATTCGGGGTGGAAAGCAGCATGATCTTGATGGATCCCGCTTTAAATTCAAAGTAGAAGTCCCCAGCTATATGGAAGTGAAGAAGTGGGGAATGCGTGTGGTACTGAACCAGGATTTGGAGTAACCCAACTCTGGCAGATATTGATTTAGTTTGATTATTGACCAACTCAGAGGTATTATTTCATCATCTCAATGTCCAATCTTTTCCAACCTTTGACATTCACATCACCAAATTAAACATCGTTTTTCTGTTTTCTTTTCCCATTCACGTAATCATTTTTCTTCAGGTCTGTAGGTCATTTTGAAATATAAACGGTTTATCTACAACTTCCCTATTTTTCTTTTCTTATCAGCGCTATTTTTCCATTCCAAACCAAACACACTAGGCTTCCAGTGGATTCTGCTGGAGTACAACACAGGAGGCTTTTCATCCCATGTTCTATATTTCTGCTATTGTTACTTTTATTGTCACTCTATGCTGCTATGTTATTCGAGTATGAAGCTTGAAGCTTGGCTGAAATTGTCTACTCTATGTCCTTGTTGCAGAGAAGAGGATTGAGATATGTTGAAGGTGATTCATAATTAATATGAGTAACTGGAACTCATTAGAGAAGAACTTGTTGGTGTTCATGCTACCATGTTGCTGAAATGCACTTGCCTTTCTTGGAAAATTTGATGTAAATCGTGATATCCATCTTTCAAAATAAAGTAGTGTTCTTTATTTATGGGTAGAGACGTTCTTAGTGGTCATTGTCTTTATTTCTATATTTGCCTCCACTTCATAATATCAGTAAGTTGAGACTGTTGTTTAATCTAAGACATTGTCAATACACTAAAATGATCACATGAAAAATAAACTAGTAATAGTATTATCGATAACACATGAACTAAAAGTTAAGATGAAGTATACAGATAAAAAAAGAATAAACATGATTAATATGAATTAAAGTTCAAATTTAAGGCTTAAGTGACAAATCAAGCCCTGGAGACTCAGAACTAGAGGGTTCATTATCTGGCTTGGGATCATGATCAACCTTTGCATGGCGAGTGAGACTTGTAGCAACATTGTTGGTAGAAGACTCTCCTAATTGGGGAGTAGTTCCATTACCACCATTATCATCTTCTTTTCTCAAATTTGAAGAACTTGCTTGAATTCCACTAACCCCGCCTACTTCATTATTTGGTTGCAAACCCTCAATACTTAACCTATCAAGTGCTAATGATGATGATGAACCTAGAATCCCCTGCGTTGACCAATCTATTCTTAATATATAAAAGTAGATACATAAGCATGCACCACATTATTTTTGAGATATTTCTTTCCTCCTACTAATGCCATGTCAGCAATATTGCTTACTTGGCACAACTTTAGAATCCCACTCAATTCTTACCAAATCAACTATTATTTCCAAATCAGCAAAAAAATAAAATATACAAATAAAAAACTAAAAAAATAGAATCCAATAAATTTGTAATCTACAAATACATTGAATTCATATTCCTATATTTATTATATCTTACCGTTATAAACAATGCAATAAATTTATAATCGCAATAATTAATTTATTATAAATATCATAATAATATTATTAATCATAATAAATTTTACGTTATAAGTATTTAAATTTCATACCATTTAAACTACATATATAAGTCTCTTATCACTATTCCTTCACATAATATCAAATTTAGCACAAAAAAAAATTATTTCTGAACTGCACATCTCAAACTTACTCAATAGAGCATCATTCTTTCAGAGCAGAACGATTAGAAATCGAATAACTATCCAAGATCTAATGGCCATGCAATGAGAATCTGATGATCAGGTATGATAAAAAAAATCACAACATGTATCATATATTCATACTTACTCAAATACCATATACCTAATGATAACATAAATTGAATATTGGAATAGGAAAAGATCTTCACAATTTTAGCAACTATAAACGAAATTGATGACAAATTAGGATGGAACTATGTTAAAATGTAAAAAGTGCCAGAAGAAAGCATATAAAAAAAGAAACAACTACATTTGTGACATATGTAATCAAATACCACAATATCCAACAATAAGGTATCTCTATATACTTTTCATAATCTCATCTATCAAATTATTAGTTACTAACCCAATACTTATTTTAGGTTCAGAATTCAATTAAAGGTTTTAGATCAAAGTGTTACAACAACTTTTGTACTATTTGATGGCGACGTAAAAAAACTTATTGGGCACACCTGCTTCAAATCTAATGACAGCAGCACCCCATCAAGAGATTAAGGAGAAAGAAAACCATACAAACTCAAGATACATATTCGGAAGAAGAACATACATACAAAGATAGAACCAAATAACACAATAGAAAGTGCATCAAACTCAATAATTCATAAAGAACATGTCTTCACAAGAACCTACGACTAAAAGAAAAAAGCACCAACTCTAACAAAAAAAAGGAGGACAAGCGCCACATAAGATGACTAAGTCTATCAATTAAAACAAATGCAAAAATCAAACCACTAAATAAAAATGTCACTTTATACAACTCCAATATCCAAATCTTTTGTACTACAAATTATTTAAAATAAAACACCTTCTAAATTTAACTTCAATTTACACATATTTAATTTATTTATACAAAACATAATAATTTTTAATATTTATTATATACTATCATTAATTTACCATCCTGCGCATCGCGCAGGTCTCATTCTAGTTATGATTACGACCAAACCTAAGACCGGCAGACCAAGGATAAGAAGGTTTGTGAATCATGGACTCGACTCTTACCCCAAGTGTCCTATTATAGGACCCATATAAAGATGGTGTGGAAAAGCTATGGTAAGGGTAATATGGAAAGTGAGGGTGACCAAAAGCACCCGTGTCCATCCCTTGGCGACGTTTCGCTATCGCACGCTCTTGTTTGTGGGCATTTTGTTGCCCGCCAAGGGCTTGAGAGGACAAAAACTCTCTCTTACAAAAATTGCAAGAGAAAGTTTTCGGCTTTGAAGTCCCTTCTTTTTTCTTCAGTGTTTTCATCTTTTCCTTCGTCAACATTATTATTATTAGTCCAAGTTGACGATGATCCCATCACCCTCTTCCCGGTGTTGAAAAAATCGAGCTCTTTCACGTTGGAAGAACAACGAATCGATGAAACATCGTTGTTGGAGAGCTTCACAAAATCCAACATCCTTTCCATATTAATATTGGAATTTGAGGCTTGGTCCGGTTCAGAAGCTAGATCATTATCCCTTGTGTTGTTATCAATCCCTTGGGAGGTGCCAGAGATGCTAGAGGACTCAAAAGGACAAGCATCCGAACTTTGTGCTGCCATGGCTCAAGAGAGAAAGAGATGTTGCAATTTTGAATTTGAATATAATACGTATTGATAGTGGCATGATTAAAGGTTATTTATATAAAAACTTGTATTGTATAGTGTTGATTAGAGTTTGTAGTTGTGCACAATATTAAAAGGTTTAATTGAATATACTGAGATCTTTATAATTACAGAAATCGGTTCTACTCTTCTAATTAATATCTTTGTATTAACTTAGAAAATCTTAGAATTAAATTTGACTGATTGGCTACGTGATTTGGGAGGGTTATGTGCTTTTATTGCTACTAATAATGGTGTGTGCTATTTTAAACTTTTAGTGCAAGTTGATAAAACTCGGTTATTACAAATAACTTGCTTATTTTGGTGTTTTATACAGATATCTTGAACAAATGAGAAATAATTTTCCTTTTGAACCATGAGACATCACAAAAGACTTCTAAAATTTACTGAGTGTTATCAACAAACACTAAAAGCTTAAAATAGCACACACTATTAGTAAACATTAGCAATAAATAGCACTCTGGTTTTGCAAAAAGATTAGTCTTTTCTAACCTTTGACATTAACATCACCAAATTAAACATCGTTTTTATGTTTTCTTTTCCTATTCACATAATCATTTTTCTTCAGGTCTATTTCATTTTGAAATAAAAAAAAAAACGGTTTATCTTGAACTTCTGTATTTTTCTTTTCTTATCAGCTTTATTTTTCCATTCCAAACGAAACGCACCCTAGGCTTCCAGTGGATTCTGCTGGAGTACAACACAGGAGGCTTTTCTTCGCATGTTCTATATTTCTGTCATTGTCACTCCATGCTGCATTGTGTTATTTGAGTATGAAGCTTGAAGCTTGGCTTAAATTGCCTAATCTACTCTTTGTGGCAGAGAAGGTGATTGATAATATGAGTAATTGGAACTCATCAAAGGAGAACTTGTTGGTGTTCATACTACCTTGTTGCTGAAAGAGGCTTGGCTTTCTTTGTTAGAAAAAATTTGGGGCAAATAGCGATATCCATGTGTAAACACAATTAGCCAGTTAAATATTTATTAGTAGGGCTTGTGAATAAATAAGTGTATCTTAATAAATGGAAGTGACAATGTTGGGTTTTAGTTATCACAAGACTTTCGCAAACAAGAATGTGGTGGAAATTGGAAAAACAATAACTTTTCCGATTGAAGCATGAGACTTCACAAGAGACTTCTAAAACTTACTGCATTATTGGACCACTGGACCCCAAAATTCCACTGTCATGAAGGTTCGAAATAGAGATTTGGTATCATTTTCCTTTTTATTTTTGCTAGTTTATTTTGGGAATGAAATTGCATACTATATGCCAATCGACAATATGGTCCACCTTTTAAAAGGCTAAATCTTAGCTTACCATTTCGTCTGTGGAGGCTTTCTTTGGCTCGTTTAAACTGCCTTTACAGAGCAACCTTACACTATTTACAGAGCCTAGATTTATGGGGAAACAATATAGTTATAGTACCTAATTTCATAAACAAGCTTCCCAGACTGTGTTGGAGTTAGATCACTGCAAACGGCTAATTTATTTATGTGAGTTCCCATTACGAGTGCCCTTCCTAGTGCCAGAGCGAAGAGAGTCTGAGAATTTGACATTATTGAGAGAGTACCTTAAGGTGTGTGCATATTGTTGTTCCCATTCGTCGTGTTTTTTCTATCTTGTTTATGCCAAGGAATGGGGTTGTTTGTTTGCTTGTGTTCTGTGGTTACAGGTACACAAAGAATCCACTCCTCAACTTTATATTGTAATTCCAGGAAGTGGAATTCGAATTCCAAGGTGGTTCAACCGTCAGAATGAGGGCACGGTTAATTCAATAAGCCCATTCTGTCGAGCTTGTCGTTCAACATAATCCACCTACTACTTCCACTCATCCACAGTACCACTGCATTGATATCTACTTTCACATTGGAAAGAGGGATTAATTCCTTCACTGCCTATTCTATTATCCTCGCCAGGTGGAGTGGAAACAGGAGGCTTTTCTTCCAATGTCCTATATTTCTGCTACTGTTACTGTTACTGTTACTCTGCTATGTTATTTGGGTATGAAGCTTGGCTGAAATTGTGTAATCTATGCCTTTGTTGCAGAGAAGATGATTGAGATGTTGAGGGTGATTCATAATGAACTCATCAGAGAACTTGTTAGTGTTCATACTACCATGCTGCTGAAAGAGGCTTGGCTTTGTTGGAAATTTTGAGGTATGGTGATATCCATGTTTTTGCAGAATGTGTTGATAACAACACCACAAGGGACAATGATCTAGCAGAATGTGCATAAGCATAAACTCCTTTTTGCATTCTAAATCGATTTGTGAGAAAAGATTACTGCTATCAACCACTTCATTATGCATGACTAAACTACTGGTAGCCTTTGGATCCATAGAATAGGTATAATATTTTTTAATTTATATTCTTCCATAGCACCGCATCAACATCAAACTACTGTTTAATAAAGTTTATAAAATTTATATATAAACTATAATGTTTTTGTTAGCAGTGCATTGCCACTTCTCAGTTCTTCCTTTAAATTTATGATTCAATGGTTGCACCAGTTTTTGTGAATAATTTTCTTGCAACCTTTCTTTTATGATATAAAAGGACAAACTTGTATCGTTTCTCACTTTTTATCAATCACATCTATTACAAAAGTGGTGCATATAACATTTCTCTTCAAGAATATTGTCACGACCCAATCTGGCCGTGACTGGCGCTTAGGAAAATCTTTTCAAGTAAGCCTCAAAAATCGCTGATGGTTTTCAGTGGCTAAGAGAAGGGGAGTTGAATCTTAGCCCCTTTTTTGCTTGATTACACTTTCTGGTCTTTGAAGAGACTTTTTGATTTTTATCTCGTCTCTAGCCACGAGACTTTTCTTTTTGTTTCGTCACTTGGCACGAGATATTTTTCGGTTTTAGCTCTTGTGCAGTAGAAACAGAAATGGAGTAGAAGAGAGAGAAAATTACACCCAGATATATCCTGGTTCAGATGCTAAGTGCAGTGCAGTCTACATCCAGTCTTCATCACAACAATGATGAAATTTCACTATAATCTTCCTTATTACAAACTGTAAAGTGCTAATCCAACTTACAAGGGGATTCTCACAGAATCATGAAACACAACATAGACGTACAAAGGAACTCTAAGGACATCTATGGCTTTTTCTTTTAATTTTGCACTCTCTGCCTTTTTCCGCTCTATGGTTTTTTCATACAAACCTCACTATTTGCCTTTTTCCATGAGACTCAAGACATGACAAAATTAAACAGAAAAATACAAAACAGAATACATTGAAAGAGAAGAAAATCTGTAAGCTTAGGTAGCTCTGAGAATCCTGTGCCTTGCACTCTCACTGCTTACTTCTAACTCCTTGAATCAAACCGTGACTGTTCTCCCTTTTTATAGAAGGGGAAATCCTCCACAGTTGAACCAAAAATCAAGCTTAACTTCTTCTTCTTCAAAACAAAACTGGTTCGGCCAGAGAGAGAGAAGAGATAACTCATGCAAAACCCAACATGCAATTACCTCTAGTCCTTCCTTGGTCATCACTCTTCATCAATCCGAGAGCTCCATCCTTGGCTTGCTCTCCAAGATGGATTTCTGGCCCTTGATGCTTCATGATGATGATAGCTTCATCTGCTCTAATCTCTGTCTCCTCCATCACTTCGCCACTCTAGCTACTTCCTGTGGTGGTTGAGCAGAATCAGAGACAAGTCATCTCTCCAAGATTTTCTCCTTGCTGGCCGAATCTCCTTCAACTATTTTGGCATGAAGAAGCCAAGATCTCATCACAAAATCTTACCATAAGTGATAAGAATCTTAGCCACTACATTTTTTATGTTTTCTTGCCATCATCATGATGGTCTTTAGACGTGCTTTTCTTTTTCTTTGGTAGCTCATTTTTGCTTCCATGGTTTCCTGGGTATTGTCCGAAAAGAAGAGAGAGATGAGAGAATAGAAAATGTAGAAAGAGAAGCAATCAAGTATTTTTGAACAATTAAACTAAAATGAATTATTTTACTTCCCTTTCTTTGCTATTGGTAGCGTGCAGCACTATGGCAATCAATCAACTCAATTGCAAATTTCTCTCTCATATTTCCCATGCAATAAATGACAATTTAATGAAAATTGGAATCCATCACATGGTAAAATGCTTGGATCCGTTGGAAGCAATTTTTGCTTTCTTCTTCACTTGATTTCGGATCAAGCATGAGGAACATTCATCAAAATTAAAATTGGGTTTAGTAGTAACAACATTTAATCTGGCCCAATAAAATTTTGATTTATCCAAACTAATTGGACTTATGGCAATGTTTGAGTTCTGGCCCAATTAATCACAAATTGCTTCAACCACATATTATAGGAAACATACACCAAGGCTGAATGTTGGTTTTGATTTGGGCTTGCAATATTTCTTTTATGTTTCGGCCCAAATAAAACCTGCATTGCAAAAATTAATTTGTTCAAAACATATGATTTAATATTTTTGCAATTAATCACATTAATAATGTTTAGTCATCACAAATATTTTAATTTAGAGTTTTTCAAACTCATCAATCGCTATTACAGAAAACAGAACAAATAGAATTTTCCATTATACTAAAAGGCAACACATTCTTAGCATCATATTTAAAACATACGCAGCATATTTACCTAAAATTCGACTTTAATAATATTATAGCAAAGCATGGTCTATTAGTTTCATCTATTAGAATATTTACAAGCAACATACTCAAGTCACTAATGTCGGATCCTGTCACGTGGAGCAGTTTAACAAGTCTAAAGAGTTTTAAAACTATTTACACAAAACATCAAGCCCTTAAATAGTAAAGGGCTCACCAACACAAACAAAACTAGAGCGGAACTGATGAAGTTGGATTAGAATCAAGGCCCGTATCTAAGAGAAATGAAAGAACAACAAAGTGAGTTTTACAACTCAGTGAGTAAACAGAGCATCTATAGCCCCACAAGAGACCGTTGTATAATTAATAAACCCTTAGTTAAAATAAATTCACTTTAATAATAGTGACGAAATTATACTCAAACACAATGATAATTATTTATAAATATCAAACATTCAAACTTCTTTATTTAACAATATATGCGGAAGTTATCTAATCCAGAAAAGTTAAAATAACAGACAGAAATCACACTTAGATTGTTTTCCTTCGTGTGAGTTCTGATGCAAACATGTTCCACTGGTTTTGTGGACATGAAACAGACAGGAACCATTTTATCTCATATGGTCCCGAAAGTGCAATTATATACTGACAAGGTGCACCAAGTCTAGCGCTAACTGCCGCTAACTGTAGTTTCTGTCATAGAACCTTCCAAAATATTTTGACATACAAATTATGATCAAGCTAAAAGTTGTCAAACAAATCAATAAATGCATCATCAATATAATACTAACCTTACATTCAAAGTATACATGCAAGATAATAATTACATTGTAGTTTAATTTTTCAAATGACAACTTATTCATTTCAACGCAAAATATCATGTCTCAAGTGGAATTTTTTTTGTAAAATATTTAACATAAACATCAAATAAGTTAGTAAATAACTAAATAAATTATAAAATTATTTTCAATAGTTATAAAAATAATGCAAATGCTAAAATTTAACCATAGATACAAGTTTACTCACAAACTAAAATCTAAAAGAGGAACTTCTACTCCACAGATTCCAACAAGCAAGGAGAGTGGTTCTTTCGAGTATCTTAATGTCTTAATAACTGTAATACTTGAATTCAAGGTGATTTTCCTCTTCTTCAAGCTTAGACTACTTCAATGGAATTTTGGAATAATACCAAACTACACTTGATAGGGTATAACAGAGTTGGACTAGAAGAAAAGTAGTGGAAATATTCAAAATAAAAGTGAATGAGAATTTATTATTGATGAAAATAACATCAGAGAAGGAGGAGAGCACTAGAGAAACGTGTAGAAGAAAGGGATGAAGAAAGAATGTGTTTTGCTAGGGAGTGTGTGTGCGCTGTTGGATGGGAAGGGTTAAGGGGATTATGGGCTTGGCCCAAAGTCCTTCTTCATTACTATTATTATTATAAGGCCCTACAAATATGGTATCTTGCAGCAAAGGTAGTACTGCAATACCGTATCTCTATTTTGATAATAGCAGCAATGAACATGTTTACAATTCCTTAAGGTGTGTTTTTGTTTTTTCCTATTGTCAACTCTGTGATAGTGTGTAAGCTAAGAAAGAACTCAGACATAGCTAATACCTTTACTTTACTAATTCCAGGTATAATAAGTCAATTTGTTGGATCATTACTCTTTCTTTTATTCTGCTTTCTTTCTCCTCTCTTTTTTTTTCCCCTCATTAGAAGAAAAAGAGCAACATACTGAAGGTTAATTTTTCCCCTCTTTTTATCTTCTTTTTTTTATTAATATTTTTTATTTAATGTTGTTCTCCATTTTAATCAGTACTTGGAATCAAAATATCATTTTGATTCTAGCTTAATGTTAACATCCTCTAATTTCTTACCTTTGTTTCCTTACACCAAAAGAGCCTGTGAGCTTCCACGTCAAAGGAGAACTTGTTGGTGTTCATGCTACCTTGTTGCTGAAAGAGGCTTGGCTTTGTTACAAAAAAATTGGGGTAAATGGCGATATCCATGTTTCAAAAGTAGCGTTCTTCATTTATGTGTAGAGACATGTTTAGTTGTCATTGTCTTTATTTTTACATTTGCCTTCACTTGATGTAGTCAGCAAGCTGAGACTATTGTTTAACTTCAATGACCAAAAAATGGAAAGTGAGAGTTGTGAATGTTATAAAGTCAAAGTTGGCTTCAGGATCATTAAACTCTTGAGGCAGAAGCGTATTATATATGTTGTTGCAATTATCAATTATTCACGGATAACTAACTTTTTTGATAGCTTTGTGGTATCAGTTATGATTACTTTGCTTCTAGCATTACTTGCATATCTGTGAGCTTAATGTCAAGATTTTCAATATGCTTCACCATAGGACCTTGCAAAGTAAACACAATTAGCCAGTTTAATATTAATTAGTGGGGCTTGTGAATAAATAAGTATTTTAAATGAAATATAAGTGGAAGTGACAATGATGGGTTTTAGTTTCACAAGACTTTCGCAAACAAGAATGTGGTGGAGAAACTATAACTTTTTCGATTGAACCATGAGACATCACAAAAGACTTCTAAAATTTACTGCATTATTGGACCACTGGACCCCAAAATTCCACTGTCATGAAAGTTTAAGCAGCCTTAATATAAATAGATTTTTTTTGTATATATTTTGCTAGTTTATTTCAGGAATGAAATTGCATATTATATGTAAATATACATGTAAAATTTCTTTCGCACTAAATCAGATCGTTGATGCATACACAAAGTCACAAAAACAATTATGAAAGAATGAGCTTAGCTGAAAAAAAAGAAAGTAATTTTTCATTTGTTCAAGATACTGTATAAAATACCAAAATAAGCAAGTTATTTATAATAACCGAGTTTTATCAACAAACACTAAAAGCTTAAAATAGCACACACTATTAGTAAATATTAGCAATAAAAGCACGCACAAAATTCTCCTGAATCACACAGCCAGTCAGTCAAATTTAATTCAAAGATTTTAATTGGTACTTGGAATCAAAAGATCTTTTTTATTCTAGCTTAATGTTATCATCCTCTAATTTAGTTTTGTCACAACCACCCCTAAATGATGCTTTGTGAAGATTATAATGAAGGGATATGTAACTTTCAAATTCTGTTTTGTTTTGGTATGAAAGCCAAAAATAAATTTGTATATGGTGAAAACTCAGGTGCAGTCGACTTCAGGTGAAGTTGATAGCTGAGAGTCGTTAGATGAAAATTTAGTCAAATCAATCAAATCATTTAACAGCTCTCAATTATCAACTTCACGTGAAGTTAGTTTCCACCTTTCTATATACTTCAGAAACATTCTTATCGCACTAAACATGCTTACTAATTAACTGAGTTCTTTAAATAAAACTTTTAAATAATATATGCCACACATACTATATAGCAATTAAAGAGGAGGGGGGGGATGGGGTGGAAAGTATCCTCTAAAGAAAGAAAAGTCAATATACGAGAAATAAAAGGTTGGCATAATTTGATGATTTATGCTAATGGTAATTGTTACGGCCCGGCCCAAAATCAGCGCGGGTCGACCCGATCCCAGCAATACCCGACCCGGACACGCACCCTCCGACCGACCCGGACACGCGTCCTGTACGGCACATACGCGGCTGTAGGACAGCGTCCTTGGGAATATGGGCCTGTCCCATGAGGGGCCCACTACTGACATGTATATAAAGGGAAGATTGGCTCTTCCCACGAGGTACGTCATATCCTTTCACCTCGTTATTCTGCTCGCCTGCACATTACTGACTTAAGCGTCGGAGTGTCTTTGCAGGTGGCACCCCCCCTCGTCCATTCACCAGTACAAGTGCTCGCCAGCTCGGCAAACCCGCAATCAGCGCGACCAAGGCTAAGGCGTCCTCACCTATCCACCCCTTCACTTGCACACCCGACCTGTCCGGAACCCGACAACCGAACATTGGCGCCGTCTGTGGGGACGATTGCCTAAATGGAAGTCGCGCTAGGTCTCGGCGACCGAGCTCGAGCGGCTGAGGCGGAAAGGGCAGCCTCCGTCGCCTCGCAAAGGGGAGGGCGGAGATCCCCCCAACAACACACGAGAACACGACCCTTCGGGGGAACGGGCGGCGATAGCGCCATAATAATGCAGGAGCTACGCCACAGAGTCCAGAACCTAGAACGACAACTGGCCGACCAGGAGCGGGACGGACGGTTTACCGATCCCAGCTATACCCCGTCTCCTGAGGAGGAAGACTCTCACCGAAGCCGCTCGCGACGTGCATCCGCCTCCCGGACGGAAGCAGATAGCACGCGGGAGGAGTCACCCATAATGAGAAGACGAAATGACACGATCATCTACTCTCGCGGCAGACCCACCCGCCGAGCGGCAAGAGGTCGTGAAGACGGGGAAGGAAGAAGATCCGAGAGAACACGACAACCCGTGATAATGGGCGTCACCCCGTTCCACCGATCTATCCTCGAGGTCCGGTTGCCGAAACACTTCGACAAACCAACGGACATGAGGTACGACGGAACTCAAGACCCTCTAGAACACCTCACGGCCTTTGAGGCCAGGATGAATCTGGAGGGTGTGGGGGACGAGGTAAGATGCCGCGCCTTCCCGGTAACCCTAGCAGGGCCAGCGATCAGATGGTTTAACGGCCTCCCGCAAGGTTCCATCTACAGTTTTTCAGACATCAGTCGTGCATTCCTGGCCCAATTTACAACGCGGATCGCGAAGGCTAAGCACCCTATCAACCTTCTAGGGGTAACCCAGAGACAAGGAGAACCGACAAGGAAGTACTTAGATCGGTTCAACGATGAATGCTTGGAAATTGACGGCTTAACCGACTCGGTGGCCAGTCTTTGCCTAACAAAAAGCATGCAATTGACACCAAACTTAGAATATGAAACTAGACTCAACTAAAAAAAACTCTAAACCAACAAAAATAAAACAGTCCTAATCTAAGCAACAAGATAAGCCGTCAGTTGTCCAAACTCGAACAATCCCCGGCAACGGCGCCAAAAACTTGGTGCACGAAATTGCAATAACACTTTTGCAATCCCGCACAACTAACCAGCAAGTGCACTGGGTCGTCCAAGTAATACCTTGCGTGAGCAAGGGTCGATCCCACGGAGATTGTCGGCTTGAATCAAGCTATGGTTATCTTGTAAATCTTAGTCAGGATATCAGAAATTATCAGGATTGATTGTGAAAAGCAAAAGAACATGAAATGGTTACTTGTTTTGCAGTAATGGAGAATAGGTTGAGGTTTGGAGATGCCTCATCTTCTGAATCTCTGCTTTCCTACTGTCTTCTTCATCAAACACGCAAGTCTCCTTCCATGGCAAGCTGTGTGTAGGGTTTCACCGTTGTCAGTGGCTACCTCCCATCCTCTCATTGGAACGATTCCTAATGCCCTGTCACGGCACGGCATTCCATATGTCGGTTCTCAATCAGACCGGAGTAGAATCCAGTGATTCTTTTGGCGTCTGTCACTAACGCCCCGCCTTCAGGAGATTGAAGCACGTCACAGTCATTCAGTCATTGAATCCTACTCAGAATACCACAGACAAGGTTTAGACCTTCCGGATTCTCTTGCCGCCGCCATCAGTCTAGCTTATACCACGAAGATTCCGATAAAAGAATCCAAGAGATAACTACTTAATCTAAGGTAGAACAGAGGTGGTTGTCAGGCACATGTTCATAGTTGAGAATGATGATGATTGTCACTGATCATCACATTCATCCGGATTAAGAACAAGTATTATCTTAGAATGGAAGCAAGCATGATTGAATGAGAAACAGTAGTAATTGCATTAATCCATCAAGACACAGCAGAGCTCCTCACCCCCAACCATGGGGTTTAGAGACTCATGCTGTGGAAGAAAAGGTGTACAATGTCATAAGGTCGCATTCCGTTCTGATTACAAAGTCAAAAGGTCCTATAAGTAGTAAACTAGTATCCTAAGGTTTACAGAAATGAGTAAATGACAGAAAAATCCACTTCCGGGCCCACTTGGTGTGTGCTTGGGCTGAGCATTGAAGCTTTTATGTGTAGAGACGTTTTCTGGAGTTAAACGCCAGTTCTCATGCCAGTTTGGGCGTTTAACTCCAAGTTTTATGCCAGTTCCGGCGTTTAACGCTGGAATTTCTGAGGCCGGTTTGCTACGCAGGTTTGGGCCATCAAATCTAAGGCAAAGTATGGACTATTATATATTGCTGGAAAGCCCTGGATGTCTACTTTCCAACGCCGTTGAGAGCGCGCCAATTGGGCCTCTGTAGCTCCAGAAAATCCACTTCGAGTGCAGGGAGGTCAGAATCCAACAGCATCTGCAGTCCTTTTCATTCTCTGGATCAGATTTTTGCTCAGGACCCTCAATTTCAGTCAGAAAATACCTGAAATCACAGAAAAACACACAAACTCATAGTAAAGTCCAGAAAAGTGAATTTTAATTAAAAACTAATAAAAATATACTAAAAACTAACTAAAAGATACCAAAAACATACTAAAAACAATGCCAAAAAGCATACAAATTATCCGCTCATCACAACACCAAACTTAAATTGTTGCTTGTCCCCAAGCAACTGAAAATCAAAATAGGATAAAAAGAAGAGAATATACTATAGACTCCAAAACATCAAAGAAACATAGCTCCAATTAGATGAGCGGGACTAGTAGCTTTTTGCCTCCGAACAGTTTTGGCATCTCACTCTATCCCTTGAAGTTCAGAATGATTGGCATCTATAAGAACTCAGAACTCAGATAGTGTTATTGATTCTCCTAGTTAAGTATATTGATTCTTGAACATAGCTAGTGTATGAGTCTTGGCTGTGGCCCAAAGCACTCTGTCTTCCAGTATTACCACCGGATACATACATGCCACAGACACATAATTGGGTGAACCTTTTTAGATTGTGACTCAGCTTTGCTAAAGTCCCCAATTAGAGGTGTCCAGGGTTCTTAAGCACACTCTTTTGCCTTGGATCACAACTTTATTTCTTTCTTTTTTCTTTTTCTTTTCTTTCTCTTTTTTTTTTCGAAAAAAATTTTTTTTTTTAGCATTTTTTTTTCACTGCTTTTTCTTGCTTCAAGAATCACTTTGATGATTTTTCAGATCCTCAATAACAGTTCTCTTTTTCTTCATTCTTTCAAGAGCCAACAAATTTAACATTCTTAAAACAACAAATTCAAAAGACATATGCACTGTTCAAGCATTCATTCAGAAAACAAAAAGTATTGTCACCACATCAAACTAATTCAACTAGTTTCAGAGATAAATTTCGAAACCCTGTACTTCTTGTTCTTTTGTGATTAAAGCATTTTTCTTTTAAGAAAGGTGATGGATTCATAGGACATTCATAACTTTAAGGCATAACTTTAATTTTATTAATTATGAATTAAAAACAAGACTCAAAAATAGATATAGAATGAGACTAGAAAAACGAAAAATAAAAACAAAATAAAGGAAAATAAAAAACGAAAAACAGAGGCTCCTAATGATAGAGGTTTTCACAGAGTTAGGACTCAACAACCTTGATTTTGAGAAGTGGATGCTCCCTCAGCTTGAGAGGAGAGCTTTTGGCGTTTCAACTCTTGGAGTTCACGCCCCTGCTTCTCTTGTTCCTTCAGCAATTTGCAGAGCATGCAATTCTGATTCTGCTGTTCTTCCTTCAGTTGCTCCATAGTCTCTTGCAGCTTGTTAATAGATGCTTCTAGGCTGGACCAGTAGTCAATTCTTGGGAATTCAGGGAGGAATTCCTGCGCCCTCCTCTTGATGGAGTTGTCTTGCACTTGTCCTTCCATTGACTTCTTGGTGATTGGGTGTTCAATGGGTATGAACTCATCTACTCCCATCTTCACCCCAGCCTCTTTACAGAGCAAGGAAATCAAGCTTGGGTAAGCCAGTTTGGCCTCAGTGGAATTCTTATTTGCAATGGTGTAGATCTCACAAGCAATCACATGATGAACCTCCACTTCTTTTCCAAGCATAATGCAGTGAATCATCACTGCTCTCTTGATGGTGACCTCAGAACGGTTGCTAGTGGGCAATATGGAACGCCCAATAAAGTCTAGCCAACCTCTTGCAATTGGCTTGAGGTCTCCCCTCTTGAGTTGGTTTGGGACACCCTTTGAATTGGTTATCCACTTAGTCCCAGGGAGGCAGATGTCCTCTAGAACTTGATCCAAACCTTTATCTACTCTCACCATCCTCCTATTGAAGGAATCAGGATCATCTTGTAGTTGAGGTAGTTTGAAGATTTCTCTTATTTTGTCTAGATGGAAGTACATAACTTTCCCTCTGACCATGGTTCTGTGGGTATGGTAAGCGGTTCCAGTCATTCTTTGCTTATCTGTTAGCCACAAATTTGAGTAGAATTCCTGAACCATGTTCCTTCCAACCTTTGTCTCAGGATTGGTCAGAACTTCCCAACCTCTGTTTCGAATTTGCTCTTGGATCTCCGGATATTCATCTTCTTTCAGATCAAATTTAACTTCCGGGATCACTGACCTCAGACCCATTATTTTGTGATAATGGTCTTCATGTTCTTTGGTTAAGAACTTCTCTTCATTCCAAAGATTCTTTGGATTAGTCTCTTTCTTTCCTCTTGAGTTGGTTTGTTTTCCCTTGGGAGCCATGATCTTGATAGATCTTAGCTTAGTGATCACGGAAAAGCACACCGAACTTAGAGGTTTTGCTTGTCCTCAAGCAAAAAGAAAAGAAAGAAGAGAAGAGAGAGAGAGAGAGAGAGGAAATTCGAATGGTGTGAGGAAGGAGTGGTGAGGAACGTTCATTTATAGAGTGGGGGGAGGAGAATTTCGAAAACAAAAGAGAGATTTGAAAGAAAATTTGAAAAGATTTTGAAAAAAATTTGAGAAAAGGGTGAGTTTTTGAAGAAGATTTGAGATTATTTTGAAATAGATTTGAAGAATGGTTTTGATTTGTGAAGATTTGAAAGTGAATGATGAAAGGTTGAAGTGCATTTATGTAGAAGATTATGGGTAAAAAGAGGAAAGTTTGAAAAATTTGAGTTGAAAACAAAAATGTGGTCCCCCCTTTCCGGCGTTAAACGCCCAGAATGGCACCCATTCTGGCGTTTAACGCCCACTTGGCACCCTTTTTGGGCGTTTAACGCCCAGCCAGGTACCCTGGCTGGCGTTAAACGCCAGAAAACCTTCCTCACTGGGCGTTTTTCTGAACGCCCAGTGATGCTGCACACCTGGCGTTAAACGCCCAGAATGGTACCCATTCTGGCGTTTAACGCCCAAAATGGTACCATTACTGGCGTTAAACGCCCAGAATGGTACCCATTCTGGCGTTTAACGCCCAAAATGCACCTTACTGGCGTTTTTTCGCCAGTAAGCTCATTTTCTCTGCTTTTTGAGCTGAATCCTTCTGTAACTCTGTGAATTCCTTCATTTTTGATATTTGCCTCTGTAAGAACAAATCATATAACCTACTAATGACTGGGTTGCCTCCCAGTAAGCGCTTCTTTACTGTCTTTAGCTGGACTTTCACTGAGAATCACTCTAGTCTCAGTTTTGAGCACTCCTGCTCAAAGTTTCCTTCAAGATAATGTTTGATTCTCTGTCCATTAACAATGAACTTCTTATCAGAATCAATATCCTGAAGCTCAACATATCCATATGGTGACACTCCTGTAATCACATATGGACCCCCCCAACGGGATTTGAGTTTTCCTGGAAACAGTTTGAGCCTAGAGTTGAAGAGCAGAACTTTTTGTCCTGGCTCAAAGACTCTGGTTGACAATCTCTTGTCATGCCACTTCTTTGCCTTTTCCTTATAAATTTTTGCATTTTCAAAGGCATTGAGTCTGAACTCCTCTAGCTCATTTAGCTGGAGCAGTCTTTTCTCACCAGCTAACTGTGCATCCATGTTTAGGAATCTGGTTGCCCAGTAGGCTTTGTGTTCCAGTTCCACAGGCAAATGACAGGCCTTCCCATACACCAATTGGTATGGAGAGGTTCCTATAGGAGTCTTGAATGCTGTTCTGTATGCCCACAGAGCATCATCCAAGCTCTTTGCCCAATCCTTTCTTCGGGCTATCACAGTCCGTTCTAGGATTCTTTTTAGCTCTCTGTTAGAGACTTCAGCTTGCCCATTTGTCTGTGGATGATACGGAGTTGCCACTTTATGGCTGATTCCATATCTAACCATAGCAGAGTATAGCTGTTTATTGCAGAAATGAGTGCCCCCATCACTGATTAGTACTCTGGGAACACCAAATCTGCTGAAAATGTTCTTCTGGAGGAATTTCAGTACAGTCTTGGTATCATTAGTGGGTGTAGCAATTGCTTCTACCCACTTAGATACATAGTCTACTGCCACCAGAATGTAAGTGTTTGAGTATGATGGTGGGAATGGCCCCATGAAGTCAATTCCCCATACATCAAACAATTCTATCTCTAATATCCCTTGTTGAGGCATGGCATATCCGTGAGGCAAGTTACCAGCTCTTTGGCAACTGTCACAGTTACGCACAAACTCTCGGGAATCTTTGTAGAGAGTAGGCCAGTAGAAGCCGCACTGGAGGACTTTAGTGGCTGTTCGCTCACTTCCAAAATGTCCTCCATAATGTGATCCATGGCAGTGCCATAGGATCCTTTGTGTTTCTTCTCTGGGTACACACCTGCGGATCACTCCGTCAGCACATCTCTTAAAGAGATATGGTTCATCCCAAAGGTAGTACTTGGCATCTGAAATTAGTTTCTTTCTCTGCACATAACTGTACTCCTTGGGTATGAACCTCACAGCTTTATAGTTTGCAATATCTGCAAACCATGGAGCTTCCTGAATGGCAAAGAGTTGCTCATCTGGGAAAGTCTCAGAGATCTCAGTAGAAGGGAGGGACGTCCCAGCTACTGGTTCTATCCGGGACAGATGATCAGCCACTTGGTTCTCTGTCCCTTTTCTGTCTCTTATTTCTATATCAAACTCTTGCAGAAGCAACACCCATCTTATAAGCCTGGGTTTTGAATCCTGCTTTGTGAGTAAGTATTTAAGAGCAGCATGGTCAGTGTACACAATCACCTTTGATCCCACTAAGTAGGATCTAAACTTGTCAATGGCATAGACCACTGCAAGTAATTCTTTTTCTGTGGTTGTGTAATTCTTCTGTGCATCATTTAGAACACGGCTAGCATAATAAATGACATGCAGAAGTTTGTTATGCCTCTGTCCCAACACTGCACCAATGGCATGATCACTGGCATCACACATTAATTCAAATGGTAATGCCCAATCTGGTGCAGAGATGACTGGTGCTGTGACCAGTTTAGCTTTCAGGGTCTCAAATGCCTGCAAACACTGTGTCAAACACAAATGGCGTGTCAGCAGCTAACAGGTTACTCAAAGGTTTAGCAATTTTCGAAAAATCCTTGATAAACCTTCTATAGAATCCTGCATGCCCCAGAAAGCTTCTGATTGCCTTAACATTGGCAGGTGGTGGTAATTTTTCAATCACCTCTACCTTTGCCTTATCCACCTCTATTCCCTTGCTTGAAATTTTGTGTCCAAGGACAATTCCTTCAGTCACCATAAAGTGACATTTCTCCCAGTTTAAAACCAGGTTAGTCTCTTGGCATCTTTTCAGGACAAGTGATAGGTGGTTAAGACAGGAGCTAAATGAGTCTCCATACACTGAAAAGTCATCCATGAAGACTTCCAGAAATTTCTCTACCATATCTGAGAAGATAGAGAGCATGCACCTTTGAAAGGTTGCAGGTGCATTACACAGACCAAAAGGCATCCTTCTGTAGGCAAACACGCCAGAAGGGCAAGTAAATGCTGTTTTCTCTTGGTCCTGAGGATCTACTGCAATTTGGTTGTAGCCTGAATAGCCATCCAAAAAGCAGTAGTAGTCATGACCAGCTAGTCTTTCTAGCATTTGGTCTATGAATGGTAAAGGAAAATGATCCTTTCTGGTGGCTGTATTGAGTCTTCTGTAGTCAATACACATGCGCCACCCTGTGACTGTTCTTGTAGGAACCAGTTCATTTTTTTCATTATGAACCACTGTCATGCCTCCCTTTTTGGGAACAACTTGGACAGGGCTCACCCAGGGGCTATCAGAAATAGGATAAATAATCCCAGCCTCTAGTAATTTAGTGACCTCTTTCTGCACCACCTCCTTCATGGCAGGATTTAGCCTCCTCTGTGGTTGAACCACTGGTTTGGCATTATCCTCCAATAGGATCTTGTGCATGCATCTAGCTGGGCTAATGCCCTTGAGATCACTGATGGACCACCCAAGAGCTGTCTTGTGTGTCCTTAGCACTTTAATCAGTGCTTCCTCTTCCTGTGGATTTAAAGCTGAGCTTATAATCACTGGAAAAGTGTCACCCTCTCCTAGAAATGCATATTTCATGGATGATGGTAGTGGTTTGAGTTCAGGCTTAGGAGGCTTATCCTCCTCCTGAGGAATTTTCGAAAATTCCTTTGCCTCCTCTGGCTCTTCCTGATCAGTTTGAGCATCTTTGAAGATGTCCTCAAGCTCTGATTCTAGGCTTTCAGCCATATTGATCTCTTCTACCAGAGAGTCAATAATGTCAGTGTCCATACAGTCCTCTGGTGTGTCTGGATGCTGCATAGTTTTTACAGCATTCAACTTGAACTCATCCTCATTGACTCTCAGGGTTACTTCCCCTTTTTGTACATCAATGAGAGTTCGTCCAGTTGCTAGGAAGGGTCTTCCTAGAATAAGAGTTGCACTCTTGTGCTCCTCCATTTCCAGCACCACAAAGTCAGTTGGAAAGGCAAATGGCCCAACCTTTACAATCATGTCCTCTATTATGCCTGATGGGTGTTTAATGGAGCCATCAGCAAGTTGGAGGCATATCCTGGTTGGTTTGACTTCTCCAATCAACCCAAGCTTTCTGATAGTGGATGCAGGTATTAGATTGATGCTTGCTCCAAGATCACATAAAGCTGTCTTGGTGCAAGTGCCTTCTAATGTGCATGGTATCAGAAAGCTTCCAGGATCTTGAAGCTTTCTGGTAAGCTTTTTAGAATGACTGCACTGCATTCTTCAGTGAGAAACACTTTTTCAGTTTCTCTCCAATCCTTCTTATGACTTAAGATTTCCTTCATGAACTTAGCATAAGAAGGTATTTGCTCAAGTGCCTCTGCAAAAGGAATCTTTATTTCAAGAGTCCTTAAATAATCTGCAAAGCGGGCAAATTGCTTATCCTGTTCCGCCTTGCGGAGTTTCTGAGGATAAGGCATCTTGGCTTGATATTCTTCAACCTTAGATGCTGCAGGTTTATTCCTTACAGAAGTGGTTGAAGAAGCCTTGTTAGAGGGATTACTGTCAGCACTCTCAGGTGTTGATTTTCCCTTGGCGTTTGGACGCCAGGAATGGGTGGAAAATGGGCGTTTAACGCCAACTTTTCCCCTTTTCTGGCGTTGAACGCCAGAACTGGGCAAGGAATGGGCGTTTAACGCCAGCTTTCCTTCCCTTTCTGGCGTTTGAACGCCAATATTCCTCTCTGGGCTCTCACTGTCCTCAGAGGGATTTTGAACAGTGGTTTGGTTGTCCTCTGTCAATTGTTCCTTGTTTGACTTTTTGCTCTTTTGAGCAGTGTTATTCAAGGTCTTCCCACTCCTCAATTGAACTGCTTGACACTCCTCTGTTATCTGTTTAGATATTTGCTGTTTTGCTTGATTCAACTGTAGTTCTATGCTTTTATTAGCAACTTTAGTTTCATGGAGCATCTCTTTAAATTCTGCTAACTGTTCAGTCATCAGGAGCAATTGTTGATTAAGCTCATTCATCTGTTCTTGAGGATTAGGATCAGTGACTAATGCCATGACCTCCTCCTTTGGAACGAACTCATTGCTAGAATATAAGTATTGGTTTCTAGCAACAGTGTCTATAAGCTCTTGAGCTTCTTCAATTGTCTTCCTCATGTGTATAGATCCACCAGCTGAGTGGTCTAAAGACATCTGAGCTTTTTTGTAAGCCCATAGTAGAAAATGTCTAACTGTACCCACTCTGAAAACATTTCAGAGGGACATTTTCTTAGCATACCTCTATACCTCTCCCAGGCATTATAAAGGGATTCATTATCCTCTTGTTTAAAGCCTTGGATGTCCAGCCTTAGCTGTGTCATCCTTTTTGGAGGGTAAAAATGATTCAGGAATTTGTCTGATAACTGTTTCCATGTCTTTATGCTTGCTGTAGGTTGGTTATTTAACCACCTTTTAGCTTGATCTTTTACAGCAAATGGAAACAGTAATAGTCTGTAGACATCCTGATCTACCTCTTTATCATGTACTGTGTCAGCAATTTGTAAGAACTGTGCCAGAAACTCAGTAGGTTCTTCCTGTGGAAGACCGAAATACTGGCAATTTTGCTGCACTATGATAATGAGTTGAGGATTTAGCTCAAAGCTGCTTGCTTTGATGGGAGGTATACAGATGCTACTCCCATATGCAGCTGTAATGGGGTTAGCATAAGACCCCAGAGTCCTCTTGGACTGATTAATTCCACTTAAGTCCATAATGGACAGAAGGGATATGATGATGATTGCAAAGAGATAAATTTTGCTTATTTTTAATTAAATTTTTTTTTTTGAAATAGCCGAAAAAAAAAATACAATAAAATAAAACAAAAGGAAAATAAAAATAAAATTCGAAAATCAAATGGAAAATGAGATCAACGCAAATTGAGAACTGAATCAATTAGTAAAAAAAATATTTTGAAAACAGCAATTAAAAAGATATGATTGAAAAATTTTTATGAAAAAGATTTGATTCTTAAAAAGAGGAAAGAGAAAAACACAAAAAGACACCAAACTTAAAATTTTAGAAAATCAAACACTAATTTTTTTCGAAAATTTTAAAGGAAAAACACAAAGAGGACACCAAACTTAGAACTTTTGTGAATCAAAAAGGGACTAAGAACAAGAAAAGTTCGAAAGTTAAAAGAAGAAAAACAAAAAGCATGCAATTGACACCAAACTTAGAATATGAAACTAGACTCAACTAAAAAAAACTCTAAACCAACAAAAATAAAACAGTCCTAATCTAAGCAACAAGATAAGCCGTCAGTTGTCCAAACTCGAACAATCCCCGGCAACGGCGCCAAAAACTTGGTGCACGAAATTGCAATAACACTTTTGCAATCCCGCACAACTAACCAGCAAGTGCACTGGGTCGTCCAAGTAATACCTTGCGTGAGCAAGGGTCGATCCCACGGAGATTGTCGGCTTGAATCAAGCTATGGTTATCTTGTAAATCTTAGTCAGGATATCAGAAATTATCAGGATTGATTGTGAAAAGCAAAAGAACATGAAATGGTTACTTGTTTTGCAGTAATGGAGAATAGGTTGAGGTTTGGAGATGCCTCATCTTCTGAATCTCTGCTTTCCTACTGTCTTCTTCATCAAACACGCAAGTCTCCTTCCATGGCAAGCTGTGTGTAGGGTTTCACCGTTGTCAGTGGCTACCTCCCATCCTCTCATTGGAACGATTCCTAATGCCCTGTCACGGCACGGCATTCCATATGTCGGTTCTCAATCAGACCGGAGTAGAATCCAGTGATTCTTTTGGCGTCTGTCACTAACGCCCCGCCTTCAGGAGATTGAAGCACGTCACAGTCATTCAGTCATTGAATCCTACTCAGAATACCACAGACAAGGTTTAGACCTTCCGGATTCTCTTGAATGCCGCCATCAGTCTAGCTTATACCACGAAGATTTCGATAAAAGAATCCAAGAGATAACTACTTAATCTAAGGTAGAACAGAGGTGGTTGTCAGGCACATGTTCATAGTTGAGAATGATGATGATTGTCACTGATCATCACATTCATCCGGATTAAGAACAAGTATTATCTTAGAATGGAAGCAAGCATGATTGAATGAGAAACAGTAGTAATTGCATTAATCCATCAAGACACAGCAGAGCTCCTCACCCCAACCATGGGGTTTAGAGACTCATGCTGTGGAAGAAAAGGTGTACAATGTCATAAGGTCGCATTCCGTTCTGATTACAAAGTCAAAAGGTCCTATAAGTAGTAAACTAGTATCCTAAGGTTTACAGAAATGAGTAAATGACAGAAAAATCCACTTCCGGGCCCACTTGGTGTGTGCTTGGGCTGAGCATTGAAGCTTTTATGTGTAGAGACGTTTTCTGGAGTTAAACGCCAGTTCTCATGCCAGTTTGGGCGTTTAACTCCAAGTTTTATGCCAGTTCCGGCGTTTAACGCTGGAATTTCTGAGGCCGGTTTGCTACGCAGGTTTGGGCCATCAAATCTAAGGCAAAGTATAGACTATTATATATTGCTGGAAAGCCCTGGATGTCTACTTTCCAACGCCGTTGAGAGCGCGCCAATTGGGCTTTTGTAGCTCCAGAAAATCCACTTCGAGTGCAGGGAGGTCAGAATCCAACAGCATCTGCAGTCCTTTTCATTCTCTGGATCAGATTTTTGCTCAGGACCCTCAATTTCAGTCAGAAAATACCTGAAATCACAGAAAAACACACAAACTCATAGTAAAGTACAGAAAAGTGAATTTTAATTAAAAACTAATAAAAATATACTAAAAACTAACTAAAAGATACCAAAAATATACTAAAAACAATGCCAAAAAGCATACAAATTATCCGCTCATCAGTGTTCGACGCACTAGGGCTGAAGGATGCCGACCTGACGACTCACCAGCACGGGGTTATCAGGTTAGGCGACCACTTCATCAAACCGGACGGAGTCATTTCCCTACCGATCTCGGTGGGACAGATGCAAGGCCGAAGATCGGCGATGGCCGAGTTCGTAATTCTCCGAGACTCCACAGCCTACAACATCATCTTGGGAAGAAAAACAATCAATGATTTTGAAGCCATAATCAACACCAAGCTGCTAGTTATGAAGTTTGTCACCGATGATGGATCCATAGGGACCATAAGAGGAGACCTCGAGACGGCGGTCGCTTGTGACAACGCCAGCCTTTCTCTTAGAAAGAAGTCCAAGGAAACATCCGGCGTATTCCTAGCCGACCTTGATGCCAGAGTAGAGGACAAGCCGAGGCCGGAACCAGAAGGGGACCTGGAGAAGATTAGAATCGGTGACGAAGGGGAAAAGTTCACATTCATTAACAAGAACCTACCGCAGGAGCTAAAGGAGCCTTTGATTGAAATGATAAGGGCCAACAGGGACTTGTTCGCCTGGACACCAGCCGACATGCCGGGCATAGATCCAAAAATCATCTCACACCATCTAGCCGTCAAGCCGGAAGCACGCCCAGTAGCTCAACGGAGGAGAAAGATGTCGGCGGAAAGGGCAGAGGAGGTAGCCAAGCAAACGGCCGGCCTCCTAGAAGCAGGCTTCATACGGGAAGTGGACTACTCGACGTGGCTCTCAAATGTGGTATTGGTGAAAAAACACACTGGCAAGTGGAGAATGTGCGTGGACTACTCTGACCTTAACAAAGCATGCCCCAAAGATTGCTTCCCCCTCCCCAACATAGATGCACTCGTCGACGCCGCGGCGGGATACCGGTATCTGAGTTTCATGGACGCCTACTCCGGTTACAATCAGATACCGATGCACCGACCAGACGAAGACAAAACGGCGTTCATAACGCCAGGAGGAACTTTCTGCTATAAGGTAATGCCATTCGGCTTGAAAAATGCGGGGGCGACATATCAAAGGCTGATGAACAGGATATTCCACGACCTCATAGGGAAAACAGTTGAAGTTTACGTGGACGACATCTTGGCAAAAACAACACGACCCGACGACCTCTTAAACGACCTGGCAAGTGTATTTGCGTCCCTCCGTCAACACGGTATGAGGCTGAACCCCCTCAAGTGCGCCTTCGCCATGGAAGCCGGCAAGTTCCTGGGGTTTATGATAACTCAGAGAGGGGTAGAAGCTAACCCGGAGAAATGCCAGGCAATACTCCAGATGAAGAGCCCGGGTTGTATCAAGGACGTCCAGAGGTTGGCAGGACGGCTGACCTCGCTTTCCCGGTTTCTCGGAGCCTCGGCGACGAAGGCCGTGCCATTTTTTAACCTCATGAAGAAAGGGATGGCGTTTGAGTGGACACCCGCTTGCGAAGAAGCCTTTCAACACTTCAAAGAAATCCTGGCGGCACCTCCCGTTCTCGGGAAGCCAAGGGACGGGGAACCACTATACCTATACCTCGCTATAACAAGCGAAGCCCTGGCCGCAGTACTGGTACGGGAGGACGGGAGAGCCCAACAGCCAGTCTACTTCATAAGCAGGGCCCTGCAAGGAGCAGAATTAAGATATAGCAAGTTGGAAAAACTAGCCTTAGCACTCCTAACTTCCTCAAGAAGGTTAAAACAATACTTCCAAAGTCACCAAGTTGTCGTCAGAACGGACCAAGGGATCCGGCAAGTTCTCCAGAAACCCGACCTGGCGGGAAGAATGATGACTTGGTCCATCGAACTCTCTCAATATGACATACGATACAAGCCCCGACAAGCCATCAAGGCGCAGGCCATGGCGGATTTTTTGGTTGAAGTAACAGGAGACCCAGGCGAAGACATGGGTACACGGTGGAAGCTCCATGTGGACGGAGCCTCTAACCAGACCTTCGGAGGTGCCGGGATCATCCTGGAAAGCCCGATTGGGGTTGTATACGAACAGTCGGTTAGATTCGAGTTTCCCATCTCGAACAACCAAGCAGAATACGAAGCCCTCATAGGGGGCTTGGCCCTAGCGGCAGAGGTCGGCGCGAGAAGACTGGAAGTATGCAGCGATTCCTAAGTCGTCACTTCCCAAGTAAACGGCAGCTACCAAGCCAAGGACCCCCTGCTACAGAAGTACTTGGAAAAGGTTAAAAGCTTGAGCCAAAAGTTCGAAGAAGTCACGGTCCAACACGTACCCAGAGAAAGGAACACACGGGCAGACCTTCTATCAAAGTTGGCCAGCACAAAGCCAGGAGAGGGGAACCGGTCTCTCATCCAAGGCATGACAAGAGAACCAGCAATTGCACTACACATGACAACCCTAAGTTCTTCATGGCTAGACCCCATCACCAACTTCCTAGAACACGGCCAAGTCCCTGGTGATGAAAAGGATGCGGCGAAATTAAGAAGAGTAGCGGCCAAATACGCCATCATCCAAGGACAGCTGTTCAGGAAAGGGCTCAGCCAACCCCTACTAAAGTGCCTGCACCCCGACCAGACGGACTACGTCCTCAGAGAAGTCCACGAGGGCTGCTGTGGGCATCACATCGGAGGCAAAGCCCTAGCAAGAAAACTAATCCGAGCCGGGTACTACTGGCCGTCGATGGTGGCAGATTCCAAAGAGTTTGTCAAAAAGTGCGTAAAGTGCCAACAGAACGCCAACTTTGCCAGGGCGCCGGCCTCCGAGTTAAGTCTGCTAACGACCTCCCGGCCATTCGCTCAGTGGGGAGTCGACCTCTTGGGGCCTTTCCCGGTCGGCCCTGGGCAAGTCAAGTATCTCATAGTCGCAATTGATTACTATACCAAATGGATAGAAGCTGAGCCCCTAGCTAGCATATCCTCGGCCAACTGCAGGAAATTCATGTGGAGGCAGGTGATAACGCGGTTCGGGATACCGGAGGTCGTCATCTCGGACAACGGCACACAGTTTACCGACAAAAAGTTCACGGAGTTTCTCAGCGGCCTGGGTGTAAGACAAAGGTTCTCTTCGGTAGAACACCCTCAGACGAACGGACAAGTGGAGTCCGCCAACAAGGTTATCCTTTCAGGGCTGAAAAAGAGGTTGGACAATAAAAAGGGTGCGTGGGCCGATGAACTAGCGGCGGTTCTCTGGTCCTACCGAACAACCGAACAGTCATCCACTAAGGAAACTCCTTTCCGACTAACGTACGGTGTGGACGCGGTAATACCTGTGGAGATCGGGGAACCAAGTCCGCGGTTGCTCCTGAAAGGAGTGGAAGAAACCGTAGAAAAGGACCTGATTGATGAAGTCAGGGAGATGGCCCATTTGACAGAAACGGCGCCAAAACAAAGGGTGGCTCTGCGCTACAACACCAAAGTGCTCAAGAGGGAATTCGAGCCAAACGATCTCGTCCTGAGGCGAAATGATATCGGCCTGCCGACCCCTGGAGAAGGCAAGCTAGCGACTAACTGGGAAGGCCCATACAGAGTCAGGAAAGCGATGGGAAAAGGAGCGTTCAAGCTAGAAAGACTTGACGGCAGAGAGGTCCCGAGAACATGGAATGCGGACAACCTAAGAAGATTCTACTCCTAGAAGAAGGGCCGACAAACCGACCAGGCTAGCTAAGTAGTTAATTTGCAAATTTAACTTTTGAACTTCTCATAGCGACTTACGAGTCCTTTAATACAACTACCGAATAAAATAGACTTGTGCATATTTTCTCTCCTATCTTGTCACTTAATTTTCCAGATAAAACACCACGTCCAACAACGGCGCGCGTTCCCGGGACTGATCACCCCGGGAACCCGTCAACCACAATCGTAACGACTACGCAAAAGGCCGTAGGCCATTGATATAAGCGACGACGATAAACCAAAAACGGTTAAAAGAAACGGAAATACAACCAAACAAATGAGGAGAAGTTCATCACGACAACACGAGCAAACGATAAAACGGTTGTTGATAACGAGCCAAGATAAAACGGCAAAACGTCAAAAAACGTCAAATTGTTCGCGAGCCAAAAACGGCTAAAACTAAAATAGTTTACAAGTCAAAACAAAACGGCTAAAACTGTAAAAAGAGGACTCATTTCTGAGGGACATCGACAACTTTGCCATCCTGAATAACCTTGCGGACACCAATCGCCGACGTGTCGAATTCAGGGGCAACAATTTTAATTTGAGCTTTGAGGGCATCCTCGGTAGCCAGGATGGCACCCTTGCCCTGTTTGATGACGTCTTTATACTTCGCCTTCCATGTCGACAGCTCGGCCTCCACGGCCCGCTTCTCTTCCTCAACTTCGGCCACACGCTTTTGCGCCGCGCCGACCTGACCTTCCAGAGCCATTTCACGCTCGACCAAGCGTTCAATCGTCGCGTCCGACTCTTTCTGTTTCTTCTCGGCAGCTGTTGCCTTTTGTTCGGCGGCGGTAGCTCTCTGCTCGGCAGTGGTGGCTTTCTTCTCGGCAGCATCCAACTTTTCTGAAGATTGGGTCAACTGTTCCCGGAGAGTTTCCACTTCGCTTTTCAACTCATTATTGGCCTTCCCACTAGCTTCCAACCTCCTGCGGAGGGACTCCATCCCGGACAGCTCAAACTCAGCCTTCCGGGCTATCACGGCACCTCGCAGAAGTGTTCGGTACATCCACCTCGCTTGCCTGGCAAGAGAAGACTCGTGGAAGTACTCCTCAGTGTCAGGGACCAGTTGGGTATCTATGAAGTTGCTCGCATCGAAATTCCTCTCCATGACAGTAAGGGCTCCCTCAGGGCTAGACGACGCCGTGGAGGCCTTCTTTCTCTTTTTCGGGTTAGAAACCTCTTCCACCTCAACATCCGGGTTGGGCTCGGAACCCCCAGTTCCGATCACCTCGCGGGGAGGGGAGACATGGGCCGCCTTACCACCTTCAACCATGGCGCCCTGAGCCGAGGTACCGATCTCGCCGGTTGCGGCCCTCTTCTCGGGAACATCCTGGCCCTCCGGAGGAGCGTCAGGCCCCTCGGGGGCAGGTTGCTCGTCGCCCTCCTCGTCATCACCGCCACCAAGGAAGGTTTGAAACAAGTCGGGAAGACCCGTCACCGACGCAGACATATCCACTGCAGGAAAACAAAGAAAGTCGGTTAATCGTGACACAATATCAATAAAAGGAAAAAAGGTAAAGGGAAAAGTAAAGAGCTCCTCACGAATATAATTACGGCCGGACTCCCGGTCACCCATGAGGAGGTGGGGATTTACTGGGTTCTTCCCAAAAACTGCCATTAGCACCTCGGCAATCTGCCTATCTACCGCCGACATGCCTCTATAAGTTACCTTAATAAAACTATTGGCCCCTGCCCCGAAACTCCAATAAGTCGGGATGAGCCGTACTCCTTCCAAAGACAACCAGAAGGGGTGATGATCTTTGGCCGGGCGGACCTTAAAATATTTGTCCTTAAACCCGTGATAAGAATCTTCAAACAAACCAAAGATCTTCCGACCCTGGGCAGACCGGAAGGACATGAACCCTTTTTTGTGCTTCCCCTCCTTGGAAGGGTTTGTGAGGGTAAAGAAGAAGAGGAAGACATCCACGGACACCGACAGTTCGAGATATTCACAGACCATCTCGAAACAGCGGATTGAGGCCCAACTGTTCGGATGCAACTGCGACGGTGACACGGAAATCCGATTTAAAAGCCCCATTTGAAAGGCTGAAAACGGAATACGAACTCCGACTTGAGTGAACATGGCTTTGTAGAACCAAATCCAGTCGGCGACCTGGCGGGGCTGGAAGTTGATTTCATACAATCGCTCGTGAGGAGCCGGGACGAAAACGTCGTAATTGGCTTCCTCGTCAGTCCCACCGCACAAGTACCCGGCTTGTCGGAACTCGGTGAGCTCCTCCTCGCCCATTTGATTGGGTGAATCCCGTACGTCGGAGACGACCCAAGCATATTGATCGTACGCCGCAGGGTTAACGGATGCCCGGAAGACCGTGCGAGCCATACCTACATGGGGGGACCATCCAGTTAGTCTAAGAGATCGGTTGCTCAGACCGAACACAAACACCACCCCCCACGACTTCCCGACTAAGGCCAATCAAGACTAAGTGGCGAAAAGAACGAGAAAAAAGCCTACCCTGGAATGGTACTTTCCCCCCTAACACGTCTACTCGCAACTAAAAGGCTACACAGTAACATCAAAGAACCAAGCAACAAGCAACAAGCATGCAAAAATAATGCATAAAAGGGGAAGGATTCGAAAGTTACCTGAATTGATAAAAAGGGGATGAAGTTGCGAGTCTGTGAAGATGTAAGAAAGACGAACGGTGGCACCACTGCAACACCTTGAAATCTTGTAGCAAGGAAGAAGAAAGGAAAAATAGGGAGTGTGAAAAAGTATGGAAGCGTCGAAGCCGATCGTTTTAAAAACTGCTTCCAAAGCGCGAAACACCTAGGGGCAAAATGGTCTTTTCAAACGGGGTTTTCTCACCCCATTATGAGCATTCAATGCTCGGCGCAGGAAACAAAGCGATGAAACGGTTGTTTGGGCAACCAAGGGACACGCGCGTTGGGGGCACATCCTTCCCACGAGCGGCCGGCCAAACGAAGTGCGAGACGACACGCCCTTGGTAGCTCCCACGACTACCATTGGCGCGTGGGGGCACTGTTACGGCCCGGCCTAAAATCAGCGCGGGTCGACCTGATCCCAGCAATACCCGACCCGGACACGCACCCTCCGACCGACCCGGACACGCGTCCTGTACGGCACATACGCGGCTGTAGGACAACGTCCTTGGGAATATGGGCCTGTCCCATGAGGGGCCCACTACTGACATGTATATAAAGGGAAGATTGGCTCTTCCCACGAGGTACGTCATATCCTTTCACCTCGTTATTCTGCTCGCCTGCACATCACTGACTTAAGCGTCGGAGTGTCTTTGCAGGTGGCACCCCCCCTCGTCCATTCACCAGTACAAGTGCTCGCCAGCTCGGCAAACCCGCAATCAGCGCGACCAAGGCTAAGGTGTCCTCACCTATCCACCCCTTCACTTGCACACCCGACCTGTCCGGAACCCGACAACCGAACAGTAATGCTAGAGAGAAAAAAGGCTCAAAACTTGTCTTATTTAGCATTCATTAATTCTAGTAACAATTAATGAATGTTAAATAAGGCAAGTTCTAATTCCAACTTTCAGCTTCCCAGTTCCAACTCTGGTTTTGCAAAAAGATTAGTCTTTGCCGAAAATTCTACCATGCCTCCTCCAAGGAGTTTCAGCCCATCTTCTCAGAACATGCATAAGCATAAACTCCTTTTTGCATTCTAAATCAGGGTATCAGAAAGAAAAGATTACTGCATCAACGTTATGCATTATTTTATTTTTAGAATAATAAAAATTATAGTATAACGAGTAGTAATATCAATTATTAATAAAAAGTTAAATTTTATTTTAAATCAACATTACAAGTTAAATATTATTATAGTATCAACATTGTTTACATTAATAAATTTTGATATTTTTATTTTATTAGAAATTTAAGATTTTATTTTGTTGTATTATATTATTTGATTGTACTGAAAATAATACCAAAAATAATTAATCTTGAGACTTTTGAGAGATAAATATTATTGAAAGATAAATTAATCTTTTAAAATATTACAAAATAATTTATAAGTTGTAATTGTTGTTGTATAATTTAAATAAAAAATCAGTTTTTTAAAAAGAAAAATCAGTTTTTAGATTAAAAAAATAATTTTTAAATAAAAATAAAATTTTTATGAACAAAAATTATTTTTTTTCATGTAAAAGGTAATTATTTTTTTAAAATTGACCTTTTATTTAAAATTAAATTGATTTATTAATCTAAACAATTTTTTTAACGAAAATTATATTTATTTTTTTAGTTAACTTTAGCTATATGTAATATTAATTAATAAATTTAAAAATAAAATAAATATATTTTTAGTTTTAATTTAATATAAATACTATTATATAATTTTTTTATTAAAATTTTTGTCCTTCCAAAAATTTCTTTCAAGTTCCACACGCTTTTAAGATTTAAGAACGAGCTAAAGGTGTGTGTAACCTTAAGCTACGTGCGTATTTTTCTTCTTCTGTCTTGTTTTCTGAGGTGTGCATCTAAAGATCAGGATTGTTTGTTTTTGTTGTTAAAGGTATATACAAGGAATTCACTCCTCACATTTCTATGGTATTTTCGGGAATTGAAATAGAAAGAGAGAGAGAGAGAGAGTTGCATTGGGTCCCACTTGGTGAGCCTCAGCTTTTCCAGAAGCAGAAGGATTATATTTTAACATTATACTCCAGAAGAATAATCAACACGGTTGTGAACTACTGAACTTGTGATAATGACAAAATATAAAATAAACTAGACTTGGTTTGTTACAGGAGTCAAGCGGAATATGATTTGATTGGCCTTTAAAGGTACAATATTAGTCTTTGTCTCAATTACTACGATGCTTCCTTCCTCCAAAAGAGACTTTCAATCCAACTTCTCAGAATATGACAAGTCTCGATAGCTTTTCTATATATTTCTTCTCTGCACACAGTCACTTCCACTCTTTCACTTCAACTTCTTACCTTTGTTTTCATTTACAAAAGTGCTTGTTATCTTCTACTTCGTCAATGGAGTGCAGGAGCATCCAAAGCATGTCATCAAGCAGCACAAGACCCAAATATGACGTGTTTGTGAGCTTCAGAGGTGAGGACGTACGCAACACCTTTGCTGATCATCTCTTTGCCGCTTTCCGTAGAAACGGAATACTTGCATTCAGGGACGATAGGAATCTGTTGCAAGGACAGCACATCTCCACTGAGCTGGTGCAAGCAATTGAAGGATCTCAGGTTCTCATTGTCATCTTCTCCAAGAACTATGCTACCTCTTCATGGTGCTTGCAGGAACTCGCTAAGATGCTTGATTGCAGCAATTTGATAACAGAACCAAATCTGTTGCCTATTTTCTACGATGTGAGTCCGTCTGAGGTGCGTAAACAGACCGGAAACTATGGGAAAGCGTTGGCTGAGCATGAAGAAAGATTCAAAGATAACTCAAAGATGGTGCAACAATGGAGGGAATCTCTGCTGCAAGTCGCCAATCTCTCTGGTTGGGATATACAAAATAAGTAAGTAATCTTTCCTAAATTCCATTACTATCTATACATGAATAAGTTGATTAAACAAAATCACCTTGTATTGCTCTCGTTTTCTCTTTGTTTTAGGTTGTCTTATATAAGAAAATGAGCTTACAAGTTCATTTTCTCTTTGTTCTTTCAGGCAGGAGAATGGAGAGATTGAAAAAATTGTTAAAAGGGTGAGAAGCAAACTAGGTTGCAATTTGTCAAGTGTGGATGGGTTGGTTGGGATGCAATCTCGTGTGGAAGAATTGGAAAACCTGATTGATTTCAACTCCGATAATGAAGTTCGGGTTGTAGGCGTTTGTGGCATGGGTGGGATAGGAAAGTCAACACTTGCTAGGGTCGTGTATGGTAGAAACCTTCATAAATTTGGTGCTCATTGTTTTGTTGATGATATAAGCAAAGTTTTTCGTGATGCGGGTGGTCTATCTTCTCTACAAAAGCAACTTGTTTGTCAAATTACAAATGGAGAGATCCAAGATATATACAATCATTACGAAGCTAAGAGTTTGATAAAAACTATGCTACGCTGTCAAAAGGCTCTGATTGTTCTAGATAATGCCGAAGAAGTTGAACAGTTAGAGAACCTTGGCGTGACTCGTGATTGTCTATTCCCAGGAAGCAGAATTGTAGTAACTTCTAGAGATCAACATGTCTTGAACTCTTTTGGGCTAGATCAAACATACAAAGTTCAACTCTTGAATGAGGATGAAGCTCATCAATTGTTTTGTGAAAAAGCTTTTGATGATAATATAATTATGAGTTGTGACGAGATTAGCAGAGAGTACAAAAAGTTGACGGATCTTGCACTTAAATATGCTCAAGGCCTTCCCTTGGCAATTAAAGTTTTGGGGTCATATCTACGCGGTCGAGATATCTCTGTATGGAGAAGTGCCTTGGATAGACTGAAAGATAATCCAAAGAAGGAAATCGCAGATGTGCTTCAACTTAGTTTTGATGGATTAGAACCCCTCGAAAAGGAAATATTTTTGGACATTGCTTGTTTCTTTAACCACAAAGACAAATGGTTTGTAGAAGACATGTGGTACTGCCGTGGTCGTCATCCAAAGATTGGAATAAGTGTACTCATCGATAAATCATTAATAACAATTGATGAAGGCCAAATTAGAATGCATGACCTGTTGCAAGAGTTAGGCATGAGAATAGTTCGGCAAAGTGCTCCAAATGAGCCATGGAAGTGGAGTAGGATATGGTGCAAAGAGGATTTTCAATGTATTATGTTTGGAAATACGGTATGCAGTTTTAAAATTTTTTTAATTTTATAGAGTTAATTGGTAATTGAAGTAATCTAATATTTTTGTGGCTTTTTGGTATTTAGGTAATTGATGATGTTAAGGCCGTGCAATTGATGGGACCATATGAAGAAAGAATTACGACATTAAGAGCAGAAACATTATCAAGAATGAGACGACTTGAATTTCTCAAAATAAGAATGGTTGGTTTTTCTGGAAGTATTAGTAGCATTTCTAGCGAACTGCGATATCTTGAGTGGCATAATTATCCGTTTACGTATTTTCCATCGTGTTGTAAGCTATCCAAGCTTTTGAAATTAGTCTTGCAAAGGAGCAACATGAAGCAACTATGGGATGGCACAATGGTACTACTAATAAATAAAATAAGCTTCAGTTATTTTGATGTTATCAAACAAATAAGTGAAAGTGTAATTAATGATGTTTGTTTTTTCTAACTGTGCAACAGTGTCTGGACAATTTGAAGGAATTGGATCTCTCTGACTCCGAAAATCTTGTGAAGCCTCCAAACCTTAGCCAGGCTCCAAATCTTGAGCGGCTGTTCCTTAGAGGATGTAGAAAGCTTAAGCACATACATCCATCAACTGGAGACCTAAGAAAACTTGTTGAGTTAGATTTGAGTGACTGCACAAGTTTAATGAGTTTTCCCATCACTGTATTCGGTATATCTTCACTAAAAGAGGTTGATCTGAGGGGGTGCTCAAGATTATTTGGTGGGAAAGAGTTAGAAAATGGAAGTGAGAGTAGTATCCAATGCCAATCGACAGTATGGTCCACTTTTAAAAGGCTTAAGCTTAGGTTACCATTCCATTTCTTCAATTATTCTAAAAGTAGATACAACCATGTGTTCCATCTGTGGAGGCTTTCTCTGGCTCGCTTAAGCTGCGTGTATTATCTTAACCTAAGTTATTGTAATCTGCATACTATCCCTGAGGCCATATCATCCTTACATTATTTACAGATCTTATATTTCAAGGGAAACAATATAGTTAGAGTACCTGATTTCATAAACAAGCTTCCCAGACTGAGAGTGTTGGTGTTAGATAACTGCAAACGGCTAATGTATGTAGATGAGTTCCCATTACCATTACCCTATCCAGCGGCAGAGCGAACAAAACTTGTGAACATCAGACAATTGAGTATGTTGAACTGCCCGAAAATAGTAGAGAAGGAAAGGTTGAGTGGAATGGGTAGTTCATGGATGAGAGAGTACATTAAGGTGCGTGCGTATTGTTGTTGCCATTATTGCTGCTCTTGTTTATCTAATGATTAGGGTTGTTTGTGTTTTGTGGTTACAGGTACACAATGAATCCACTGAAAGCCTTGGTATTGTAATACCAGGGAGTGGAGTTCCAATTCCAAGGTGGTTTAAGGATCAGAATAAGGGGGCGGATAATTCAATAATGTGGATAGAATCATTTCCGAATGCCAATGACAACAATTGGATTGGCATTGCCCTTTGTACCGAGATTGTTGTCCAATTGGATAGAATCATTTCCATTAACCTCTACTTTTACGACCAAACAGGAATAGGCAACCGAGTGTACTATGCTGATTGCCTTGAAATGGAGGAGGTGAGGGGCGAATTGGTTCAGCTCTGCCTATTCTATTTTTCTCGCCAACTACTCATTCAGGATGGAAAGCAGCATGATCTTGATGGATCCCGCTTTGAATTCAAAGTAGATTACCAAAGCTATGTCGATAATGAGCGTTTGGAAGTGAAGAAGTGGGGAATGCGTGTGGTACTGAAACAGGATTTGGAGTAACCCAACTCTGGAAGATATTGATTTGGTTTGAATATTGCCCAATTCTCAGGTATTCTTTCATCGTCTCAATGTCCAATCTTTTCCAACCTTTGACATTCACATCACCAAATTAAACATCGTTTTTATGTTTTCTTTTCCCATTCACGTAATCATTTTTTTTCATGGTCTGTATGTCATTTTGAAATATAAACGGTTTATCTACAACTTCTCTATTTTTCTTTTCTTATCAACGCTATTTTTCCATTCCAAACCGAACGCACACTAGGCTTCTAGTGGATTCTGCCGGAGTGCAAACACGAGGCTTTTCTTCCCATGTTCTATATTTCTGCTATTGTTACTGTTATTCTCACTCTATGCTGCTATATTATTCGAGTATGAAGCTTGAAGCTTGGCTGAAATTGTCTAATCTATGTCCTTGTTGCAGAGAAGAGGATTGAGATATGTTGAGGGTGATTCATAATTATTATGAGTAACTGGAACTCATCATAGAAGAACTTGTTGGTGTTCATGCTACCATGTTGCTGAAATGCACTTGCCTTTCTTGGAAAATTTGATATAAATGGTGATATCCATGTTTCAAAATAAAGTAGCGTTCTTTATTTATGTTTTTTTTTTTTAAATAAAGGAGCTCAACACAATAGAGTGGAGCAAACGTAAAAACAAGCAAATGAACAACACCTAAAGCAAACACAACATAAAGAAGCTCTCCATGTCATCTCCAGCATAGCCATCAACAACACGAAGAGCACACACCTTCCCACTCTTTAACGCTAAGCAAGGACATATTGATGATTTCTTTGACACCTCTGCTTTCATTCTGAAATATCCTTCTATTTCTTTCTATCTAAATGTTCCAGATGACGGCACAGAAGCACCTCAACCGCTGCTTACGATCCCTCTTCCTACGCGGTTCTTCTGTCCATCTTAGAAAGTGGTCCTTAATCAGTTTCGGTAGAGATCATAGTCGGCCAAACACAGATATCCAAGCATTCCACACCTGCCAGACAAAGTCGCATCCAAGAAACAAGTGATGGACCTGCTCAACATTCCTGTTGCATAAGACACACCTCGTATCCTCCTTGATGGTTTCAGTGGCTAAGAGAAGGGGGGGTTATGGAATTTGGTGGGGCCCATAAAATTTAAATTCTGTGTTCCCTCCCCCTAGACCACAGCTCTTCCATTGTGCCATTTATTTTTATCTCGTCCAAACCTACGAGCAAGACAGAACAGAGTCACAAATTCACAGATTTTCAATAAAACTCAAATCAAACATTCCCAAACTTTTTCTCAATTTGGTCTTCAGATTTTACAAATTGAATATCAATAGTACCCTTTTGCACATGTTCCCTAATGAAATGATATTTTATCTCAATGTGCTTAGTTCTTGAGTGCAGAACAGGATTTTTTGAAATGTTTATAGCACTCATATTATCACAAAATAAGGGTATACTATTGATTTTTAATTTGTAATCTTCCAATTGTGTTTTTAACCAAATTAATTGTGAGCAACAAGCAGATGCGGAAACATATTCGGCTTCAGCAGTGGATAGAGCCACTGTGGCTTGTTTCTTGCTTGACCACATGTTGAGTGAGCTTCCAAGGAAGCAACACATGCCGGAGGTGCTCCTCCTATCCACCCGGTCTCCCGCATAATCTGCATCACAAAACCCTACTGCACAAAAGTCATCAGATTTAGGATACCATAATCCATAATTACAAGTTCCCTTAATGTATCTAATGATGCGTTTAACAGCCGTAAGGTGGGATTCTTTTGGATGTGATTAAAACCTTGAACATACACCCACACTTTGGACTATATCCGGTCTAGAGGAGGTAAGGTACATGAGTGAACCTATCATTCCTCTATACCTTGTTTCGTCCACATCTTGGCCATCATCATCTTTTTCAAGTTTAGTATTGGGATGCATAGGAGTGCCCATTGATTTGGAATTTTCTAGGCCAAACTTTTTGATAAGTTCTTTTGCATACTTTCCTTGGTGAATAAAAGTACCACTAGGAGTTTGCTTAATTTGGAGGCCAAGTAAGCTCTCCCATTAAACTCATCTCAAACTCACTAGTCATGAGTTTTCCAAACTCTTCACACAAGGAAACATTGGCCGAACCAAATACAATGTCATCAACATAAACTTGAACAAGAAGAATATCATCATTAGATGCTTTAATGAATAAGGTAGTGTCGGTGGTTCCCCTTTGAAAATGATTTTCCAACAAGAAGGCACTAAGCCTTTCATACCAAGCTCTTGGAGCTTGTCTAAGACCATAAAGAGCCTTAGTTAATTTAAAAATATGATTTGGAAATTCTTTATGTTCAAAACCGGGGGGTTGAGCCACATACACTTCCCTATCAATAAAACCATTAAGGAAAGCACACTTAACATCCATTTGAAACATTTTGAAACCCTTATGGGCAGCATAGGCAAGAAGCAACCTAATTGCTTCTATTCTAGCTACCGGAGCAAAAGACTCATCAAAATCAATACCCTCTTCTTGATCGTAACCTTGGGCTACTAATCTAGCCTTGTTACGAACAACTTGTCCATCCTCACCAAGTTTATTCTTAAAAACCCACTTAGTACCCGTTACCTTCTTACCATCCGGATGAGGTACTAGTGTCCAAACCTTATTCTTGTCAAATTGAGCAAGCTCCTCTTGCATTGCTTTGACCCATGATGGATCCTCAAGAGCTTGTTTGACATTGTTGGGCTCTATTTGTGACAAGAGGGCAAGATTGCTAGGTTCGGTTGGCCTTTTGGTGGATGATCTTGTTGTTACTCCTTGAGAGGGATCACCAATGATGAAGTCATGAGGATAACCCTTCATAGACTTCCATTCTCTAGGCTTTCGAACAGGTGTTGAGCTTTGATGAACTTCTGGTGGTCTCACTGTTTCAGTTTCTCGTCCCTGCTCAGGAGACAAATCAGAAGTTTCTCCTTCAATCTGACGAGACAAAACTGGACTGGCAGATTCTTCATTCTGGACAGATTTGTGATTTTCTTTGCTTGTTTCAGCTCCTTCTCCATCTGAATCATTATCTATCATAGCACTGGGAATTAAGTTAGAATCACAAAAAGTAACATGTATGGATTCCTCTATTGTCCTATGTTCCTTGAGATAAACTCTATAAGCCTTGCTTGTGGTGGAATATCCAACAAACATTCCTTCATAGGATTTTGGATCAAATTTTCCAAGATTTTCTTTATTATTAAGTACAAAGCATTTGCATCCAAAAACATGAAAGTATTTAAGATTTGGAGGGGTTCCTTTCCATAGCTCATAAGGAGTTTTCTTTAACCCTTTCCTAATGATTGTTCTATTCAAAATATAACATGCTGTGTTCACAGCTTCAGCCCACAAAAATTTAGGAATTTCATTCTCACATAGCATGGCCCTAGTCATTTCTTGAAGGCTTCGATTCCTTCTTTCAACCACCCCATTTTGTTGGGGTGTTCTAGGGCATGAAAAATTGTGAGAAATCCCTAAGTCATCACAGAATTTTTCAAAATCTTGATTTTCAAATTCTCTTCCATGATCACTTCTCAAATGGGCAATTTTCAAATCCTTTTCATTTTGAATTTTCTTACAAAGGGTGGAAAAAGCATAAAACGCATCATTCTTATGAGCAAGGAAAAGTACCCAACCAAATCTAGAGTAATCATCAACCACAACAAGACCATAATGTTTACCTCCCAAACTTTGAGTTCTAGTAGGACCAAAAAGATCAATATGTAACATTTCCAATGGCCTTTTGGTTGAGATTCCATCTTTTAATTTAAAAGAGGATTTTACTTGTTTGCCCAATTGGCAAGCTTCACAAGTAAGGTCCTTATCAAACTTGATGTTTGGAATTCCTCTAACCAAATTCTTTTTGACTAGCTAAGAAATTTGGTACATGCTAGCATGTCCCAACTTTCTATGCCAAAGCCATTTTTCAGATTCAAGAGAGGTGAAACATGTTACATTTTGTTCCTTTAAATCCTCAAGAGTTAATCCATACACATTATTGCATCTTTTAGCTTCAAATAAAACATCCCCAGTTTTCTCACAAACAACCAAACAAACAAACTTCTTAAAGATAACATCAAAACCTAAATCACACAGTTGACTAACACTAAGTAAGTTATGTTTCAAACCATTTACAAGAAGCACATCATTTATACAAGAAGAAAAGTTTTTACCAACTTTCCCAACAGCCACTATTTTCCCTTTGGCATCATCACCAAAGGTAACAAGTCCTCCATCATATTCATCAAGCTTTATGAAGAAGGTTGTCTTTCCGGTCATATGCCTAGAGCATCCGCTATCCATGTACCACATATTTTCCTTTTTCTTAGATGCTAGGCAGACCTGATCTATCTCATTTGCCATGAGACAGTGCTGTGATTTAGTCTCAGACTCTTCATCATCATCATCTAAATCATTTTCCAAATCTTCCCATGTGGCCATCAGTCCTTTCTTCTTCACCCTTTTCGGCTTCTCTTCTTTTTTCAACTTGGGACAATCAGATTTGAAATGACCCATTTCCTTGCAATTGAAACAGGTTACCTTGCTAAGATCTTTCTTTGTCCTCCTGGAGCTGCTGCCTTTGCTTTTGAGCTTTGCCATTTTCCTAAATTTTTTTGCAAACAGCACAAACTCATTTTCAGAAGAGTTATCACTGGATTCATTATCCAGAGGGTTAGTCACAGAAGAAAAAGCAATTCCTTTCTTTTTTGAATCTTTTTTCAAATAGGAGTTTTCAAAGGCAAGTAAGTTTCCTCTCAAATCATCAAGTGTCATAGAATCTAAGTTACTACTCTCAGAAATAATTAAGGCTTTTGTTTCCCACTCTTTTGTGAGACATCTCAACACTCTTCTCACTAGCACAGATTCTGAATGTGTGATTCCAAGAGCATCTAAGCCAACAGTGATGACATTGAACCGTTCGAACAGTTTATCAATGGACTCTCCTTCCTTCATTGTAAACATTTCATATTCCCTGTTCAACATGTCTGTCCGAGTCTTCTTTACTATGGTAGTTCCTTCATGAGTGATTTGCAACTTGTCCCAGATTTCCTTTGCCGTTGTGCATCGTGATACTCGTCGGTACTCCTCAAAGCTGATAGCACAGTTGAGCAGATTGGTTGCCTTGGCATTTAACTCCACCGTCTTCCTATCTTCCTCGGTCCAGCTTGCTTCTGGTTTAAGAGAGACTACACCTTGAGCATTTGTGGTGGTTGGAAATTTGGGACCCTCCAAGATGATCTTCCAAAGTCTGTAATCCACGGCTTGTACAAATATCTTCATCCTCTCCTTCCAATAGGTATAATTTTTCCCATTGAAGAGGGGAGGTCTGTTGCTTGATTGACCTTCAGCCAGATTGTATGATAACACATTTGTGCCACTGTTTTCTGCCATGAGGATCTTTACTCCAAGCTGCAAAGCTTGATCTCTTTGAGACCAAGCTCTGATACCAATTGATGGTTTCAGTGGCTAAGAGAAGGGGGGGTTGAATCTTAGCCCTCTTTTAAATGCTGGCACTTGCTGAACTTCAGAGAAGACTTTTCTGTTTTTGCTCGTCACTTGACACGAGCAACTTTGTTTTGTCTCGTCCCTTGCCACGAGACTTTTTGTTTTGTCTCGTCACTTGGCACGAGATAATTCTGGCTTTTGCTCGTGTGTGGTAGAAAACAGAAATGGAGTAGAAAGAGAAAGAACTTGCACCCAGATATATCCTGGTTCGGCTGCTAAGTGCAGTGCAGCCTACATCCAGTCTCCATCACAAACATGATGGAATTTCACTATAATCAATCTGATTACAACTTGTAAAGTGCTAACCCAACTTACAAGGGGATTCCCACAGAATCATGATACACAACATAGATGAACAAAGGACCTCTAAGACATCTATGGCTTTTTCTTTCAATTTTGCACTCTCTGCCTTTTTCCGCTCTATGGCTTTTTCATTACAAACCTCACTTGTTTGCCTTTTACCATGAGACTCAAGACATGACAAAATTAAACAGAAAAATTACAAAACAGAATACATTGAAGGAGAAGAGAAATCTGTTAGCTCAGGTAGCTCTGAGAACTCTGTGCCTTGCACTCTCAAATTTTCTCCTTGCTTCAAACAGTGGTTGTTCCCCCTTTTTAAAACAAGAGGAAAGCCTCCACACTTGAAGCCAAAACCGAACCAACTTTCTTCCTCCTTCAACAAACAGAACCGGTTCGGCCACTCAGAGAGAGAAGAGATAACCATACATTAACCAACATGCAATTACCTCTAGTCCTTTCTTGATCATCACCCTTCATCAATCCGGGCTCTCCATCCTTGGCTTGCTCTCCAAGATGGATTTCTGGCCCTTGATGCCTCATGATGATGATGACTTCATCTGCTTCAATCCCTGCCTTCAACCATCACTTCGCCACTCTAGCTACTCCCTGTGGTGGTTGAGCAGAATCAAAGACAAGTCATGCTTCAAGAATCTCCTCTAGCTGGCCGAATCTTCTTCTTCCATTTTTGAGCATGAAAGGCTCAAGATAGCTTCACCAAATCTAACCACATTTGGTAAGCATCTTAGCCACAGCTCATCTTTCTTTTGGTATGTTTTCTTGCCATCATTAGCTTGATGGTCTTGATGCGTGCTACTCTTTCCTTTTCTTCGTTGAAGAGCACGGCGTCCATGGTTTACTGGACAAAGACCAAAGAGAAGAAGAAAGAGATGAGAGAGAATGAAAGGAATCTGAAGAAAAGAAAAGCAATGCAAAGAAGTTAAACAAATTAATTAGGCATAGCTTGCTTTTACTTCCCTAACATAGAGTGGTGTGTAAGTCATAATAACCATCAATCACATCAGCTGAATTTTTCTCTCTCATGTTCCCCATGCATTAATTAACAATGTAATAGATTTTGAAATCCATCACATGGTTAACACCTTGGTTCCGTTGGAAGCACTTAGCTTTCATTTTTCCTTTTGTTTCGGACCAAGAATGGAAACATTCATCATTTGTGAGACTTGGGCTTGTAGTGTTGAAATTAAAAGCTGGCCCAATTAGTAAGCATTTGCTTTCCTGATAAGTTGTGTAGCGGATCAAGCATAGGAAGCAAACAATAAAGCTTTTGATTGGGCTTGCAACATTAATATTTATTCTGGCCCAATTATAACTAACTTTAATAAAAAACACAAGGCTGAACCAAAAATTGCAACAGTTGGGCTTTGTTAATTTTCTTTTGTTTCGGCCCAACAAAAATCTGCACAACAAAATTATTTTAATCAGTTCATTAATCAAAATTAGCTTAATAATTTTGCTGTTAATAATGTTTGATCATCATCAATTTGGTTTAGAGTTTTCCAAACTCATCACTCCTGATTGAGGATCCCAAATCGACTCAACCTTTTCTTCGTGTTCACCCTGCCTATCAGTACAAACCAGGTAAACAGCTCTACTTTCGGTGGAACTAAACCTTTCCAAATGGAGCTAGTGAAGCTGTAGCTGGTAATATCCTCTCCAAGCATTCCCTCTTGTAGCACCTGCACAAAAGAGTTAGTCGAATAAATACCAAGTCTATCATATTTCCACACCACTCTATCCTCCTTAGTGTTTACTAGCTTCACAGGTCGCAAAGTCTCATGCAAGTGACCCACAAGCCCCAATTCCCACTTGAAGAGCTCTCTCCTCCATAGGAAGTTCCACACCCACTCTAGACCATCTCAAAACCCACAATCCCCAATAAAAGAACCACATTGGTTTGAAACAGGGAATAGTCGGGAGAACCGATCTTTCAAGGCACTACAATGTAGCCAAACATCTTCGCAGAACCGAGTCCGGCGACCATCACCAACTTCCATGGACAAACCTGTAATCATCTTATCCCTTAATAGTGTTCTTTATTTATGTGTACAGACATTTTTAGTGGTCATTGTCTTTATTTCTATATTTGCCTCCACTTGAAGTTATTAGTAAGTTGAGACTCTTGTTTGACTTCTATTACCAAAAAAAAAAAAAGAAACTGACGAATGTGAATGTGATATAGTAAACTCTGTGACCGTGAAAGTGTGAGGCAGTAGAGTATTATTTATGTTGTTGCAATTATATATCTAGTATCCATGGAAAAAAACCAACTTATTTGGTAGCATTGTTGTATCAGTTATGATTGCTTTGCTTCTAGCAGTACTTGCATATCTGTGAGCTTAATTAATGTAAAGATTTCAATATGCTTCACACGACCTTGTGCAAGTGAAGCAGTTGCAAACTTTGCATAAGATTTTTTAATTAGCCAGTTAAACTATTAAATGAAAAATGCTTATGAATGAAAAGATAATAAGATAGGACGAAAAAAGTGTAATGCACATTAGCATTTATACCATATATATATTAGTACCGTTTAATCTATGACATTGTCAATATACTAAATTGATCAGATGAAAAATACAGACAAAAAAAAAAGCATAAACTACATAATTAATATGAATGAAAGTTCAAACTTAAAGCTTAAGTGACAAATCAAGCCCTGGAGACTCGGAACTAGAGGGTTCATTATCTGGCTTGGTATCCTGATCATCCTTTGCATGGCGAGTGAGACTTGTATCAACATTGTTGGTAGAAGAATCTCCTAATTGGGAAGTAGTTCCATTACCATCATTATCATCTTCTTTTCTCAAATTTGAAGAACTTGCTTGAATTCCACTAACCCCACCTACTTCATTATTTGGTTGTAAACCCTCAATACTTAACCTATCAAGTGCTAATGATGATGATGAACCTAGAATCCCCTGCGTTGACCAATTATGATTACGACCAAACCTAAGACCAGCAGACCAAGGATAAGAAGGTTTGTGAATCATAGACTCCACTCTTACCCCAAGTGTCCTGTTATAGGACCCATATAAAGATGGTGTGGAAAAGCTATGGTAAGGGTAATATGGAAAGTGAGGGTGACCAAAAGCACCCGTGTCCATCCCTTGGCGACGTTTCGCTATCGCACGCTCTTGTTTGTGGGCATTTTGGTGCCCACCAAGGGCTTGAGAGGACGAGAACTCTCTCTTGCAAAAATTGCAAGAGAAAGTTTTCGGCTCTGAAGTCCTTTCTTTTTCTTCAGTGTTTTCATCTTTTCCTTCGTCAACATTATTATTAGTCCAAGTTGACGATGATCCCATCACCCTCTTCCCAGTGTTGAAAAAATCGAGCTCTTTCACGTTGGAAGAACAACGAATCGATGAAACATCGTTGTTGGAGAGCTTCACAAAATCCAATATCCTTTCCATATTATTATTGGAATTTGAGGCTTGGTCCGGTTCAGAAGCTAGATCATTGTCCCTTGTGTTGTTATCAATCCCTTGGGAGGTGCCAGAGATGCTAGAGGACTCAGAAGGACAAGCATCAGAACTTTGTCCTGCCATGGCTCAAGAGAGAAAGAGATTATGCAATTTTGAATTTGAATAGGTATTGATAGTGGCATGATTAAAGGTTATTTATATAAAAACTTGTATTGTATAGTGTTGATTAGAGTTTGTAGTTGTGCACAATATTAAAAGGTTTAATTGAATATACTGAGATCTTTATAATTAGAGAAATCGGTTCTACTCTTCTAATTAATATCTTTGTATTAACTTAGAAAATCTTAGAATTAAATTTGACTGATTGGCTACGTGATTTGGGAGGGTTATGTGCTTTTATTGCTACTAATAATAGTGTGTTCTATTTTAAACTTTTAGTACAAGTTGATAAAACTCGGTTATTACAAATAACTTGCTTATTTTGGTGTTTTATACAGATATCTTGAACAAATGAAAAATTACTTTCCTTTTTCAGCTGTCTCTTGCTGAGCAAACTTGTTTGATAAGGCAATTTTTATTACCATCTTCTGTCCACTTGTGTGGAATAAATTTTCACGTCTTAATGATTCGGTTCCAATTTGCAATTGGAAAGAATTGCTTGCACCGGTTCATCGTTACAATTTCAAAGTACTAAACAATAATATCTGTGTAAAAAAAATAAAAAATTGATTTGATAATCTTCAACGAATTCGGGCTGTCAATTAATTAATTTTCTTGAAGTTTTTTTCTCATTAATGAGTTTGCTAACGGAATGAGATCGAATCTTTCGTATTTAATTCTTGTTACTGTCGGATAACACTACCTCTTTAAAGAAGATACATGTATGAATGTATGTATGTATTTTTCCAATTTTAGAAAATAAAATTTGACTTGTGTTTTAGAATAAGAAAAAAATGTTATGTGAGCAAATTATTTTTGTAAATAAGTTCAACAAGTCTTTTTTCTTTTTCTTCTTATGTCTTTGTTCCTTTGTTCCTTCTCAATTGATTTTCATTATGCCAATAAACTATTGGACCAATTTGTTTACCGTAGGATTTTACTTTAGAAGGTAAAATAAGGAAGTTTTATCGTTAGATCAAATTAGAACTAATTTTTCATTCAAAGGTGAATATTTGATGAATATTTTATTTCCTGATTATTTTCCACATTCACTACATTAATATTACTAAGAGTTGAGTTCAATCCAAATAGTTATATTCATTGCCAGAAATTTGCAAATAAAAGATATTTAGAAGAAGTAAAAATCAGCAAAAAGTAACCTACAATTTTTTATTTTATATTTTTTAATTATTACCAAAATAAATAAACAATTTAAATTTAATAAATATATAACTATAAATATTATATAATATAAAATTATAAATATTAAATTAAATATAATAATTTTGTGTTATTAACTTATTATCTATTCGGTATTAATAAGCTGGGGAGAATGAAGATCTGATTTGGTCAAAAGACACGGGAGCGTTTAATGGGATTTTTTTTTTAGACTGCAGGTGAATATTATGATTCAAGGGTTTCTATTTTTGGTAAGTTTCTGTCTGATATTCAAGGCTTTAATGCTCACAATGGTGGTTTTTCTACTGAAAAAGAAATAGTGGAAATTCAAGTGGTGCAATAATTGGTTGATGCCTGTCAATGGAGCTGATCGAAGTCTGACCCAATGGGTGCAATGCAAGAATATGACAACACTATTCTTACCATAATAATCATTAGTTAACTCAAGTTTCCAACAAGACATCATGAATCATGATTCAAGAGGACTCATGTAATGTGCACAACTTTATCAATATTATTATTAGCTTTGTTGACAACACAGCTCAGTAGAAGATCTATTTCTCCCATTAATTATATTTATTATACATAATAGCTAAAACAACAGCAAAAAAAATACAGAAATAAGAAGTGGCATAATAGATATGCATGGGTGTGTCTTCACCTAACAACAAAGCTTTTCTGAATAGTTTGACTCTTGATAAACTCAATCAACCAAGTGAAAATGGAGTAACTATAAGCTTAGATACCTCTCTCAACTTTCCTCTATCTAACCTTCAAATTTTCACTACTATCAAGCACACAGGAATACCAGAACTGACTTCAGTGACTTGTACAGAACACTTGGAAAGAAAGCAAGATAGGAATTTTTTCAACTCATTGCAAGCATCATATAGATGATGAATATTGCACTACAGGGTATAGAGTATTCTTAGAAAAAACAAATGAGTTAGATTGTAAATTAAATTCCTCATAACATTCATCCTTCAATGGACAAGTTAGTGAATTCCCGGTTTATATAGTGTGGATAGAATCATAGAAGCATTGATGAGATATATTAGGTAAAAAGAATGTGACTTTTACAACTCAAGTTTCATAATTCAGTAAGGAAGAAACAAGGAACAAAATGCATTATTATATATATAGAGATAGTTACATCAAAAATGTTTAAAACTAGACAGAGTGTACAATCATACCTAACTGAAGAGATACATAAGTACAGTTAAGAATGCGTTCGACAGTTATGTGCAATTTTATGTCTCCTCTTGTAAATGAAATGATCCTTGGACATCAGAGTGCAGATACACAAAATGTGGGGGAATGCATCATCCATCAACAATGAATTGATCTTCTTGATTGTCTCCCTCAACCCTGGTGTCACCATGAACCATTCCGTTTACATGATGCAAATTTTGCATCATTTGTGAAAGATAATGGTTGCTAGCACTAGTATGATCAGATAAACCAGCAGGTTGAGCAGTCCATTGTGAGAATATACCAAGTAACTGGCTAGTAAGGTTTTGTTGCTCATGAAGTATTCGGGTTTGCATTTGGCCCATCTCTGCTCGGTGCTGATTTAGCATCTCATCAACCCTCTTCTTCCATTCTAGCCTCCTGCAATTCATTCTCTCTTCCCGTTCCCTCTCACGAATCAACTCTTCATCTCTTCTTTTCCTTTCCATCTCTTCATTCTCCTTCTCCATAGCTTCCCACTTAGGCATCCACTGCCTCCTTGCCTTCATCCTATCCTTCTCCCTCTCCTCCAGTCTCTTCTCCCACTGCTTATCGAGCTCCACTCGGACGTTCTCCCTCCTTTGTCTCTCCCTTTCTCTATCCATCTCACGCTGCTCGAACCGAGCCTCCATTTCCCTCAACTGTCTCAGCTGGTTAGCTAGAAACCTCCATGCCTTCTTTTCCATCCCCTTAACCACCTTCCTCTTCTTCTTCAAATTCAACCCCGTCAATTCCCCATTTTCACACACATAACCGTTCTCCACATCATCCCTCGCTCGACTGCCACCACTCCCATTACAATTCTCCTCCCCTTCCTCAACATCATACTCAAACCCCAAACCCATCACTTCATTGTCCATAGCAGCCCCAAAATCCCCATCCTCACCATGACCAATCTGCTCAAACTCAACTATATCCATTTCCCCACCCCCACCACCACCACTACCATCAATAAACCCATCTCCGTGATCATGATCGTGATCTCGATCCCCGTCAACGACCACCATCAAATCACCACCACTACCATGACCACCAACACCAAGTGGGACATCCCCAAAAACATCCTTGTACCTCAGAAAATTAGACCAATGCGTGAGTCCCTCCACCCAATCAAAATCACCATCACAATCCCCACCGTGAGAAGAGCCGTTCTCCGACCCGGAGAACTCAGGCTTCTTGATCTTCTGCTTAACAAGGAGGTACTGGTGGCGCATGTTCTGCACTTTTGTGGACACGTCCTTCCAGGACCACTGCCAAGGGAACGCGACAGGGTCGCGGAGGTGGTGGATCGTGTTGACGTGACAGGCGATTGGCTTGAACTTCTTCTCGCGAGTTCTCATCTTCGCGAGCGTGCCGTCACCGACCATCTCGCCATACTTGTCGATTAGGGTTTTCTCCTCCGCTTCTGTCCATTTCTTCCGTCGAGGAGGAATCATCTCAAACCAATCCCGATTACGGTAACGGTAACGGTCACGGCGGTGAAGTTGGTGTTGGTGATGCTGCCTCCTTCTTCTTCTTGTTCGGCTTCGTCAAGCACCAAAACCTTGTCGTGTATCGATTCTGATTGCATCGAGAACGGGAAAATAGCCCAACTCGCTTGAATTTTGATTGGTTTCGAATTCAGAATTTTAACCTAGCGAATGAACGGTTGATTGTCTCTGAAAATGGAGAGGAGCAACATGATGGCGGTGGTGACTTACCTAGTGGAGCTTCGGAGGAGGAATCCAAATAGAAGGAGCTGGGCGCTGAGTGTGGTAACAACAATGATTTTCGCGGAAAGTTGGATTTTTCCTGAGAAAGTGAAACTAGTTGATGTGGCTAACTGGGGTGGGATTGAAACTCACAAGCACTCGTGTGCAAAGAAAGCAGAAAATTTCCCAGCTAATTTTACTTTTCCTTTCTTTCTTTTTATTTTTCTTTTCTTCAATTTTTGAAAATAAAAAATTTAAAAATATTTTTAGAAAATTTTAAACAGCTGTGGGCATGCTGGAGTGGTTATCGGGCATGACTAGAAATTATGTGGGCTCTGCCCGCGCAGGTTCGAATCTTGCTGCTCACGTTTTATACTTCTATTTATGAATTAAGATTACACTCCATTATTTGTGCCTATACTATTGCCCATTTGGCCTACAAGAATACGAGTTCAATCAAATTTTTAATTTTCATATCATCTGCCCCTCACAAATATGCAAACATGAAAAAGCAACAAGAATAAACTATAACAGGAACTTCTAAATAGGTTAAAACTTGCAAAGATCATAATCTCATGTTCACCCAGATTAAGATCATAATCTCATGTTCACCCAGATTATTGTTAGTCTTTTGGCCAAGAATAAAACAAAAGTATCTGTTTCCATAATTTATTTCTACGAAAAAGAAAAATTATTCAATAGGAAAGACTAGGAGAAACTAAACTGTGGCATGTATCTATCTACAATTTCCAGCTATGCTTCCTGTAATCTTTCAAAGATGATGTATTTTTGGCTTTGCCGTTTTTCCATTACAGCTTCATCTTTGAAAGAGCATTTAGCATAACCTTCATCAGATTTTTCTAAAGGGGAAAAGACCATCACTGCCGCACAGCTATATTGCTTCTGAGTCGTTTCTAGTATGTTCTGGAGTCATGAACACAGGGGGAGGAAGTACCGATTTCTCTCCCATGTCCTTAGTTTTGTGAAGGAGAAAGGTCCCGGATAAAATCGTGACAAAGCCGCACATCTCAGTGGCGATTTGCGATGCATTTTGCGAGGCCCAGTCCTGCACAGCACAAAAAACAAACCACCAAAGTAGAGAAGAACTTCATTTGCAAAGTGCCAATACATATTTTATGTGAAAACAGATCACCAGAATTCAAAGTATAATCTTGGAGTCTTGGTCTTTGAAATACAAATTAGAACCTCATCCTGAACAGAATAGATTTATTTTTCTCTATATTCTAACTCTAGCACAGAGTGATCACTGGCTCAACTAATCAAATTCACATAATATGAAAATTCAGTGTGCCTAAATTTAGATGTCCATGTTCTCTAAAAAGTAGCCAGAGAGTACTGATTTATTGTTAATACCATAGGTAGTTATGTTTATCACATTTTCCATCCATGTTTTATCTTTCAATTTTACTTTGACATGCACTCTGAAGAAGCAATTTTTATTTCTACAAACTACCAGATTTGAAGATAGTATTGCAGCTCTAAGTTCTAAACAAAAGTAATAGATGTTTGGAACAAAAGATTCATAAAGGGCACAAAGGTAAAAGTCACCTTAAACATGATCATGCTGGCAAAAATGGTAAATGTTGTAAACATGACATAGTAAACTGGTGATACGACAGCAGTGTTGAAAGTGTCTAATGCCTGCAAATTTTACCAGAATAAACTAACAGCATTACAACTTAGTTAGAAAGGCTCTTATCGCAAACTGCTAACTCAACATACTTATTTTAAAGACACAGACAGAATGCCGAAATGAGGTGAAGTTCTACCGTGAGTCCACTGAAGATACTAGAATAAATAAGATGCCATGACATTCCTAGAATATTGCATCTCAAGCTTTATTCATCCGGGACAAATCAATTGTAATTGGGAGAAAACACTACAAAGCCTCTTGTTCAAAACTTTCTCAAAATGCTATATACTGAATTACACAATGAAAGTGTGGTCATTTAGCTAGTGATATCATGACAGAAACCTCAAAGAGGGAGAATGCATAATCTTTTTTTTTAGAAAAAGCCATGCAAATCACCATCTAAAGCTGAGTCAAATTCTGAAAATCCTAGGAACAGTAGAAATGACTCTGGTTCTAATTCTCCAATAATCAGCAAATAGAACAGAATACATTACATCACTGATAAATATAATTCCAAAGATTACCTTGTTCAAGTAGTTAATCTGTAAAAGACAACATCCTAACACGATCAGTGTAAAAAACCAGGTCTGAAAGTACTTGAATTGATTTGTGCCTTCAAATGTAAGCTTCAGAGCTATTCCTACTGCTTTCACGCTCATAACCTATAGTATGCAACAACAAAGAAACAAGAATAATTTTGACGATGCTAAGTTTATATGGTCAACCATGACGCATGAGAGCTGAAGATAATTAGTACCGTAATTGAGCCTGTGAAAGAACATATTCCAATATATACTATCATATGGGTCTGTCCATAGCGTGGAACGCAATAGAAAATGAGAAAATTAACCACAATGATCATAGCACAAGTGTACAAAATAAAACCTGTTCATGAGAAAAGAATGGGCGCCAATGTTAGTCACACATATATGAATGCTTGGAAGGAACTAGTTGAAACAAAGCAATTAAGGGTGAAAGCATACCTGGCTCTGTTGCAAGCTCCCAAACTTCCTTGACAGAATGAATGATTCTTTCATGCGGAGCATGTAAAACAATAGTTGTAGATCCAACCACACAAAGAGCACATCCAAGCACACCAAAGATGTGCAATCTCTCTTTCAAGATAAAGTGAGCTAGCACTGCACTGCATCATGATATGAGTTCGTAAATTTTTCCGGCATCCACATTTTTATTATTGAAGTAACAATATGCCTCTCCTAAAAAGTTATGCTATGAAGAATACCATGTCTCTTACCTGAAAATGATACTTAAGGCTCCTAAAGGGGTTACAAGAATCGCAGGTGCAAATGCATAAGCTGCAAAATTGGCTATTTCCCCAACTATCACTGCAAAAATTTAGACGTCTATACAAAATTAGTTGAAAAAATTCCCTAAGATTAGTAGCACGAGAAAAATAATCACAGAACACTAAGAGTTAAGATGAGAAATTTTTTCTATAAAAGGCCTCAGCTAAGTATATATCTAAAACATGATAGATTCATGTAAATGTAAGGGATCTAAAATACTGGTGATCACTTCAGAAGAGACTCTTTATTCTTTTATGACACTGAAAATTTTAACATGTGCCAATTATGTTTTTCCCTCTTCAGGTCTTCCCCCTTGCTTTTGAGAGTAAAAAAGGGGCAGTGTCATTTTACAATTGCTTATCAAAGAGTTACGTGAATTTTAGTGCAAAAGAGGTTAAGAAAAGTCCAATAATGTATTTCCTTTTTAGTTAAAGATATTTCAACTATTTGTAATGCTTATGAAGACCAAAGAAAGATGAAACTCATCATCAAGTAATACAGCACAACATGCAAACACAACTTGTACCTGAGGAATGTTACAATAAAATTAGGTAGCTTATACACTAAACAAAAGGGGCTGGGTTTCAGCTTTCAATACAGTAAAGGAAACAACCAGGGAAAAAAATCACTTACTTGAGATCATTCCAATCCACCAAAACGGTTCAAGTAGGTATGAATGCCCTCCAGTGGCTGACCAAACCAAAACAATTTCATTGATATTAGATATATTGATCAGATCTAATAACGTAGCAAAAAGTGACAGTGACAGATAAAAGATAACTTAGAGAGTATGCTGAATAGACAACAGACAATTGCCGCATTCTAAGGTCAAGTATTTTCAATAACACAGATGATAGCATGATATGAAAATTTCAACAGAAGAAAAAATATTGATAATTGATGATGAGATCTATATATGAACCTGCTCTTTTCCCTGTAGTGGCTGCTCTTCGAAGCCCCATCTTCTTGATTATGAAGCTAGAACCAATGAAAACGCTGGACGAAACGGCCAGAATAAGCCCAGTAACATTGTCCTTGGTTGCCTCCATATATCACAATAATCACAATAATATACTAAGAAGCAGCTACAACAGCTCGCTCAACAAATTCACCTTTAGCTATTGATCTATCATCATGAACAAAAAAGTCGCATATTACGCATACATCTCAAATTAAGGAATCAAACAGGATCGAAATTCGAACGTGAAATCACATAAATCACGAATCATGACATGAAAAGCAGTAACTGGATAGAAATTAAAAGATCCGTGCTAGCGAAGGTAACTACAGTTCTCGAATCAGATTAGTTGAATTCCCCGTAACAGGATCTAGGTACGAGTGAGTGACAGAGAACAAACACGATGATATGAAGAATAACGAAGAGAGATACGTACCTTCGGAAACAAGTTGGTAATGGGAGCTAGAAGAGCATGATTCAGAAGAAGAGAACGTGGAATTGAAATGAGTCCGTTACGCATGCATCCCCTGAAGAAATAATGATTTTCAATTTTTAATTATTGATTTTTGAATTTTTGAGATTTTAAGATCGTCCGCAACCCGCGTGTTCCAATGCGAAATTGTTATAACGTGTTGTTTCGCTGTATTGTGTGTCTATTTTGTGACACTCTTGTGTATATATATATATATATCTCCGAGTCTGAGAGCGAGTTTTGTTGATACATTGCCTCTCCACTTTCCACTCAAGTATGAAACATTTAGAATCACAAGAACCTAAGCCAATGGCATTTGGACAGATACTAATTTGCGAAGACCACGGATACTTTATACTTCCACAATAATAATCTATCAATATTGGACATCTTCTCATGTGCATTGCCCATAATCTATATCTATATCTATATATCTATATATATATATATATATATATATATATATATATATATAGGTATTTTTTTGGAATCTGAATTTCATTTAAGAGCCTATTATTAACTGTCAATGAGTAATAGTTTAAATGGCATAGTCTCTCCATACTCAATTAAGAGATTGTGGATTCGAATCTCTTATCTTTGGTAAAAAAAAAAAAAAGAGTCTATTACTAACTAAATTAATTATATTCTAATCTGCTAATGAGCTATAATTTTAAATGCCATAATTTTTTTATATTGATCTAAAAATTGTGGATTAGAATCTCACTCTATTAGTTGTTACATATAAATGATTATTAATCAATTCTAAATTTAATTATTCTGTTATAATGCTTTTAATTATTTTGGTGATTAATTATTTAGTTAAAAAATATTGTGGTAAATTTGGTAATTAAAATTTATATATGTAGCATTTTTTTTACTTGTTTATTTAGTATATTTGAGTTTTATTTATCTATCAATATTATTTATTTATTTAATATATTTAGTGGGAGAATGTTTTTTTTTTTTTTTCTCTATGTGATAGAAGGAATGAAAATTGAAAAGTCAGTGTACAAGTAGTTAGAATTCAGGACATAATTAGCATCTTATTAGCGGTGAAATCAACAACAGAAGAAAATTAAATCAAGAAGATTTGAATCCGAGACATTGCTTAAAATGAGTTTCCTTATCTATTTATAGAGTTTATTGAATCCTAAGAAATTGGATTTGAACTAAACGGAATTATTGAAATAAAGATCTAGCATTCATTTTCCTTCTCGTCCACAAAATTTAAACTCCATATTTTTATTTTATTTAAAAAAGGAAGATACCAAACAAGAGAACTAAACAAAATGGTATTGTCATCCTTTTTAGGCTTCTTACTACTTCTTTTTCTGATTTCTCGTGTTCTTTTCTCCTTTTCCACCCTTTATTTATCAGCTGATGTGAAACCGAGACATGTGAATTGGTGAAGGAATCAAAACTAAACTGAAATTGACCCAAAAAAAAATAAAAAACAACAATTAAATCCATTTTTGCTGAAACCTTGGACTATATGTATCGTAAAAATGAATCATTCAGTATTGAAAACAAGCGCTTAAAGACTAAAATGAAGGTTAAGAGTTGATTTGGATTTTAATTTTCAGTGTCCATGAGGTTTTATTATTATGTAGGAAAAAAGTGAAACCTAAAATGAAATTTTTTTACTGATTTTTTTCCCACAATTTTTTTAAAAAAATAGAAAACGTTTTCTTAAGTTAAATAGAATTTAAAATTTTAACCATATATCACCACATTACTTAAAAAATATTTTAAGAGTTTAATTTTGATATAATAATTTTTTAAATTGTCTTTGTATTGTTATCTAATTATATATGGTTACATTAATTGATTAGGGCAAATCACTATATTAAGCCAAGGAGAGCAAAAAATTACACAAATCCGCCAAACCAAAAATTATTTCATGAATCAACCGATACACATTTCTATATAGTTCGAATTAAGTTGTTTCGAACTTGATTTACATGTAATTCGAATCAACTTGATTCGAATTATACACAAACGCACACACCCACTAATTCGAATCAACCTGATTCGAATTACACACATACAATAATTCGAATCAGGTTGATTCGAATTACACTCTGATTTATTAAAAAAATTAATAATTTATTAAAAAATTTATTAAAAAATAATAATTTAAAATTAAAAAAATATATTTTATTTCATACATTAAAAAAAAGCTAACAAAATATTTAATTACGAGATTTTTTTAAAATATTAATGAGCTATCAATTCGAATTCCATACAATACTCTTTTGTCCATTTTTAACTGTTCATGAATATTTTTTAATAAATTTTTTTTAAATTATATGGTGAGATATTACATTATTCAAATTACACATGAGGAAGTTCGAATCGCTCTGATTCGAATTATATGGCGAGCAATTCAAATTCTATACAATACTCTTCTGCCCATTCTTGATAGCTCATGAATATTTTTAATAAATTTATTTTAACTATACCACAAAAAAATATTTTATTCTATGTAAAATAATTTAAAAATTGGCTTTAAAAATATTAGAAGTACTATAAAAATTTGTAATGTTCTAATGACTTAGGTAAATACATGCATGTACACAAATTTTAAATAAAATACTCTACATAGTCAATAATAATTTAGAAATTAAAAAAATTTTATTCCATCCAAAATAATTAAAAAATATATTTTATTCTATACAAAATAATTTTAAAAAAATGGCTTAAAAGATGTTATGAGTACTATAAAGTTTATAATATTCTAGTGATTTAGGTAAATACATGATAAAAATATATTTTTTTTAATTTCTAAATTATTATAGACTATGTAGAGTATTTCTTTAATGTCCTAAGTCATTACAAATGTTTATAATACTCCTAACATCTTTTAAGCCATTTTTAAATTATTTTGCATAGAATAAAATATTTTTTTGTGGTATAATTAAAATAAATTTATTAAAAAATATTCATGAGCTATCAAGAATGAGCAGAAGAATATTGTATATAATTCGAATTGCTCACCATATAATTCGAATCAGAGTGATTGAACTTCTCCATGCGTAATTCGAATTATGTAATATCTCACCATATAATTTAAAAAATTTTATTAAAAAATATTCATGAACTATTAAAAATCGACAAAAGAATATTGTATGGAATTCGAATTGATAGCTCATTAATATTTTAAAAAAATCTCGTAATTAAATATTTTGTTAGCTTTTTTTTAATGTATGAAATAAAATATATTTTTTAATTTTAAATTATTATTTTTTTAATAATTTTTTTAATAAATTATTAATTTTTTTAATAAATCAGGGTGTAATTCGAATCAACCTGATTCGAATTATTGTATGTGTGTAATTCGAATCAAGTTGATTCGAATTAGTGGGTGTGTGCGTTTGTGTATAATTCGAATCAAGTTGATTCGAATTACATGTAAATCAAGTTCGAAACAACTTAATTCGAACTATATAGAAATGTGTATCGGTTGATTCATGAAATAATTTTTGGTTTGGCGGATTTGTGTAATTTTTTGCTCTCCTTGGCTTAATATAGTGATTTGCCCAATTGATTAGATGATATAGCACATTTTATTTTGATATGGACTATGCTACGTGTACATTAAAATTAAACACCAGTATAAAATATATAACACATCTTATTTTGATATGTTACGCGTACAATTAGAATCAGCTATTAAAATTAGTCACTAATATAAAATATATACTAAAATATAAATACACATTAAAAATTAATTAAATCATACATATATTTATATATAAATATTTTAATGACTAATTTTTATATACAAATAATATTTTTGCTTCGATATTATTACTTTTTTTAAGGAGTTGTATAAGAAATCATTAAAGACATTGGAACAGCATAATTGTTGCACTCGTAAAAAATATAATATATTATGGTTATTTTTTATTAATTTTACTTAATTTATAAAATTAAAAAATAATTGTTAATATTTTTTTAAAAAAAAATGTCCTTAATCATAATCAAATGTATGAACAAAGTTGTTTTTTTATTTTTTTATTTTTTTATTTTTTTATTTTTTTATTTTTTGTGTGGACCGCACTATGCAACCTTTGAAGTGTAGCAAGGAGCCAAGGATCTAGACTTTAATATAAAATTATGAACGCCATAACAAAAAAAATTGATGTTCTGAAAATACACTAAAATCTCATGCTATCTTAATTTAAAAAAAAATAAGAAAAACTATAGAACACTAGAATTATACGATATAATTCTGATTGTGTTACTAAATAATGTAAATTATGAAAAGCAAAATCAAAAGTCAAAAGCTCTAAAAGACACAATGTAACTATGCAAACAACTGAACAAATATATTCTTTAGTCATATTCTCCGAATCTTAACAAGATGGATCGACTCACTCTAAAATCAAAACTTGAGTTAAATTATAGAGCGGTTTTTGAATTTGTAACTAAATTTTAATTTTACCTCTTAATTTATATTTATGTTTTTTTTAATTTAACAAAAGTGATTCACGGTCGTTTTTGAGATATTTTTCAACGAATATTCGTGATCAGAATAATGATATATATAAAAAAAAATTACGGCAGATAACCAACAACTATATTATATAGCAACTATAAATTTTTAACTCAATTTAATTTCTATTATTGATTTATAACCCTAATCTCAACTTAAGTTCCAAAAACTATCATTTACCATTAGAAATCACTCTCCTTCTCTTCCGTTGTTGTTAGGGACGTTTGGAAAGGGTGATGATAGATAGATTGAGGCAACAACGTTGTTGGTAACTCCAACAACCGACACTCTTAAAAAAACTATGGAAGGAAAAGTACTAGAAATAGTCACAAACAACTATCAGAGAGATGTGAATGTGGCAGCCAATTCATACCCAAATGGTCAAGAACATATATATGTAAATCTAGGGAGATTATGTTATAATTGTTCAAACTAAAATGTAAGTGTCTTTTGTTAATTTATAAAGTCGATCTCGTTGCTTTTTCAATAGGTAACATTTTTTTTCCATGATCGTGTAATGTGTTTGTAGAGTATTGATAAGAGTTGGTGTGATCTTTTTATTTGGACGGACAAAGTTCAGGAAAAAGAAAAAGTAAATGGTAGAGTAAATATTGAATTTGAAATAGAAGAATAGGTACTAAAATTTTTTTGAAAAATTGAAAGTTTGAAATCTGAAGATAGAATTGTAACGATCCATAATTTTGAAAATTTTAAATATGAAAAAGGTTCTAATTTATTTTAATAATTTAGACTCCTTATTTTTAGAAACTAATTTATTAAAAATAATTTAATTAATTTTTTAATTCAAATTTTATTTTATAAAAAAAGATTATTAATGTGATTATTATAGTTTTAACTTTAAAATAATCATTTGATTTTATTAATATGTCAATAGATATATTTTTATATATTTTTAAAATAATTTTTGGTATCATAATTACATTTTAAATTATTTTAATCTAAATATTTTGTAAAAATTTTTATACTATTAATATATATTTTTGTTATTAAGTTTCTTATTTTTATATATATCCCTATTATTCAACATGTATAATTTCTCATTTCCTCACCTTCACACATGTATACTGACACTAATCTCATTCTCAGCCTTACCTTACCCACGCGTTACATTCTTGAACTTTCCAAAATATGCGTATTATTTTCCTTTCTCCAACACACATTCATTCAAACATAAATCACTCTTCCCTTCAATTACTCATTCATTTGATAACAAAGGCAGAAGCAGAGAGTGAGAGAACTTGAGAGAAAGACACATAGAGAACAAACAACGCAAGATGAGGGAGGAGAATGAGACGCTTTCCCACGATGCTGCATCTCAGAGCAAATGCCATATAAAACCTCTCTCAAGGCGGCACCGTGGAAGACAATAAAGAGAATAAGAAGAGATTTCATGAGCCAAAGAGGAACAGTAACACCAACATGATAAAATCTCTGTAAATACCTCAAACAATATGGTTTTTAATTTATTTGGATGTTAAAAATAAAATGACAACATTTCACCAGTTCAATGTAATTTTCGTTAAACTACGTTATCATTCTGTCACTAAAAAATGTAAGTCACTTTTGTTAAGTTTAAGGAAAAAATTAGGACAAGTGTAAATTAAAAGAAAAAATTAAGACTTAATTATAAATTTAAAGACCACTTTAAGATTTAACTCTAAAAACTTTTAATTTGTAAATCAAACACGCATTACATTAATTTCATGCACAAATTATATATTTATATTATGATACATCATTATGTATTTTTTAGGACAACATAGACTACTTCTGCATTTAGTTAACATACGGACACATATTAATGTTATCAATTAAAACTATTTTTATATATAAGACATGTAAAATTTAAATTTTTAATATATTTGTTATATATTTATTAAAATAAGGGTTAAGTATTTTTTTTCCTCTAAAATTTGGGGTCAAAATTAAAATCGTCTCTAACCTTCTTTTTATTCAAATCATCTTTAATATTGTAAAATGTTATAAAATTAACATTTTGTCCATAAATAATACTTTTAGAACGATTTTATCCTTAAACAAAAATTAAAAAAAAAATTCTTCCCATGTTCACCACTAATCTCCTGCATCATCTCCGCCATCACATATGGATCTCAATCTGAATCCAACACCACCCCTTCATCCAAACAACACTAACAATGACAACAACAACTCAATTTTGAAGTGAGAAGAGAAAAAAAAAAACTTGCCAACAGCAACTCAATGGCAACAATAAGTCAAAAGCTATATTTTCATTCCATCTCCATCAAATATCAAATACACACTAATATCTCATTTCCAAAAAATAATTAGTGCTTATCTCTAATTTCTTTAATCACTTTCAACAAATTTAATTCTAATCTAAAGATCTTAGAACAAAAAATCAAAACTTTTTAATAAAATAATTATAATTCCACAAAAACACTAATGTATATGTTCTTCAAAAACAAAAATAAAAAGGAAAAAATAGGAAGAACGAAGAAGAGAACAAGAACATCGAACAAGAAAAGAGAGCAAGGGAAGAAAATAGAAACATGAAACTCGAGGCGGTGAAGAGTGTGACTGAGTTAGTCTGTTGAGGGCGACAGAAAGAGTGTCAACCATGTCAGATGCATGCAAATTTCCATGTGGCTCCACCAGAAGAGCTTATCAGTATCACTTCTCCATGGCCTTTTGCAAAATGGGGAATGGATTTGTTAGGTCCTTTTCCCCAAGCGCCAGGACAAGTCAAATACCTGATCGTGGGAATAGATTATTTCACAAAGTGGATAGAAGCAGAACCATTGGCCACCATCACCGCTCAAAGAAGTCGGAGGTTCCTCTACAAAAATATCATCACAAGATATGGGATACCTTATTCCATCACTACGGATAATGGAACCCAATTCACCGATGCTACCTTCAGAAGCTTAGTAGCCAGTATGAAAATCAAACATCAGTTCACCTCGGTGCAGCACCCACAAGCCAATGGGCAAGTCGAGGCAGCCAACAAAGTCATACTGGCAGGGCTAAAGAAGAGATTGCAAGAAGCAAAAGGAGTTTGGGCCGAAGAGCTCCCTCAAGTGCTATGGGCTTACAGGACAACGCCCCAATCCGCCACTGGAGAAACACCCTTCCGACTAGTCTATGGTGTAGAGGCAATGATACCAATAGAAATCAATGAGCAAAGCCCAAGGGTAATTCTCCATGACGAGATCGGAAACATACAGGGGCACAAAGAGGAGCTTGACTTGCTCCCCGAAGTCCGAGAAGATGCCCATATAAGAGAAGCAGCGTTGAAGCAAAGGATGACTACAAGGTACAACAAAAAAGTCATTCGAAGAACATTTGCCCCGGATGACTTGGTCTTAATCAGAAACGACATTGGAGTCAACAAATCAGGAGAAGGAAAGCTCGCCGCAAATTGGAAGGGACCATACAAAGTCAATGAAGTTTTAGGAAAAGGTTATTATAAAGTAACCGACCTGAACGACACTGAGTTCCCAAGGTCGTGGCATGCTTGTAATATGAAAAGGTACTACAGTTAAAAGCGAACTCTACTCCCTGATGTACTCTTTTCCCAACTTCATGATTTTTTCCCAAAATTAAAGGGTTTTTTCTGGAGAAGGGTTTTTAACGAGGCATCATAGTAGAGGCTAAGGGAAAATAGGCTATTAAAACCCTTAGTAGCAAGAAGGTACCTCCCCAATTAATAAAGATCTTTTTCATCTACAATATCTCTTATAAAATCCTTTTTATTTTCTAAGTCTTTCTACGAAACGCGCCGACTTAAGCTCGACAAAACGTGAAAATCCCATGAACCGACCTAGATGGTCGTCATGATAAAACGATGAGGTACAAGTCGGTGTAAAGAGGTTATATGAGTTGATCGTAAAAAACTCGGGAACAATCCGACTCATAAGTCGAAATGAGAACCCGAGTAGAAAAGCTCGGAAATACTTCGACCCGTAAATCGGAGTGAAGGACCGAGTAGAAGAAAAACGCATCGCAAAAATAACCTAAGTCATAAGAACTCGCTAAAACAAAGTTGAGTATAGGGGATAATAAAAAGAGATTGGAAAACCTAGGAAAAATTTAAAGGCTGTCCCAAAAGTCCTTAAACAAAAGGCTCAGAAAAACAAACAAGCCAAAGGGAAAGGTTTTCAAGAAAAGATCAAGGGGACTTCGAAAAATCAAAAAAGCATACACGCATAAGGTAATCTAAACCCTTATCCAAAAAAGGGTATTCATTTTGTTAACTTAAAAACCCTTATCAAAAAGGGTATTTTTTTAATATTTTGTTTACGGCCTGGGAAGGCCAAAGGAAATTGTTCAACCAACACCACCAACCAAAAATAAATAAAGAGTTTAAAAACGGGGGGCCCACAGGCCGGACCCCCAAATAGCCACAAATCATTTTTTAGGAAGAAGAGTAGACGGATCACCACCACCGGAGTCAGGAGGAGCGCCACCAGAGGCATCCATGGGAGATGAAGAGATAGGAGGATCTACTGAAGAACTCGGAGCGTCTTTAGAACGAGGAGGGAACTCAATAATCCTCTGCCCCCGAGTCTTCAATTCTGACTCGGAAACGATTACGGGGGCAGGAGGATCCACAATGGCACCATCAATAACAACTTTGTCAGGATGTAAAGGAGAAAGATCCAAGTCGGGAGCAATAACTCTGACCTGCTCCAGGAAGATCCTCCAAGACTCCTTGGCGCCATCAGCAATAGAGTCCTCCAACTCATCATATGCCTTTCGAGAATTCAGCACATCATTCTTCACAGACACAAGATCATTGAATAAACTTTGATAGCTGGCCTGCGCTGTTTTCCTCAAATCCATCTCCATGTTGCATTGGGCCTGCAAAACCTTCCCTTTCTCCCGGAGGGTATCTCTCTCCTCCCTCAGCTTGGCGATTTCCTTCTTCAACTCTCCCTCATGCTCTTGGTATGAACGAAGCCTTCCTTCCAGCTCCTCGACCCTCGAGGTCATCCTTAAAGAGCTGAGAGGAGCCTTCTCAAAAATATCCAAGAGTTTGCCATAGACCCCCGCCGCTTTGAGACTCTCCTCAATCATAGTGGTAAGGTGGATCCGAACGGACATATCATCCATGCTTATACGAGCATGGGGATAGATATTCTTTCGGACGAACGCAAGAGCATCCGCCTTAACCTCACCAGAAGAGCCAGACTCTAAGGTCTTGCGCTTCTTTGGATCAGGGGAAGGTCGGACGACGGGGGGCGGCTGAGAGGGAGCTGAAGAAGAAATCACAATGGGCTTGGAAAGAGTCCCAATGTTCCGAGGAGGAGGAGGAGGAGAGATAACCCTGGCACCACTAGTCCGGGCGCGAGACTTGGCTTTGGCCTCCTGGACTCTCTGGTAAGATTCCTGAGCATTCGTCTTTGCCATTTCTGAAAAAAAAACAATAGCTAAGGAATCAAACAAGTCGGAATGATCAGTTAACAAGTCGGGAATCTAACAAACAAGAGAAAGCTACCTAGCTGTGCTTGGATAAAGGTCGGAGACCCTTGGAGAAACTTTTTAGTATCCAAGTATGGGGCCCTCCCCCACACTTTTCGGAGGAACCCCACAATGGCAGCCTCTACTTCATCCAGGTCATCCAGACCATATTTCTCACAAGGGGTTGCCTCCAGCCAGTATAAGGGAAAGCGAGGAGAAGAGTTATCATCCAGAAAAAAGGGGTGGTGACCCTCTACAGCTTGCACTTTGAAAAAATAATTTTTGAAGTCATGGAAGGATTCGTCAAAAAGGGTAAAAATTCTCCTACCTTGTATGACTCGGAAAGACACCCATTGCTGCTTGTTGTTTAGCCCACTAAAGGGCTTAGTCATGTGGAAAAGAAAAATGAAAATCCTCAAAGAGGTCGGAAAGTCCAAAGCGTGACTAATAAATTGATAAATTTTCAGAAAACCCCAAGAATTGGGGTGAAGTTGGGTAGGGGCAACTCGACAGTGGTGCAAAACAGACATCTTAAAATCCGAAAAAGGAAGAAAGACACCCAAACAGGTGATCATACATTCATACATAAAGAAAAAATGAGAGGCTGCCTCATTGGCCCTCCCAAAACAAACCCGGTCTTCTGGACCCGGGACTACCAACTCATACTTTGGCTCGTCATCCTCAGAAGCACAAATTCTGTGGTGAGTACGAAGATGAGTAATAAACTCAGCATCGACCAAGGGTTCCTCCCCTAGGACTGTGACATCAACCCATTGAGAAAGAGCTTCTACAGAAGACATTTTTCTAAAAATACGATGAAAACCTACAAAGGAAAAAGGAAAAAGAATAAAAAACGAGAGTCCCTAAGGGGATACGAAAGCCTACAACGTCACTTCTCCCTCTCCAAAGAAAATAAAAGCATGCAAACACAAAGCATGTCATAAAAGAAAACACTAACCTTTATCCAAAAGCGAAGGTTGGAAGAAGCAGAGGTCTCCAAACGCAAGAACGAAGCACGAACAAAGAAAGAAGAAATTTGAAAAATTGCAGAAACGAAAAAATGAAAGAGAGGGAAAGTATTTATAAACATGCTAAGGGGCATAATGGTAAAAGCGGGGCAGTCATTAATAAGAATGCACCGTTACCAAAGTCTACGCACATCCCTAACGGACACGACGCTTGATTAGACGTAACTGTCAGAACCAAAAAGACACGGAAAAGTCACGTCGGTTTCAGAAAATCACGTCGGTCCTCTAACAAGTCGACTACGACCCCGAGTAAAATACTCGAACCCAAGTCTTATAGAGATCTTGGGCTCAAGTAGGGGCACTGTTCATACCCTGGCCCAATAATAAAGGCCCAGGTCCAAATAAAAGGCCTAGTCCAGAGGATTGAGCCTTGCTGAGCATCAACCTTCGCACTAAGAAGTCGGTGTTAACCCCGACTTACTCTAAAGAAGTCGGAACGGAGAATAGCTGGCAGATAAGCACTCATTCAAATGAGTAACTGCCCCTAAAATCTCTCTAACTACTTCATCGAGCCATATCTTAACCTCCCTAAGATAATGGGACGGTTAACACCCTAAAAATATGGCACTACTCCAACGGTGGTTATTGGCTCACCACTATAAATACACTGACTCCCCTCAGGTATCTCTAAGCCCAATACTCTCTAGACCTGCTCACATCCTTGCTAACTTAGGCATCGGAGTGTCTTTGCAGGTACCACCCCCCCCCATTCACTCACGTACACAAGTCGGAAGGAGGCTCCAGCGTGCAAACCAGCTCGGAGACTACCGTCCACAGACGATTGGGCCAACTAGCACCATCCATTCTATTAATCTCCGGTTACCCACCGTAATACTACTATTCCTTCTTCTATTCTCTCACTATTCTTCCTTTTCTTCTTTTTTTTTTTTTGTGTGAGGATTTAGTAATTTAATGAGAATAAATATTATTTTAATCACTAAAATTTGAGGTGAAAATTAAAATCATTTCTATCCTTTTTATTTTAAAATTGTCCTCCATCTTAAAATTATTCCTCTATTCTCCCTCTATTTTTTCTTTTCTTTTTCTTTGTGTGAGGATTTAGTAATTTAATAGAAATAAATACTATTTTAAACACTAAGATTTGGGATTAAATTAAAATTATTTCTAACATTTTTTTGTTATAACATCTTCAACGTTGAAATTATTTTTAAAATCATCCTTTTCTAATTTTTGGACCAAATTTATCCCTGATAAAATAAATTAAAAAAATCCTCTCCTTTCATTCTTACACATAATAGAATAGAGATAAAGATTGAAAAAAGAGAATCTCATCCGTTGCTGAAATTTTATATCTGACCAAAAAAAGGGGGTCACGTCCATATAAAGCTTTGAACAGGGCCATCTTTATGCTATTGTGATAAATGGAATTGTACCAAAATTGTTTCCATGGCAGCATGTCAAGCCAGCGCTTGAAATTCTCAAAACAAAAGCAATGAAAGTATATTTTCAAAATCTTGTTCAAGACTTCACTTTGGCCGTCTGTTTGCGGGTGATAGGCTGAGTTCATTGCTAAAGTGGTTCTATCAATCACAATGATGATCACCAAGTATCCATGAGAAGGAAGTAAGGATCTAATAAAATCCACGCAGATATCATCCCATACCTGATGGAAAATAGGGAGAGGATGCAAAAGCCCTGCTGGCTTGGTAGTCTCGGCCTTAGCTTGCTGACATATCAAACAATTCTGGACATAATTTTGAATGCCCTTATGCATGTTTGCCTAGTAGAATGAGGAGCGAATCCGATCAAGAGTCTTAATGATACCAAAATGTCCCCCACCCGGACTATCATAGTGTTTATGAAGGATAAGAGGAATGAGGCTGCTGGTTACAGGGAGCACTACTCTATCCTTTCATAATAGAATATCATTTCGGACCGTATAGTGTGGATCAACCTACCTCTTTTAAAGACATTGCTGCCATAATTCTTGCAATGCGCATCTGTCTCAATTTTCAATTTCAGAATCCCCATCCATTCAGCACTGGGATGAGACCAAATTGCAAAAAAAATAACGTGAAAGGTCATCAGCGACAGCATTTTTCTGCCTCAGTTTGTATTGTATCTCATAATCACACCCAAATAGCTTGTGGAGCCACTTTTGTTGCTCAGGTGTATGTAGGATTTGATCTACCAAGCAATGCCTTCAAACCCTGTTGATCAGTACGAATTAGGAATTTTTTTCCTAGCAAATAATGTCAAAATTTTGCTACAACTTCCATAATCTCATAGAACTCTCTAGCATAAACTGATTGTTTCTGCAGCGAAGGAGGCAACTTCTTTCCCAAATGGAAGGGTGCAGAAAATATAAAGATGAAATAGAACAGTAAACAGTGGTATATACCTTAAAATTGTAGTGAAATTGTATTAATAAGTGAAGAAATTGAGTGACACAACATAAGTAAGAGAGGAGAGAGTAAGACAATTAGTAAGAAGCTATAATAATGGAATTAGTAAGGTAAATAAAAAGGTAGCAGCCATGAAGTCCCTGCAAGAACCTGCGAGAGAAAGAGAAGAGAGACTTATAATACGGAAAGAAGGGAAAAGAAAGAGAAAGAAAATTCAGAAAGAAGAGAGACAAATACCACCATCATCTACTGTCTATGATTCTCCAATTTCCTATTAATAGTGCGTCTTCTGCTATTATGTCTCACGTCCTGAACATTCGCACCATGTTCTGCGTGTCTACTTTCTCTAAGTAACTCCACATGTTCCACTAAAAATTTGATTTTTCTTTTTCTTATTTGCAAATAGAAGATTGAACAAAGAAAGAAGAAGAAAAATAGCACGGCGCCAATAACTACGCCTTAGCGAGAATCCACCGGTTCTCTCTCTGTTCTCTTCCCATGTCACTGTGGTCATCGACGAAGTTAGGAGGTGGTGGCAGCAGGTTCTCCGATGAGCAAAGACAGAGATAGAGAGCTCAACAACAACAGTGGACCTCCTCATTGCTTTTGCCGCCATAATCTCCTTCAACTCCCCCCTTCTCCCCCTCCCCTTTCTTCTTGATATGCTTCTCTCTCCATTCGCATCACTTTCTCTCGTATTCTATCGTTGATGGCGGCAACAACGATGACTCTTTGCTTCACTGGCTTTGCCGTTTCCTTCTTCCCCTTCTCTCACTTCCGCCTTCTTCCCCTAATTCTTTTTGTTTTTTTTTTTTCTTTCTCTATTTCCTTCAATGGTTTTAGGAGTTTGGGAGTTAAAAAAATAAAATTTTATAAAAGGATAAAATAGTCCAAAAATGACATTATTTTAATAAAAGGATGATTTTAAAAATAATTTTAATATTAAAGACAATTTTAAAGAAAAAAAAATGATTGGAGATAATTTTAATTTTAACTTTAAATCATAGAAACTAATATGATATTTATTCTTAATTAATGTTGTGTATAAATTTAGAGATTTAGAGTTAGGATTAAATAAGAATGAATTTAAAATAATTTGAAATGTATTGATACGGGTGAATTGGATATAATAATAATAAAGGTTGGATTAAATTTAGGGATGCAGAGGTTTGTGGAGTAAGGATGGGAAGAGAGGGATTTTTTAAAATTTTATTTTATCACGGATAGTTTTGTTTAAAAAAAATATTAAGAATAATTTTAATTTTGACTCTAAATCATACAAAACAAAAAATACTTATTGCAGGTGAACACCTTACCAAAATAAATAAAGAAACAAATAAATAAAAGTGAATATAATCTATAATTTTAATAAGAAATAGGCTTATATGCTACAAAGTTAAGATTTTGAAAGAATTTAAATACACACCTTAATCATAACGAAAATCAAATAAATAACCGGTGTTAAATATATTTAAACCTTTATCAACGTAAGTTGGCATAGATGGATGAGAGTTTGTATTTCTTAACCATTTCTTTCGAATTTGATACTCATTGGAAGATAGGAATGGAACTTGCTTGCTTAGAAGGGTCACTTTGTGTGCATCCAAAAGATTAGTCATTGAGCTTCCGGTCCAATGGATATCCTGATGCAAACTAAAAAAAAAATATCTAAACCTTTTGATATGAAATAAAGGATAAATAAAAGAACAAGGACTAAAATTAAATAAAAAATAAATTAAAATTGAATATAAAAATAATTATTTTATTTTTTATCTAAATTTTTGATGCAACAAGAAAGAAATTCATCAACTTAACTTGTCTAAATTGTAGTTTAGAAATTAAATTGGAGGAAATCACTCGACATCTAAAAATTAAATTGTTCAATGCAATAAAGAAAAGACTCACTCAACTTTACTTATCAATAACATAATTTTATCATGAAACTAACAATTATTTTAACACTTTTCTATTTTTTTTATAACATTTAGAATAATTTAGAAGATATTTATAACTTCTTATTACATTAAAATAAAATAAAAAACTAAGTCTACTAATATAAATTTAATTTAATAATTAAATAAACAAAATCAAATTTCATGAAATTAAATTGAATATTCTAATATTTAAAAGTATAAACTAATAACTACTAAATAATACTTAAACTCTTCATATCACAAATATTTAAAGCACATATTATTCATCTCTTCTTCAAAAGATATTCGTTCTCAAATTTTACAGTTGAAAAAATAGTATATGAAAATAATAAATATAAGAAAGATATTTTTTCTTTTTATTTTTGTATTTTTTTTATACTGTCTATTTCTTTTAACAATAAAATCAACAACAATGATAAAACAATAATAAAGAAGACAAAAAAGAACATGAGAGACACTAGAACTCTTTTTTTTTGGGGTACAAGATGACAAACATAAGTTAATAAGAATTAATTTAAAAACTAAAGCTGATATGAAATGATATGAAATAAGGGATAAATAAAAAGATAGGGATTGAAATTGAAAAAAAAAATGTTGAAATTGAATAAAAAAATTACTCTACCTTTTATTAAATTTTTTTATGCAACAAAAAAAGACGTTTCAATCTAATTTATCCATACCATAGTTTAAAAATTAAATCAAAAGAAATTACTCAACCTTCTACCCAATTTTCTAATGTAACAAGAGAGAGATTCACTCAACCTCACTTGTCTACACTATGATTTCATCACTAAATCAAAAAGTATTTTAAAACTCTTTTCATCTCTCTATAACGGCTATAATAGATTAATAGTTTACGTTTTATGAGGTATTTATAACTGGCCTCTTATTAGATTAAAATAAAAAAATTCTAAACTTATTAATATAAAGTCTAATCTAATAATTAAATAAACAAAATCAAAATACCTGAAATTAAATTGAACATTCTAATATTTAAAAATATAAACTAATAACTACTAAATAATACTTAAACTCTTCATATCATATTAAAAGAGCACTCAACTCATCACGTTTCTTTTAATAAAATAAAGAGTAAAGTGAGAATTACGTCCCTGAAAATTTCGCGTTCAAACAAGTTAGACTCTGAAAAAAAAAAAGTAAAATTAGATCCTCCAGGATATGAGGCGTTGGACACATTACATCCTTCCGTCAGTCCATATAACAAAATGGAACGGAGTTGCTTTGCTGTCCTGTTACGTAAACTGATGTGTGCGTTTCTGCCACATCTGCAATAGGACAACATCATTTTATAAATTTCCTTCCTTAATATTTGTTTCACTTTGTCCTTAACCTTCAGTTACCCTATGTTATTACCTATTAACCCTAAGGAGAAGCTAAGGTCAAAGAGTCTTGGTTCTGCAGTAACAAAAGTCACAATTCTTCTTCAATGTACTAACAAAGAAGAAGACGTTGTCAAGAAAATCGGTGTTAACGGAGACATCCTTAAGTCATGTAAAAAATGGTGATGCTTTTGTCAGCTAGTGTATCCCATTTGTCAGTTATTTTCATGGTGGTCCCCTTGTTTGAAACAAATTGTTTAATCTTCTGCAAAGTATGGTGGTCTCATAGTTTTCAACTTGTTTGCCTGACACATTTTGCCACGTTTAGAATTATTTATGCATTTGTTGTTACTTTTTGGGACTTCCGTTTATTTGTATATAATTACTGAAACTAATGATTAATAGAAAGACTAGTATCACTTTATGTCATAATTAAAGAAAGACATACATGTTCTTGATTCTTTAGTTAACTGTTGTCCCAATTGATTCAAATAATAATTGTGTTTATACTTAACAAATGGAGAAATTTGCTATTTCTGTATTCAACCATGAGAGAAAATTCGTGAGGAACAAACGGGGAGAGTTTAGTTATTGGGATGGGTTAGTTGAGAGGCTTTCAGTGATAGATCTGGATCTTATGAACTTCTTTTACTTGAAGGAATTGTTCAAGAGCTTGGGTTATGATGATTACAAAGTAATGATGTGGTTTGATTCGAATGCTGCTAATTTTAAAGCCAGTTTGCATCCTATTTTTGGAGATTCAGAGATCAATGCTTTAAGGGAACACAAAATACAAAACAAGGAGTGTGAGGAGTTCTATATATATTTTGAGCATCATATTCTTGGTGGCGAAGATGCTATAGGGTGTGATAAAGCTGGTGATCCTCCTATTTCTGATGATGATAGTAATGATGATGGTTACGAGAGCGTTGAAGATAAGCTGTATAAGCCCCCACCTCCTAGTTTTGACAAATCAGACACTGATATCGAAGAGAAGATGCAAGAGTGATGAAAAAGAAGAAGGCTGCAGAAAGTAACCATTCTTCAAAAGGAAAGAAAGTTACTTCTCCAAAAGAAAAGAAAGTTACTAATGAAGAGATTTCTATATTTAGCAATTTCCCTAAATCTCGAAAGAAGAAGGAATATAAGAAGGTGAGGAGGAGTTCAAGACTGCAACATCGGGCTACAAAGCACGTGGGAAACTTTAATTCAAGTCTGCACCCAATTGAACTTGGAGATGATGGAGATGAAGAACATCATAAACATGCGAAAAATGCTGAAAAGGCTGAGGATGACCCTTTTGTTGGGTTCTTTTTGGGGGAAACGCGCGCTAACAGGGAATCAAATGATAAGAAAGTATTTGACTATGAATCAGAGGACTTGCACACTCCTGTTGAAAGCAATGCAGAGAATGATGTTTACAGGACTGGTTTTGTTGCTTTCTCGGAGGGTGTTGAATTTAGAGAAGTGAAGCAAGAAATTGGTATAAAGTTTGACACTTTGAACCAGTTCAAGAGGACACTAAAGAACTGGACAGTAGCTCAGGGTAGAGAATTACAGTGGCTAAAGAATGATAAGGTGAGGTCAAGAGCCAAGTGTGCTGAGAAAAATTGTCTATTCTTAATTTTTAGCTCATAGAATTCATGTGAAAATTGTTTCCAAATCAAAACTTTTTTTTCTTGAACATACATGCATTCGAAACTTTGAAAGCAATAAGGTAGATGTTAGATGGCTTACTGAGAAATTTGAGAAGCGATTATGGACAGAGCCAAAGCTCACACAATAGGAAGCATTAGAACACGTAAAGCAGAATTATAACATGCAAATTCACTACAAGAGCATGCAAAGGGCACTTGAGAAGGCAAGAGAGTTAGTAATTAGTAAGAAAAATAAACAGTATGGCAAATTAAGAGATTACCTGGTTGAGATATTGAAAAGTAATCCTAGTAGCACAGTCTTGTTAGGAGTTGAGCCAATTCTACAATCTTCTCCACTATTTAATAAACTTTATATTTGTCTACATGCATGTAAGTAAGGTTTTAAGGTAGGATATCGCCCATTGATTGGGCTAGACTGGTGTTTTCTAAAGGGCTATTATGGGAGATAATTATTATCTGTTGTCGCTCAATATTCAAATAACCATTTATATGTGGTGGCTTATGCTATGGTTGCATCAGAGACCAAAGAAACATGGAAATGGTTTCTGACTCTATCGCTAAAAGATTTAGGAGATGTTCAAACACATGGATGGAGCTTCATATCTGACCAACAAAAGATAAAATTTTTAGAGTATTCTTCATATGTTAGCATATTTTGATTGTTTATTAGGCTTATGGTACTGAATTGTATGTGTTTGTTATTAGGGTCTAGTTCCTGCACTTCGAGAAGTGATGCCCAATGCACATCACAGAAACTGTGTGATGCATATTTAGAAAAACTTCTTGAAGCAATACAAAAATAAGCAAATCAAAGGTGCTGTGTGGGAGTGTGCTAGATGCATAACTACAGTTGAGTTCAAAGCAAGTATGGAGAAGCTAAAATGAATAAATGAGAAAGCATAGGCCTATTTGGCTAAGTTTGAGCCTGTTGTGTGGGTCAAAGCATACTTTAGCCATTGACTTAAGGTAGATAATTTGACCAATAACATGTGTAAGGTTTGAAACTCAAGGATTGTGGATTATATGGCTAAACCAGTATTGACTATGTGTGAAGAACTCAGATGTTATATCATGAGAAGGATGGCAAATTACAAGAGATTTTCGAGTGGGTACAAGAAAAATATTGCACCAGCTCAACAAAAAAAAATGGAGATGCTAAAAAAGGCCAGTGATAAGTGACAACTACAATGAATTGGTGATGATGATTGAGTCAAATATGAGGTTCAGTGTGATGAGAGAAAGGTGCCAGTAAATCTGGGCCAAAGCACATGCACCTGTAATGTGTGACAACTCACAGGTCGTATCAAACTTTCTAATCATAGAACTTTTTGGATTAGATGTAGAAATAGTTTGTTAGCTGGATTAGCTGATTTGGTTTGTTATTGTTGTTTACTTGTATGTGTCAAAAATGCCATGTGTGCAAGCTATATTTGCAATAGTCTGGAGAAATGAGCGACCTGAAAACTATTATTATCCATGGCTGCAATTGCAAATGACCTCATTCAATGCTACATACTAACATTGTGTTGAACCAGTTTCAAGTGAGCAATATTAGAAGAGGACAAAAAGATCAAGACCTATTTCACCCAAGCTTAAGAGACCCGTTGGACATCCAAAGCTACATGCAAGAAAAAAAGATTTTATTGAGCCACTGCTAAATGCAAATAAAGTTAGGAGAAGCTTCACGGTGACTTGCACCAAGTGTGGCAAATCTGATCATAACTTCAAAACATACAAAGGAGCTCCAGTAATTAAGAAAAGGAAAAAAAAGAACAAGATCCTCGTAAAAGAATAATACATAAGAAGAGGTACCGCTATCTCAAAATTCTTCACAGCCAGAAAATTAAGAAACCATTGCTGAACCCAACCCATAGCCACAGGTAAGCAAAGTTAATTGTATATTCACACTATTCTTAAGGATTTAGTTATCTGTTAATATTTTTGTTAGAGATTTAAATGTCATATCTCTAACTTGTAAGGGGTTTAGGAATCCTACTATTAAAATGATTAATCGATTATTTAGATGCTTAGCCTTAATATGATATTGGAGCAATTGTTTCATTCATATCTATTTAGCCAAATTCAGTCCAAGCAGAAAACCCTAACCTTAATGTCATTACTCAAAATGTGGAACCAATTGGGTCTATGAGTAATGAAGCTACCACTAATACAAATGTTGCAAATAATTCTGATGATGTTGTTCAACATGGGACTGTAACCAATGAATCTAACATTAATGTAACTGATGCAACTATAAGTTCTTTGTGGAGGATAGTATTCCTACTGTATTTGTTTGTTTAATATCAAATGGATGTAGACCATAATAAATTTTTTTGTGAACATTGCAGGGCCAATTGGATGATGCTATAAAAAGAAGAAAAAAGGAGGACAAGAAGGTCTACATGGTTTAAGCCTTCTGGTCAAGTCCAAGCCCAATTCAAGTATTCTGGACAAGTCCAAGCCCAATATAGACCTCCTGCTCCAGTTCAGAACCAAATCAGGCTTCCAGCCAAATCTCAAGGCCATAATAAGACCCCTTTAACAACAACTGCCCAAAAAAAAGATCCAACCCAAGTCCAGTTAAAATCTTCAGCTGCTAAGCCATTGAATTTAGTCTTATTTAGAAAAAAGCAATCAATTATAAGGCATGAATAAGCTCTCCCACAACAATCAACAAGCTCAACTGATGGTATTTCTGCAGAAATTTTGGCTGCAATAAGTTCAGGAACAGCTTTAAGAATGTTTCACTTTATTCTTACTCCCTAGATTTAAGTCTTAGTTAAAGTCTTCAATAAATAAAAATGTAGTATTTTTGATATGATTGATTAGTATTTTGGATATTGTCGATTAGTATTTTGGATATACTTTCTTTGGATTTAAATCATGTTTTGAATTAGGCACAATATATTGCGCAGTTGTGATAATGTTGCTATGTAGATTTTCTTTTGATTTAGTAACACAGATAAGTGTTCAGTATTTTTTTGGATAAATTTTTGTAACTAGAAACAATCTTTTGGAAGCTTAGATAATATAACAATGCTCTTATGCCTATTATAGTTATTAGATAATATAACAATTACCCTATAATTTGAGCACTCTAAGAATAACTTATCTAGATTCTCTACTATTCTAGACTTGTATATTGTTGCATATAGCTGATAGTTACACTTGAAAGTAATTTTTATTGTTGAAACATCTTACATGTGATAAATCACCCTACAATTTCAACCGTTGCCTTCATTCCTTTTTCTTTGGTGCCTCGTGCTTCTGGAGCTTTCGATGCTATTCATTATACATTGTGCCAAGATTTTGTTTCAGGGTGAATAATTGGGAATTCTGAAAAATTAGGGTTTGAGGCATATTAAATTCAAACAATATAGAAGGACCAACTTGTCCTTATCATTTAGAATAATTTCAACGTGGCATTTAACAGGCACTTCAACACATTCACAGTCCACGTTAGAGGCGCTGCTAGTCTTACTAATAGAAGGATGTAACGTGTCCATGTTTTGTTTCTTGAGGGATCTAATTGTTACTTTTTTTTAGGATCTAATTTGTCCGAACGCGAAATTCTCAGGGACCTAATTGTCACTTTACTCTAAAATAAATATTCTCTCATATACTAAATGATTTAATTACCGCATTTTTTTCATTATAGAACTTGAATACGTACAAATTTTTTTTTAAATTTAAATCAATCCAATTCGATCTATATTTTTTTATGTACTCTTTTTGAGTACTAATTTAAATAGGTTGACTTTTAAAAAAATAATGTACTGATTTCAAATGAACAATTTTAAATAACTAATTTTAAATACGTAGCGTAGCAGTTTTAAAATTAATTTAAAAATAAAAATTAAATTGATATTATTTTAATTATAATCTTTTTATAATAATATACATATTTCGTTTACAGTTTAAACTTTAAACAAAATAATTATAAGGATAAAGTAATAAATTGGTCCCCTACGTTTGGACATAATTTATTTTTGGTCCTTAAAGTTTAAAGTGCCATATTTGAATCTAAAAAAAATTTCATTTAATTTTAATGTAGTCCTACCATGAGGTCAAAATTAAATAATTAAATGAATGTCCTACAGCAAGATCGATAATATGGACAAAATCAATCGTGGATGTATCAATACATTTATTTATCATTTTTCTTACCGTTTAAACAAAATCTTTTCTATAGAACTAAGGAGAATGATAAATAAATGTATTAATATATTCACGGTCGATAGACCTTGTTCTTCTATTATTGTCATAGAGGATATTCTGTTAATTATTTAACTTTGACTTTAAAATTAAATTAAAACTAAATAATTTTTTTTAGATTTAAATAAGATACTTTAAATTTTAAAGACCAAAACAAAATTATGTTTACATGTATGAATTAATTTAGTACTTTATCTTAATTATAAATATATCTTATTTGTACCGTAAATAAAAAAATTAATATGATGTAAATTGATAAATATGTTATAAATTATCTATTTCAATAAATAAAATAAATAAATTATTTATTTATAAAAAAGTTCAGTCCCATATGAATATTACGAATTTCCGATTGCGAAGCACAAAGCCCAAACCAACATTCAACGCCAGAGACCAGAGTGAGAACAGGTACGCGCTCTGCTTTTGCCTTTCTCCTATCAAACCTTCTTTCCCTCTTTCTCCCTCTCTCTCCCCCAAAATCTCTAATAAAATTCATCTGCGCCCTGCTTTACCAAATCAGCTTGGGATTTTCTTCTTTCCCTAACAATAACCTCTTAATTTTATTTCCATGCTTTTTCGCGGTTTTAATTATCCAAATCTTTGGAATCTGATTTTGAATCTTGATACCTTAACGTAACGCCGTTTTTCATCTCTTCCTTTCTGTAACATTTTCGCATTCGGCATCAGATTCAACCTGTTCTTATATATTCTTTATCCAGGAAGCCCTTTTATTATGCCACTTTTATTTATTTGTTTGTTTTATGTTTTAACCTAGTTCTAGGGTTTTTCCTTTGATAGTTTGTGTTAACGGGAGCTGAGTGTGCTTCAATTGAGCACTTCAATTGAAGATTTCCTTCACCAATTGGGCATTTATAGGAGATTTGCTACTTCTTGTTTTCGGTATCAGGTAGGGTTGATGGCTGATCGGAGTTCGGCCGTTGCAAAGCCGGTATGGATGAAGCAAGCCGAGGAGGCCAAGCTGAAGAGCGAAGCCGAGAAAGCCGCGGCAGCTAAAGCTGCTTTCGAAGCGACCTTCAAGGATTTGGAGAAGAGTCGCGAGAAGGGCACTGTTCAATCTGACAGTGAATCCGAGGAATACGAGGATTTGGCCAATAAGCCGATTGGACCTGTGGATCCTTCTAAGTGCACGGCAGCGGGTACTGGCATTGCCGGCGGAACAGCCTGTGCTCCTTCTTCGTTCACAGTGGTCACCAAGGATTCAGATGAGAGGAAGGTTTCAGGTGGTGGTGCACAAGTCAAGGTGAGGGTGACGCCAGGTTTGGGCGTTGGAGGGTCTGATCAAGAAGGGATTGTGAAGGATATGGGTGATGGAACGTATAACGTCACTTATGTGGTGCCCAAGAGAGGGAATTACATGGTCAGTGTTGAATGTAATGGCAAGGCAATCATGGGTAGTCCATTCCCTGTGTTTTTCAGTGCAGGTATTCACCATTACTCTGCTGCAAAATTCTCTGCATTAGTGTTTAGATATATATGATGCCATGTGTGGTTTTGAATTGCTCCTAAAGTCCTAGTTAACGGTTCTGATCACAGTTCTAACATATAGGTATTGTAAAATTTAAAATTTTGGTTACAATTGGATATAGTGTCATAATACAGGAAATGCCACCAAATATAATTGGTACCACTTGAGTATCATTTGTATTTTCATAAATCAAACACCGGTGATATTTTTTTATTGTTAAAAAAAGCATGGCAGTGATATTGTTGGATCTTAACATATTTAAATTTGATGAAAGAAACTACAAGGAAAATAAAATTTCAAAACTAAATCAGAGCAGAAAAAGACGGAAAAGATTACACCTATTTAAGTTCTCTATATCACTTTATCCTTCTTCCTTCCCCCCATTAATGGAACATAATAAGTTTACTTTCCTTCTTGGTTGGGCGATTAAGAAAGAGACAGAGTTGAACTTGTTAATTTTCAATTTTCAATGCTTTGACAGTTTGATTTGTTATATTACAGGCAATAGTAGTGGAGGGCTGCTGGGTTTAGCTCCGGCATCTTCTTTTCCAAATCTGGTTAATCAAACTATGCCAAACATGCCGAACTACTCTGGGTCCGTTTCAGGGGCATTCCCAGGATTACTGGGAATGATTCCAGGGATTGTTGCTGGAGCTTCTGGGGGTGCTATTTTGCCTGGAATTGGGGCCTCACTAGGGGAAGTTTGCCGTGATTATCTTAATGGGCGATGTATAAAAGTCGATTGTAAGTTGAATCACCCACCTCATAATTTGCTAATGACTGCATTAGCCGCAACGACCTCAATGGGAACACTTAGTCAAGCTCCTATGGCTCCGTCTGCTGCTGCAATGGCTGCTGCACAGGCAATAGTCGCTGCCCAAGCACTTCAAGCCCATGCAGCTCAGGTGCAAGCTCAGTCAGTAAAAGATTCCACTGGTATGTTGTGGCGTGTTAATTTTGTTTGTTGCTGTGTTTGGTATTACAGAGCTCTTATACAAGAAGTGCTCTCTGTTGGTGACTTTTGTCATGTTTGGTAGTTACATTTTTTTATGTTCTTGTTTTCCGTTTAAGTATTTCTTGCTGTATTCTTACCATCTATGGTAACTTAATCAGGCTCACCTGAAAAAGCTGGTAAGGATGATGCATTGAAGAAAACTCTCCAAGTTAGCAATCTGAGTCCACTTCTCACTGTTGAACAGCTAAAACAACTCTTTGGCTTCTGTGGCACAGTTGTTGAATGCACAATTGCTGATTCAAAGCATTTTGCTTATATAGAATATTCAAAACCTGAAGAAGCAACTGCTGCTCTGGCGTTAAATAACATAGATGTTGGTGGCCGGCCTTTGAATGTTGAGATGGCAAAATCTCTTCCGCAAAAACCATCTGTTGTGAATTCTTCCCTTGCTTCGTCATCTCTTCCTTTGATGATGCAGCAAGCTGTGGCAATGCAGCAGATGCAATTCCAGCAAGCTCTGCTTATGCAACAAACCATGACTGCACAGCAGGCTGCCAATAAAGCCGCCACCATGAAGTCTGCAACAGAGTTAGCGGCAGCCCGAGCTGCTGAAATAAGTAAGAAACTGAAAGCTGATGGACCTGAAATTGAAGAGAAAGAAACAAAACAGAAATCCAGGTCTGTTTACTTTGTCAATTTTTCCTAGTGTTATTGTTCTACTGGTGCATCTTGACTATTCATTTTCAATGTTTTTATTGTTGCAACTTGCAACTAATTCATTTTAGGGTGCCCTACATAAGTATCATGAACCCATTAGAGTAATGCATGAAATAGATTTATAAGTTTGGTAAAGGTGCCTGAGGTTTCTGTCATTTTGATGTTTTAGGGGGGAAAAAAAATCATAATCTTGTCCCCATTTTAAAAGTTCCCATTCGTTGGTATATGTTTTACTATACTTAATAGTTTTGGGTTTAGTGTGAGCACAATGCATCCTTTGCTTTTTTATCTTAATATATATATTACACAATTGCCTTTGTATTATAGAAGCTTGCAGTTTTATGTGCCATAGCTGTGAGGTTGAGTAGCATATCTCTTTATTGTGAATATGCATTCTCATCAATCTTAGGGGTTCCCCCCACAATGTGTGCAATTACTGTGCATAGTGTTTTAAAATTGTTGCATGTTGATCTGTCTTTAAAATATATGGCTGAATGGTTGTGGAACAAGGAAAGTTTAGATTGTGGTGACAAAATCTTGTTTTTATATTATTATTTTTTTTGTCCTTCATTTTCATATGCTAACAAAGGTCTTTAATTCATTAATTCAATTTCAATTTTCAGGTCTCCTTCTCCTCCTCGTGCAAGATCTCGGTCAAAGTCGAGATCTCCTGTTAGTTATCGAAGAAGGAGGAGGTCTCGTTCCTACTCTCCTGCTCGCTACAATAGGGGTCGTCGGTCCAGATCACCAGTCAGGTCCCATCATTATTCAAGCTATGAAAGGGATCGAAGGTCCTATAGAGACATCAGAGAACACAGTGATAGAAGCAGAAGACGGGATTCAGATAGATACCTTGATCGGCATTCATCTGCTTCAAGAAGGAATAGGAGTAGGAGCGTGAGCCCTCATTCAAGGAAATCACATCGAACTGAATCTATTTCTCCAAAACATCACAGAGAAAGTTCACCTCATAGAGGAAGGAAAGAATCACGTGCTGATTCTGGATCCCCAAGTCATCGCAGAGGTAGCAAGTCATCTCCCAAGATTGATGAAATCAAACAAGAGAGCAAAAGACGCTCAAGATCAGTTTCTTCAGATGATAATAGGCTTCAATCCAGCAAAAATGAAGAAGTCCTGCATGGAAAATCTAAAAATAGAGACAGAAGACGGTCCAGGTCAGTATCTGTCGAGGAGAAGCCTTACAGGAGGAGCCGATCATCCCCAAGAAGAGTGGATGAAAGTAGATCTAGGCATAATAAACGGTCAAGATCGAAATCTGTGGATGATAAGCAGCGCTTGCCTGAGAAATCAGATGAAAGCAAGCATAGAAGGTCAAGGCCTAGTGATAAAAGGCGTTCCAGATCAAGATCAACAGAAAGTAAGAATGAAATTGATGAAAGAGAGGATGAAAAAAAGATCAAAACTGATAGGTCAAAGCATCATCACACTAAAAGAAACAGGTCAAGATCTGTTGAAGGGAAGCATCGCACTAAAGATAAATCAGGTGATAGTAAAGATAAAAAATCAAAGCATCGCAATAGAAGACGTTCCCGGTCAATATCATTAGAGGTTGAGCATAACAACGGAGGCAGCTCATCACATAAAGAATTGGATGAAAGCAATTTTGAACAGAGAAAACTTAGGTCTAAGTCCCCTGAAGGAAAGCGTCACACTGGTGATAAATATGGAAGCAGATATGAAAGATCAGAGCATCAAGAGAAATCCCTATCTAAATCAAAATCAGGAAATCACAACCCAGTTGAATGTGATGGTAATGGGCTCTCCCCACGAGTTATGGAGGAGTACGAATCTAAGGGAATAACACAAACTGATTCTGGATTTATGGAAGGTAAACATCATTTGAATGATGGAGAAAATGCTACTAGCAATATAAATTCAAAAGTTCATGAAGATGCTGTGCAGGAACCAACTATAAATTTAAAGATGGCAAAGGCAAATGATAGTGGGAATTGGGTTTCACCAAACAAAACCTGCAAGTCAGAAGGGTCAAGTGAAAATGCTGGAGCTGATTATAACCAAGGTATGCTAAATCCTATTTTCAACCTTTGATGTTAATTATTGATTATTTTAGGTTATGTATGGCAAAACATGAGAATCCTCTTTAATGCAGACCGTATGTGTGGTGAAGAAGCAAGAAGTGGAAGATATTAAGCACTCTCTATTTGGTATTGATTTAAAATACTGAACTAAATTCAATTCTGCACACTTAAATAATTATTAAAGCTTAATTACTTTCTGTGGATTACAGGAGTGGGAATATAAATGATTTCAAAGATTCAACCTGGCTTTTGACTATGCTAATGGACATTATTGTGACATAGATCTGTCATTTCATCCGGAACCAAAAGTGGCACCTACTTATCAGAGAAGCCATGTTACACAAGGCTGATTTGGTTTCATAGTGCTGTCATATATTGTTTCACTACAAGAGCATTGCAGGAATCATGGTTGAAGATTTTTTCACCCGTCAATGATTATGGCGCATATTCTAATTAAGGATTCTCATTAAGTTTACTGAACTAATTCCTTCCAAGGAATAGACAGTTTCTTCTTAGTAGAAATCACAATTCTCAGAGGATGCTTCGCTATTTGATTTGGTTCCCAGAATATTCTGTGTTAGCTGATGAACAAATTCAATTGATTATTTCCTTTTTTCAGGTTGGGTTGGAACAAAGATCAGATATAGAATCTGAGCTGTGATGTGGTTTAAGGTTTCAAGAAGTGTCGTGAATTTGTCATGATCAGCCACGCAGCGCTTATATATCATGCTTCTTTTACTGCTTGATTGATGTATGTTGGAATGTTATCTTAATTATACAGTTCTTTTTTATGAAACTTAATTTGAAGTTTATATGAAATCTGAACTCTTTTTTTCAGTCCTCCAGATATCATGTTAGCCAGTAGGGAGAACCCCTTTTAATCAATGTCCTGATTTTATGCTTCTAAAAACTTAGGGATAATGGTATTTTTAATATGTGTTAAACTACCAACAGTTGTTTGCTATATATGTGTAGGTTCTAGACCCTTTGGGGAATTTTCTTAGTATGATAAAGTTTAGTTGCGCACATCAATCTTTGATGTTGGCAATCATAGGTTCACTTTCTTTTACTCATTTTATGGTGTGGGCATTTTATATCCAAATAAATGCAGGTTATTCACGTTGAAATCTGTTCGAGCTTTGAGATAAAGTTTTGCTGGGTTGGTTTCTCTTGTGTAAAATGAAGGTATGAGGTCAGATTCTGATGCTCTATGGTTCAGAGCACCTCTGTTTTTCTTCTATTAAAATGTGAGAGTAATGGGAGTTGCTTAGGTTTGCATTATGTATGAGTATGTTTGTTCTCAGTACCATTTGCCGATATTTTTTCTAATTGCTACCATCATTTGGTGTCTTATATTGCCCTACATTTTTGTTTTTCTTTTCTTTTTTTTCCCTTCCATTTTTTTCTCTTTCTTTTTTCTTTTTTTTTTCTTCCAAGAAATTATTATGGTTAGGTAAAGCTTCTATTTAAGGTCAAGTGAACCTGGATGTTGCTGCAATGAGTTACTTCATGTTGCATTTGAGCAAATTGGGCAGAGTTACAGTTTTTACTTAAGTAAATGCTGAAAAGCAAATGTTGATTTGAACAGGTAATTCTCCATGAAACTGCTGGGTTGGTACACTATCTGTAGGATCTTCATTAACATTTGTATTTATAGGGTATCTGTTAATTATGTCAGCCTTGTTTGTGCTGCTGCTTATTATGTTTGAGTAAATGGTCAAATTCATCCCTGAAAGATCACCCGTTCTCCAAATTGGTCTCCGAAAGATTTTTTTAATCAAATTCGTTCGTGAAAGATTTTAAGTTAGTCACATTAGTCCTTTCGTCACTCATCTGCGTTGTATGGTTCGAAACAATTCGTTGTCCGTCTGCATTTTGGAGAATGGATGATCTTTTAGACACGATTTTGACCATTTATTCTATTATGTTCCCTCTTAAAATATTTTCATATTGCACTCCTGGTAATCTGCAGTTTGACTACTTTTAGTGTTAATACATTCTGTTTATTTATTTGATATTAAGTCACATAACATGAATTGTGTCTTTTGAATATGAATTTGTTGCTGAGCGATGCTGGAGAACTTTGGTTTTTTTCTTTTCTATTTGACACAACACATGGGATTGTTTTGTTGTTGATTGTAAATGCCTTCTGAAGGTTTTTCCTTTCTTTTCCTTTGTTTTATTTTTTTTTTGGGGCAATCTTTTTTCCCTCTTTCGTTTTCACTTCTTCTGGATAGGGTAAGCTGTGGATATGATGATCTTATGAGCAGTTGCAGCCTCTTCCTCCAGATTATTATTCGAAGTTCTTGGAAGTTGTGTGCTTTTAGATTTCTATTCGTTGTGGGTAGAATATTTGAATAGAATCGTTATCTCTCTGCATCAAGTGCTCGACTCACTAATGTTTCCCCGTCAATTTGTCTTGTTGGCATTTATGGGATTTACCAGTCTGTTTTTTTCCCCCCAGTCTGAATAGTTCACTAAGAAATAGGAAACACAGTAAAGTATACTTGCCCGACATTTGACGTGTTCAATCATGATTAAGTGGAATGTCAATAGGTGTGTTGATCCTCGACAGTTGGTCGGTGACATTTTCGGGGCCATAAGTTTTTCTAGTTTTTCCCCGTGTTTTACCTGCTGCTTGTCGCCTGAACCGTAGTGTCATGCGGAATTAAAAAGCATTCCCTTCGGGATTTGCTTATAACGACTAAAATATACACTTTTATATCGATGTGGCTTTAATAGCATTGACGTGGTCGTGTTATCTTATGCTGTATCTCGAAAACCATCAGCATTGGGTTTGGTTTGGGTTTGGGTTTTTTAAAACAAATTATATTGATAAGTTTCACACAACAGATTGTCGGTGTTGGGAATATTATTTAGTAGGAAGTTGCTAGAGTAATTGCCTACACACTCACGTTTCCTCCCCACTCGTTTGCTTCGATTGGGTTCCTCGGTATTAAAAATCGCATGCATATCGTTTTTTCGTTGGTAGTACGTCCATCTCTTTTCAAATCAGGTTAAATAACAGGAAACATAAAAGTTGGTTTAACAAGATTTCCTTGCGTATTCATGAAATTATAAAGTCAACGTTTCATTTCTAATGTCATTCTTTATTAGTTTATATCTCTATCTACAACCGTCCCTATAATAGTTGAAGTTATCTTTTAGATACAGTAGTTTAAAGCCAGCGAGTATGTTTGTCATTAGTTCATTACAAAGCGGACAATCTTATCAAAATAAAACTAGTCAATATATTATGGATTGGTTCATGAATGCCGTGGATAGTGTTAATGGAACAATATACTTAACTAGGAACGTTGAATAGTCCTAATATTACATTGCTGAAGCTCTATCGGTAAAGCGGTGAAGAAATGAATAAATTTGATGTATTTCAAACGCACATGGATTGATTTACGTATGGGTTGTTTATTCCCAGTTGACTATTAGGCTGCTTGCGCTACAGAATAGGAAAGATAAATAATGGTACTTTGTGCAAGGATTCAAGTTAATTTCACTGAGCCCATGTGAACAACAAAATAATATACGTTCTAGAAAAGTTGTGCAATTCCGATTAGGTGTGCCCAAGGTAGAAAAATTGGCGTTCCGTTTAGAACCTTCTTTTAACATTGGTTCTAGATACAAAATGCGCTTAGTAATACTGATATCAATATATCATCATCATAATTGAATCCAGCGTAAAGGTGAGCCATTAGACATTTACCTACTTCTTACTAAGATTTCAGACACCTCTAAATATTTATTTAAATTTAATTTTTATATAATATAAATCATCATATGGACAGAAGGTTCGGCTTTTATAATCATTATCTCCAAAGCCAGACAAATAATAATATCATGATTCTTTAATAGGATAAAATATTTATACGGATATATTTTAAAATGAATCTTATTTATTGGAAGAAGAACATTTCACGATGTAGAACATTTGACTTTGTTGTAATCTTTACAATAAGGCGGGAAAAATATGATGGATAATAATATATTAAAATTAATCTTATTATTTTATCCAAGATGTTATGTGTAGTCACTAGATCCATCATTATATATTTGTGTATAAATATATATATTATTTGAATTATTTTTAATATATATTTTATATTTTATATCTATTTTATACAAATAACTGATTTTTAATGTATATTTTACATGATTATTGTTCTGAGAGTTGGTGTCAATGTATTTATAGTAGAGTCGATAACTACTTTTTTGAAGTAGTTTCACATTTATTGGTAGATAACCATTCCCTTTATCTTGAGAGTTTGTTAGAATTTATCTTTAAGTGGAGATAGAGATAATAGAAAAGATTCGAATAGATAATTACTTATTTGGATAAGTAAAACTGGACCTTCTTGTCGGAACCGACCTCTAAGGAGTCGAATAAGTGGAAATCCTTAGTGAGCCTTTATGCGGGAATGGATCCTCTCTATTTTTTTTAACAATTGAGTGAGTAAAGTGTGATCTTTCACTATTAGTTTGATAAGTGAGGCCAAAAATAAATATGAGAGAAAGAACAATAAAAGATTATAGATTATACTTTATACTCTTAATTTTTTTTAACAAATGAGAAGATCCATTCTCCCATTATGCTTAATAGACTTGACTTTATTTTGGGTCAGGATATAAAAAATAGTTATACATTATAACAACATAAATATTGCTTTTGCTTCTGCTTTTTGCAATAATTATATCACCTATATTCACCAGATATTCCAACCACACAAGTCTCCTCATAAATGATATAGTTCACCTACTAAAAGAAAAACTCCAAAACATGTCAATCAACACCTAACTTATACCCTTAAACAAATACCCTAAACAAACTTAAGGTTCAGATCAAATACAAAGAAGAAAACTTGCAGTTGGATTCTGTTTTTTTTTTTTTTAATTGAATAAAGAATATCACTTTACTTTAACTCTATATAAGTCAATTTTATTCAACTCAAAATTCAGTTAAAGTCCCAGGCTCCCATCCCATAGTCTTCAAATAAATAGTAACAGCAAATTATATTAAAGTAAATTATTTTTTTTTCTTTAGAAAAAAAGAAAAAGAAAAAAGAAAAAATTTAAGGCACGACCATAGAAGATATAACACGTGGTTAGAGGCCTCAGAGTTGTAACATGAGCAATCCACTCCTAAACACAAACGGAAACAGAAACATAGCCACTGAACTTCTTCTTCTATTCTATATTTTCTATTCATTCATCTAAACACACAAACATAGAAAGATGCGGTTCTATCCAGGCTTAACCATCACACCCACCGATCACCGCTTCTGCGTCCCAACCGCCACAAATCCCGTCTCTCTAAGGCCCATTATCGGCCCAATCAAATGCCCAAACCGAGTCACCTTCTCCTTCAAGAAGCCCAGGGCCACCCTCAACGGCGCCGCTGCCACCGAGGATAAGCCAGTGACGGCGGTTGCGGAGCTGAGCTTCTACGAGCTTCTAGGGATTTCGGAATCGGGGTCGCTGATGGAGATAAAGCAAGCGTACAAGCAACTCGCAAGAAAGTACCACCCGGATGTGTCTCCACCGGGTCGGCTCGAAGAGTACACGAAGCGGTTCATTCGGGTCCAAGAGGCTTACGAAACCCTCTCGGATCCCACTAGGAGAGCCATGTATGATAACGACATGGCTAGGGGAGTTCACTTCGCCTTCAATGCTCGTCGAAGTTACCACCACCGTGATCAGGTTTTCCCCCTTTTTTTTTCTGCTGAAATTTGATATTCGTTGTGGATTTTTATTTTTTTGTTATTTGTGTATAATTAGAAGCAAGTTTAGTTATCTGAAATGCTTGGATTGGTTTATTCTGTTTTCAGGATAGGGTTTCTAGCGAATAGTTCATATAAAGCTTAGTTCTTGTATTTTCCGTGCTCATCACGTTGATTCCTTTAGTTGGTTGGACATGAAAATTAGGGTTTACTTTGCGTTTGAATCTGTGAATTTGTTTCCCTGCTGATTTAACCTTGTTAGCAATTTTGCTGTTTCTGTTTCTGTTGGTATTTATTTTTTGGCTAGTTGGTTCCTCCTCCAACTCTGTGCCCATGAGGCCATGATTGATTTTTCCCCATTTTTTTAAAATTAATTATGATGAATGTAACCACTAACCAGCTCCTTCGTTGACTTTTTTTTTTTTCGTTTGAATAGATTCATATTGATTTTATTCTGGCTCGTCTTCTTTTTCTGGAATAATTTTGAATGTGTCAACTTCAACCCCATTTCATCATCTCAAAGACTTGATATACATGTATTATTAAATTCAATGCATATATATGACTCTTGAGCACACTTTGAGTCAGTAGAACCTAATTTTATACCATGGTGATGGGTAATTGTAGGTCCTACCAACATGCTTCATGCCTTCTAAACATATGGAAGAAGTAGAACCTTTTCATATATTGTATTTGATTTGTTAATTGGTCCTTGTATGTCCATCTCAATCCGAATTGTTTTAAGACAACAATCCTTAGTGTGTTTTCTTTTTGTAATTTTTTATTTTTTCTAATAATCCAAGCGATTTGATTTGTTCTCAGGTGGTTGAACATAAGAGCGAGTGGAAATCTCGTTGGCAATCACAACTTTCTGAGCTGAAAAGAAGAAGTAAGAGCAAGAGCAAGGATGAAGGGAAGAACTTGTCATGGGCAGCAAGAATGCGCCAACAAAGAAATGAATCATCAGATGAATCATGACTAGGATTTCCATTATTGTTCTCGAATCTGTGTATATGTATATATATCTATATCATTTCCACGTTAGTTTTTAGATCAGATATATAGTATTACTTTCGGTTCACAACATGTAGTTATGACTTTTATGGTATGTTCATAAATTAATGTATCTACTACCATAAACAAACTTTACCCTGATACATTAATTTATAAATGTACCAAAAAAGCTGAAATAACAGTTATTGTGTGCCAGAGTGGTCTGGTGGCTGCATTCACTATGCTAACAAAGTGACAAACCATTATAGTTTGCCATTGCCACTCAAGAACGGGAAGAAAAAGAGAAAGAGAAAGAAAAGGAAAGTGGTGCCTCTTGGCCTTAATAATCTAATTATAGTTGATTATTCTGCGTCACACTTTGTGATAAGCATGTATTCTGGTGTCATTTTCTTGGCTTAAGTGGTGTATTTTGTCTCTACTAATCATTCAACATAGTTTGTCCCAATTCCCAAGTTTCCAATCACAGAGATAAGGTGATAATAACTATGATGTCGACCCATAACAAAATTGGACACCACATAGCTCCACGCCAATTTTGGATGTAGAATTCTAGCAAAGCAAGCAAGCAGGCCCACTTGTGCCTCAGTGTTTATCATAGTTGTCTCTAAATAAATCACTAATAGCCGCCACCGTTAAAAGGTATGTGGTTTTAGTTTTATAGCGGTATAGGAAAAAATTATATTATTTTTAGGGTGTAGTTAATATGTGTATTAAATATATTTAGTGTACATGTTAAAGTTACACTTATTATTAGTAAAAGTTGTCAAATTTTTTACTTTAGTAAAAATACAATAAATAAATGTATTAAAAATTTAAACTTTGTATCTTTTTTATAAAACTTTGTTAATTAGTAATCATAACATGTGTTATTAGTTAAACCATTATTTTTATATTAACATTAAGTTTAAACTAAATTTTTAATGGATATTATTAAGCTATAAAACTATATGTTTGTGTTTTGAGAGATATAATTCATGATAAATTTGTTCATTGTTTATGTTTAAGAAGAAATTGTTTTTTGCATAAAAGGGTATAAAGTTATCCATGTAGTATGTATGATTTTAAACTTCCAGAAAATATTTATAACAATAAAACTATGTTTAGAATATTCTTGTTAAAAAGTTAAAAGTAAATGAGTTTAGCTATTTTGTGTCTTCAAGAAATATTTTAATAGTATAATAAAAAATTTAAATTTTTAATGTATTTATCTTATCCATAATTTTTAGTAAAATATTTTTTATGATATTATTAAAATATGTTTTTAGAATATATGTTAACAAGACTCAAATTGAAAGAAGAACAAATACACTTAATGCATTAAAATTTTAAATTTAACAAGTTTGTTAGAGAGTTTTTATATTTTATATCTTATGATAATAACTTGGTAGAAAGGGTTCGTTATATAATTCAACATCATCATCATCATCGTCCTCTACGTTGAAAACTAAAATTTTTGCATCTCTGTCAGATCAACCATCTATGTATCATATATGGATTAATTATAGTAGGTATATACTAAAATTAATCATTAAAATTAATTACTAATATAAAATATATATTAAAAATAAATTAAATAATATATATATATATATATATATATATATATATATATATATATGATGACTGATTTTAATCAATAATTTTAATATATAAATAGTATTTTGTATATAAATTGTTTAATTAATAATAACTTTATAAGAGGAGAAATAAAATAAAAAAGATTATTTAAAAACTAAAATTAACAACTAAAATTAGTTAATATTTATTTATATATAAATATACGTATACTTTAATTTATTTTTAATATATATATTTTATATTAATAATTAATTTTAATAGTTGATTTTAGTATATACTCATTATGTTTGATAAGGATAAATTAAATATCCAAGGCGCTCCATTGAAAACAAAAAAGGGTTTCTTTTGAAAAGCTCGTTCTCGACAAAACATAATGGTACCTTTTAATTTATATATTTAAGTATTTAACCCATCTCGGATCTGCCAAACTTATATAATAATTAATTCATGTTTTTGTTTTTTCTGGCACGTGATTTATTGTCTTAGCATTTTACTACTGTTCTAATATGAGGCGAAAATGGTCGTTAATGTAGTCAACCCAGTCGGAAAATTAAATCAGTGAATTAACTCGCAATAATCCTCTATTAACATAAAGTAAAACTCAACATTTCCTTATTTTATAGCTGTATAGACGTTAAGTTATTCACACTTTTTCCCCCTTATTTTATTGTGCCTCATTCGGACTAGTTTTTTGAACCTTTTAAGTTTTAACTTTTAACATTGAGAATTCTCATGTCTTATGTGCTTAAAAAGTTAACTAAAATAATACAAGTAAACAATGACATATTTCCACTTAATAGAATAATATATCTTAGCAAACAAGGTAACTCGTATAGAGCCAATAGAAAATGCTACATTCACACAAACATAACGTCTAACATGACAATTATTGTTTCACAAGCACTTACATTTTATTACATTTGGTGCACAATAATAACACATACTTAATTAACTAAAAATCACCCTCAAGCAGAAGACCATTATTCTTGAGCTCAGGTTTAATCTTCACAATTTGATCCTCAGGCAAAATCATGGTCACAAATTTCCCATCAGAGCCATTCTTGTTAGCACCTTTAGGCCATGGCATAACCAAAACAACTCCTTCATCTCCAACACCTTGAAGTGTTGTGTAAACAAACCTTGGTTTTTTTCCCTTCAATTCCAACTCATACACATTGGCTTCTTCTAAGTCAACAAAAGTCAAATTTGCACCATATACATAGAAATCAGCCACCCCTTGATCTTTTTCCATTGCTTCTTCAATTAGATTCCTTTCGTCGATTCCTTGTTCCGCAAGCATGCTTGCCAAAACCCTAAAATTAGTGTCAGTCATTGAAAATTCACTTCCAGCTTCAACCTTGCTTATGACTTGATTATTGCCTATTATATCATTGCCATGACTCGGGTCGGGTTTGCAAATGGTCACGGTGTTGGGCTCGAATCCGGGCCGAACTTGGGCCACACAGTGCCAAATCACAGCACAAAGGGATTCAAAAGGAGGGGTTTGGTCAGCACTTGGGCCCCAAATTTGGGCTTGTAAGTAGTTCATTTGGGAGCCAGTTACTTGGAAGGAGAATGTGACCATTTTGCAGTTGTTCGGTGGGATCCAGTGGTCGCCGACCGGGTCGACCGGCTTTGCACAGACCGGGTCCATTTGAGGTCCAGTTCCGGTGGGCCTTGGGATTGGTCTTGGGATGTTAATGGGCTTGGTTAGGTCCAAATAGTTCATGCATCGTCCCCAGTTGTTGATGAACTCAGAAGCTGCAAATGGGTCACCAAGTATATGGGCCCAGCTAAGGCCCAAGGAAATTCCACCACACCTAAAATGAGTTACCTGGAATTATAAAAAAAAAAAATTAGAAAAAGAAAAAGACAGTCATAAATGTTACTCCTTATTACTGTACATGTGAGGATGGTTATCTTAACTTAATATGTTAGTTGTTAAGTAGTGTATAATTAATTAGATAGAATAGATGTATGGTTAGTGGCTCTATTTACTATTCATTTAGACTAGGGTATTTCATCAGTTTCTTTGTTTCCTCATGTGTCTTTTCATCCTATCCATTTTTATGAAACTGACCTACATCCAACCCCATTATCATTAAGAGGAGTATATAATAGTTTTCATTCCATAATTTAAATTTCGGTTGATTTATTGTCAATTCAGGGAAATTATTTTTTTATTGAGAAATGGTTGTCTTTCTTCTCTAAATTTAATTGGGAGTATGCATTGCAGTTGAGCCCCACCGGACAGAAGGCTGGCAAGGCCATAATGGGTGTCAATTTTAAATATATGTAATCCTTGGTATTTTATTTTAATGATACAATAAAAACAATACACGTTTATAGACAATCCCTATCTTGGCTTAATATTATTTATCTTCATAGTAGTAGTGTCTATTCATTCTGACGTGCGAATTTTTCCCTCCAAGTTGTGTATATTTTATTAGAGTTCTATGAACCACTATGATCTAGAATTATTGAAAAATAATACAAAGGTGGAATTTTAAAACAAATAGATCTCTGTTTCAAGTTCAGAAGCATGGTTTCCCTAAGCAGAGCATTAATATGAGTGAAAGCCACACAAAATAACGGGTTCATGTTATATCAAATTATCAACCATTTTCTTATTCGTCATTAATAGAGCATAGTAGGGACTTATTAATAGTATGGGAAGCTCCAATAGCATGTGAATGTTAGGGTAAGGGTAGTTGCATTGTGTAATTATTAAGAAGAGAATGCTATGAGGACAATAACTTTGTTGAACAATATAAACAATCACCAATCAAATAAAAATACACTATACTTTTAAATTAATCCTCTAAATTTTAATATTAAAATAATCATCTGTATACTAATAAAATAAATATCCGATATATCTATTGTTTACATTATTTAATATTTTCATTGTTTACCTAAGAAAGATAAGTATGCTGTCGTGCTATTACTATATATGTATTTATTGATTTTATTCTATCTCAAATATTACGATGATATTTTTATAAAAAACCTAAGCCTTATACGTTATTTGTATAAAAAACATTTTTTTCTGGAAAGAAGGCTGTAAATTAAGCCTGCAGAGGCTAATTAACTGTGTGATTATTTTTGTGGAAATGAAGATGATGATGATGGTGGTGATGGTCCCTGGTCATGAACACAACTGAAATTTCACAATTAATTAAACGATTCTTCTACACATCTCTATAGTATTCTTCAAAAGAACATTTTTATTAACAATATAATTTACATTTTTAAGAAATTTAACTTTATATGTTTTAAGAATTTTGTATAGTAAATTCCATCATAGTAAAAAAATGGCATTTAAAATAGTAATTGTTTTAGAAGGAAAAATAGTGAACGCTACGTATTTTCCATGTTATTAGGACTGAAATAGGGTTAGGCAGTTAGGCATCAACAAAATGCCTAGGCGTGTATGTAGTACTAATGCATTAATTAATGTGTTTCATAAGTGACTCGTCTAAAAGTTTTTGAATTTTTAAGAAAAGATATTTTTTAATTTTTTTAAAAAAAAATTATATTTGGATATTTTAAACAAAAAAATATTTTTATTATTAATTATATTTCTGTATAATAATATAAAAGTATTTATTTATTTATTATGTAAAAAATATATTTTAAAAAATATATAAATTATAATTTCTCAAAAAAATTTTTTTAGTATTTTTATTTTTACTGCTAAAAATTTATCAATTACGTTAAAATAAAAAAATTGATTAATTTTTTTTTATCAAACTTAATAACACACAAATAAACACTAAACAAAATGATTACATTTGAATAAAAGAAATAACGATACTTCATCTAACAATAATTAAAAGTGTAGGGTTGTGTGAATGAGGTTTGAAAAAAATAAACCGTGAAATTTATACACTCAAAAGTAGTTATTAAAGTAATTCTAATATAAAGACAGAAGATAAGACTAAAAATTACAGTATATCAAACTTTACGAGCGGTAAAATGAATAAACCATGCAACACCACCTCTTTAATATAACATACAATTAGCTAATATATTAGGTGTTTATTAAAATTAGTCATTAAAATTATTTATTAATATAAAATATATATTAAAAATAAATTAAATAATATATATATATTTAAATATAATAATTGATTTAAATGGTTAATTTTAATGTATAAATTATATTTTTGTAATACAATATATGAAGAATTGGTTATTTTGTCATTCTCAAAGCAAATTTTGAAAATATAAAATTAGATAAAATAAAACATATGATCAACACAATAAATTCTGAAAATATATATATATATATATATATATATATATATATATAAAATTAAAATATCAGTGTTTCAAAATCATCTAAAATTTTTCCTAATTTATTACATGATCTTGCTTCGGTTGACTTTTGAAAATATGAACTCTTCTATTTTTAAGATTTAATCAAAAGCGAGTATATATATATATATATATATATATATATATATATATATATATATATATATATATATATATATATATATATATATATATATATGATCTGATCCTTTTGTATGATTTATTTTATAAAAAATAAGAAGAATTTTAAATGTACCTAGAATACCAGCATTTTGATAATTTTAATCATTAATCTCAATTATAATATATATATATATATAATATATTAATTAAAATTAATAATGAAAATAATTGAAACATCGATATTTTAGGTATATTTAAAAAAATAGAAATTTATGTACAGTTAACTTCATGTGAAGTTAATAAATGAGAGCTATTAAATGACAATTTAATCAAACCTATCAAATTATTTAACGATCGTCAATTATCAACTTCACATAAATTAACTGCACTTGAATTTTTACCATTTAAATTTTTTTCCAAAAAATATACCTATTACCTAACCACTTTGGTGTCTCACGAATGCTTTTGTCACACCTCCTCATATAAAGTATCAATATCATGCATTGACGCTGACAACCATAATAAGCCTGCATTTATATGCCGAAGTAGCTTTTCTCACTTCTATTTGTATTTAGTTATTTTCTAGGATTTTGTTATCATATACACTACATCCTTATTTTTATATATACAGTATTGAATATTATTAAAGAAAATAATATATATAGATATAGTGGAAAGGATCGGAATAAAAAACAAATTCTTAAAATAGAGTTCGTTCTTCAATTATAATACTGGAATGAAGAATTCAAAACTTTTTTTTTTCTTTCTGTATCGTTAAAAGTTGGTGTCTCATTTACATAACTATAGTACTACTGTTTACTGAAATTGTGGTCCATATGATATTAAACTTTATTCATTTGTGTTTTTTTTTCTTTAGTTTTTTAAATTTAATAAAGGTTAAAATCGATCTTATTTTAAAGATGTAAATAATATTGATGGAAACTCACCTATAGTTATTTTCATATAAAATTGATAGTTGATAACTGTTAGATAATAGTTTAGTCAAATCTGTTAAATCATTTAATAATTTTCGACTATTAATTTTAGATGAAGACAACTTGTGAGTTTTGACTGGTAATAATATGCTTTTTTTTTTTTTTTTTTTTGTATCTTCCAATTCATTAATTAACATTAGCAGTTCCTAGCTATTTCCTAAAGGAACCAAAAAAAAAAAAACACTTCCATAATAATAGCTTTCTCTCCGTTATTGATGATTCAATTTGAGTAGTTATTGATTCTTCAAGTCTATGAGGTGAGAGACGCAAATACGAAAAATAGAGCTTTAGAAAAAAATATTTCACCCAAAAAAAAAAACTTTCAAAAAAAATAATGTTAAATGATTAAATATATATAGAGAGATCGAAATGTTTATCTTACTGGTTTTATATATATATATATATATATATATATATATATATATATATATAAGGTACTTTATCATCGTTATAAAACAACAAGGTTATATAAGTGTAACCGAATCTGATCCCTTTAAAATTCTTACGTATTTTTTAACCACTAAACTACAATTTATTGATTTATGAAATAAGATAATGAATAAAAATATAACTTGAAAAACATAAAATGTGTGATGCAAAATAATAAATGATAATAAAGCATTATGATGTGTAGGCAGAGCACCTGCAACAAAATGGGAGGAGAAAAGAACAATTCAGGGCCAATGACTTGTTGAGAGGCCAACAACTTGTATGAACCCCAATCCTTCATTTCAAGCCACTCATCCAAGGTTTTGTCACACTTTGCCTCAATGAATCTTGCTCCACAATCATTGCACTTGATGAACGGCCGGCCGGTTTCCGATCGCCGAAACCGGCCGCACGTTATGAAGTAGTGGTTGAACCAAGGAAACATTCGTTCCTTTATGTGCATGATGCTTAGGCTTTGTGCCACCTCACTATCAAAGAAATAAATCATTCTAAGATAGTGAAGTTTCATGGCCAAGTCTAGGCCGGCCGGGTTGTGGAACACGTCTGTTCCACTCACTCGGCCTGGCCCGACTGAAGATAGTCTCAGGTCATACACTAAACTCTCTTCTTGTGCAAAACCCATGGTTATTAAACCAAAAAATAAATTGAAAAAAGAGATAAATTAAATGAAAAGAGGGACTTGAGTTGGTGTACCAAAGTGGGAGGTTGCCACCAACAATATATAGAGAGTGATGGAGTGGGGGTTTTGCAAGAGGGACCATTCTTGGATGGTTGGAGATTTTAATGGAAACTTATTGTGCGTTCACTCGCCATTGGTTCCGTACACAATGAACGGTTAGACACTTCCATTTTTCTATTTTGTTTTTCAAAAAATGCTTCTTATTTTGTTTCCAATCCTCAAAATAACTTCCCTTTTTCTACTTGTAAATATACCTTAATGCGCAGGATAATTCTCACCTTAATGAGAAGTTAAAACTTAAAATGTGATTGTTTTGTGGACACTAGGCATTTCGCTAGCTTGAGACTTAATTTGCTTTCGTTGAGAGTCGAACTCAAGACCTCCCGCTTACTAAACGGGTGCTCTAACCAACTGAGCTACGAAAGCAGTTGTTGAAAAGAAAGTTCTCTGCTTTTATGATATCCTTTATTAATATTTATACTATAAAAAATGTACTATTTAACATGAGTTTTTAAAATCCCCCGCAAAATAACTCCAAAAGTGGAATTATTAGGTAACGGCCGTTTTATAAAAATGGCCGCAATCTAATAGCAGGACATAAAATTTATGTCAGTTCTGCAAGTCGTTGTAACAAATTTTGTAGGAGTAAAAACTGCCGCGAAAAAAGAAAAAAGCGTTGCAATTTAGCGGGTTTTTTTTAGAATTATGTCGCGAATGCAACCAATTGTTAATGAATATAGATCAAAAGTGGCTTACCTGAATGCATGTTATTTGGAGAGCCAGGCCTGTAACTCCAGAAAGTGTTCCATCCCCTATTATATATATGTTTGCCAATTTTATGATATCTATTATTAATGTCTAAATATTATTTAATTTATTTTTTATAATAAATTTTAAAATCTTTAAAATTTATCAAGTTATATATTTTTAAATTAAATATGAACTATTTAACCTTTTTTTAATAAAATCACCAAATTTTAAGCACCATAATCTATGATGCACAGATACCGATACAGACACGGGACACGATACGAAATGGGATACGTCGACACGCAAATTTTAAAATCTTGTAAGACACGAGAACACGTATACATATAAAAAATAAAGTATTTTTTAGATAAATCGTAATAATATTTTGATATTTTTATTGATATTAAAATATAAATTAATTTTTAAATTATTTTTAATATCTTATTTTAATTATATCAATTATTTAAAATATTTTTTGTTTTAATAAATAATAATATATACTATATCTAAACTTATTTCAAGAATATATATTAAGAATAAGACTTGACAAGCTGACACGTGATGGTATTTAGGTGTGTCCAAGTGTGTCCGAAGAAAATTTTATTTTTATTAAGATATGGATTGACACAACAAACACGTGTGTCGGATGAGTGTCAGTGAACGTCGTGTCCAAAATGTGTCCGACACGCAGATACGACAACTTAACAAAGTGTCCGTATTTCATAGACCAGAACAAATAGAATTTCATTAGATAATTAACACTCAACTACCAGCTAACTTGTATTAATTAATAATTCTGATTTTTTAAATTAATATTAGGTAGTAATTATTTAAATTTTATTTTTAAAAAATATAAAATTAATAAATATTAATTGCAGTTATTTAAAAATAAAACATTTGGTTCAATCCGAATTTATTTCCTCGTTATTATCCGGAGCGTGTGTGGGGATGGGGCAGAAACACGGATTTGGATCTTCTAAAGTTTGAATTTTACTTTAGAGAGTAAAGTGTGATCTTTCATCATTTATTTCATAGGTGAGACTAAGAGAAAATATGAGAGAGAAATCATTTAAGGATGAGAGTTCACATTTTACTCTCTAAAGTAAAAATTCAAAATTTAGAAGATCCAAATTCCAGAAACACAATGTAACTTTTGTAAGTGATTGAAGAATTTTTCATAAAAACGAAAATTAAATTAATATTTTAAAGTTTAAACATTGTGAATGATATAAATATATCATTAAATAGTGTAACATCAGTATTCTAGCAATATGAATTTAAACTTAATGGAAAAAAGGATCACTTTCTAATAAACGAAAGATTGAAAAGTTGCCTTCTAACACTTTAAAAAACTCTTGTTGAAATCATCGGTGTTGGCAAAACTGTAAAATAGAGAACCGACTTAGCGATCTCAGATGAAACAATGGGCGCGACGCTCATTCGAAAAGTGGAGAATCGACAATTTTTGATGTATTTCATTGACAAGATATTCCATAATGTAAAAAATTGATATTCAAAATTGAAAAAACTAGATTTTGCCTTACTTATCTCGTCTCGACATCTCAGACAATATTTCTAAAGTCACCTCAATCGTAATTCGAACCGACAGTCCATCAGAAAGGTATTGTAAAAACCCAACTTGTTGGGTAAGATGATGGCATAGTCGAAAGAGCTATCACAATATGACGTCGCCTACCAGCCAAGGCATGCCAAAATGGCAAAATTCTTGGCCAAAATAGCCAGTCCTGATACCGAGACCCTGACCCAGCAATGGGAGCTCCATGTGGACGGAGTCTCCAATAATGTTTCAGGCAGGACGGAGGGAAATCTGGACAACCTGGATGGACTCTTGTACAAGCAATCCATTAAGTATGAGTTTTCGGTATTGAACAATCAAGTCGAATACGAGGCTATCTTAGTTGAACTCTCGTTAGCCAAGGAGCTCGGTGCCAAGAGTTTACTTGTCAAAAGCGATCCCCAAGTGGTCACCTCGCAAATCAACGACACCTACCAAGCTCAGGATCCACTCTTCCAAAAATACTTGAAAAAATCCGAGAATTATGTACCAGCATTGAAGAGGATGTAGTCCAGCACGTTTCTCAAAAAAGGAATACCAGGGCAACACCAAGACCTCAGGTGGTAACCTCTCCCTCATTCATGGGGTGGTCAAAGAATTGTCAGTAACCTTGGTGGTGGATTCACTGGAAGATGCCAACTAGATCACACCTATCCGACAATACTTAGAGGAAGGAAAGCTTCCTGACAGTGCGCCGGAGTAAAAACGAGTGAAAAGAGAAGCATCCAAATACACTATAATCCAAGGGACTGTATATCGAAGGCGAACCTCCCAGCCCCTCCTAAAATGCTTATGTCCTGGATAACCAGACTATGTACTAAGGGAGATCCACGAGGGGTACTGTGGCCACCACATGGGGAAAAAGGTGTTAGCCAAAAAAGTCGTGAGAGTCGATAACCCAAGAGGCGATGAAGCTCGTTAGGTCATGTGATAAGTGCCAAGAGAATGGCGAACTTCACCAAATGGATTGAGGTGGAGGCTTTGGCCACAATAACGGCTGCTCGATGCGGGAAGTTCTTTTAGAGGCAAATAATCAATCCCTTTGGAATCCCGAAAATCGTAACCTCTGGCAACGACACTCAATTCTCCAACAAAAAATTTTGGAGTCTCTTTGAGGGGTTGGGGATCTGACAGGCGACAGCACTTCACTTCTGTTGATCACCCTCAAACCAACGGACAGGTAGAAGTTGCCAACAAGGTAATCCTAAAAGGGATTAGGAAAAGGCTGGAAAAAAAAAAAAGAAAAGGGATTGGGCGGAAGAGCTCGACTAACTCCTCTGGTCTTACCGTACCACATCATAGTTGGCAATGGGAGAGACCCCCTTTCGGTTAACTTACGGCATGGAGGGCATAATCCCGGTAGAGATTGGAGAAACCAGTCCCAGGTTTCTCATCGGGGTAATTGATTGAGGAGCAGAGCTTGACTGCTGGACGAAGTTTGAGCCCTAACTCACCTGAGAGAAACAACCCTTAAGCAACGGCTAGCCCTCAGGTATAAATGAGGTGTCTGCAAAAGAGCCTTTGAAGTGGGAGATTTGGTCCTACGACGGAACGATGTTGGAGCCCGAAATTTTGGAGAAGGCAAGTTATCAACAAAAGTGAGAAGGACCCTATCGTATTCGGGAAGCATGCGGCAAGGGAACATGCAGTTGGAACGACTTGACGGTTCAGTCATCCCCATAACTTGGAATGTCATTAACCTTAAGAGATTCTACTTGTAAAAAGTCTGATTTGTAAAGGGTTAAGCCACTATGTACCTTTATGTCCTTCATCGTTTAGTTATTTTGTCATGGGTACTCTTTCCTCCCCCTCTCGACCTACCAGGGACCTAAGGGAGGTTTTCATGAGGCCCAAATAATAAATTGATTTTAAGTTATTTCTCTTTAGTTTCTGTTACAAGTACTCAAACATACGAGGATTATTGCTAATGTTCTATATTTCAAAAACGTTTGAAAGTAAGTGACAAAAGCGGCACCCCAGGCCTGAAAAACCCGGTAGCCAAAAAAGCCATCCACACGGATTTCCGAAAGATAAAACAGAATTTACACACAAAAAAAGAGTACCAACCAACACGGTCTCATAACAAGTTGGACCATAGGGCATAAATATAGAATACCGAAAATTCCAGAACATGGTAAACATAAAAATAAAGGGACAAGGAAGCCGCTATGCTCTCTTCTCGACGCTGAGGTAGGTTCACGATTTGGCCATCACGAATTGTCTTGAAAGCACCAAAATCGAGAGCGAGAAGAGCTATACCTGGGACTTCAGGGATTTCTCGGTGGCAGAGATGGCCTCTTTTGCATCCCGAACGACTTCTCTGTTTCTCTTCCTCAAGGTATCCGCTAAAGCCTTGACAGCCTTCATATTCTTCTCAGCCTCCGTTGCCCAACTCTTCGTCTTCGCGGCCTTTGGCCTTAGCAGCGTCTCCAGATCCTTAAGGCATTGAACCTCGCTAGCAACTTCCTGAACCGACTTCTTCGCTGTCAGGAATCAAAAAGAGAGAGAGCTCGCGAGGGAGAGAGGAGACGTAAGCCAGGGAGAGACCTCGCCGTCGCACTCCGCCACTGCCGCCGCTGCTACTAATCTCGTTGGCACCTCGCCGATTCTGCTTCTGCTTCTGCTTCTGCTTTCGATTCGACTTCTGCTTCTGTTTCTGCATCTGCTTCTGATTTTGATTTCGATTTGTTATTTTTTATTTTATTGTTGTTGTGTGTTGATTTTGTTGCTGAATTTGAATCATGTGTTGTTGTTGGTGTTGAATATTGTGTTCTTGAATCTGATTATTGGTATTTGGTGGGAGTAAGGGAGGTGATGGTGGTGGTGGAAGAGGGTATTTTTGTCCGTAAAAAGTTAAAAGGACGATTTTAGTACCAAATGAAACATTGGGTACGATTTTAAATCCAAAATAACGTTGTGCACGAATTTGATTTTGACCCTAAACCTTAGAGGCCAAAACAGTACTTATCTTTTATTATTATTATTATTATTATTATTATTATTATTATTATTATTATTATTATTATTATTATTATTATTATTATTATTATTATTATTATTATTATTGTTATATGCTTTCATTAAAATAAAGTTTAATTAATATTATTATTAAGTTCAAAATCTGCCGGTATGAGTAAATATCGGTACTCTTCGGCGAATTTAGCTTTGCTAATATTTCATCATATATCTTTTATCATTATGTTACTAATGTTATTTATATTAGTAATTCATATATATTTATTCCTATACATTTTGTTATTTTTTGTTTTAATATATCCACCTTTCATAATTATCTGTTTAAGATATTTATAATTTGAATTGCTGACTCAACAGTCCTAAAACGCGACACCGAGTCCCTTGTGACACCTAGCCACCATTATCATTAATTATCATCATCTAATCCTATCTTCTCTTTTACCCACCGAACTAAGAAAGAAAAAGAGAGAAAACGTGAAGCTTTCATAGAACCCGAGAGCTTCCAATCTTGATTTCTTGAATATCGTAACTCCAATAAAAACTCTAATCCGATTAAAGTGTTTATATCTTCCTCCTCTTCACGTTGACATCACTTTTGTGTGGGAGAAATCAACGGTGGTGCCACTGATCTTTCATGCATGGTTCAGCCAAGTGAGAGTTTCGGAGGTGGAGTAACTGATTTTGACATTTTCTTCTTCGATTTCTTGTTCAGAAAGCTTCCTTAGTGTTTTGGTATGGTAGTTCTCTTACGAATGTAGGATTTAGTAATTTTATAATAATTAAATATTTTATTGATATGTAATTGTTGATTGGGTGATTGTGACTTGAAATTGAATGATTTTGTGTTTGAATTTTGATGAAATATTGTTGCTTTAGTACTTTATGTTCGATTCTGATGAGGCTACCAAAATAGATTTGTTGTGGGTATTTTTGGGCTATTTTTAAGTTTGGAATATTGATAAATTTAATGTTATTTAGTGGTTGAAAGATTAAATTAAAAGCTGTGAAAAATCGATAACCGAAAAGTTCAAAAAAAAAATTTAATTAAGTATATATTTTGAAAGATCATAAAAGAAGATTTTGGTTTCGAAAACAGTGTTTGTTACTAACACAAATATTATTTTGAATATGAAAATAAAATTTGATAAAAGATCGGGATTAAAAATAGTAATTATATAAGTTTTGGGGGGTATTTTGAGTAAAAAGTAAAAATTTCAGAATAAACTGGATATTTTATAAAAGTTAAGGATTATTCTAGAAATATAAAGTTAAATTAGTAATTTTTTAAATATAAAGTTAAAATTAGTAATTTTATAAAATGTTGGGTAAAAAATAAAATATTTAACAAACTTGAGATTTAAAACAGAATTTCAAAAAATTAAGAATAAAGCCCTACAAACTAGTTTTTTATATTAAAATAAAAATATTAAATATTACTAATCTTTAAGTAATATTGTTTATTTGTATTCATTTAACTAGTATATTTCTATTAAAGTTATTTTTTTTATCAAATAAGAAAAAAAGATAAAATAATAAGATTTTCTAAAAGTATTAGAAATACAAAATTAAATTGAGAATCTTATGATTATTCTTTCATAAGACATTTAGAGAAAGACAAGAGAAGAGTGTGAAGATAATTTGAATATTAAGAACAATAAACTTAAAGAATAAAGAAAAGATAAGAAAAAGATTAAAGGGATCTCTTCCATATGAGAACGAAGAGTAAAGACTAAAAGAATCTAACGAACATCTGCCATAGAAAAGCGGAGAACAAAAAAAAAATATATATGAAAGGGATCTCTACCACAGGAGAGCAGAGTGCAAAAACTAAAAGAATTTAATGAACCTCTGCCACAGGAGAGTAGAGAACAGAAAAGAAAAGAATGTATTAACTAAAGAAAACTCTGTCATAAGAGAGAAGAGGGCAAAGATAAAAAGACTTTAAAAGATTGTCTGTCATATGAGAGCAGATGCAACATTGTTTGGCCCTTAATGCCAAATGTATAGTGGAGAGATCCACACATTATGAACTGTTTTCCAAAGGTAAGCATATTATAACACATTTAAAAGTCACATTGTATACGGCCTGGTCGTAAGACTTATATGCACACTGTATACATCTGGAAAGCCATATCTGGGACTTGTACCCGAGTAATGTCAGGAGCGTATAGGCAACTGAAACATGAGTTTTTGGCCTATATATGACAGACATGCATCATACTTGTTTACGCATATCTTTGTCCTGTGTAATTTTGTGATTGTGTATGTGTGCAATATGATTGATTGACGTCTGTATTCTTTTATTTATCATATTTGTATGTGTCATGTTAATTGTTGTTAGCTATCTATTAAAGATTGTATGTATTATAATGTGAGATTGCTGTGTAATAAAGAACAAAATGAACCTAATTATCTATCCCGACATTATTAAGGACTCCCCAATTCTTATTCCCTCTTTCCACCCCTTTCAGCTACAAGTATAAAAGTTTATTGCGAAACTGTAGGAGCATAGAAGAATATATTTACAAATTGAGTTGTTGCTAGAATTTATTTTTCCCTCGCCTTGTTAGTTGAAGTTTTATTATAATGTGTTATTAATATTTAAGTACGTGAATATGTGTTATTCTGTGCTTATTGAAAAAGTTTTTAACTTTTAGTAAAACTATCGATAGATTAATGCGTAAAGACTCAATATTAAATAGATGATAAATGAATTAGGTTAGTAACGCTTTAATTTGGTACGATCATGATATGTTGGAATTTGAGTTGTTACACCTCATAAGAGAATGCTAAGATTAACCAAGAGTCAACTATCATCAATTAATTTAAAAGGTTAACTACCAATTCAATATCCAAAAGATTCATTCACTGACAAAAAAGTTTTTAAAAAATATTATTGATAAAATAACCTCTAAATGATTTGAAAATATGACAAAAGAACTAATAAACATTATATTTTTATGAGTAGCAAAAAAAATTATATTTAGCAAACAGCTTATTCATTAAATCTAAATTTTTGTGACAATATTATGCACAAAAAATTCAGAACAAAATTTGATTTTTAGATTTTTCTTTTTATTTTTCAAAAAAATGTGGTCATCCACAATAAATTAAAAAAATTACTTGACAAAAAATTATCAAATTTTAAAAATGAAAATATCTTAGGTTGTATTTAGTTTGCGTTTTTATTTTTTGTTTTTATTTTCAGTATTTTCTATTTTTTAAATTTTATAAAGAAAAAAGATGAAACAGTAAAAACAATAAAATCATGTTTTTTATTTTCACCATTCCTTTTTTTTCTTTACAAAATTCTAAAAATAGAAAATACTGAAAATAAAAATAGAAAATAAAAATACAAACCAAAAACATTTTTATTTTAAGGTTTGTTTTGTTAACAATACAAATTTTTGGGTATTATTTTATTAAGAATAAAATCTCTTTCTGACCCCTGTATATTTTTGTTTTAAACAACCCACATCCTATGGATTGAAAAATAACAACCTTATCTCCTTATCCTTCCTTTTTATTAGACACATAAATCTTTCTGTGAAATTTTTTGTCAAATTTTGACGGAATTTAATGACATATCATGTTAGATTCAATGACATAGTGTCACTTCTCTTACGTGGAATATAACCATTCGATTAGAACTTTAAATCCCCGTCGAATGATTAGGACATTTTTTCGCAAAAACAAAACCTTAGCTCCATTCCCTGAACAGCAAGCAGCTCCATCCATCATAGTATGTCCAACACTACTTCTCAATGGTGCCACACTCTACTCTTTGTAGATTTAACTTGAACTTTCTGAATTTTTGTTTTATTTTTGGGCATTGATTTAAAAGCAGGAGGTAAGTCTAAGAAGATCAGTCCTATAGTTTAAATCTTTTAATCGAATGGTTATAGTCCACATAGGAGAAGCAATATCACGTTACGTTGCAAAGTCAAACGTGACATATTATCAAATTTTATCAAGATTTGTCAGTAAATCTCACGAAAAGATTCATGTGTTTAAAAAAAAAGAAAATGAATTATTATTTTTTAATCGATAAAGTAAGAATTATCTAATAAAAATGGACAAGACTGAAATAAAATTTTACTCTTTGTTAATTTACTCTTAAATTAAACCTCAACTACTTCTGATAAATCTTGAATAATATAATTATTTGATGTCAAGCCTTATCCACTATCCTATTGAAACACAGTATAATATTCATTAATCAAGCTAAGGAGTAACAACGATTCTTTAAAGAGAAACATTCTATAAATAATTAGTTTTGAATAAATAATGAATTACAATAAAAATAAGATAAATATATATTCTGAAATTGTTATGTGAGATTTTTAAACATTTTCTTTGTGTCATTCTAAGTTTCTAACATATATAATTATATATAATTGTCAAAATTAATTTTTTTTAGACGACATTTTTCTTCCGTTTAAAATTAAATAGTCTAAGAAGTTACGTATTACTGTCATTAATTATTAACCTTGATGCGAGTCTTATCAATATAAAGTCAAACTGTTGTTATGACAATTTCTTCGTAAATTATTAATTGTTTTTCGAACTATTTGAGCTCCCATAAATGCGGTGTTGTACTTACATGTCAAATGTAGTTCCTAATTAGTTATTATATTAAAATATAAAATATATATTTTAAATAAATAAACAATATATATAATATTTTAAATAAAATTATTATTTATACATTAAAATTTAACTAATAAAATTAATTATTATATATTTTTTATTTTTTTATAGATATATAAAATTTAATTTAATTTTAATATATATTTTATATTAGTAATTAATTTTAGTGTATATATAATATGATTGTATTTTAAATAATTAAGTATACGTAGAATTCTCTTAATTAAAATAAAAATACAATATTATTTTAATCTCCAATGTTTGGATCGAATTTTACTTTGATATCTAATGTTTCAAATGTTTTATTTTAATTTCAAAAATTTTCAGACGTCCTATTATTTTAATTTTAAAATAATTTTAATCGAATTTAATATTATTTCACCGTTAAATTTGACCAAAATAATTTACATATTAAAATATCAATAACATTCAATTTTAATATATAAATAAAATTAATTTACTAACGATCATTAATATAAATTTTTTTTTATTTTAGAGTATTGATAATTGACCGCTAGAATTTGAAATTTTGTATAAAAAAATTAAAAAAAAAAGATATTACAAAAGAATTTTAGTTATATTTCACTGACACATAAAAAAAACATAATTTAACTAATAACATTAATATCTACGTTATTTAATTTGTGCAGTTAATTATTTATGTTAAATTTAATAATAGAATAACATTCAATTTGTTATTGAATTCCTGCTATCTAATTAATCACCTCTTACTAGCCCATAAAATCGTAAAATGCATGGGTTTCCTATCACAGTATGTGGGTAGAAATTAAGAGATAAGGTTTTGTGGGAAGGGATGGAATTGGCAAAGAGACAAGGCATTTGAGTTTGAATGTGACAACACTCATCATTTATGAAGCAAGGCTGAAGGCACCTCTTTAGGTGCATGCACTCAATGCATCCTCACCATACCTATCTAATACTCAGTCCCAGATTAGTCATTACCAATCCACCTTCCCTTTCTCTTTCTTTCTTTCTTCTCTTTAATTTTAGTTTTTTCTCCTCTCTATATAAAAAGTTTTCAATATTATTAACATACTTTTAGATTGGACTATTTAATTTCATTTGTCTGTGTTGCTTTGATTTTCTGTATTATTAATAGGATATTTTTTTAAAACAAAAATATTTAATTTCTATATATTATCATAATTTTTTTTCTCCTAAGAAAACTGTAATCACACAACACATTTATTGGTGCCGTAACCACTTCATAACATACGTGTACTTTGGAAAAGGGTAAGGTATACGACCTTAGACAAAATTAAGTAGATACATGTGGTGTGGTATCTGGTAATTTATATAATAATCTATATGAATTTGTATCTTTTAAATTTTAAATTTATATTTTAGAAGATAAAATATGATCTTTTACTTTTAAATAGTTTTTCTCTCATATTTATTTTTAATCCCACTTATAAAATAAATAATAAGAGATCATATTTTACTCACTAAAATAAAATTCAAACTTTATAAAATCTAAATCCAATATACATATATTACGAGGGAGTGGGTTCCAATACTTTTCCATTACCCTAAGCCCTCTTGTCTCGGTGAATGTATATTAAATTAGTATATATTCTTCTTTGGACTAACCACTTGATGATTCAACTATATATTAATTAATATAAGTACTTCAATTATATTCGTTTATTAAATGGAAAAGTTGTAATATGCAATATACAATTCCAAATACTTTTACTTATAAACCAGATGATGATTTTTGTTCTGAATTATGCAAGACCAAAAATACTATTTCGTTTGTAGAGAAATAAGACAGAAAAGCAGGTTTTCAAAAATTTTATTGTGTTGAACGAAGAAAAATAATGGGAGGATTGGTATTAATACGGAAGGACGATGAAGATATTAATATTATTTAACATGCTAATTTTTTTTATTTATTTCACCTGAAGAGATAAAGTGCATAATAGAATTTAAAAATTTTTTGAGATACATTTGCATAATGAGGAGTTTTAATAAAACATTCAATACAATCAGATATTAAATATGCTAGAAATAATTGAAGAAAATATTTTAATTATTGGTGATTTTAATGCTATCTCAGTCTTTAGTTAAAAAAAAAAAAGAAGAATAAAATTCATATCTTATATTTAAGCTTTTCAAGACTTTATTAATGAAAGTAGTCTGGTTAATTTTGGATATAAAAGTAGTATATTCATTTAGAGAAATAAACAGACAGGAGCTAACTTTATTGAGAAATTGAATAGATGTTTGGCCTCTATCCAGTAAAAATAGAATTACCCAAATGACTTGGTTGTGCACTTAAATGACACAGAATTTGACCATAGACTATTTCTGATTTCTTCGGATAGAACAAGTTTTAAAACAAAGAAAGGTTCAGATTCTAAAAAAGATGGTGTGACAACAAAGAAGCTAGACATGTGATGGCAAATTTGTGGCGTATGGAGGTTGAAGGTTTTTCGATGTTTGTATTATTCAGCAAGCTTAAATAATGTAAATACAATTTGGTTGCATGGCAGAAAAATTCGTCTACTAGCTTGAGGAAAAACATTGCTGAATTGAACTCAGAGCTGAATGAAGAGAAGGATAAAGGCACGGGAGATGACAACACTATAATCCAGGTCTTAGAGGCAAAACTAGAAGATAAATATGAGAGGGAGGAAAGATTCTGGAAAGAAAAATCCAGGGTGCAGTGGTTGCATTGGGGTGATAAGAACACAAAATTCTTTCATGCCAAATTTCGTATGCAGAGCAAACAGGTTGAAAAGTGATTCGGGTGAGGTTGGTACTAATCCAGAACAAATAGCTAGTATTGCGCAACAATATTTTGAAAACCTATTTACTACATCTAACCCAAAGGAATCGATAGAGGAGCTAGAAGGTCTGAATAGAAAAGTAGATAACAATACCAATCGAATGCTAACTAGACCAGTCTCGGATCAAGAAATTAAAGATGTAATTTTTTTTATTAATCCTCTCTCGCACAAAGAGAGGACGAATTCACTGCAAAATTCTATCAATTTTTCTGGTACACTATTAAAAGGATGTCCTCAATGCTGTTCATAACTTCTTTGAGGGAGGAAAGATGCTCAGAGTCTTCAATCATACGCACATATGTTTAATTCCTAAAGCTCCCAACATTAGCAAGATGAACCAGGTGAGGTCTATCAGTCTTAGTACTATTTTTTATAAAATTATCTCTAAAATTCTGATGCATAGATTACAACATACTATGAATATAATCATTAGTGATAATCAAAGTGTGTTTACAAAGGACCGATTTATTAGTGATAATGTATTGATTATTCACGAATTTATACATTTTTTGAAGAATAAGAGGTTTGGGGATGAAAAACTAGTGTTAAAAGTAGATATAAGCAAAGATTACGATCGGATTGAATGAAAATTCATTTGGGCTATTATAGAGAAATTGGATTTTTGTAGAAGGTGGGTGGAGTGGATAAAGAAATGCATAACGACCGTTTCCTATTCTGTTGCTGTGGAAGGACAACCTCATAGTTATTTTAAGCCATGTAGGAGATTGCGATAAGGCGACTCCATTTTTTCCTATCTATTCATATTTTGTGTAGAGGGTCTCTCCCATCTGCTCTATAGAGGAGAACAGAGGAATGAAATCACCGGAATACATTTGAACTACAGATATCTTTACATTACTCATCTATTTTTGTAGATAAATTAATTATATTCGGTAAGGGAATACCCAAGTATGTGCTAACATAGCCCAAATCCTACAATCTTATAATGAGGTGAGTGGACAAGTGGTTAATCTACAAAAGTCATCCTTATTTTTCAGCAAAAATACCATTCTTCAAACCTGACATACTTTATCTGATATTCTTAACATTTTCCATGTTGAAAATCAAGATAAATACTTGGGTCTGTCCTCAGTGATATAGAGGTCGAAGAAGGCAACCTTCAAGTATATTAAGGATCGGGTGGCGAAGAAATTACAGCACTAGAAAATATTCCTCTTATCAGCTAGCAGCAGAAAAACATTGATTAAAGTTGTAGCCACTTCCATTCCGATATATGTGTTGGGGTGTTTCAAAGTACCTGAGACTTTTATAGAAGAAATACAGCGTATGATAATGAGATCCTAGTGGAGACAAAAGGAGCATGAAAGAAGACAACACTGGATTGGTTAGGATATAATCTATAGACTTCAAACTCAAAGGAGATTAAATTTCAAGGATTTAAAAGCCTTTAATCTAGCTATGCTAGGAAAACAAGGCTGGAGAATCATCTCTCATCCTCACTTTTTATTGGGTAAAATGCAAAAAAACAGATATTTTAGATACACTTCCTTTTTAAGGGCAGAGATAGGATACAATCCTTCATGGGGTAGCGCAGTGTTTTGGAAGGCAAAAAATTCTCGAAGAAGGCTGTCTATGAAGAATAGGATAAGGTAACAAAGTCAGGGTCTTTGAAGATAGATGGTTAAAACAGGTTGATCCTAACTCAATTCAAAGCCATACTACTTTCAACAACCAAATTGAATGTATTTTACCGCTAATAAACCATAACAAACAATGGCGAAGAGATATTATAAAAGCAACATTTCAGCCAAACATTGCACAAATTATTCTACAAACTCTAATAAGCGAAGAGAAAGATTTGATAACCTGGCCAGCATAGCAAACTGGACAGTACTCTGTTTAATCTGGTTGCATTTATGCCTTTAGAATGCTTCACGCTCCACCGGAATTGCCACTAAAAATTTGTTAACAAAAACAAATGTGGAGAGCTCTTTGGAAGATCCAATGCCTTCCCAAAGCTAAAAAATTCCTCTGGCGTGCTCTTTACAATGGTCTTCCAGTGCGGTAAAATTTGAACCACCAATCCTCAACAGTTCTACCACAATGTCCTAGATGCTCAAATTCTTTTGAATTGGTGACCCACTGCTTGGCCTCTTACTCTCAATCAAGACAAGCATGGTGTTTAGTAAGGATCCAACTATCAGAAATGGCAGGAGATGACGACATATTCTGAAAATGGTGGGTGCATGTGAGTGAAAGAATGATGGGAGAAGAGGAAGGAAACAGAAAAATAGCAAAGGCAGCTTTCACCATTTGGCAAATCTAGAAAGTGCGTAATATGAAAATGTTCGAAGACAAGAGCTTCTCTCCGTTTGAGTTTTTTTCATAGCAGATAAGATGGAAGAGAAATTTGCTGCAAAGACGCTATCTATGATGCACAGACACGGACACAGATACAACACGACATAGGGGACACACCGATAGAAGAATTTTAAATTTTATAAGATATGGGAACACGCATATATATAAAATATAAGTATTTTTTTAGATAAATCGTAATGATATTTTGATATTTTATTGATATTAAAATATAAATTAATTTTTTAATTATTTTTAAAATTTTATTTCAATATTATAAAGTATTTAAAATATTCTTTTTAATAAATAATAATACATACTATTTTTAAATTTATTTCAAAAATACATAAAAATAATATTAAACACGCTGATACGTGATGGTACTTAAATGTGTCAAACTGTGTCGAAATTTTTTTTATTTTTTATTAAAAAATAATTAAATACAATAGACATGTATATCAGATAAATATCGATGATTACTATATCCAAAGTGTGTTCGACACATAAACACAATAACTTAACAAAATTTTCATGCATCATAAAACGCTACATTAATAAAGTAACTATTGGATGAAGTAATTATTGGATTCTTAGTCTCCATTATTTTAAGATAAATTAGGTGGAAGTGTCCCGTTTTAGTTTTTTATTATGCTGTCCGAAGTTGGACCAAAGTTGGACCAACTGTATTGGTTTTAAAACAGATGATAATGTTAATATTTTTACCGTGACCACCATGGTTATTTAATAATCGCATCAACTATTCCCTCGGTTTTACTGTTCTAGTAGCTTGCAAATTAAATTATAGGGTCTTTAGGCTAAGATATTTTCGTCGGGGTCCCCAACGTACGTATACGCTTTTAGCTGTTCACAAATCAATGCGTATGTTTCTTTTTTTGGACGTTTAATTGAATATTGCATATGATTGCATGTTACCTTTGAGGTCGCTACAGGTGTCAACGATCCAATATTAATTAAAGTGATATATGAATTCCGGAATAAGTAGTTCAACATGACTGTGTTGTAATAAAATTATTTTTTTAAAAATTTAAATTGATAATAAGAATATAAATGATTATATACTTATATTTTTAACACATTTTTTAAGAGTTTTTTAAGTTTTTTATTTATCTTATGTTAGACTTTTTTATTTTAATAAAAATTAAATTTTGATATTTTAGTCATAAAAATTTAAATTTTATATTAAAAATATAACTATTCATTATATATATTTTTTATCAATTTAAATTTTCGAAAAAAATAATTTCATGACATAATATCATAATTTCTATAATAAAAAGTGTTCATACCCTGACTCAACTCTAAGGTCTATGTCTAAATAAAAAGATCCAATCTAAAAATTGGCCTTCATGCGACACCAACATTCTCTCAAGAAGTCAGATCTAACCACGACTTGCTCTAAGAAAGTCGAGAGTGAAGATTAGCTAGCAAATAACACATATTCAAATAAGTAACTGCCCCTAAAATCTCTCAACCCACTTCCAGAAGCCATATCTCAACTTTCCTAAGATAAAGGGACGGTTATCCTCCTTGAAATGTGGAACTACATCAATGGTGGTTATTGGTTCACCACTATAAATACACTAACACCCCTCAGGTATCTCTAAGTGCTAATACTATTTAAACTTGCTTTGACCCTTGGTGATTTAGGCATCGGAATGCCTTTGCAGGTACCATCTCCCATTCTCGCACATATGCAAGTCGCACGAAGGCTCCCAAACGTAAACCTGGTCCAAGGCCACCTCCATCAGACGATTGGACCAACCCAACGAGTCCAGTCCATCAATCTCTAATTACCCATCGTAACAAAAAGATTTATAATTCGATTTTTATTGAACCTAAAAAAAAATCTCAAGTGAAACAAAAAGAAGAAAAATATGCAAAAATTTAAGCAAATTCAAGAGGATGTGATTGATAATATGTCATAAAATTATTTCTCTTAAAAATTTATATGATAGAAAAAAATACATAAATAGTTATATTTTTAAGGTTTAATTATTCTATTAGTCTTTATAGTTTCATGAATTTTCAATTAAGCCTTTATACTTTTTTTCTTTTTAATTGAGTCTCTGGACTAAATTTTTTTTTCAATTAAGTCCTTCTTAGTAGTAATTGGCTTAATTTTATAGGGATCTAACTAAAAAAAAAGAATTAGTATAAGAACCTAAAAAAAAAGAAAAAAAAGTGTAGGAACCCAATTAAAAAAAAATTAGTGCAAAGACTCAATTAAAAAGAAAAAAAAGTATATGAACCTAATTGAAAATTTCGCAAAACTATAGGAACTAACAGAGTAATTAAATCTATTTTAATGTGTTACAATATGTATCTTGGTTTATATATATGGATTATGTATATATTATAACATTATATTCGACGTAAAATCATTTAATGTACCATAATAGTCCTACATGGAAGAAATACTTGCAATGTTTTTAATGAGAACATGAATTATTTAAGGTGTTCCACAAGCATGAATAATTTCTCTTTGCTTATTAGTGTTTTCCATATGGTCAGGGGTGAGTTATGATCACATGAATTATCTTTGTTAGGGGTATGATGTTGAAGAATCATTACATTTACATGTATATATGAATCAGTTGGGGTCCATGCATGCATGTGATTCAGTTAATTAGTGAGATTTTATTTTCTTTCAGGTCTTCGCTTTGTGTACTGATTATTACGTCTGTTCACCAATATCTGAAAATGTTTCTTGAAAGAAATGAATTATATAACCTAATCCGCTTTTTATTATTATTTAGAGTAAAGGATCGTTTTTGTCTCCAACGTTTGGGGTAAGTCTTAAAGTTGTTTCTAACGTTTTAATTGTCCTATTTAAGTCTCTAACGTTTCAAAATTGACTTAATATTGTCCTGCCGTTAGGGATCCGTCAACAGAATTGACGGCGGGACAAAATTGAGACGATTTTGAAACGTTGGGGACTTAAATAGGACGTAAACGTTAAGGACAAAAACGATACATAAAAATAAATTTTAATTTAATTTTATCTTTCAATAATATTAATTTTTTACTGTACGTAGTATTCAATTATTTTTTAATTACATCTAAATAAATTACTTTTAATCACGTTACTTTCATTTTAAATAAATTTATTTTTTTACAATTTTAAAAAATTTTGATATATTAAAGACAAAAAGTATAATTTATATACTATATAAATATATATATATTATTTTTTCTTTTCTGCAAGTTTATATACTAGTCATTCTACAAATATTTCATGAAAACTAAAAATCTTTAAGAGTTAAATTATAAAAAAATTAATTTATTTAAAATAAAAGTAATATGATTAAGTGTAGTTTATTTAGATGTGATTAAAAAATAATTGAATACTATGTATAGTAAAAAATTGATATTATTAAAGGATAAAATTAAAATTTATTTCTATGTATCATTTTTGTCCCAACGTTTTCATTCTATTTAAGTCCCTAATGTTTCAAAATTGTCTCAATTCTGTTAACAGATCCTTAACGGTAGGACAACATTGAATCAGTTTTGAAACGTTAAAAACTTAAATAGGACGATTGAAACGTTAGGGACAACTTTAGAACTTATCCTAAACGTTGGCAACAAAAACAATACTTTATATATCCTCCCCTCAAATGACTACTTTTTCACATTTATCGCGTAAGTGAATAAGTGATACTTAAAAAAAAACGAATATAATTAAATAATTGTAATTTTTTTTTTTAAGTATTACAGTGGTATTCAATATAAATATTATGTAATGTACTATTTTGTAAATTAGCACATGCAATGTAGCAATTGAGGATAATATGCATTTAGGAATTGGGATGCGTTTTTTTTTTCTTTTCATGTTACCAAAATTAAACATGGTATATTGTATTATTTGTACAAGAATTGTTTGCCCAACAATATATAAAAATCACAATTAGGCTCCATCTACATTTAAAGTTGAAGTGAATTATACTCTTAATGCCATCCTTCATTCAATTTTTTTTTTCTTTTATGATAGAAATTGACAACCTTCGAATTAATTCAAGAACTGCTTCAACCTCCCTTGTTCTTGCAAATATCTTCTTTTCATTAAAATATCAAGGCGCTCTTTCTACTAACCAAAAAGCTATGTTGCACATATAACGTAGGGGTGGCAACAGAGTGGGTAGGGGTGAATTTTTGTTCTATTCCTGTCTCGCCGTACAACAACCTGCATAGAACCTGTCTCGTTTCTATCTGCAGGTAGTAAAACGTTGAACTCTAATTCTCCCTGCGGGTACTCGCTCCTGTAATTATTAAAATCTAATAAATAAAATTAAATTTCAAAAATTTATATAACTATCATCACATACATAACATAAATTAAAGTAAAAATTTAAATATGATACAATATTATTAATCATTTACTAATTATTTTACATATATTATACATATTATATATTAAAATTATATATATTATATATAGCGGGGCGGGTATTACCTAAACCCGACCCGCCCCGCCTCTCCCAAGAACTCTCCCCGCAAAAAACTCGCTCCGGTGCGAGGTGGGTAATTACCCGCCCCAAGCAGGTAAGGGTGGGGTGGGTATCCGCGAGTTCGGGTAGTATTGCCATCCCTACATATACGAACACGGATATAGACACGGGACACAACATGATACGAAATACGGAAATACACGAATTTAAAATTTTTATAAGATACAAGAATACAGTATATATATAAAATATAAAATAATTTTTAGATAAATTATAATGATATTTTGATATTTTATTGATATTAAAATATAAATTAATTTTTTAATTATTTTTAATATTTTTTAATTATATAAAATATTTAAATTTTTTTATTTAATAATTGGTAATATATATTATTTTTAAACTCGTTTCAAAAATACATGTTAAGAAATGGCTGAACATACCAAACATGTTTAGAGAATTTTTTTATTTTTTATTAAGACGATTGAACACAGAAGATACACGTATCGAATGAATATTGAAGAGTGTTGTGTTCAAAATGTGTCCAACATATGAACACGATAAATCAATGAAGTGTCCGTACTTTATAGGCAAAAAGGAAAAGAAGAAAGTGGCAAGCCATATTATTGAGCTTATTAAGATATTTACACGTTGAACATGAACACAAGACAAGAGTAGTACTACGTAGTCAAGGCACTAATGGTATTGAATCATATAGGAATAAAAAGATTATAAAATCTAGCAGTGGTCAAGTTAATTTTTTATGTGATTCTAAAATTAATTAACAATAAAAAAATTCTTTCTTTTTTATTATTGTCATAACTCATAAGAAATGAGCAACCCTATATATATAGTAGGAGCCATTGGTATTTGAGGGTGTCCAAATAGCAATGAATTCGGAAGAAGGGGTTGGGAAAAAGTAGTTTTCGTATTTAATTGACTCAAATGCTTCGTTGTATGGAGTATTAAATTAAATTAAATTAAATTAAGGTGGACAAATTTACACCTTGAACTTAATTTGAAGAGGTTTACAGCTTACTTATGAAGTCATTTATATACTCCTACATAATAAATCATTAATGAGGTTGGTGTGTTCTGCCAAACTTGTTGCTTGGGTCTTAGAAAAAAATTGGGAAAAATTATAAAAAGAATAAATTACCATTTGTATCCATAAAAGTAAAAGATATAAATGCTGACAAATATATTCATATAAGAATAAAACGACAATTATACCCACAGAAGATAACTTTCGTATTCCAAGAATATACCCTAACGGACCAATTGTATAACCAACGTCCGAGTACTCTTGGCACACGGAAGGAAGCCATCTTCCGTGATTATAATTATTATTTTATTTTTATATGGATACATTTATCAATATCTATATCTTTTATGAGTACATATAGTAATTTATTAACTATAATTTTAATTACTATAATTTGTAATATTTTCTCTCTTTCGTCCCTGTCATCCAAAACTGAAAAGGAACCTAACTTGCAAAACCTAGTTTGGTGACTTACAATTACAAAGGGTGTTCATTGTTGAATGCATATCAACTACACCTCAAATATTCAATTCAAGACAAAGGGTTGGCCAGTGTATGCTACCTTTATTCAAGAATATATTTCAAATCAACCTTGACCATATTAGGAGTAACACTCATTCAAACGACCAATAAAATTTACAGGATACTGAATGAATGAATCCGATCATTTTTTTTTTTTTTTTTTTTTTTTTTTGAGGGGGCTCCCTTCTCTACCATACATATCCTTTTAAAAGAAAGTTCTATATGTTACAAATCAAAATTGTGGTGGAGTTGCCAAGGCCACACATGTATTCTTTTTCTTACATTCTCATTCCTCAATTAGAAACAGTGCCTCAGCTCTCAACAAAAATAAGATAAACAAGATGATGCACAAGCTAGCATGTTTCCGCTCCTCTCCTCTCTCTCCCAGTATCCACAACCTGCAAAGGCTGCATAACAAGAATTGCACCCCAAAACCAGGCCCTGCAGCAATGCATCAAACAATGCAACTAATAGTGACACAAAGTTGGTCCAAGGTGAGTGATTGGTCAGACTCCACAAGTCACCACCCCAGACAGTTTTAAGATCAATGCAATCAGCAGTCACTGGTTACTTTGTTGCAGTGTGTGCGCAAATAACAAAAGAATGCTTTCAAGAAATTTGGAATCAGTTCCTAGCTCCTCCCTCGTGCTGCAGTTTTGGTCCCATATAGGGGGCTAGAAAGGAGGGTTTCCTCGTGCCGACTATATAATTGAAGTATCATGTGCCAATCATGCGTGTAGTCAATCAGTATGGAATGACATATGGCAGAGCAAAGACATCTACTGGCTCTATGTGCAAACCTTCTGCCCATACTTGATGTGGTTCTGTAACCTCTGAAGATCCCACCACACGTCTCGTTTCTGGAGAATTACTGCTACCAAACAACCATTCTTGATCATCGAAACCAGACCACTCCTCCATTTTCGGGATTGAATATACCTGGCTTAGGTACTTGGTATCCGGATGAGGGGGTTTTATGGTTGCTGCAATGACCGGTTCAGCTGGTGCAGGAGGAGCAATATGGCTCTTGTTTGAGGGAACTTCAAACGGCTGAGTGGCAATGATGCCGTTTATCTTGCCTGCCTTGTTTTCTATCTTAACATTAGGGGCTGCTCCTCCTTGCCTGTCAGATGCATTTGGAATGGAAATTTGGCATGGTTCCAATATCCTTCCATTTTCGGCGAACAGGTGAGAGGAAGATGGTCTTGGCAGCTTACTAGGCCAATTGTCATTGGCTGTAAGAAAATTCAAAAGTTAACGACAACTCATCAGCCAACAGCAAAACACTGAGCCAAGATCAATGTGACTGAAAAGATACCTACAATTAAAATAACAATCTAAACATCTGACATCATCATAAATCCACATTCTCTCTTGGGATGTTGGTATTATTCCATGTGTTAAACAATATTAATTCAAACCAGGTAAGAGGTGTAACCCATTTATATTTACATACAATTTGAAAATATTTAGTAATCAAAACGCATCACAAATAACACTCACCACGTGGAACTCCATTTGATTCAACATCCTTTCGTTTCTTGGGATTTTCACCAGTAACAGCATTCTCATGGCCATTCTTGACTTGTGACAAAGAATTTAAACCTATAGGACCAGCTTTGTTGCATTCTTTTGATTTATTGAGCTCTATGTTTTTAACTTCGGTATGCTCCATAGCTTTCTCCTCTTTTTTCTTCTCTTTGTCCCTGTCTTTGTCCTTTCCATGCCCTTTTTTCTCCTTCTCTCTATCTTTCCTTTTTTCTCTCCGTTTTTCATCTTTTTTTTCCTTAACCTTTTCTTTTCCTTCATCTTTTTTTTCCTTAACCTTTTCTTTTCCTTCATCTTTCTTTTCCTTAACCTTCTCTTTCCCTTCAATGCTTGCTTCCAAAGTCTTTTCAATTTTTTTCTCCATAAGTTTGGATAATCCATCAAATCTGGGATGAATATTTCCAGCTTCCAAAGTCCTATTCTTCTCCAAAACTTTGGGTGCTCCATCAACTCTGGGATGAAAATTTCCAACATGATTCTGAACAGCTGCATTTGCAATAGGTCGGTCTTGAGCCGGGATTCCTTTTGCATCGATCTTCTTAGCAATAAAAGCCTTATCCTTGAGTTTTTCCTTACCATCAAGCCAAGCACCACTGCCCTTTCCCACAAACCTAACAGCCTCCTCCTCTTTCCTGTGGTTTATATCTGTGAACTGAACCAAATGATTTTCAGCTCCTCCGTTACCACCCCTAACCATCCTATCCAACTCCATGAGGATTTTAGAATCCTTGTTCTCCTTAGCCAGATGATTGTTTTGTCTGGCCTTCTCCCCATTGTCAATGGTATGCTGTTTGGCAGGTTTCTCCTCAACAAGAGTACCCTTCTTATCATTTTGCCTGGAATCCTTTTGGTAGGCTTTACCCACATTTGGACCCTCAGCATGTCGTGGAAATTCTTTGTCATCCGCAGTACCTGTTTTACTGTTATCTCTATCTAACACCTTTGCCTTGTCCCTATCCTTCTCCTTGACCTTGTCCTTGTCCTTGTCCTTGTCCTTGTCTCTATCTTTCTTCTTTTCTCTGTGTTTATCCTTTTTGTCCTTCTTTTCCTTATGTTTTCCATCCCTTCCTTCTTTTTCTCTCTTCTCCTTACTTTCTTTCTTTTCTTTGTCCTTTTTCTCCTTTTTATGTTTCTTTTCTTTGTGCTTTTCCTGAAAAGATCACATGGTGTAAAGAGATATTTCAGACTTTAGGTGCAGATTTAAGCAAACTTGGGAGCAACACACAGGCAGAATATTTTGATCAAATATAAGCATGTACTTCATTTTAATGCCTAAATTTCTTAGCAGCCTCAACCACCAGATATTTCAATTCAACAGAAGCATGAACATTCTAAAAGGATAAACCTGGCCATTCAAATTAACAATATTTCACAGCCTTTGCAATACATGACAATTATAAATGGCCAGTAATAACCCAGATTTAAAAACAGAGCGCAACACCCTCATATATTATCATGCCTGACTTAACAAAGAGCAAGATAATAGGTGAAACCCCGATCAATTTGTTGCTCATATATAAAGGCTGCAAACATAGACCTGTGCAATCTTCTTATTAATCACAAGACATAATCATCTAGACCACAGTTAATATATTAGCCTACTGTATGGGATCAATGACATATATAATTCTTAAAATTAGAAATTAGGACTCACTAAGGATATTTGTGTGTAAAGCTGAAGCTTCTTGTGAGGGTTTTGCAAACCCATTACCAAATGAAGTGACAAGATAAGCCCTAATGCTAAATAAGAAAATTTCTACATGGTGCATTTAACAAACTAAAAACTATAGCATTAAACAGCTCATATGTGAAAATAATTTCATTTTAGTGCAGAGGGGAATTTTAAAGGGATAGAAGTAAAAATGAGTTAAACACAGATATAATCTATGGTAGGATACAATGTCATTGTTTGATTCATGTAAACAACTCCACCTACTGAGTAGAGAGATAAGGCTTTATTGTTGTTTGACAATGCATAGTAAAATAGGAGAAGCTTAAAATTTAATTATTCAAATGAGGAAAGCATTGCTGGTAAAGTCATTTCTGTCATCCCATATGTCAAATGATTAGCACTTCATATAGATTCACTTTCTGTATGTATTAAACATTTAACATTGAGGTTAAGGCTAAAGAAACACTCATATTAAGAACTTGATCATTGCACATAATATCAAGCTACAAGAATACAGTTTCATGTAAGGTCATGTTAAGATGCAGCATGCTTTGAATATCTTACACTTATATTAGTTGAAGATTCAAGCAAACAGTCATAATCTCCACAACTAGACCATATTCTGCCCTACAATCCCTTCAGTATATCAACCAATTTGTTAATCTAACTGATCTTGATAAAATCAACCTCCACAATGAATGCCCTCAAGGAACAAAAGATACTTGGTTTTACTTTCCATTTGATCTCAAAATATTTCCCTCATATGCTGTTAAGAATTTAAAGACATAATTTACTCAGGTGTCGTTTTTGTCCTTTGCATGTACAGCTGGAGAGGGAAGTGGCATTGAAAAGCCACTGATCAGCTAAATCACGAGAAACCTAAATATCATAATCATCTTTGCTTAAGGTAAGAGCTTTGTAAAGTAACTGTACTTAATCAGATATACCCTGAACTCTCCTTAGAACTCATCTTGCAAAGAATTGACTACCTACAAACCTGAAGGCATGAGGTACCTGTTAGGGAATGCTACAGATACAAGGATCCTACCACAGATTGAAACAGGGAACCATCCTGTTAACCAACCCTATTAGAGGAGGAGAGATTGGGACACCAATCATATGGCACATTTCAATTATTCCCCGTGTGGTAGGGGAAGGGGAGATTGCAAATAAAGGAGTTGAAAACAAGGAACATTGATTTTTAGTTTTTATTTATGAAAAAGTTCAAAAAAGGAACTTTTGCATTTGTTGAACTCTCACATGATTCCATAACTGTCCCTTAGTTTCCAAATTCAATACCCACCCCAAAAAAACCCCCCCAAAAAAAGGGATCCTACCACAGATTGAAACAAGGAACCATCCTGTTAACCAACCCTATTAGAGGAGGAGAGATTGGGACACCAATCATATGGCACATTTCAATTATTCCCCGTGTGGTAGGGGAAGGGGAGATTACAAATAAATAAGTTCAAAACAAGGAACATTGATTTTTAGTTTTTATTTATGAAAAAGTTCTAAAAAAGGAACTTTTGCATTTGTTGAACTCTCACATGATTCTATAACTGTCCCTTAGTTTCCAAATTCTATACCCCCCCCCCCAAACACAACAAAAAAAATACACCAGCTTTAAAATTCTCATTCTCGCTTACCAAACCGATATTTAGATCCCCTTTTGACCAGTGTATGGTTTAGCTAACAGCAGTTATTTCAAAGTTTTTAGTGCCATATTAGAATACACATCAGATTAGGCTTAAGTTAAAAATACACACACAGGGCATTTCAAACAGTGGCCTGTCTTTGAAACTTCAAAAAGCTGTTATTATTATGTCAACATGGCCAGTCTTTTAAAGTTTCCTATCATATGCAAGATCAGGTCATAAAACCTTTAGATCTTTTCCCCAAATGGTTGTCAGTATCCTTCAACCAAAAGCGCTCTAAATCCTATCATTCCACATCAGTCAGCAGAATATGATTGTTAGAACATACAAGAAGGATGTATATCTATGTAGGCCACCCAAAAATTTGAAAATCAGGCTTTATTCCATGTGACAGAAGCAAGAAATAAAAAAAAAACATTGCTCTCAAACAATACTGATCCTTGCTTAAATAGGTAACGTGGCATACTATTTTAAATCGGAAGACAGAACATCAAACACAAAGATAACTGTTTTACAACAAAAGCACTCATCACATAAATCACAACCTATGGTTAGAGAACCTGCACCTACTCCCCTGCAAAACCAGCAAAAATCCAAAACAAAAGTAGTAATTTGCATGGTAGTATGAATGACTGCACTATATGTGTTTACTTTGTCAAGCATGCTAAATACTATTATAGGCAGCTATGAATCAAATGATACATCAACACTATTATCAATTTAATATGAAAGTAGATATCTGTTTTACAAGGGAATAATAAATCTCAATGGTTTTCTATCAAAATAATTAAACTATGTTGGTTTCCAGGGAAAGACAAGATAACAATGAGGATTTAATGAAACTTGTGAGGAGATCAATGTGCATAGAACAGGATATACATACAATGTTCAAAATATCCTTGCTCCTAGAGCAGCAAGAACATAATTTCTACACTCAATCCTCTTTGGAACTTATATAATCAGCAATGCACTTCCACCAAACTGTCCAAAATTGGATTTTGGACACAGCCCAGAAGTATTTCAGACAAAACACAGAAAAATATAGCATGAATCACATAAGCATATAAGATGACAAAGTGAACATTTGACATGACATGCAACTATGGGAAGTAGTATATCATAAATGAACGAAAACTTCCATAAACCAAGATGAACAAACCCCACTGGTCCATGCAGGAAAAAAAATTAAACTATCAAATTCAGTATGATATGAACTTAGTTGTACTCTGTTCTCACACTCTCTATGTGTCTTACCCCCCCCCCCCCCCTCCCTTTTCTCCCAAAAAACAAAAAAACAAAAATCCTTTGTGAATTTGTGATGTAATCTTTAATCATCCTAAATTGGATCCATACCCCCAATTAAACAATACCTTTCTACTAATGGTTTGTATGTCATTGTTTGAAAGACCACGTAGTGGGACAAGGCTTTGTTGTTGTTGTTTGATAGAGCCTATGTAGTGGACTCTAAGCAACAAATTCATTATTACTTGGCATGAAAATTATCCAATATTATGATTAAATTGAGCAAGAATGCATGACAGCACTTAGTCTCCTCCAATGTCTCATGTACATAATCATGCAAATTAACATTGTCAAACTCCATGTGAATATAGAATTAAAAAGTATAATAACCTTTTTTAACAAGTCTACTTCATCTGTTCTAGCTTCCTTTTCATATCCTGGTGGTGGAAATGGAAAGCACCGCGACATTGCACAAAATCCAGATATGCCCAGTGCAAAATCCTTCCAAAATTGAGAGTGCTTCAATTAGTTTCCAGCAGCAATGTTCCAGAAAGGGAACGAAACAGCAACTATGCTCCTGTCCATGCACCATGTCATCACACTCATTTCCAGTTTTAATATTCCTCCATAAACCTCTTGCTCACTAGAAACACGGATTTCGGAAACCACCAAGCTTTGCTTTCCTTCACCAAAATATGAAAACAGCTCAAACTATTATTCGGAACTTAATTCAAAACTGCGGAGCACAGCAACTACTCAATCTAAGTCTAACTCAGTAAAGTCCTAGTGCAACCACAGATGAGGATTCAACACAAACCCAATCAGTATAAGTTTGGGAGCACTATGGACTATGGTATGGTATTAAGCTCACCCTAACAATGTCAATCCAAAAGGGTTTCTTCAGAAACAATAATGGACCACCAAAATCAGATCCTCTGTGTTTCCTCGACTATAAACAAAGAATGATCAACTTTTCCTCCGTGCCAAGGCCAGAAACCAAAACGATTCCCCAGCTAAGACTGAACAAGGGAACACCAAAAATGAAAGACTGGGAAAGGCTTTTTGTACTGTTTCAAAAATCCGTTCTCAAAATCTTGATCACTGTTACTGATATAGACAATCCTCTTCCATGCTCATAGTAGCAATGTTCATCCCCATCTTAAGCAATCTCCAAGTGCAAATGATCAAACACCTTAGCCCCAAATCCACAATTTGAACCCTTGAAGAGACTAGAGCTCATGCCCATTTCACGAAGGAGCAACCCTCAGTCTTCCGTTGAATCACACACTCTGATCAAAACCCTAATCACTCGGAAAATTTCCAAATTCCGCAACTGCCGAGCTTCGATCCAAAGAAACCCTAGAAAAAGGAAAATCCACCAAACCAAACAAGTTGAGTATACATACATACCCGTCAAAAGACACTCGCATAGAAAGAAAACCCTAATCCCAATTCTGGAAAACGTTCGTTGAATAAAACCCCTCCTTCCCCGGTGGAGAGAATAATACCAAAAAAACAAAGGAAGAAGAAAGAAAGCGCATTAAAAAGCAGCAAAATTGAAACGGAATAAAGAGAATCGAACACTTTTAGGTACCTAAGCAATAATGGGTATCGATCAAAAGGGGGAAAAGAAGCTCTGATTCGAAGCGTTAACGAGAAAACAAAAAAAACGTGAAATTTCGATTGGTGAAAGAGATTAGAAGAGGAAATTTTGCTGGAAGAGATTACCTTGCCCGCTACAAAGTGGACATTGTAGGAGGACAAGATCTCTACCTCTCTTCACAGGAAACACGAATACACCAAAAATAACAATCTTAATAAATGGTATAATATTCTATAAAAAATATTTTTTTTTTGAAGGAAGTACTTTTTTTTTTCTTTCTTTCTTTTCCTTTTTTTTCCCTTCTCTTTCTCTTGTTCTGTGTTGTGTTGAATTTGGTATGCTATGTGATATGATAGAGCTGTTTCTTGCTCCCTTTCTAGATTCTGGGTTTTTGGTTCTCTTTTGTGTTTTTTCCCACTGCTTCTTTTCTCCTCTCTCTCTCTCTTTCTCTCTCTTTCTCTCTCTTCCTTTGGTTATGGGGTGTATGCGTTTGTGTGCTTTGAGTAATTGTGTATCGTGTTGTCTCTCGTATATAAAATCTATAATTATTGCTAGGTTATTTATTTATTTTTTTTTCTTGCTTTCTTTGCTCTTTCTCTATTCCTAATGGGCTCTAAGGGGGAGGTGTTGTTCCTGAGTTCGGAAGTTACACGCGAGAAGGATTGGAAGAAGAAAAACAAAAACATTTGAAAACCTAAATACCCGAAATTGTAACAAAAGAAAAGGGGCAAGAAAGGGAAACCATAAGGCCGAAGCACATGCACATGACCAACATCTTTGTGATATGAGGGATCTAATCAAGTGATAAGGGTGATCAACTATTAAGACTAAGAAGAATAAACTTTTGCCATCAAATTATTTGTATAGATAGATAGTCAACATTTAAATACAAATGATTTTAAAAAAATTTCATAATGTGAAATTAATTATTTATAATTTTGGTGGTAAGAGAGATGAGAGAGAGAACGAGAGAGATAGAAGGATAGGGTTAGACAACCACAACACTAGGACAAGGATATAAGTGTCTGGAACCGAGAAAAGTATTTTCGTTTGGAGAATGAATCTTTTACTATTTTTATGGACAGGCTACTAGAAAATATATTGAAGCAAGAATTATATAGCTTGTTTACTTGGATGAAGCGGATCAATGACATATGTTTGTCACAAAAATAGAAAAATGGTATGGTATACCTATTTGCTTTCATACGATACACCATAAAAGGAGAAGTTTTGAAAGCAATAACAGAAATGAATTGCACACGATTAAGAAGAAATGAGATTTTTATGAGACAAGCTAAATATACGAGGGAGATTAATACTCAAGAGAAGAACGTGATAGACGTTGAAGCTATTATGAGGCATGCAAATGATGGAGTATTCGAACGTGGGAAAAATCTTATTCTGGGAGGGGATCACGTGGAAAGTAGGAAAAAGATAGAAAACATGAAGGATCCACATGGAAATGGGTGGAGAAAGAAAGTAGAAGTCTCGATGGAAAGAAATAACTTGAGCTAGTTGCAGAAGTGTATTATTGGGGTCACGACGAAAGCTATAGACTTCGGCATGTTGAACGCAACAGTTCGAAAGGACTAGCTTCACGTAGTCAAGGTTCGTGAGATGTGAGAGTACAAAGCCTTGCTGACCTTTAATAGCATTCGAAGTGCAAAAGAAGCGCTCACACTTAACATGGATGGTCTGTTGAATATTTTTATAGCATATGGAGATAGGAGGAGAATGAACGAAGCGAAAATAGATAGATGTGGCTAAAATGCTTTGGAGTTCCTCTACACGCTTAGTTAAAAGATACATTCTGAACTATTAGTGGACAGTGGGGTGAGGCGGTGAAGTGTGACGAAGCAACAAAATTCTATTTGTCATTTAGTATTGGACGAGTGCAGAAAGATACATGTATATTTGATATTATTGAAGAATGGATACACATTATCATATGCATAAGTGGATTCGATGTGTTTGTTAAGAAAGTTGGAAGCGAGGTATATGGTTCAGTGTATTATGTGATGATGGATGATCTGGAAGAAAATAGTAGGGTCATCATGAGAGGAGGATATACGACTGGCAAGATAAAAATAAAGATGGTAGAAATGGGAGTACACCGCTTTTGTTGGAATGGGATGCAACGGTAGAGATGGTGGTGTGGTGCAGATGGCTAGGGAGGAAGAACAATGAAAGGGTAGTGTTGTAATTTACCATGAAGATTTGAATGAATGGAGAAAATAATTTTCAAATCAGGAAACGGCACACACGACAATTAAGGCAATCAATTCAATTATGAAGAAGATTGATTTTAGTGGGATATCCTACCAATAGCGTGGATACTAATTCTGATAAAATATTATCGTGGGATTATGATAAAAGTCATGTGGTAGCTGAGTTAGAAATAACGAGCAATAATAAAAGGAGTTTGGGTGCTATGAAGCCCAATGAAGTTGTGCAAACCAATAGTATTAATAACCATATTAATATAAATAAAGCTAATAAGAGTCTGTTGGGCCAACAACAAATAAGCCCAAATGCTGGAATTGATGTTGGACTTGAAGGGGAGCGGATTGGGAGACCCATGGGGCGGCATATTCACATTGTCAGACCCGAAGGCTGTGCGATAGGGGAGAGGATGTACGGTGATAATGCATAGCTTAACGGTGGTATTGGCAGAACCGTCGATGGTAGAGACTAACCGAGTAGAAGAAGTCACACCTCGGGGGGGGGGGGGGGCGGTTTCAACAGGTCATGGTGAATGGAGGTCGCACGCACGCGCCACTGAGTCAGTTAGAGAGGTGGTGCGAGCCACGACGCTGTCGGCGGGGCAACCATCCAAGTTCATTGCCAATGGTTGTCGTGCTCACTAATGAAAGAACGACAGCGTATACAACGAAGGACACTGGTTTTAGTGTGTGTTCCTGTTGTGGTGTTGCAAACAAAGACCCTGATACATAACGTAATCCTGATACATTCCGTATCATTTGGTATCAGATTTCAAGTATCAGATTAACCCTTATTAATCTATATTTGATCTTCTTTATTCTAATTAAAAAAACCACATCATTTCCTGTGTCGTCCATTGTTCATCTTCGTGTCTTCCTTCGTCTCTTGTTGTTCCTTCTTGTAATTGTCTCTTTTATTTTTATTATTTCCTTAATATTCGTGATTTCCTTTTGTTTTTCCATAACATTAGGTTTTTTTTTTTTAAGGAACTCTTACCATTACCTTCTAATTCAACCTTTTGTACAACTTAAATTACAATACTTTGGGAGCTATCTTGATTTAAGTGTTAATTTTCACACCTCTTTGGTATATTTCTCTCCTATTATTAGGTTAGGGTATTGGGTTCCAAGTTTGTCCTTCTCATTTTTCTATCTGATAGTGGTGACTATGAAGATCTTGGATTAGATATTGGATGTTAGTAGGTATAGACTAATCTAGAGTTTATATTATGTATTTTGAATGTTCAGTTTCAAATATCTATTAGTTGTTCCCTTTCTTTTCCCTTCTAAATTAAAAAGTTTAACTATTTTAAAAATTTAAGTTTCTCAATTGTATACTACTAGATATATCCCTCCCTTCCCATTTTTTTTTTATCTTGTGTGTATCTTCATTGGAAGCCTACTAAAATCATGATATTTAAACAAAACGGTGTGCTCATTACCTAAGCCTGCCACCCCCTAGATCTATGCATAGGCTTTTTTTTTGTTTTAATTCTTGCTTTTTTCCTTACATTGACCCATATTTTTGTTAGCTTCATGTTCTCTTTCTTTCTTTTCTCTCTCTTCGTCTGCTCTTCTAATTCTCTTTATTGCTTATATCTATTGCTGCTTCTCTTTTAATTCTATTTGTTCCTTATATCTAGTGCTGCTAGCTTAGAATTTATAGAGAATATTACTCACTTAATATACTAATTATTTGAATGAGGTTTAGGATGTAACAAAATAAATTATATGTTCAAGAAATAGATTTTGAATATTAAGTAGGTTTTTAAAATATGAATGACATTAAATGATTCTCTAACCTATATACTATTTTGATGATAATTGAAAACAAATAATTGTTTGGCCTTCCATAATTTTGTTATGGTTGCTTCAATTCCTTTAAGTAGGTTTACTAATATTTTTTTTACTGATCTTAAGTGAATAATTATTTATAATGTGCTAATGAGGATAATCTGCTATAAAGATAGAAGATAATAGATGACAAATCAGTCCGTACTAGGGTAATAATATTCGAAATAAATGGTCTATATCTACTTTTCTATAAGAGATTACTTTGACATATTTTTCATTCGGAATATGCTCTATCCTGCATTAAATATTTAAAATATGTTGTACACGCTTATTAAAATTATAATATTTAGACTAATACTAGATGTGCTCATTGCATGCTCTTTCTCTTCCTTCTGACATTATTAGGTTAGGGTTTAGATCTTGATTTACGTGTTATTTTTCACATCTCTTTGCTATATTTCTCTCCTGTTATTAGATTATGGTATAGGGTTTCAATTCTATCCTTCTGACTCTTCGATTTGATAGTGGCGGTTATAAAGATCTTGGATTAGATATTGGAGGTTAGTAGATATAGACTAATCTAGGGTATAGTGTGTATTTTGAATGTTCAGTTTCAAATATCTATTAGTTATTTCTTTTTTTTCTTCCAAAAATTAAAAAGTTTAACTATTTAAAAGATTCAAGTTTCTCAGTTGTATACTGCTAGATATACCCCGCCCTCCCCATTTTTTTAATCTTGTGTTAACTGAACCTACTATATTATGTGTGCTATAAAAGTGTCATTCTCTTATAAGGTCAAAGCACACGCACATGACTAACATCTTTGTGATCTCAGGGATCTAATCAAGTGATAAGGATGATCAACTATTAAGACTAAGAAGAATAAACTTTTGCCATCAATTATTTATATAGATAGATAATCAACATTTAAATACAAAGGAGTTTTAAAAAATTTCTTAATGTGAAATTAATGATTTATAATTTTGGTCGTAAGAGAGATGAGAGAAAGAAAGGACAAGAGAGATAGAGGGGTAAGGTTAGACAACCACAATACTAAGGTAAGGATCTAAGAGTTTGAAATCAAGAAGAGTATTTTCGTTTGGAGAAGAAATCTTTTACTTTTTTTATGGACAGGCTACTAGAAAATATATCGTAGCAAGAATTATATAGCTTGTTTACTTAAATGGGGCGGATTAGTGACATATATCTGTCACCAAAGCAGAAGAATGCTACGGTATACCTATTTGCTTTCATATGATACATCACAAAGGGAGGAGTTTTGAAAGCAATAACAGAAATGAATTGCACGCAATTAAGAGGAAAGGAGCTTTGGAGGAAAGAATTTTCAAATCAGAAAATGACACACACACGACAATTAAGGCAATCAATTCAGTTATGAAGAAGGCTGACTTAGTGGGATATCCTACCAAAAGTGCGGATGCTAATTCGAATAGAACATTATCGTGGGATTATGATAGAAGTCATGTGGTAGCTGAGTAAGAAATAACGAGCAATAATAAATGGAGTTTGGGTGCTATGAACTCCAATAAAGTTGTGCAGACCAATCGTATTAATGACAATATTAACATAAATAAAGCTAAGAAAAGTCTGTTGGGCCAACAACAAATACGCCAAAATGCTGGAATTGATGCTGGACTTGAAGTAGAGAGGATTGGGAGACACATGGGACGGTATATTCATATTGTGAGACCCCAAGGTTGTGCGATAGGGAAGAGGATGTGCGGTGATGATCACAGCTCCACAGTGGTGCTGGCAGAACCGTCGATGGTAGAGGCCGACCGAGTAGAAGAAGTCACACCTCGGAGAGGGGGCGGTTTCAACAGGCGATGGTGAATGAAGGTTGCACGCACACGCGACAGAGACGAGTAAGGGAGGTGGTGAGAGCCACGACGCTGTCAGTGAGGGCAGCCATCCAAGTTCATTGCCAATGGTTGCCATGCTCACTAATGAAAGAACGGCAGCATGCACAACGAGGGATACTGGTTCTGGTGTGCGTTCCTGTGGTGGTGTTGCAAACAAAGACCCTGATACGAAACGTAACCCTGATACGTTATGTATCATTTGGTATCAGATTTCATGTATTAAATTAATCCTTGTTAATCTATATTTGTTCTTCTCTATCCTAATTAAAAAAAACCTTGTTATTCCCTGTGTCTTCCATTGTTCATCTTCGTGTCTTCCTTCGATTCTCTTTGTTCCTTATTGTTATTATCTCTTTTATTGTTTACTATTTTCTTACTATTCGTGGTTTCCTTTTGTTTTCCCATAACATTAGGTTTCTTTGAAAGAACTCTTACCATTACCTTCTAATTCAAATTTTTGTACATGTTAAATTGGAACACTTAGTGTCCAAAAAAAATAGCGAAACAAAAAAAAGTATTCAGTGCACAAAAAAAGAATTGTGTTACCGTAAAAAATATCAGAAAAACCTAAAAAAATATCTTTAGATAATTTATTATTATTCATATTATTATTATCTCATTGTGTGAAAAGTGGAAAAAAGATAGAAAATATGAAGGGTCCAAATGAAAATGGGTGGAGAAAGAAAGTAGAAGTCTCGATGGCAAGAAATAATTTGAACAGGTTGCAGAAGAGTATTATTGGGGGCACGACGAAAGCTATAAACTTCGGCATGTTCAATGCAATAGTTCAAAAGGACTGACTTCACGTAGTCAAGGTTTGTGAGATGGGAGACTACAAAGCCTTGCTGGCCTTTTATAGCGTTCGAAGTGCGAAAGAAGCGCTCACACTTAACATGGATAGTCTGTTAAAGATTTTTCGTAGCGTATGGAGATGGGAAGAGAATGAACGAAGTAAAAATAGAAGGATGTGGCTAGAATGCTTTGGAGTTTCTCTACATGCTTGGTCAGAAGATACATTCTGAACTATTGGTGGACAGTGGGGTGAGATGGTGAAGTGTGACGAAGCAACAAAATCCTATTTGTCATTTAGTGTTGGACGAGTATATATATGTGTGTGTTTGATGTTATTAATGAATGGAGTGTGTGTTTGATGTTATTAACGAATAGATACACATTATCATAGACATAAGTAAATTCGATGTGTTTATTAAGGAAGTTGAAAGCGAGGTGTATGGCTCAGTGTGTTATGTGATGATGGATGATATGGAAGAAAACAGTAGGGTCATCATGAGAGGAAGATATATAACTGGGCAAGATAAAAGTAAAGATGATGGAAATGGGAATAAACTGCTGTTGTTGGAATGGGATACAGTGGTAGAGATGGTGGTGCATACGGTTAGAGAGGAAGAACAATGAAAGGGTAAAGTTGTAATTTACCATGAAGATTTGATTGAACGGAAGAATGAATTCTCAAATCAGGAAACGACACACACGATAATTAAGGCAACCAATTCAGTTATGAAGAAGGCTGATTTAACGGGATATCTTACCAATAACGCGGATGCTAATTTGGATAGAACATTATTGTGGGATTATGATAGAAGTCATGTGGTAGCTGAGTTAGAAATAATGAGCAATAATAAAAAGAGTTTTGGTGATATGAAGCCCAGTGAAGTTGTATAGACCAATAGTATTGATGACCATATTAACATAAATAAAGCTAAGAAGAGATTTTTTGGTCAAAAATAAATAGGCCAAAATGCTAGAATTGTTGCTAGACTTGAAGTTGAGCAGATTGGGAGACCCATTGGGCGGCATATTCACATTGTGATACCTCAAGGTTATGCGATAGGGGAGAGGATGTGCTGTGATAATGCATAGCTCCATGGTGGCACAGGCAAAACCGTCGATGGTAGAGGTTGATCGAGTAGAAGGAAGTCACACCTCGGAGAGGGGGGCGGTTTCACCAGGTCATGGTGAATGTAGGTCGCACGCACAAACGACTGAGTCGGTAATAGAGGTGGTACGAGCCACGACGCTGTCGGCGGGGGCAGCCATCCAAGTTCATTGCCAATGGTTGTCGTGCTCACTAATGGAAGAACGATAGCGTACGCAACAAGGGACACTGGTTCTGGTGTGTGTTCCTGTGGTGGTATTGCAGACAAAGACCCTGATACAGAACATAATCCTGATACATTCTGTATCATTTGGTATCAGATTTCAGGTATTAGATTAACATTTATTAATCTATATTTGATCTTCTTTATCCTAATTAAAAAAACCGCGTCATTCCCTGCGTCGTCCATTGTTCATCTTTGTGTCTTCCTTCGCGTCTTTTTGTTCCTTCTTGTTATTGTCTCTTTTATTTTTATTATTTTCTTACTATTCGTGGTTTCCTTTTATTTTTCCATAACATTAGATTTTTTTGAAGAAACTCTTACCAATACCTTCTAATTCAACCTTTTGTATAACTTAAATTAGAATACTTAGGGAACTGTCTTGATTTACGTGTTATTTTTCACCCCTCTTTCATATATTTCTCTCCTATTATTAGGTTAGGGTATTGGGTTCCAAGTTTATCCTTCTCATTTTTCTATCTGATAGTAGCGGCTATGAAGATCTTGGATTAGATATTGGATGTTAGTAGGTATAGACTAATCTAGGGTTTATACTATGTATTTTTAATGTTCAGTTTCAAATATCAATTAGTTGTTTCCTTTATTTTCCCCTTTAAATTAAAAAGTTAAACTATTTCAAAAATTTAAGTTTCTCAATTGTATACGACTATATATATTCCTCCCTTCCTATTTTTTTATCTTGTGTATATCTTCATTGGAATATGATATATTTTTTTATTGGAAATGTAATTATATAGAAAGACTAATAAAATCATGATATTTAAACAAAAAAGTGTACTCATTACTTAAGCCTGTCATCCCTAGATCTATTCATAGGCTTTTTTTGTTTTGATTCTTGCTTTTTCCTTTATATTGACCCCATGTTTTTGTTAGCTTCATGTTCTCTCTCTTCCTTTTCTCTCTCTTCGTCTGCTCTTCCAATTTTTTTTATTGTTTATATTTATTACTGCTTCTCTTCTAATTCTCTTTGTTGCTTATATCTATTGCTGCTAGTTTAGAATTTATAGAAAAGATTGCTCACTTAATATACTAATTATTTGAACGAGGCTTAGGATGTAAAAAAATGAATTATATGTTAAAGTAATAGATTTTTGAATATTAAGTAGGTTTTTAAAATATGAATGACATTAAATGATTCTCTAACCTATATACTATTTTAATAATAATTGAAAACAAATAATTGTTTGGCCTTCCATAATTTTGTTATGGTTGCTTCAATTCCTTAAGTAGGTTTACTAATATTTTTTTTACTGATCTTAAGTGAATAATTATTTATAATGTGCTAATGAGGATAATCTGCTATAAAGATAGAAGATAATAGATGACAAATCAGTCCGTACTAGGGTAATAATATTCGAAATAAATGGTCTATATCTACTTTTCTATAAGAGATTACTTTGACATATTTTTCATTCGGAATATGCTCTATCCTGCATTAAATATTTAAAATATGTTGTACACGCTTATTAAAATTATAATATTTAGACTAATACTAGATGTGCTCATTGCATGCTCTTTCTCTTCTTTCTGACACTATTAGGTTAGGGTTTAGATCTTAATGTACGTGTTATTTTTCACATCTCTTTACTATATTTCTCTCCTGCTATTAGGTTTAGGTATAGAGTTTCAATTCTATCCTTCTGACTCTTTGATTTAATACTAGCGGCTATGAAAATCTTGGATTAGATATTGGAGGTTAGTAGATATAGACTAATCTAGGGTATAGTGTGTATTTTGAATGTTCAGTTTCAAATATCTATTAGTTATTTCTTTTTTTTTCTTCCAAAAATTAAAAAGTTTGACTATTTAAAAGATTCAAATTTCTCAGTTGTATATTGCTAGATGTACCCACTCCTTCCCCCATTTTTTTAATCTTGTATTAACTGAAGCTACTATATTGTGTGTGTTATAAAAGTATCATTCTCTTATAAGGTCGAAGTACACACACATGACTAACATCTTTGTGATCTCAGGGATCTAATCAAGTGATAAGGATGATCAACTATTAAGACTAAGAAGAATAAAATGTTGCCATTAAATTATTCGTATAGATAGATAATCAACATTTAAATACAAAGGAGTTTTGAAAAACTTTTTAATGTGAAATTAATGATTTATAATTTTGGTTGTAAGAGAGATGAGAGAAAGAGAGGACAAGAAAGATAGAGGGGTAAGGTTAGACAACCACAATACTAAGGCAAGGATCTAAAAGTTTGAAATTAAGAGTATTTTTGTTTGGAGAAGAAATCTTTTACTTTTTTTATGGACAGGCTACTAAAAAATATATCATAGCAAGAATTATATAGCTTTTTACTTGGACGGGGTGGATCAGTGACATATCTGTCACGAAAGCAGAAGAATGGTATGGTATATCTATTTGCTTTCATATGATACAACACAATGACCCTGATACGGAACGTAACCCTGATATGTTCTGTATCATTTGCTATCAAATTTCAGGTATTAGATCAATCATTGTTAATTTACATTTGTTCTTCTTTATCCTAATTAAAAAAAATCGTGTCATTTCATGTGTCATCCATTGTTCATCTTCGTGTCTTCCTTCGAATCTCTTTGTTCCTTATTGTTTATTATTTTCTTACTATTCGTGGTTTCTTTTTGTTTTCCCATAACATTAGGTTTCTTTGAAGGAACTCTTACCATTACCTTCTAATTTAACTTTTTGTACATGTTAAATTGAAATACTTAGTGTCCAAAAAAATACAGCAAAAAAAAAAGTATTCAATGCAAAAAAAAAAAGAATTGTGTTATCATAAAAAAATATCAGAAAAACCTAAAAAAAATATGTTTAGATAATTTATTATTATTACTTCATTGTGTGGAAAGTGGGAAAAAGATAAAAAATATGAAGGATCCAAATAAAAATGGGTGGAGAAAGAAAGTAGAAGTCTCGGTGGCAAGAAATAACTTCAATAGGTTGCAGAAGAGTATTATTGGGGGTACGACAAAAGCTATAAACTTCGGCATGTTGAATGCAATAGTTCGAAAGGATTGGCTTCACGTAGTCAAGGTTCATGAGATGGGAGACTACAAAGCGTTGCTGGCCTTTTATAGCGTTCGAAGTGCGAAAGAAGCGCTCACACTTAGCATGGATGGTCCGTTGAAGATTTTTCATAGCGTATGGAGATGAAAAGAGAATGAACGTAGCAAAAATATAAGGGTGTAGCTAGAATGCTTTAGAGTTTCCCTACATGCTTGGTCAAAAGATACATTCTGAACTATTGGTGGACAGTGGGGTGAGATGGTGAAGTGTGACAAAGTAACAAAATCCTGTTTGTCATTTAGTGTTGGACGAGTACTTGTGTGTGTGTGTGTGTGTGTGTGTGTGTGTGTGTGTGTGTGTAACGAATGGATACACATTATCATAGGCATAAGTGAATTCGATGTGTTTATTAAGGAAGTTAAAAGCGAGGTATATGGTTCAGTGTGTTATGTGATGATGGATGATATAGAAGAAAACAGTAGGGTCATCATGAGAGGAAGATATATAACTGGGCAAGATAAAAGTAAAGATGACGGAAATGGGAATAAACCGCTGTTGTTGGAATGGGATGCAGCGGTAGAGATGGTGGTGCATACGGTTAGAGAGGAAGAACAATGAAAGGGTAAAGTTGTAATTTACTATGAAGATTTGATTGAATGGAGGAATGAATTCTCAAATCAAGAAACGGCATACACGACAATTAAGGCAATCAATTCAGTTATGAGGAAGGCTGATTTAACGAAATATCCTACCAATAACGCAGATGCTAATTCGGATAGAACATTATCGTGGGATTATGATAGACGTCATGTGGTAGCTAAGTTAGAAATAACGAGTAATAATAAAAGAAGTTTAGGTGCTATGAAGCCCAATGAAATTGTGCATACCAATAATATTGATGACCATATTAACATAAATAAGACTAAGAAGAGTCTGTTGGGCCAAAAATAAATAGGCCCAAATGCTAGAATTGTTGCTGGACTTGAAGTTGAGCGGATTGGGAGACCCATGGGTCGGCATATATTCACATTGTGAGACCCAAAGAATATGCGATAGGGGAAAGGATGTGCGGTGATGATGCACAGCTCCACGGTGGCGCAGGCAGAACCATCGATGGTAGAGGCTGACCGAGTAGAGGAAGTCACACCTCGGAGAGGGGGCGGTTTTAACAAGAAATGGTGAATGGAGGTCGCACGCACCCGCGACTGATACAGGTGAGGGAGGTGGTGCGATCCATGACGTTGTCGGCGGGGGCAGCCATCCAAATTCTTTGTCAACGGTTGCCATTCTCACTAATGGAAGAACGACAACGAACGCAACGAGGGACATTGGTTCTGGTGTGCGTTCCTATGGTGGTTTTGCAGACAAAGACCTTTATACGGAATGTAACCCCAATTCGTTCCGTATCATTTGGTATTAGATTTCAGGTATTTGATTAGTCCTTGTTAATCTATATTTGTTCTTCTTTATCATAATTAAAAAAAATCTGCATCATTTCCTGAGTTGTTCATTGTTCATCTTTGTGTATTTCTCCGTCCTTTTTTATTTCTTATTGTTATTATCTCTTTTATTATTTATTATTTTCTTACTATTTGTGATTTCCTTTTCTTTCCATAATATTAGGATTCTTTGAAGAAACTCTTACCATTACTTTCTAATTCAAGTTTTTGTACAAGTTAAATTGGAATATTTAGTGTCCATTAAAAAAACACAAAAAAAAAGCATTCCGTGCACACAAAAAAAGAATTATATTATCGTAAAAAAAAAAGCTAAAAAAATAAAAAAACCTAAAGAAATATCTTTAGATAATTTATTAAAAAAAAGACACTAGCGGAGTGTTCAATGTAGTGGTGATGAGATTTTTTTAGTCAACTATTTTGAGGTACTGAGACAGAGACTAAAAGATTGAGATTCGGTATCTGTTTGTTAGTTCAGAGACTGGTACTAAAATTTCTGTCTCTGTCTCCAAAATTTCAATATTTCAGTACCTCCAAAAAGTGGGGGCACAGGAGACTAAAATTTTTAGAGATGGAGTCTAAAATTTTAATAATATTTTATACCTAAAATACCCTCATTTTAATTAATTAATTTCAATTTTACCCCTTATGCAAATTAAATTAGAGTTTCATTCTTGTTTCAATTTCTGTCTCCCATTTTGCACCAAAGAGAATACTGAGATTTATTTCAATCTTTGTCTCTTTCTATCTTTGTCTCTCGACCAAATGCTACCTTAGAGATTCAAATGTTACTTGGTTGGCTTTGGCACCAAAGTTTGTTGGAGTTAAAGAAATCAAAGACCTTCGACCAATTAGCATGGTGGGTTGCGTGTATAAGGTCATATCTAAGGTGCTAGTTTGGAGGATGCAGAATGTTATGTCAGGATTAGAAGGAGAGACACAAAGTGCTTTTGTGAATAATATAAAAATATATGATAGGGCTTTGATTATGTGTAAAATTGTGTAGTGGTAAAGTTGAGGAAAAAGAGTTCGAGAAAGGTATGCATACTCACACCAAAATGCGCTAGGTCGGTATTTTTGCGCCAAAATATTATCTGTTGTAAGATAATATAATACATTGATATTATTTGTAGGTTTTATTCATTAAAATGGATATTTTACTAATTAATTCAAACAACGAGATGTATATATTTTATTTGCAAATCATATTAATTAAGGTTGATATACAATAAAAATATTATAAATTATATTTATTAGAATGATTGACAATTTATAGAATTTAGTCATAAATATGAATTTTCATATAATTTCAAAGAAGTATTTTTTAAAATATTTTGAGAAAAAAAAGATATACATACTAGTATTAAAATACACTAAACTAATATTTTTATTGTCAGAATACTATATGTTGTAAGATATATAATAATTGAAGAAATAAATTATACAATTATATAATTTAATAAAAATGACCATAGTTAAGTGATTTATTAAAAATTATAATACCTACAAATCTTAAAATTAAATAACTAACATGAGTACATATGATTGTCTATGTGACCTTACACAATGTCAAAGTCGCCCAAAAGTTCGTATTTGAATTTTGAACAGTATATATACGTTGACACAGGCTGTATGCAAAAGCGAGTATTTGAATTTTGAATGTTTGTAAATATTGGCATAGGTGAAGACCATGGCAAATCTAGCCAATTTTTCCAAATATAAACAGGACCTATATATGTTTTCTTTATAGAACTACTTCAAAATTAATTAATCTTTTTTTTTAGGGAAAGAGAATGTTACACTGTTACTTGATACTTAATAGTCAACTCAGTTAGGCTGTTGACTGCTACGTGACTCAGTATGTTCCCTATTTTTGGGTTTTACTCCGTAAATGTTACTTGGATAGCTAATGACATTCGGCTAATAAGATTTCTATGCCCAAAATCTAAGTTTTAAAGTTACTTTATGTCAACTTAAAAGAATTAATACTTTGGTTCAGATGCTCTATTCTTCAGTGAAGATGCAAGTTGAAGTCATGGACCATATAGACTGATATTATTGTGTAAGGTAATGTTAATTTTGTATAAACATATATCCAGCAATTAAATAACTAGGTGCGTTTTAAAGGGGAGGTATTGACTACTGTTTTAGTTCTTATATTTTGTATGTTTCTTTTAATATTTTAGGAAAAAGTATATTTTTATTTTTAAAATTTGTTAATAATTTTAAAAATATTTTTAAATTTTATTTTGTTACAATTTTGTTTTAGAGATATTGGATTTGCATTAAATATATTTCAAAAGGCTAATTTTTTAAAAAATTCAGGATCAATGCAACAACAATTTTACAAGAACAATTATTAATACAAATAAATCAGAGATAGTTATCATGCATTATTGTTAGATTAGTTTTAAATTTTTTTAAAATTTAATTATTAGAGATATTTGATGCAAATAAAAAACTTTTGAAATAAAATTGAAGCAAATTAAAATTTAAGAATATTTTTAAAATTTTTGACAAATTAAAATGATAACTTTAATTCTCGTTCTTCATGAGGGAATATTGCTCTCCATCCTCATTTTCTACAGGGTCTCATTTTTTTGGGGGAATCCTATTCCTCATTTCTCTGATAGTCCTGACTAATTATTAATTTTCATAGGAATAGAATTAAAAGTATCCATCCTATACAAAACAGCAAGATTTTATATAAAAAGTCTAAACGATAAGATGATGTCTTCTTTCAAAATGACATAGTAAAGGACGCCACGGCGAGTCAGAGCATAGAGCAGTGGACGAGGTGGGGGACACGGCAACAGATAGGAGAATGGACACGACGACAGAGTTGTGGAAAGGAACGCCGCACATATAGAGAACGATGCAGTGAGGGTGATGGAACGGTGAGGGTGACAATGCGGTGAGACGAGAGAGTGGCGAGGAGGTGGCTACAGAGAGGTTGGATGGAGTATAGAGAGAGAGAGAGAGAGAGAGAGAGAGAGAGAGAAAGAGAGAGAGAAGTAAATACCAAATCAATATTCGAAAAATTTTGCCACTAACAAAGTGATACCTGATTTTGCTATTGACAAAATGGTCCCTAAAAGGTTTTAAAATTTGACAAGCGTGTTCTCGAACTCACCGGAGCAAATCTCCGACAAGTACAATACTGACATGACCACTGTATTTTGATGATCTGGCAAACCACCCCACAAACCCTAATCCCTCCCCCCCATCTATCTCATTTCCATCGCAGCCTTCCCTCTTCCTTCTCCCTCCCATTGCAACACTCCTCCCCAACACACACTCTCTCTCCCTCCCTCAACACCGCCACAACTTCTACAAGTAGCTAAAACCTGGTGGTTTAGCCCACTCCGTCGCACTTCTTCTCCTTCCTCCCCATTGCATACGTCACAGGACATTGCTGCCGCTCAGTCTCAGGACACCGCTGTCGTTCAGTCTCAGGCCAACGTTGTCGCTTTCGCTGATGGTTTTCTATTTTTCTTTACTAGGATCTACGGGCCTCGCTATCCAATTGAAAATGTTGCTTCATTTCCAATTTTCTTGTTTCAGAGGCAATTATATGTGCAGAAGAGCGGCGCAATTGAGGTGCTGAGAGAATGTGGCTGTTCCAAACCTTGTTGTGGCCTCGATAGTGGTGGTGATGGTCCTTGATAGTGCTCTTGCCGTTGTGATTATTGTTGCTGTTGCTGTGAGTGGTGGAAGTTATTGTTGCTGTTGATGTTGAGGTTGTTGTTGCTGCGAGTAATGGTATTGAGGGAGGGATAGTGAGTATACGTTGGGGAGGGGGATGTGATGGGGAGGGAGAGGGAGAGGGAAGGAGGGAGTGTGCATTGGAGTTAGGGGGTTGCGATGGGAGGGAAAGGGAAGGGGGAGTGTGCGTTGGGGGACTGTGATGGGGAGAGAGAGGGAGGGAGTTGCATTGGGTAGGGGAAGGGCTGTGATGGGGAGGGAGATGGAGGGGGAGTCTACGTTGGAAAGGGCGGGATTAAGGTTTAGGTAGTGGTTTGTTAGGTCACCAAAATACGGTGGCCTTGTTAGCATTGTGCTCGCCAGAGATTTGTTTCAGCGAGCTCAGAGACACGTTTGTCGAATTTTAAAATTTTTTAGGGACCATTTTGTCAATAGCAAAAGTTAGATACCATTTTGTCAACGCCAGAATCTTTCGAGTACCAATTTAGTATTTACCATATATATATATATATAAATAAATTTATGAATTTTTGGAATTGGCGGGAATGGGACAGGAATCCCCACATCTGCTTCGGAAGAATTTTGTCCTCATCTCCATCTCCGTAGAAAAAAAATTTTACAGTCAGATTTTTATTCGGGATAGTGCTTACAGGGATCTCTACGTCTCGAAAAATTTTGCCATTTCTAAATCTACTTGTTTTATTACTTTATTTGTTAAATATCTAAAATTATGGATAATATAATTGAGTAAAAATTAAAATTAAATATCAAGATATAATTAAAAAGTATATTTTTTCTATAAAATATGAGTTAAAGTAAATTAAAAAGGATGAATCTAAAAACAGTTAAGGAAAAAATGATAGTTATTTCATAAATGTATTAATATAAAAAAATTAATTTGGCATCACACAAGAAAAAAATTAATTAAAATAAAAAAAATTGAAAAATCGAAAATTAAACAATTACAAAAATATATTAAAATTATAATAGACTTAAATAAAAGATTAATTACAGTTTTTTTATAATTTATAAATATATTTATATATTTGATAAAATTATTGGAACTTTAAAACCTTGCTGAAAGTAGAAAGATGCGCCAGGAGAGCAAGTGAAGGATGGGAAGCCATTTGCAAAAGCACATGTGCGTTGGTTCCCATTACAACTGCCATTTACACGTGGCGCTACCCCAGCCAATCACTTCTTCTACCCTACGCACACGTGTCCGTTTCTGAAGGGACACCCCATGCCTCAGAAAATTAGAAATTATTGTAGTCTTGTAGTCTACTACTACTACTCTACTAGCCTATAGTATACCATTTTACTTTTTAAAATTTTTAAAAATAAATTATTAATAATTTTTTAACTAATATATCACTGTCAAAATAAAATAATATACACTTTAATAATTTAGTTTTTAGTTTTTCCTCTTTCATAAATAGTAAAAATAATATAGTTGGTTATCATAAAAGGCTGAACTTTATGGATATGGAAGGCTTGGGTGTGCTATTCCCAAATTTGGAGTTTTGGTCGTACAAGACAAAAATGTGAGGTAGATTTTTCTGAGCCAAAGGTAGAACAACTCGAACCATACGAGTTTTTTGGAAATGAAATTTTGCTTCACAAATCGCATAGTCTAATTTGCAACTGATGGAATTTGAAATCTAAAACACGCAACTCGGACTCTCCGTTTTACTTGTTCTAGCTAAATTTGTTGAACAAAACGCAACTCGGATCGTCCGTTTTCAGGAACACAACTCGCAAAGTCCAGGTCCGAGTTCTGGTTCCTCTAATCCCACAACGAGGTGAAGCACCTCTCCTCCCTATATGCGAGTCCAACACCTCCTTTCCTTCCATATTCAAATTAAAAAGCGACCATAAAACTGCTGACCAGACACCTATATAATATGATTTTTAAAAGTTTTATAACCTTTTATATACGACTATTTAAATATTAATTAGAAAAAACAATTATTTTTATGTATATAAATATGTAATTGAATGTTAATAAGAAATATTTTTACAAAAAATACACATAACATTTAAATCTTAATGAATATGGTAAAATTTTAAAATAACTAATATTTTGAAGTAGAAAAAACTTAGATTCGAATCAGTAAAGTTTTAACTTTAATAACTTATTAAATATAGTTTTCAAAAATTGTAATAACTATATTTTAAAAGTTAAAATAAAAACAATTTTCAATAAACACAAGTTATAAAAATTATATTTGCTTGATAAAATAATATTTAACACTTAAAATAGCTTGAATAGCCATGAATATATTAAGAGTAATATTATAGTTATTGTGTCTTTCAATGAACGGTAAAATCTTTTCAAAAGAAAAATATTTCAAAAAGAATAATCATATTATCATAATACATATATTTTCTATAAATTTAATGAGACTCTTCCTTTTTTCACATAAGAATTTTTCATATAATAAAAAATAAGAATAAATAAAGATATCTATTACTAATATATGAGATTATATTAAATTTTTTAATTTTAAAAAACATAAATTAATTAAAAAAATATAATCATAAATATTTCAAGAACAGTCTAATTTTTAAAATTAAAAAAATCAATTTTTTAATAAAACACTGAATGAAATACATGTTTACTTTTCTGGAAGATACTTAAGCTTAAAATTAACGGTGATGCTATATAATTAATTTATTTTGATAATTAAATTTAACTAAGTTGCTTTAATATAATAATTAATAATTAAAATTTTTAGTTAAGAAAAAGAAATATAAAAAAATAAAAAATATTTAATTAATTATATAACTAGTATTTCTCTAAAACTGTAAAATTAATGTGGACCATCATTCATAATTACTGTCTTCTCTATGGGATCATGATTGCAAATTAACTATTTTGTTGCCTTCCGTGATTGTCATTTATCAATGAGTTGGTACTTGGTATAACCTTAAATGGAGTTTGCTGTCACGACGAATTAATTATTGACTTGTCGGATTGAAAATACTATAAAAATCAAAAGGATATTTTCTTTGTATCAATTTAAGTATTTCTTAAATAAGATTTAAATAAAATTAAGAGTAATCTTAGATAACTAATTTTTTAACTATGTTTAATATATATTAAAATTAACTGTTAAAATAAAATATATATTAAAATATAAAATATATATTAAAATAAAATAAATTATATATATATTTATACATAAATACGTAATAGTTAATTTTTTTATATGAACAATATTTTTTATAATTATTTTTTAGTCAATATTAGCTATTTTTTTAAAATTTTATTTGGCTTAAATTTTAATTTCTAAATTATAAACCATTAATTTTAAGTCCTAAATTATAAATCTAAACACTAAAGTTAGCTAGGTTTCTTATATTTTTTCTAAAATTAATTGAGAAGATAAATGGTCTATAATTTAACTAAAAAATCTTAGTTCTAAGTGTTGAAAATAGCAAAAAGATATTTTTTATAAATTATATATAACGAAATATATTATAGAAAAAAATTGACTCCGGTTCATATTAAAGTTATTTAGATAAAAATATAAATTAAAGTTTTGTTTGGAAGATAATATATTAACCTCTCATTATGGTAGGGTTGTTAAACGGATTATTTCAGTCTATTTAGGTCTAATCCGTTAAGTTTGTGGGTTAAATGGGTTGGACCGTTTAATTTCGTTTTATTTGTGAACCATAATTTTTCAGCCCGTTTATTCTTTTATTTTATTTTTTAAAAAATATTTTAACAAAAAATATTATTTTTAGGTGAAAAAATTTTAAAAAATAATATATTTTTTTTAGTCGATGGGTTGGATTTTCGAATCGGATCGAAAAAATATTGACTAAAAGTGCTACTTTTTTTAAAAAAATATGGAAAAAAAAAAACGGACCACCCATTTAGTCCGCGGGCTAGCCTGTCATTTTTTTCTGGGTTAATCGAGCTCAACCTGTTTAGCCCAAAATTTAAACGGGCTTAATTTTAGAGACAAAACTCGTCTATTTAAATAGATAAACAAACTAACCCAATAAATTTAGCCCATTTTAACGCCTTTTATTATGGAATATATGGAACAACTGACCATAAATTCGAATTATATGTTTTAATATGATTATTCATAGGAAAATATTAGCTTCTCATTAAATAATCTTAGTTATCACTTATCATTTCTTGACATTAATACACTATTATAACACAATTTTTTACCATTACACCTTTTAAATTTGTTCTATAACACAGAAGCAATCTGTTTATACTTATCTTCTATTAATAATTTGATTTCATTTAAAAATTAATATCTTTTATTATTATTTTTTTCATAAAGAATGATATGTCGTCATCAATATAAAAACTCATGACAATTACCTTAATAGTTTTAAATCATATTTATTGAATAGATACGTAGATCTTTTACATAAATAGTCTTTAAGTTTAACACATTTATTTATAATAACAGTTTTGAGATTCATCGAACTTAATTTCTTTCATTTATACTGATGTTAAATTCAATTTAATTTTTTTATCTATTATTTAAGTCATATGTCGAACGATCTTCTAAATTAAAATTGAGTTCTTATAATATGAAACTCATAAAAAAATTGAGAAGTAGAATTTTGTTTGAGTAGTTAAATTGGTCTTTTAAAATTGACAATATAAAATTTATTTTAAAATATTATAAAAAATGACAAAAATTATTCTTATTTTTTAAAAGTACAATAGAATAAAAAAATAAAATAAAAGATTAAAGTTCTTAATATTATGTGACTTATTGTGATGCATTAAGTACACATGTATCAGTAGTTGAAATCGTTATATATTTTGGTGTTGTTTGTATGAACGGTATTATATATTTTTTTTTTTGCTAAAGTTAAAACAGTATTACTTATCAAAACTTATATTATTTTTATACCACTGTTGTTTATATCATATTGTAATGAATCTAGAATGGCACACCAAAAAGAATGAATATTAAATTAATTCACTGGTGATAGTCGGAATAATATGTATACAACACATAATTCTTCATTTTTTACTTTTTTAAGTCCTATTTTAGATAAATATTATTTAGGCTAATTTGTGTAGTGTTAAAAATATATATATAAACTCAACCTGAATCATATTTAAGTCCCTACTAAACTAATTCAAATTTTAAACAAAGCACAACAATCAAATGCTAAAATTGACATTATTACCGTATATAACTTAAAATTAATATAGATAAAGTCTCAATCATTTATCCAATTTGTATTTAACCCTGACACCCTTAGTTATTTCTAGTTGACTTCTCTAGGGTGTGCGCCTGTGTCGTTGTCTGCCAAGAAAATTTATGAAATTTTATCCAATTAATACTACCGTAATTAAAAAACTGCATATACTGCTGCTGGTCTATCTTGGGATGATTATTGTAGATATGAGTGTGTGCCTGTGTGGTGGTCCATCATAGTAACACAGATATTTCGTTTTGCATGTGTTCTGTTTGTTTTATTTTATTTTATTTTTTTCATGTGTGGTTTATGAATTATATGAGGGTCAAAGGAAAACTAAATACAATGCATGTTGGATCCTATGAATTTAACTACTTTCTTGGATCCCTTTGTTGGGTGAAAAACAACGGAGCATGCCTCGTGCTTTTTTGACCGCTGCTTTCCCTTCTAACTTCTATGTTTTCATAACTTTCTCATAACATATTGGAAAACAAAACAAAAGTAATAATAATTATCATAAATATAATGTGTTTATAAATTATAACACGAGTTCTAGTTCAATCCAATTAATTAATGTACTCTATAGTGAACTTTAGATATTTAACTCTTTCTAGTCACATTGCAACTACACTCTGTTTAAGGGTTTGTCGTTTGTTAATGGGTTGTTACATGTATAAGATGGGATTCAAATTTTCGACACTTACTTAAACAAACTAGTGAATTAACCACTAGACCAACCAAACTTTATTAAAATGATTATTTACTGTAACGCAATCAGATTTCCACGCCGGCCGTGTTTATGATTTTGGGTTTCGTAGTAACTTTTTTTTTTGCCGCAAATAGGATAGTAACTTTTGTTTCATGTCGTACCAGAAATGATTGGATCGATTAGCCCAATCCTGGGTTGCTGGTTGTCTTGTTTGGGTCTTTTTAACATCTCATCCACTATAGATTTTTGGTCATAAATCGATCCTACTTGAATTTATAAAATGCAGGGACCAGGGAGCAAGATTTTAGGCCTCCAAAAAGAACTTAAAAAAAATTCTATTCAGATCTAGAAATACACAAATTTAGGGATGGCAATACCCCGAATTTGCTGGTACCCACTCCGCCCCTACCTGCTCGGGACAGGTAACTACTCGTTCCGCACCGGGCCGGGTTTTTGGGAGGGACGGGATGGAGTCGGGTTTAGGTCATACTCGCCCTGCTATATATATAATATATATAATTTTAATATATAATATGTATAATATATGTAAAATAATTAGTAAATGATTAATAATATTGTATTATATTTAAATTTTTACTTTAATTTATGTTATGCATGTAATGATGGTTATATAAATTTTGAAATTTAATTTTATTTATTGAATTTTAATAATTATAGGAACGGGTAGGGGCGGGACAGATTAGGGTTTAACGTTTTACTACTCACAGGTAGAAGCAGGACAAATTCTATGCGAGTTGTTGTACAGCAAAACGGGATCAAATAGAGTAAAAACACGCCCTACCCGCCCCGTTGCCATCCCTACACAAATTCTTAGACAGTTCCATCTGCCATGTTGTGTATTCTACATTTATATTATTCTTGGATGTTTAGTTTGTTACCTAAACATTAAAAATTAATTACTAAATTAATTATTTATATAAAATATATATTAAAATATAAAATATATATTAAATAAATTAAATAATTAATATTTATATATAAATATATTATGACTGATTTTATAATTGATTTTTATGTGTACACAATATTTTAATTTAGTTTATGTTTATGATCTGTTTGTCGGTTTAATTCTAGAGGAGATTATATTATTTGAAAGACTATAATTTTTAAAATTTGTTAGTTTTTAAAAATTTTTCATTTTCAAGTTTTTTAAATTAGAGTTTTTGTTTAATTTTAATTAAATTTATTTTTTTTCTAATAAATTATCATACTATCATTTTTTGTTCACATTTTTCAAAAATAAAAAAGATATTACAAAAATATATAATAAATTCTCCAAAACTCTCTTTATATTTATTTTAAATTCATAAATAAGAGAGTATAAAATTTTTCAAGGTTCTTCAATCCCTTCATTCCCCCTCCTCTTCTCTCCTCTTAAAACATTTTCTTCTCTTTTGCTGACAAGTGCCAACTTCTAACACAACCTTAGCTTAGGGTCTAAGCCTCTAACTGATATAGTTACATGAATTTGTGAAAAGACACCAATGTCTAACGTGGGCACATATAATATGCTTGCTCAAATTTATATTTATACTATATTTGTTTTAAGTGATTGTTATATGTAGTACTTAAATAGTCATATCGAACTTGTTAACAAAATTAAAAATTAATATTTAATTTACAAAATATAAAAATAAATAATTTTTAAAATTTAAATTTGTTATAAAAAATAAATTATATACAAATTAGAGACTATAATTTTTTTTTATATTGTACATACATTTTATGGTATATATATATATTTTTTTATCTTTTCTCATTTTTATTTATTATTTTTAATAGTTTAATTTTAATACATTGACAGTATAAAATATTTTACATAATCATACAGTTACAATCATTTTTTTGGATAATCATTCACACAGTTAATATAAAAAAAGTTATTTTTATTAACGTAGTATTATATAACTAAATATACGTATAAAATAATTTTATACTGACATTGCATCAAAATTAAATTTTATTTTTAATATTAAAAATATAAAAAGTAGACAAAAACAATAGAGGTTATGACTCAAATGTGCCATGTAGTAATCAAACAGATAATCAAAGAAAGAAAGAAACAAACAAAGGCTTACCAACTAGAGTTTGCAGTTTTAATATTGCAGCATCCTTAACGTGGTTGCTCCCTGTTAGTTCCGGTGTCTCACATCCCAGTTACTAACATCAACATCCAACACTCATATCCGTTGCTAAACGTGCACACTTTACTTTGTTGGAACCTTCTGTACCGTTCATTCTATTCATCTTTGTTTGTATATGCCTTACTAGTGAAAGAAAAAAAGATCACCTACTTCCTCTTCAACAAGCTTCTTATATTATTAGAGGGAGACTTCGATAAAACGTCTTTAAATAAAGATCTTTGATTTCGCCATTAAATAAATTATCATGTATTAAATTTTTTATATGTACTGATATAGATTAAAAATATTATTCTTATTAAAAAATATTATTATATTTTTCAAATTGTTAATTTGACTGTGATACCAAATTTTTAATTTGTTTAAAATTTAAAATTTTATCAAAAAAATTATTAAAAAATTATTTTATTTTTTATAAATTTTATAATATTATTTTTTTGTTATTATTTAATTATTATTTTGATATCTTTCTCGTTTTACGAATTTAATTATTTTTTACGAGTTAATTTTTTTATATTTTTTATTTTTTGAAAATCTATATTGTTAGTCTAGTAATTCTTATTCATTTTTGAATTTTTGAATAAAAATATTGTGAAATTGATATTTTTTAAAAAAATTATTTTATATTAATTTAAAAAATTAAGTATTGTTTAAATTAATTTTAATTAGAATCATTAATATAAATATTTCTTCTTTTAAATCTTTAATTTATATTTTTATTATTAATTTATATCTTTTTAGAATAGATTTTTTAACTGTAATTAAATAAACAACTTTCAAAAAAAATTATTCTTGTCGTCTTTTTATATGAGTAGTGTTCATATTATTAACCGTTGATCCCATCTATACCGTACCTCTATACATGCGTTTATAACTTAAGAGTCCCGTTAGAAAACTAATGGTTTATTTGTACAATGTATATAATAGGCTATATGAGTTACAAAATGAACATCTCCTATATTAGTATTAAGGATAATAAACATCTTCTACAAAATTTAAACTGATTTTCGGGTTCACTAAGAATCAAACTTTTGACCTTTCGGATCTAAACTTCTAATATCATATCATCATACCACTCATCCCAAAAACTTCAATTAATGGAAAAAGGTAACACTAATGATTATATCTCTAATACTCCCTAAACCTCCATTATACACATTGTACAAATATTCTATTGGCTCCTCATACTTTTCCATAACTTAATAGTGAGAGTATTCTTTAATTAATTTTAGATATAAAAATTCAGGTATATTTAATTTTATATAAAATTAATAATTAAAATTATAAAATAATTTAATAAATTTGATTAAATTATTATTTAATATTTCTTAATCATTAATTTTCTATAAAATTAATTGTACCTAAATTTCTATCGGTTTCTGTACAGTAATCTGAGTCGAGATATAACTCTTTCTAGTGTCGAGGTATAATTTCTTCTTCTGTTTATATATATGGAGTCTTCTGTTTTAAAAGCACAGACACCGAACTATACTTCAGTCGTCGAAACACCGGAAGAGATTGTATTGGGACTTGCAAAAAGACTTCAATGCTCAAGTAAGAAAAATTATAAGATGACCTATATATTATTCAGAGTGAATAATATACCTTTTACATAGTTAGAATTTTGTATTTATAGAGATATTGTATTATAGGTGTTACTCAACAGGTCTAGTATTGCAGAACTATTAAAAATGTCAATCTGATTTTGTGATAACTGCTCTTGAACATATTCAAAAGATTTTATTATAGTCTAGATCCTCTCTAAATAAAGAGAAGTCACCTTTACTATTTCATTTAGATCCTGATCAAGAGATAAATTTAGGTTGAGTTATACTTAATGGATCAAGAGATAAACTTAGGTCGAAATATAAGTTTTATTGGCCGAGTTATAAATAATAGATCAAGACTTGTTTTCTTAATAATAAGTGATAGTTACCCAATAATATAAAATAGACTAGACTGTCACAGCTGAATTTGAGATATAACGACCAAATTATAAATATAACGATCAAATTATATGTTAATGATTTGTGGGTTATAAAAATTTTAACATCTTGACCTAATATTTAAATTATAGTTTGTAACCATCGAATTATAATAACCAGATGACTACCTATTTCAGATTTAGTAACTCATTTTATGTTATTTGCTAATTGCTATGGCATATGGGTTAACACCCTCATTAATTTGATAAAATATGAATGAAATTGAAACCAAAAATCAGATCATAATACTTAATAAGAGTGAATGAGTCCAAAAGCATTGGATCCAAGGGACCGAATGAATGATAGAACAAATATCTTATCTCTATCTATATCTTCTGACATCTGAACGTGTTGGTCGTTCTGAGTATTGACAAGTTCAAAGAAGCCATGTTACATTGTCACAACTTCATCTATAGATCATAAATTATATTTTTTATTTTTAAAATTTATTAAAAATTATAAAAATATTTTTAAATTTTATTTTATTTTAATTTTTTTATTTATATTAAATATATTTTTAATAGATAAAATTAAAAAAAATTAAAATTAATATAATAATAATACATAATATATAATTATTTTTAGTTTATTTGTATTGATAGTTATTTTTACAAAATTATTATTAAATTTATCTTAAATTTTATAAAAAAATTAACTGTCAAAAATATATTTGATACGAATAAAAAATTTTAAAATAAAATTAAAATAAAATAAAATTTAAATATATTTTTAAAATTTTTAATAAAGTTCAAAAACAACAAATATATTTTACCCATATATTATTCTTTGTGGTTGCTTGCAGTCCCTACACGTGAGTATATGTCAAGAATAGAACCAGGCTAAAATAGAATACCTCAATTTAAGATGATGAATTGATGATGATAGTGGTCTCCTTATGGTCGATTAATTAAGAATGAATATAAACATCATGGTCCATAAATTTTATAATAACAATCATCAAACATAAGCAAACTAAAAATAGTTATAATGTATTATTATTAGATTACTCTTAAATATTTTAAAATTTAATTATTAAAAATATATTTAATATAAATAAAATATTTTTAAAACAAAATTAAAATAAAATAATATTTAAAGAAAATTAAAATTTTTGATAAATTAAAAAATCCTTTACCCTTAATTAATTTACCGTCGTCTAAGGAGGCAACTGCATATGAAATGGATAAATTGAATAAGGAAAAATATAGATAATTAACAATGTTTTTGAGTAATATGTGAATAATATGAATTAATAAAATTAAAAAAATAAATTAATCTTAAATTTAATTAGTAACATTAAATTAAAGTATAGTGCATTTTTATTTAATTAGTAATGGAAAAGTATGAGGAGCCAATAGAATATTTATATAATGTGTACAATGGAAATTTATGGAGTATTAGAGATATAACCATTAGTTTTATCTTTTTTCATCAGCTAAAGCTTTTGGGATGAATGGTATCATGATATAGTATTAAAGTACTAAATTAAAAAGGTCAAAAGTTCAATCATTAGTTTACACATTATACAAATAATTTATTGTCTCCCTAGTAAAATGATCATTTTCTTAACACATCCCAGAATAACGGTATACGTATAGCAGTTATTACACATTATACTACATTACTACTAGACTCTATTAGCTGATTCAGTTATTTCTGTTAATTCCTTGACTACTTTTCCTTCCAATTAGTGCTTGTACAAATACTCTGTTACTGACACATTGAAAATTGAGCCAAATGACATTCTAATGCAACCAGGCCAGAAGCAGATCCTGTAAATTTCATCACAATTTGTGTTTTTTTTTTTTTTTTTTGACTCATCACAATTTATTGTATGTATAGTTGTATACATAGCCATCAGATTAAAAAACATGGAAATTATTACACGATCCATAACATAGGAAAGGTACCCCACCTCTTCATTGTTCCAGCTCACAGACAGAAACATATACACTTGGCTTTTCCTTGGCTCATCGTCCTTCGTCCTTTCTTGCGTTTGCTTTCTGTTTTATCTCACATTAAGTTTGTCTCCTCCTTCTACACTCCACATTTATATATATGTATCAATCAATCCTCTCTCATCATCTCATCTCCTCCATGATTCACGCTTCAAACTATGGAGTGGACCACACAACACATAACTCTCACCACCACCACCTCCTTTCTCTCCCCCAACAAAAAATCACAATAATTCCATATAAAAACAAATACAAATAATAATTAAAAAAAAAAGCTCAATCAACCAGTCCAGTTTCGATAGAAATGTTTGTATGATTTAGGTTTACAAACATTTATATACTCATGGCATATTTCTATAAAAATCAAGTATAATCACATTATAGAAAAAATAAATTTTCAGTGACTAATTATTTCCCTTTTTTGCCCCTAGTTGAACACCATAATAGCCAGCGTACCACTTAACAAACTTCCTGAGGCCGGCGGCAAGGTCGGTAGTGGGCTTATATCCAAAATCTTGATTAGCCAAACTCACATTAGCGTGCGTGAACGGAACGTCGCCGTTTCGTGGCATCTTAATCACGTGCTTCTTTGCCTTCACGTTCAGCAACCCTTCTAATATAGCAACCAACTTCCCCACCGGCACCGGCGACGTGTTCCCGAGGTTGTAAACCCTAAGTTGCGCCGGTCCCCGCTTCTTCCCACCGCTCCCGGTACTCTTCTCTGCAGTGTCCAGCGCTCCCAGGCACCCCTTCACCACGTCATCTATGTACGTGAAGTCACGCGCCACCTCCTTGTCCTCCTGCGTCTGATAGACATCAATGGTCTTCCCCTGAAGTATGTCCTTCGTGAAGAAGAAGTAAGCCATGTCAGGTCTCCCCCAAGGTCCATACACCGTGAAGAATCTTAATCCGGTGAGGGAGAGTCCATAGATGTGGTTGTACGTGTGCGCGATCTCCTCGCCGGCTTTCTTCGTGGCGGCGTAGAGGCTCGCAGGCTGGTCCGTACGGTGGAGCTCCGAGAAAGGGTTCTCGGTGTTGAGTCCGTAGACGGAGCTGGAAGAGGCCCAAACAATGGCAGGTTGGGGGTTCACTTCCTTGGAAACTTCTAGAAGGTTTACGAATCCCGCGACGTTGGATGCCACGTAGGATTGCGGGTTTTGCATGGCGTAACGAACTCCGGCTTGCGCAGCTAGGTGAAGCACGTGCGTGAACGGAACGACGTCGAAGAGCTTGATGAGTAACGGCTTGTCGTTTAAGTCACCTTCCACGATGAAGATCTCGTGCTTCGACAGTAGGGCCTGCCTGGCGCGCTTCAACGACGGGTCATAGTAGTCGTTGAAGTTGTCCAGGCCCAAGACACCGTCGCCACGTTTCTTAAGAGCCAACGAGCAGTGCGCTCCAATGAAACCCGCGGCGCCGGTGACTAGGACCGTCATTCCGCCGGAGCGGTGCGTCGTGGCAGAGCGGTGGACCTGCTTCTCCCAGACCGCGCCGCCCCCGCCGAAGAAGGCAGAGGAGAGGAAGTTAGTGTGGGAGTGAAAGTGAGGGGATTCGGATGAGATGGGAGGGTTGTGGAGGGTGAAGAAGATGAGTAGGATAAGAGCAGCTATAAGCGTAGATCGGAAGAGAATCTTGGAAGATGCTTTGAGGAGCTTGGAGCTGTTGACCCTTCGGATGTAGCTCTGGTAACGTAGAAGCTTTATGGATTTGCTTGTATCTGGTGGAGATGCCATAATTCTAAATTTGATTTATGTTATGTGTGTTTAAAACGGGGCCTCTTAAATCAAATCTTAGTGAGATTGAGCCCTGAAGGTGAAAAAGGTGAATATATATATAATGGGAGGGAGGAGAGGACAGAGGAGTGAGCGGTGGGTTGGTATTATTGGTTGAGAGGAGGTTTCTTTTTCTTCTTTTAACTCTTGTGATTGTCACAGATGGTAAATAGTATGTCCACTTGAATTGAGGCATATTGCAATGTCATATGTCCTTGTCGAATTGAAGCATTAACTACCAGCAATTATTATTTGTTTCAATTCACAAAACCACGTAACTAACTACCATTTCATAGAAGGTATTATTATTGTGGGTAACAAACGATGACAAATATATAGCAGACTACCAGCAAAGTTGAGTGATATTTGAAAGTAAAAGATTCAGGATAAAATTGTAGAATTCAGGTGCTTGACAACGATGTTTTCAGCATAATTCGTGCTGTAATTTGCTTGTTTTGACAACATTGCAGACATGGCTTGGTTTATTGATTGATTTCTCTTTAATAAAAACTGCATCATGATTCATGCATGGTAATGGTGCGTCAGCAGAGTCGCCATATGAATACATCAAATAAATATGTCAATTTATGAATTTTGAGAAATATTATGGTATTTAATTTCTATAGTCAATTCTCAATCATTTATATCTCATAAGCAGTCAATTATAGGTCAACTTTCAATGCAACGGATGTAAACAAATAATTTCTTTTAAAAATCGTGGGAGGTCCTTGACACCATGACTCTTCTTGACAACGTAAACCGTTTTCTGTCCCAATGAATAAAATAAGAGAGAAGTTCCCCAAGCAAAAAATGTGGAAAATGTTCAGCAGAATTTTGAAAGGAAAAAAATTTATAAATGGTAATTACCAAAACTTTGATTGAACTAGGCTAATTTTATAAGCATTCATGGTAACACATGCAACATATTTCCATATAGTTTTTCTATCATAATCTCTGCACGTAATTCCATATACAAGGAATTCTCTCCAACAATCAAAGGGTAGCTAATTAAGTGAAGTGTTGTCTTAAATCTCTGCTGGTTCCATTAAATCTTCTTCACACACAATGAGCAAGAATACTTATTCTGAATTTGAGGAATCGGTAAGCATAATCAAGAATGATCCTTTCTTTTCATTGTATTCTGAATACTTATAGAAATATATAAATATTTGTCAAAGTGGGACAAGGATGCCCCTTTCTTTCATTCAAAGAACCAAGAAACAAAAGAATAATAATAAGAAAACAAGATTCAAACTTGGAAAGGCCATGGCCAATCCTTCAAATCGTCTTGGCCCTGAACCTTGGCAGTTCTCCTGGCAGCAACACCATCACTTCCTTCGACATAAGAGTAGTACTTCAAGAAAAACGCAAGAGTGAGGACCACCCATTCCAAGCAGAATATCAAAGCAGCAAGGCCCCCACCAAGTTTGAGGATCACCGAGGCATCATCTTCCCTCACGTATGAATTCAACTGCACAAGAAAGTCCCCAGTTCTCGTGAATATCAGCACCGAAATAGATCCCTGGAATATGGCGGTTAGCACGGTGGCCACCATGTGAGCAGAGTACCAGCGGTTAGCATCTCCGGAAACGGCGGCGCAGCCAGACACAGCGCCTGCAATGGTGAACGCGTGGAGGAGGATCAAGAAGAAGCCGCAGAGGGAGGGGAAGAGGCGGAGAGAGAGGGTGAGGAAGATGCAGCTGGAGGCTGCGCCAAGGAGTATGTAGTTGCAGAACAAGAAAAGCTTGTGGATATGATAGTGCTTTTGACTCATTGACTCGCTCTCTATGGACAACCCCATTTCTATGTAAGAACTTGTGCTTCGAGATTCAAGATGAATGGCGATGCTAATTATATAGATGCATGGATCTAAACGGTCATTTAATTTCTCAGAGTTTGCTTAGATCGAAGGCAATTTTGAGTATGTGACCGTTGGGGAAGTGTACGGAGTTGCATGTAACGGATAGTTTTATGGGAAACACACACAGAGACACAAGGAATCCCTCACTTTTGTGTCCATATGTTTGATATTAAATATTATTATTGTTGTGACTTGTATTTATTTATTAAAAAGAATTTAATTAACTTGTTTTTTAAACGTATAGTTTAAGAAATAATGATATAAAATTTTTAAGTTTTTTAGTTATTAAAAATGTAAGGAAATTAATTTTTAATAATTTTAGTAAAATATTTATTTTTATACTATTTAAAATGACATACTAACAAAATTATATTACAAATAATTTATTTTATTTTCATTTTTTTTAATTTTGGCCATTGTTAGTTGTTACACCCACTCACAGTATTATTTTTTTTTTTTGGGTATTGACCCACTCACACAGTTTAAGTGTGTCTTGCCACTAGATCAATCAAATTTTTGGTTTAGTATTTCGCTAGAAAAAATTTTCTCTCCCTAGGGCCTGTTTATTTTTATTTTTAAAAAAAGAACCAGACAACAGAGCGTCAATTAGGCAGGAGTAGCTAGTAGGCTTTGCTTTTAGCCTTTTACAAACTCGGGTCATGGTTTGTTCTTCAAATGAGAATAAAATTGTGCCTACAATGTACTTAACTTTGTATTTAAAAAATTCAGTTTTTTACTCTGTTTTAAAGGAAAAAAGTTGAGTTAACTTTACGTTTTGCTAAAGACCAAAAAGAATTATTAGACGTGGAGGCACAAGAGCTTTGGATCTGTACAGAGCGCAACTGGTTGTAGTTGGGAGTGCTGTTCTGCACTTTACGGATTACTTAATTATAGGGATCTCAAAACACAAATGATGTACTATTCCATTCTTGAATTCTCAATGTCCGCACTACGGCGGGTCGTTCACTTTCCAACTTCAACGAAGAATCTTGGATATTTGAATGGAAACTTCGTTTATTGGTAAATTTTAGTATCAATCATGTCGGTAGTAGCTCCTGGCTCGCAGATCACAAAATTCTCTTTTCCCCATCAAGCATACTTCATCCTTCACTTGACAGAGTGACACATTGTTTGTTATACATAATTAATTAGCCGATGCAAAAACATTTGACTGTTGATTGGATTTTTATTAACAATTTATAGTAATAAGTTTCTTGTATGCAGTGCAACAATGTGTGAACGAAATCATGGAACATACAACTAGCTTCTCAGGGAAAACAAAATATTACATGTATTGCATCTCGATTGTTATTAAGAAAAATATGATACCTGGCTATAACACACACAAAAAAAGATGACAAAACAGAACTTTTGAATTGAAATACCATCCCGATAAACAATCTATGTGAAAACCCCCTCCAAACGAAGAAACTTGTTTTCTTTTTTATCCATTTGACCGTCATCCCCCAAATATTTTAGTGAGACATTGGCGTGTAGAGAGTGGTGACTCAACCTAATCCTTATATTTCATCTCGGACATAAGGAAGCCAGGCATGTCAAATGAGGAAGCGAACTTCTCAACATCTGCTTTGAGCTGTTCAATAGCCTTGTTGTTCTCCAAACCCTTGTTGAAATCTTTCAAGAGTTTGCCATACTCCTTCTGAACCTCCAAAGTGATTGTCACGGCCCGGTGAAGGAACTCTCCAATCTGCTCAAAATCCTTCTCAACCAAACCTCTAGAAGTCATGGCAGGGGCACCTGTTACAAAAAAATGAAACTCCTGTCAAGTACTCATGCAAAATGCAGAACAAAGAAAACACAACAACAGCAATAACAGACACAAACAAATTTAAAACACAACCTCAATTTAACACCTTACTCCTTCCAAATAACTTCCTATAATGCCTCTAAACATAATCAATGCATTTAGAAATTCCATTCCCATAGTAAATATTCGGAAGCTTCTTACCAATACGCACTCCTCCAGGAGCCAAGGCACTGCTATCACCAAAAACAGCATTCTTGTTCACAGTTATGTTGCAGAGATCACATAGTTTCTCCACCTTGTTGCCTGTGACAACATCAAACAGCAATGAAATTAATTTTAAGTGTTAAACAAATTGATGAAGAATTATAAACAAAGTGAGCTAGGAACTGTGCATTTTAAAATTCAGGAGTGAGACATCCTTTACCAGTCAATCCAAGAGGGCGGAGATCCCACAAGACAAGATGGTTCTCAGTTCCGCTGGTGACAAGACTGTATCCCTTGCCCATCAAGAACTTCCCAAGGGCGGCCGCATTGGCCTTAACTTGCTTAGCATAGGCCTTGAACCCAGGTGACATAGCCTGTTTCAATGCGACAGCAAGGGCACCGATCTGGTGGTTGTGAGGACCACCCTGAAGGGAAGGGAAGACAGAGAAGTTGATCTTGTCCTCGAAATCATAAACCGCATTCTCAGGCTGCCCCTTCTTGGGTGGCTTAGGTCCCTTCCTGAAGAAGATCATACCCGCCCGAGGCCCCCTCAAGCTCTTGTGGGTGGTTGTTGTCACAATATCACAGTACTCGAATGGGTTATTAACTTCCTACACACACACAAAAAATGTAGATTAATAATGAGTTCCATTTTTATGCACTTAATAGTATCAAAAATCAAAAGTTTTACGCTTTTTCATTCAATCACATTGCATGCATCTACCGACAGTATAATATTTCTATTATGAATCATATTTTGACATTCAATCAACACTTCATTATCATGCAAATCACGGATGAGCAAATAGTGTTAAGATTCATTTCCATCAGGTCATGCATGTCGATAAACAAATCCAGATCTCAAATCCAAACGCACAAAACAAGCCAGATCCACCTACCCTAAGCACGACAAAAAAGAAATAATAAGTTAAAGATGAGAGAAATGGAAATGAATGATACCTGAGCAGCCACAAGGCCACTGAAGTGAGCCATGTCACAGAGCAAAAGCGAACCGACCTTATCAGCAACCTCTCTAAACCTCTTGTAATCCCAATCCCTAGGGTACGCACTACCACCGCAGATAATCAACTTAGGCCTGAAATCCAAGGCCTTCTCCTCCAACCTATCGTAATCAATGTATCCCGTGGTGTTGTTCACCTTGTAAGGCAAACTCTCAAAGTAAATGGAAGTCGCAGAGATCTTCTTCCCACCGGAGGTGTAGTAACCGTGGGTAAGGTGACCGCCGGAAGGGAGGTCAAGCCCCATGATGCGGTCATGTGGCTGGAGGACGGCAGTGTAGGCGGCGAAATTGGCGGGGGAGCCGGAGTAAGGCTGGACGTTAACGCCCCAAGACTGAGGGTCGAGGTGGAAGGCCTGGAGAGCGCGTGAGCGGCAGAGATTCTCGATCTCGTCGATGTACTCATTGCCGCCGTAGTAGCGGTTGCCGGGGAGGCCCTCGGAGTATTTGTTGGTGAGGGCGCTGCCAAGGGCCTCGATGACGGCGAAGGAGGTGAAATTCTCGGAGGCGATGAGCTCGATGCCGTGGCTCTGGCGGCGCTTCTCCTTCTCAATGAGGTCGTAGATCTCAGGGTCGACGGTGGCCAAGGGCGTGTTACCCCAAACGTTCACGGGATCCATGATTGAATCTCTGATGTGTGAATGAGAGGGAAGAGAGGGAAGAAGCGGTTAGTGCTGTTGTGGTGAGTGTCGGACAGAAGTGTGATTCGTGGCGCTTTAAAAAGAGATTCCTCAGTCATGTGAAAGTACTTCTCTACCCTTTGCTCGCTTGGCGATTGCTTTTTTGTTGGGTGGTGGTTGGTAATTGCCTACTTGGCCTGAGCTCACTTTAGCATGCTGCCTACAGTCAAGGGCTCTACTGATGAGGACGTTGAATTTACCGGTCACAACTTGTTTTTTATTTTTATTTAAAAAAAAAACGTATTCAAAGTTCAAACACAACCTTTCCAGTACTGCTTTGGGAGTTTGGGTTCGTTAATCCTACATGGCTTTGAACGGTACCTGATACAGCCGGTAGATGCTGTTTACCAACCCGGTCACCATAGTTGAAAAAATATTTTTTTTTTCTAAAAATATAAGACAACTACTCAAATTTTTTGGTTTTCCACAGTATCCTCCAACCCGACAGGTCAAGGACTAATCCGTCGCGGTACTTAGCTCCATTTAAGGATTTGCCGCTGGCCAATGGGTTGCTGCATGCACAAGGCGGGATTCGAACCCCCTACTCAAATGAAGATGGCAAAAAACATCTTTTTATAAAGATGTTTTGTTTAAAAGTGTGACTTATTTATTTAGACACACTTTAAATAAAGACAACACTTTTATAAATATCAAAATCTAACCATACAATCTATCATCCAAAAATAAAAAAGAAATATTTTCATATAAAGATAATTATAAAATTTTCATTGTAATATCCACCAAAATATAAATGTTATATCAATAAATATATTTTAGAGTTGTATACATTTATATTTTAAAGAGTAAATATTTTCTAAACTGATAAGAAACTCTCAAACACACTAAAATAATAAATCGATCTCCAATTATCATAAATGTTAGCCAAATTAGTTGTTGAAAACAATTAATGTATAGGTTCTTCCGAAACAAACAAAACAATATTATTTAACTAATGGTCTCAAATTCTTTCCCTCTTCATATTTTATTTTATCCCAAGCCAGCAACTGAAAAACAGTGGATATTGATACTACTGTCGCAAATCCATAACATCGAAGGATGGCGATGATAAAGAGGGATCACTTGAACCCTAGTTTCCATCAAGCAGAAGCAAGATGGACCATTTTGAGGGAAGCGGGTTGTATCCCTGATGGCTATGAATAGTGCAAAGTACTCTTGTGTCTTTCTGCCAACCTGCGAGTTTAGGCTTTTTCATTGAAAGAGGAAAGATAAAGGAACTAATTCTTTTTTCTTTCCTATTCAATTAATTACTAGGTATTTATCTCTTTTTTTTTTTATTTCGACCATCTCATTGATGTCATTTTTTTCTGTTTTTTTTTTTCTATTCTCTTATCCATTTATTGAGTAAAATATCGGTTCGTGCATCTAGACCCAAAATACAAGTTTTGATTAGTTATTAAAATGTTAAAACAATTTGAATTATCACTTGATTGGACGAAATTCTTGAATCTAACGCAAAACTTATTATAAAAGAATGGTTCTTCATTGCATAGTTATTAAGACCGAATTGAACTAGTCAGTTTGATCGAAAAATCGATAAACCAAGTCTCTAACCAATCTGATCCAATTTTAAGATCGTTCAAAGTTAAAAATCAATAAGAATTTGTCAAATCTGATAAAAAATTAATAAAAAATCGGTCCAACCAAACCATTCATATAAAAATTTTAAAATTGGTGAAAATGTGATTTAAATTCAGCTCCTCCTTATTACTACATGCTCCCTTTTTTATATTCCTAAACCTTGGATGAATCGAAGGAGTCGGAGATGGGGTTGGTGTCTTCTCAAGCTGAGTCAACCCTAGTGAGAAGCTGAGTTTTCCCAGACTCGGAGTATGGTGACATGGCTTCTTTGGTATCACTGTTTGAAGGGGCTCTATGCTTATGGGCCTTGTATTTCGTCCTTGTTCAACGGTTGCCAACATTTCTTCGAATTTTGGACACTGCATTATGGAAACGCCAAATTGACTGCAACGAATGGAAACTATCGTTAGATAAAACAATCGGCGATGCTTGGTACGCCAAATGATCAATCCATGGATAAAAGAGACTGAGACCATAAAGTAAACAATACATAACTTGCCTGTCAAAGTTGTACTCGGTAAGCTGGACAAGTGTCGAGGATGGGGTACATGGAGCTTTTTTTTGTGGCCAGGGTGATCTTCGTGAGCCCCTTCATGTTCGACATTGTCCTTGGTCTCCGCTGCGCAGTCATCATTTGGCAAACCCTTTTGTTGGAATAGTCGGTTCCTCCATTTGGCAAGTGGCTCGTTCTCTTTATCATCAGAGTCGGGGACGATCAAAGGGGTACCCTTGCTTTGCGGAACAGTTTTTGCAAGACGTGTTGTCTTTTTGCCTCGGCAGGATCGGCTTCTGTGAATGGATAACTTTCTCCTCGTACCAGGCCTGCATTTCTGTGGTGTACACATTGTACACGACAATGAAAATAATCAAACCAGCACACTAGGAAAAAAATTATAAAACAGTTTATCATGCTGGAAAGGAATAAGATGTATAACTACGGGCAGTCGCGGCTATAGTCCTAAAATGGTCATTTGCATAAAAAGTTCTCAAACCAGTCGCATACATATTAAAATGAACATCCAGCTTAATACTACGAGTATTTTTAATGAATGGAAATAATCTTTTGCTCATCTATATCTCCTTGCAGAAGTTTAGTCCTGCTCCGGGTAGACGGCACTTGTTTTGCGTTCTTGCGGGACCGTTCATTTCCTTCTTGCCAAGGTGTTGGAATAATCCAAGAAATAACAGTTACATGAATATCACACCACGTTGCCAACCCCACGAGGAAGATTGAAATAACAAAGTATCAATCCTTAATAAAGCAATCATAACATATCTTTCACCAACTCAAGTAGGAAAAAAAAACTATATAACAGTTTATCTTGCTTGAGAGGAATAAAATGTATAACTACAAAAGTTGCGGATATAGTCCCAATATAGCTGTTTGCATAATAAGTACACAAATCAGTCGCATACATACTAAAATGAAAATCCAGCATAATACTACGAGTAGTTTTAATGAACGGAGATCACCTTTTGCGCATCTATATCTCTTTGCGGAAGTTCATTCCTGCTCCGAGTAGATGGAGCTTGTTCTGAGTCCTTGCGGGGCCATTAATTTCCATCGCTAGCCTTGCCAAAATACTGGAATGACCCAAGAAATAACAACCACATTAACGTCACACCATGTTGCCAACCCCACAAGGAAGAATGAAATAACAAATTATTAACCATAAGTAAAGTAATTATACCTTATCTTTCACCAATGCAAGTAGGTCTATACCTTGGGCGGTGTCACGATTCTCTGCGCCCGCTTTCCATTTTGTTCTGCGGAAACTGATTGCTCACGTCTATGCCTTGCTTGGTCGTTATCTTATTTGCTAGTTGATGCTTCCTTTTGTTTTTTTTACCTTTTTTAGACTTGTCCACAATGCATCCCTATGTGTTCAATGTGGGACAAAGATAGCAAAAATCAACTTAAACCATTGATACCATTTGTATTCAACTTAAGTCTAAACATGAAAGCATTACGGATTGTACTTGAGAGATAACATGGATGGCCTTCTTATCAAGTTCATTAGCGGTCCATTCAGCAACCCATGACTCACGTGCTTGATATGCATCTATCGGACCATGCTTTAACCACTGAAAGTACAGAACCTGGATACGAGAAATTCACATGTTATGAGTTATAACATAAGTCGTACATGCAGGACAAAATTATGGAAACTATTTGCGATACCAGCTAGACGAACATGTGTCCGCCGCATGTTTTATGGTTCTTGGTTTGGAATTTTGTGATTGCATCTTGCAACCACCTCAATATCTTATATGGGCGGTGGAATCTTTTAGGGTTAGAGACATCCAAAATCGGGGGGATGTGCCATGTGGAGATAGTATGTTGGCTTGTTGGGTAAAGAAACATCTTTAACATCACTAGGATGAAGTGTCGTCTAAAAGTCATCTGTTGTTCTTTGGTATCCATTGGACAGCCATAGACGAAGTTTCGCAGTTGTGTTGTTGTTTTCTTTTGGAATTGCCTCTTAAGTGCAACATGGAAAGCATTTTCCTTGTTCAGTTCCGGGATGCCGTCCCCTACATTAATGAAACATTGTACAATAATCAATAAATTTTTGCATACGCAAACCGAAAAAACATGCAAAATAACTCTCACATCATACATGACTACTATTGACCTCTAGAAGGTATGCCTAACACCTTGCCGATCAACTCAACAGTAACGCGGATGTCCCCTGCATCCACCCTTAGAGTGTTTGAATCCACATCATAGGCCCTTAAAAGATGAAGCACGATGCTCTGCTTCACATGCCATGCCAGTATGGTACCGGCCTCAAGAAATCAAATCCAATAGCTTCAATCTCAGCCAACTTTGCATTCTCGCTATGTTGTTCCGAATGGAAAAACATGTTGCTGATGTAACAAGGTGAGCATCGCGTCTCAACTAGTTTATGTCCAACAAAAATTAAAAAATACACATTAGAACAAATAACAAAGATGTTTGTTTCATGCCGTAAACAGTGTGATATCTTTTTATCCATCTAATTTTTCGTATAGACTAAAGAATTCTGGACGGTTGGAGCGCCGTTAATAGCTAATTACGCAATTGGTCCTCAGCAATCCAATGCAAGATTCTGTTCAATTTATAACCAAGTAAAAAAATTATACTAACATGACAAATAAAACAATTAAAACATTCCAACTGCTACTTTTGACCCAATCCAAATTTCCGAGAAAAAAAACAATCAATAAACACCTCACGCACATACACTAAACACTGATCACCAGTTCAATAATGCAAGTTTGAATATGTTTCAAGACATAAAAAACTAAACTAAATCAAGGCACAAAACAAGAACAACATCGATTAACACAACAGTCACACCAAAGGACTTAAAAAAACAATTAATAGACTAAATGGAGGACCACAGCCACAACATGTTGAAATCATCAACATTAAGATCTTCGTAGAGCACTACTATATACCAACAAAATGTAGTCAAATGCAACACCTGACAACTATAACAAAAAATACAATCCAACAATAGTTCAACATTCTTGTTTGTAATGAGAAAAAAAAATGGTTTTTCATCCCACAATAAGACCCATGAAGAGAAAGGATTCCTTCAGCAAGAATTTAAGGGGTCTCAGAGACTGACTCAACCGATTATAAATACAACAATCAACAAGGTCATTTAGATTCACACAACGCAACAACATAGCAGCCCTAAAAAAGCAATGTTTATAGCGAAAAATAACCATCCGAATAGATATTAAAGTAACCATATGTTTCAGTTAAAATCAGGACTGAATATCTAATACCAGAACCCGATTTGAGCATCATATATACATTTGCTTACTTAAAAAAAATCTCCATCAAACATCACCTAATTCAAATAATGTGTCAATATACTAAAATCAAAATTTAAGTCACCATGATGTAAATCAACCATCCAAATGTTTGTTAAAGTAACCATCTGATTCGTACTTTATCTGATCATGTGTACATCGAATTATCAACAAAGACAAAAGAAATCATACATATAAAATCAAGGCAACAAGGTTATATTGAATTATGATCAAAGGAAAAAAGAAAACTTATTTATAATTGATTGACTTATGCAATATGTAGCGTGACTTGATGAGTATAAATACATTTACTATACCTCAGGGAATCTTTAATAAGACTTAGATACTGTGCTTAGTTGCTTAAGCAGAAAAAAAGAAATGCGTCCAAAAAAAATTAGTCAAGCAAGCTAAAGATCAACAATGGAAATCAACTATCCGAGAACATGCTAAAGTAACCATCTAATTAGTGTCAACTAAAGAACAACATTGGTCAACTATTTTACGTCACATTATATGCATAGGTCCACACAGCGAGAAAAAACTACTATGCTATTTAAACCGAACTTTTGCGACTCTTTCCGCGCTAACATTAAATCAATTGCAACCATCGACACCAACAGCTTATTCTACACGTTTTAATATACTGAAATTGCAACAATGGAGTTCTTCACTATGAACAGTCAAACATCTCAACAAGATAAACTGTATCTACGATTAGCAGCAACAGAAACAACAATTATGAAAATAAAAAATTAACCACTAACCGTAGATCATCGACGACGCTAGGTGTTAGAGAGCCTTAACACCAATGAGACCGTGACCCATCCAACGGTCACACTCTCAACTAGCTGCGCAGGAGGCAGGACCCAGACTGCAAGCGGTCACAAAGGCAGGCACACCGTGCACGTTACTAGCGCTGAGACAAGCTGGCGACAGAAGATGAGCGTGCGCAATGGTTGAGCGGTGCAGGATCGGGGCCGACCGACGCAGCTGCTGCTAGCTAGGGAAGACGTGCGCGAAGGAGGTTGGGCGCTGCAGTTCTGATTGACGCTGATGGAAGTTCCAGGTCACGTGACGCCGCAGCGGTGGGATGTTCAACAACGACCATGCAGGATTTTAGGGGTAGGGTTACCGTCGATGCAAAAAAAAAAGAAGAGAAAAAAAATTTGAATTAGGGATTATGTGGTGGTAGTTAACACAAAACTGAACAGCACTTTTGAAATTAGGATAAATATGAGTAATTTTTATTTTTAATTTATATTAAACTAAATAAATAGTCCATTGTATATATTGTATAAATACCCCATTGATTCCCTAATAGAGTTCTTAACTTTATATCTATGAACACTCATGTTTTGGAATTATTATAAAAAAGATTCCACTATTGTTTTGGAACAAAAACACATCAAATGGAATCTCTATCCAACTTTTTAGTTGGTAACAATAACATATACTTTTCTCTACAAATTTGTATCACGTGAAGAAATTCTCTACAAATTTTTGCATAAGTTCTTTATAGAACACATGAAAAAATAACACATTTCAATTTTAATATTAGACTAATAATTGTATTTTTTAGTGTCATTGAGACTTAATATATTTCACTATGATATGTCAGATATCAACAATTCAAATATAAATTTGATTTTCAGATTTATAGTTTTGAATTTTTTTTATCAATTTTATAACCTTTTTAATATGAAAGTCAAATTTTATAATTAAAATTGAAAAAAAAATATTTACAATAAAAAAAATACATCACCTTGCCATCCCAGTGTATTACACAGTTACTCCATCTTTTAAAAAATCAGCCGAAGAAGTTATACAATATATTCCAAATTTTTTTTTTAACTGAAGATACAAAAACTCAAACCTGCAACTTTTTAGGTGAGTATGAGAAGACTATGCTATTTGAGTTATAATTCATTGGCTTCTACAAATCTTATTTGAATAAAGAAGAAAAAGTACATTTAATTTGATGTTTAAAATTGAAAGGTGGACATACAAACAGCATTATATTTCTCCGGTTGAAAAGCTAAGGTATGCTGCAAACTCTCACACTCAGAATTTACAAAGTTTGACCTGCAAATTAAATCATTGTCATTACACTACAAGGGATACGGAGGATGCCTGCGGCAAACTACCTGCGGAATCCCCAAATGCAGCAATTTATGGAGGATAGCTGCGGTCCAAGCGTAAATCAACCTACCGACGGCAAATCTCTCTAATTTTGTGTCGAATTAAGAATGGCCGCCGCTAACCCCTTTCCAGCTGCCGATGATTTTACCCCAAATAGAGTACCCACAATCGATAATTCGAGGAACCCGCCAAAAGAAGAGTGCAGAGCGCGCGTTTCAGGTCCATCAGCCCCTTCTGCGACGAATCCTTGCCGCCATTCCTCTCCGGTCCCAGTAACAGCTGCATCGCGCTTCCCGTCGCCGAAGGGTCCCTTGCCTATCAGTTTCGTCGATTTGCCTTCAGGTATCGTCAAAACCCCTCTTCGATTGCAAGCTTCCTGCTTGTTCTTCGTTTGATAGCTCTTTCCAAATTTATGGTTGTTCGTTTGTTAGCACTAATTAAAGCTTATAATTTATATCATAATTTCTTTGCTCAATGTTAAATGGTGCATAAAGATTTCCCTTTCAATGATGTAATTTTTCACCGCCTAATTGTTATTAGGCACCGAGAGTATGATACTGGGTCTTTTCCATATGTTCTATATTCTGTCATATAATTATATAATCAATCTGTTATAAATCATTTGAATATAGGAAGGCTTATTGCATAAAAATCCATTTGATTTGTTTGAAATCATTCATTTGTTAGTTCAGGACTTTTATTAGATAGGGCACTCGTTCATGACACCATGTTACTCCATATTCATTTGAACATGTTTTTCCATGTTCAGAACTTTTTAATTGGTTACCTTCTAAAGTAATTCTTCTATCTCTTCTTATGAATTGATGCATAAAAGCTATATAGATTATTGTTTTCTTCGAATTTTTTGGTTAAACCATACAATGCTAATAAATTTGAAAAGATATCACAGCTTTCAGTGTTTTTAGGCTATGTCCCAAGTTATTCAAGTAACCATATTATTTTTAGACCTGTCTATCATATAAAATGTAATTACATAACATACCACAGTGATATTAATCTAAAGATAGAGAGTGAGAAGACATGTTTTCCGGAGAATGATGATGAGCTATACTAAACGTTTTAACCAAAATTAAAATTTTAAATTATAATTTGGTAGGCAAACAGTTCTCCACCTATATATGGTAACAGGATTTGGATTTAAAGACAAGACATCATTTTTTGGATTTAAATCTAATCAATTAGTTGTTTATCTGCACAGCAAGGTACTATTGTCATTCCATTCAACAACCAATTAAACTTTGGCTGTGATTCCCTGCATGCAAAAACCTCATAGAACATATTTTTATTGTTTACCAAATCTTAAGCATTTGTTATGTCTGGTTTCAATAATACTAGGATTTTGAGTGAGTTGTTTGTCTGTGGTTGAAATTTCAAGTGTCTTCAACTCACTCCTCTGCTGCCGTTTGGAGGCATTCTCCTCCTCCTCCTCCAAGAGAGCTTCATCTTCATCTTCGTCATATGGAGGAAGATCAATACCATCAGTATATTGGAGCAGCTTTTGCTTTGGTTTTAATGGAAGAGGGCTTTTTGGGTTTATCAGGCTTTTCATCCATGCTGGCCAGCATGGCAGAAATGGAAACTTTTTCCTTCTTAGGGACATCTTTGCTACTAGCCTTAGTCTTTGCTGATGGACCTGCATCTTTTGCCTTTTTTCTAACCATTGTTGAAACTTAGCAACACAATCTAAAACCACATTGATTTAGTCGTCTAATCACATCTACAGTTTTGCTATGTTCTTTTCTCATAAAATAAATATTTCACCTATCCTAGAACACTAGATAACTCAAATGCTACAAATGTATCTAAGACATGTAATTGAGTTAATCAATGCTAAATAAAAAATGTGAACATAGGAAGGTCACACAATGCATACTTCAAGTAGGATAGAATACAAATGATACATTCAGCTTTTTAATAAAAGACCAAATATTATTAACGATAACGGAACAGTAATTGAGTTGTTTGTTTGTCTGCTTTGTGAGTGAGAGTTTCTCCTTTGCATTTAGTACACTACATGCGCAAATACTTTATGTACTCTAGGAATGTTTCAAGGTTGCAATGGCCTCCACCCTTAACCCATAAGGGGTCATATTTTTCCGTTCCCACAACCTTTTTCCATGAGACCAATCAACAATATCGTCATTCGTTCCCTGCACATAAACCGTTACCGCACAAAAAAGGAATAGTCGAACTAGGTGTTGATTTATTTCGTTAAGATAGGAATGCTAGTTGTATTTTTTGTAGTGCGTTTCTTATATGATGGCTTTGTGACTATCATGCAGCTTGGCTAACGAAACTGCGGTCGATTTGCAGAGCTGCTTCGTCGATTTCCCTTAAGGTATGTACCAAAACTCCTCTTCGACTTCAAGGTTCATCCTTGTTCTTGGTTTGATATCTCTTTCTACCATATGCTTTTTTCTCCTTTTAATTTTTTAAAATTTAGTATCTGAACAGGACAAAACACACTTTTTAGAAATCTATCCCAATGATTAAAGTTCAACACATGTAAAAGAAGTTGCAAACTGAACATAAAAGCTCTAGTGCAGTTATTAAATATATGAGAATGATATAAATAAAGATTGAAGAACCTTATTTTACATGGTTTGGTTTTCACAACTTTTTGCTGCCTGAATTATCTTTCTTAACAGTTCTCCGTGCTTAAATGACAAGAGGAATTAAATTGAACATATCTAATACAATTATTCTTTCTCTTGCCATAATTGCTTCTTTTTATATTTTTTAATGGGGAAGGATTAATGGGTTAATTTTGCTGTGTTTATAAATCATGCCTTGAGCCTTGAAAAAGCTTAAAGTTGAAATTTGAGACTGTTATATGAGTTTTACGGCAAAGCAAGTCCTAATTTTAGAATTTTTTCCCATTGTAGTTTGTTGCTGTACTTTGCCTCAGAGTAGTACAATTGGAAATTGGGTCTGGGTATCGAAAACTAAATCCCTCTCTTAATAAAACTGATACCCTTGAATAGTTCAGTGATACTTGTCACCCGATTTGTCTTCTCTAAAATTTAATGATTTAGGAGTGATTATTCCTTATATTTATAAAATAGAACAGAATTACTTATAGTCTTGAATTAGTTGGGATAGTACAGAATTCAGAGAATTAACCCGGTCAATAAAAAAAAAAGAAAGAAGAAAATTGATGAATTGAGAAAAAATGAAAGGCACAGCCAATGATTATTGCTTTGCTTGTTAAGTGAGCAGCTATATCCATGGCTACTTTGTGATGGAAATACATTAAAAGTTTCATCATTTAATATAAAAGAATAATTTAAAAGAATAGTAAAGTCTAACTCAGATTTCAACCTAAAAAAAGACACACTTTTTAGAAATCTATCCCAATGATTAAAGTTCAACACATGTAAAAGAAGTTGCAAACTGAACATAAAAGCTCTAGTCCAGTTATTAAATATATGAGAATGATATAAATAAAGATTGAAGAACTTTATTTTACATGGTTTGGTTTTCACAACTTTTTGCTGCCTGAATTATCTTTCTTAAAAGTTCTCCGTGCTTAAATGACAAGAGGAATTAAATTGAACATATCTAATACAATTATTCTTTCTCTTGCCATAATTGCTTCTTTTTATATTTTTTAATGGGGAAGGATTAATGGGTTAATTTTGCTGTGTTTATAAATCATGCCTTGAGACTTGAAAAAGCTTAAAGTTGAAATTTGAGACTGTTATATGAGTTTTACGGCAAAGCAAGTCCTAATTTTAGAATTTTTTCCCATTGTAGTTTGTTGCTGTACTTTGCCTCAGAGAAGTACAATTGGAAATTGGGTCTGGGTATCGAAAACTAAATCCCTCTCTTAATAAAACTGATACCCTTGAATAGTTCAGTGATACTTGTCACCCGATTTGTCTTCTCTAAAATTTAATGATTTAGGAGTGATTATTCCTTATATTTATAAAATAGAACAGAATTACTTATAGTCTTGAATTAGTTGGGATAGTACAGAATTCAGAGAATTAACCCGGTCAATAAAAAAAAATAAAGAAGAAAGTTGATGAATTGAGAAAAAATGAAAGGCACAGCCAATGATTATTGCTTTGCTTGTTAAGTGAGCAGCTATATCCATGACTACTTTGTGATGGAAATACATTAACAGTTTCATCATTTAATATAAAAGAATAATTTAAAAGAATAGTCAAGTCTAACTCAAATTTCAACCTAAAAAAAGATGGAAATATAGAACACGGGACTTGTATGGAGGTGATGTCAGTGATTCATGTCAATCACCAACTCCCCCAAAATATATTCCTGGCAATTAGGCGTTAGTGTTGGTGTACTTATATTTTCTTGGCTGGTGACTATTCTTATCCAAAAAACCTTCTAATGCTGTTAATAAGTTATGCAACCTGATTTATGGTTGGCTACTTTTTTGAGATTTTCATTTTCATTATTTAGCCTTCATTGGCCACCGTACATTTAATCAAGGTTACTGATTCAATTTGATCTCAGACTTCAACTATATTCAAGTATGATTTATAATTTACCTCCTTTGTCATTATGATTTTAAACTCTAACTTCTATTCGTCTTTCCTTTTTTAATTTTTTTAGGAAGCATATCTTCTCCAGTTCATTCTTTGGCATTGGACCCATAGTTTCTTTCTTCCGTAATTTTTTTAAAAGTGCAGAATTTTACCATGAGTAAGCTCCTTCCTAACACCATTCGCATGCTATCTGTTATCCTTGATGCAAAAAAATTTATTACTATCCCCTTACAAAATCGTGATAAATTTAAGATTTTTCTTTCAACCCTTTGCCCAAATTTTTGGTAAAAGATTTTCTATCTGTATTGCGTCGTTAAATATTTATTCATCTGATTACATGATTTCATTAAAGTAGACATAGATAAGAGTTGGATATCAAAACCAAGAGGTAGTGACGAATACAGGGCCGGCTTGAACACTTTTTTGGACTTCGCTTTTGCCAATGCATCGTCCGATGGGATGATACATTGTCCATGTCCTTCGTGTGGGTTTCGGCTTTTCCAAACTAGAGAAGATGCCTACGATCATCTGCTGCTGAAACCTTTTCCTACCAATTATACCTTCTGGTTGCATCACGGTGAGAGACGCGTTGGAGAGTGCTCAAGTGAGAGAGACGAAGGTCAACCATCTAGCATCCGCCGAGATCCAATGCGCGACATGGTTACTGATGCATTCAACTTTCACGGTTTCATTGAAGATGAAGAAGAGTCAGGCAACGACCATAATGGGGGGGTGCCGAAGAGTTACCGTATTCGTACAACGAACCTAGTCACGATAGCCGTGATTTTGATGAGCTACTTGAAGATGGCGAGCAGGAATTGTATCCGGGATGCTCGAAATTCTCGAAGCTGGGGTTCTTGGTGAGGCTATACCATATAAAGTGCATGTGCGGAGTGAGCGACAAGGCCTTTGGACTGATACTAGAACTACTGGGGGAAGCATTTGAGCATGCAAAGATTCCGGCTTCACTGCATGATGCCAAGAGGATCATAAGAAAGCTCGGCATTGCGTACAGGAAGATAGATGCATGCCCGAATGACTGCATGCTATATCAGGGCAGCGATCAAGAACTGTCTAGGTGCAAGCAGTGTGGGACCTCGAGATGGAAGCAGAAGACTAGGAGGAATTCGATTATCAAGATCAACGTGGTTGTTAAGAAGAGTGGTAAGCCCCAGTCGGCGAAGGTTCTTCGTTACTTTCCCCTTGTTCCACGACTGCAGCGGATGTTCATGTCCAGTAAGACATCCGCTGAAATGTTGTGGCACAAGGAAGGTCCTAACTCAGATGGTTTTTTGAGGCATCCTAGGGACGGTGAGGCATGGAAGGCATTTGACAGAAGATTTACCGACTTCAGTAGCGATCCGCGCAGTGTCCGCTTAGCCTTAGCTAGCGACGGCTTTAATCCCTTCGGAAATCTAAGCTCAAGGTACTCTATCTGGCCCGTGATTCTTATCCCGTACAACCTACCTCCGTGGATTTGTATGAAACCCACCTCTTTCCTGCTCTCTATGATTATTCCCGGTCCCAAGATGCCTGGGAATGATATAGATGTATACCTACAGCCCTTGATAGATGAGTTGAAGCAGTTGTGGGATGGTGTTGAGACCTACGACGCTAACGAGAAAAAAACATTCAAGATGTATGCTGCATTGATGTGGACAATTAGCGATTTTCCTGGACTGGGAAACTTATCTGGGTGGAATACGTACGGTGGGAGAGCTTGTCCTACGTGCAACTTGGATGCTGAGACTAACCGGCTCACATTCAGTCAGAAATGGTGTTTCATGGGTCATTGGCGCTTTCTGAGTCAAGGCCACAGATATCGGCAGGACCGATTTAGATTTGATGGCAAGGTAGAGGACCGAGGTCCCCCCGTTAAACTGTCTGGTGAAGATATTATGAGACAGTTGGAGAATGTGCACGTCATTCTTGGGAAGGTGCAAACGACTGCAGGTAAAAGAGCACGCGGACAACATGTTGCATTGCAAGACGAGTCTCTTTGGAAAAAGAAGAGTATATTATTTGAACTCCCATATTGGAAGTATAATTTATTGCGTCACAACCTGGACGTGATGCACATAGAGAAGAATGTCTGCGACAACATACTTTACACAATACTGAACGATAGCGATAAATCCAAGGATCATCTCAAAGCTCGAAAAGACCTCCAGCTGATGGGGATCAGGCGTGATCTCTGGCCACGGGAAGATGGAAAGTATCCCACTGCAATCTTCTCCATGTCGAATTCACAGAAGGACGTCTTTCTTAGAACTTTAAAGAATGTGGTCTTTCTAGATGGTCACACGAGCAACATTTCTCGGTGTGTTGACTTACATCAGCGTAAGCTATTCGGGTTGAAAAGTCATGATAATCACACTCTAATGCAACATCTTCTGCCAATTGCATCAAGGAATGTTTTGCCTGCCCCAGTGTTAGTTGTCCTGGCTGATCTCTCAACTTTCTTCAGACGACTATGCAGTAAATCTATAGACCCTCAACAACTTCCTCTCCTCCAGGAACATGTGGTCCTCACCCTTTGTCGCATGGAGGCAATTTTTCCACCGTCGTTCTTCACAGTCATGGTACACTTAACCGTGCATCTGGTCGAAGAGGTATTCCTGGGGGGGCCCGGTGTACTATAGGTGGATGTATCCAATTGAAAGGTAACTATGGTATTGATTTCACATTACTATTATTCCGATAGCTAACAAGCTAACACACATATCTTGCTCGTAAAGGTACCTATGTCGTCTCAAGCATTACGTGCGTAACCGGGCAGCACCGGAAGGATCAATTGCCGAGGGCTACATATCCGATGAGATTCTCACTTTCTGTTCAAGATACTTGGACAATGTTGAGAGCAGGATCAATCGACCAGTGCGTGTTGATGATCGACCGAGGGAAGATGGGCCTAATAACGTGACAAGCATGTTCCCTCTGATTGGCAAGGCGGTAGGGGCTGCGACTTCTTTCAATCTGTCACCAACCGAGAGATTTCAAGCACATCGTCACGTATTGGTCAATTGCACAGCTGTAGAAAATTTCTTAGAGTAAGTGCATTTAATTCAGGTTGGTTTATTTTGTACCCAAAGGCAATATTAGTGAAAAACTTTGATCTTGTATCCCCTTGGTATGCGTAGTGATTTTAGGGCCAGCAAAAAGAGACAGCTGCGAAGTATTGGAAGAAGAAACGAGGCTCACATTGATAAAGTTATCCACAGAGAATTCGCCCAATGGTTTAAGCATGAGGTGAATCTTTTATATGCCTTCTCCATTTCAAGTTTGGATAATACCTTGCTTTCTGTTTCTCAACTATGAACCCTTAAAATGTTCATTGTCAGATACCATTGGGAAGTGCTTTTCACTCTAGAGAATTACAGTGGCTCGCATGTGGCCCCAATATTCAAGCAAGGCGCTTTAAGGCATACAATGTAAATGGATTCAAGTTTAGAACCCTATCGAGAGAGGAAGGGATGAGAACCCAGAATAGCGGGGTTTGTGTCACCTCTGACACTAGAAGTTATGCAAGCGCTCGTGACAATAACGTTGCTGTTGGTGGCGTCTCGTATTATGGAAGATTGGTAGATATCATTGAGCTGAATTACAGTGGTCAATTTACCGTTCCCTTGTTTAAGTGCCTCTGGGCAGATACCACATCTGGGAGAGGCATAAAGCAAGATCTTTTGGGACACACCTGTGTCAACTTCAGAAATTCGATTCACACTGGTGATCGTGAAGATGATGAGCCGTACATTCTTGCATCCGAGGCTCGCCTTGTATACTATGTAGATGATGAAGTTGATAAGGACTGGAGTGTGGTAGTTCATGTGAAGCCGAGAGATTTGTTCGACATGGGTGAATACAATGAACCTTGTGAGGTCGAACTTTCTCTCCAACCAAGTTTGACTGATGTGTCACAATGTGATGTTGAAGGTCTTTCGTTGACAAAGGACGGCGACTTAGAAGATTCCTCCACTGATGTTTATGATAATGGAGAGGAGGCTGCTGATTTATAGATGTATCTAGCTAGCACTATAGGACATGAACATTGTTACTCTATGTATAGACTAGTTGATTGTTGGACACTTAGACCTTTATTTATTGGCAGATAGGAAAAATGATAGAAATTTATTATCTGGTATAATTAGCATGTTATTTAATATGGCTTTTTTATTTTTTATTTTTTTGTACATGGAGGTATGCCTTGATTGATTGTATACTTGGAGCTCTTTGGTTAACACTTTTTGTGTTGGGACTTAGCAAGGAAATTGGAAAAGAATGACCTCTTTGTCTGCGCCAGCAGCTTCTTTTTCATCCACTCGATGCAAGAGGCTTCTCCATTCTCTTCCCTTGATCATGCAACTGCATTCGCTCGAGATTTATGGTTCAACAAGTCGCCTATAAGATCATGGCTGGATGCATTCTCCGCACACAGGCACATCGGTGAAGCTATTAGTCGAGCGCCTAACGAACTTATTTCGGTACGATTTCACGTTGGCTGACCGTTCAATTTCTATTTTACTTCGTCAACTGGCAACAATAAGAAAAAGCCAATTATTGCTATGATTTTTGTCACTCTCAATTTTGTAGGAGCTGAATCAATTCGGAGCAAAGTACCGGAAGAAATTTGGCTTCGAATTCCTCACAACTACAAATAGGGGACATTCATATAAAATACTCGAGGAGGTGAAGGTAAAAACACAGTTTTCTACTTACTTAGCAGCACTAATTTTTGTGTATGAATACTTAATTCGGAATTACCTGAACATGCATTTTATTCAAACCTGCATGGATATCTATACCTCTGCACTGCATAGGCATTTACGATAAATTCATTGCTGTTCTATTCTTGAAAAGGTTGTTCTGTGTGAGTAAAGAAAAATACGTATGTGATTTAATAAGGTCAATAGGTGTCTCAATGTGAGTAAATTGTGTGTGGTTGTGTATTATTTTCTATATGACTAGGCTTGTATATACTAGTGTTTTGTGCTTGTTTAGACCTTTTTGCGTTAGTCTTTTTCCTTTTGTGGAACTCTACTATTATCGATTGAAAATACGACAAAACAAGTACTAGAATTGATGGTCTGTGCTGTGATGGTATTCTCCCCATGTCCTGTAGTATACTAAGTATTATAACTGAAGCAGAATATATATTCATTGATCAAAGGAATGCAAGAATTTTAATCAGATGATTTTTGGCTTCTAAATTATCATCATTATAAAACTATGATAATAAGAAGAGGATGATGATAAGGGTCTCTTTCAAGTTCCTCACAGATTTCTGGTCTAATGTGATTTCAGTGTGAAAATGACTTAGAATGTCACAAAGCTTGATTTGAAGGAACAGAACCCAACATGATAGACTTTTGTCTTTCCTTTGATGTTGGCTGTGGTTCTTCAAAAACAAAGGATACAAGAAGCAAGGATTACATTAGCAATTGTGATTCTAATTTCTTCAAATAAATGCAAGCCCTTCCAAATGGTGACAAACTATACATAATGCAAATATTTGACAATGACAAAACCAATCATTTCCTTTTTCTCAATAACTAGTTGAAGGGTCAACTGTACCTAAGTTAAATCTTTGCCAAGTGCATGTACTCAAAGCAGTAAATAATTGCCTTTTTATAACCACAAAAATTGGTATTAAACTATAGATAACAGATTTTGAGGGTTTAAACTTCACAGTTTAACTTTAACATACCAAATAAACTTTTAATGATATCCTATTTGAAATAAATTGATTACCCATTTTCCTTTTTACTTTATGTTTGGTTGGAGCTATGAATGCCATCATTCTTAGAAAATTTCACCTACTTTTACTCTTCAATCAAACAATGCCTTAATCAGGATAATAATTAGGTGAAATTGTTCAATGATTTTTTTCAGTCATCTAACTAACCCTTTAGAACTGAAATGATTGCTTCATGTATACTGTTTTTCTAGCTCTTGGTTTGTCCAACTATTCTGATCCTCATTCTTTTCTGTTTTAGGCCCGATGCGATAATAATCTCATAGTTGAACTCGATATTGCATCCCGGGAGAAATTCATTTTGATAGAAAGAGGACTTACTAAGCTATGGGAACGTAAGTCCAACAAGCACTCTAGAATGTAGAAGCTTGACCATGTACTTTATAAAATGTGTAACAGACTTCATTGTGTTTTGGTATGCCGTACCTTTCAGGACTATCTCAAGAGAAGATTCAAGAGGACACAGATGAGACAGGGGAGGTAGTTCAAGACTCGATGGAAGCAGAAGTCGGGCACAGCAACAGTTCCGACGAGGTTGTGTCGACCGGACCCACGGCTGCCATGATAAATTACGACCTCAATAAGACGCCAGAGGAGAATGAGAGCATTGGAGTTCATGTGTAGTCTGATTTATTGAGATGATATTTAGAGACTAATAGTTTTGGATTAGTGTGAATCTTTTTAATAGAGACTATTTGTTTTATTTATTATTGGACGAGGTGTTGAGTCTTATTGATATAATTCAACAAGGCCAACACATTCGATGTTCATGTGAATCACTAACTTAGTATAATTTTTTGATCATACAATTCAAAGCAGGGACCAACAATTAAACCCATATATAATTGGTATTTATACAATAATTTTGTTATATTAATATTGTTTGTCTTAATTAGTTTAGTGATTGATTTTTGGTAACAAATATATAACATAACCAAATAATTCTTCTTCCTCCCTTTGTAAAATATGAAGTCACATATAAAAAATGTTTTCAAACATACAATCACGTTGGATGGGATTAACAAATATTTTATTACGTTAAAAATATATACATAAATATATATATATTTTTTTGTGTTTATAAGATATTTTTGTTTTTTTACTATGCAAATAAAGTTAACTCTTAAATTAATCTGAATATTATTGTATAATTTTCAAACATTTCTCGCATTTTGCATAGTTTTTATAGACACTCAATTTGATTACTATACATATTAATAAGTTTCTCTGGAATTATTTCTTTTAAAGTAATCAATTAATTGATGAAATAGAACAAAGTAAAAATTTAACTGTTAAAGAAAATGTATAATTTTTCTTGTACGTGAAGTTTTCAAATGATCCTTAAAAATAATTAATGTTTTATGTTTTTAATTTAAAATAGGCTAATCCAAGCCACGTTGAACATATTGACGACACAGTGAACTTTATTTTAATTTATTTTAATCAACACAATCTGAATTATTAGTATTCTTTTAAAAGAGTCATGGCCCACATCTCTAACTAACTAATTAAATATTTATACCTCTTAGTGTTGGTCTTTTCGCACGTACACCCCCACTCTTTCATTCGCGAATCCTTATTTTCGCTGCACACGTCGTCTTGCTGTGGAAAGTCGTCGGCAGTCGAGTTCTCTTCTACACCATCGACATTCAATTTCTCTTTCGCCTCCTTCATCGTGCTCGTTTAGGTAACCAGTTTCACCCATCTTCATGTTGCTCCTTGTCTTCCGTCTCTTGATCCACTTTGTTGCATGCTCACTTATTCATTACAAATAAGAAAAAAAGATATAAAATATGAGCTATGATTTTTTGGATTATTTTCTGATTTCAAGAGGTTCCAATTACATAATTATAATATACGTACATATAACTTTTTTGAAAAAGAGATGAAAAAAAGAATTTTAAATGTCATTGATTATGGATCAATTGACAAGAAAGAAACAAATATTTATACACTTATATGTGTTGATAGAAATTTTTTAAATGATAAAGAGTACAGAGTACTTGTTCAATTACATTGTGTTTAATATTAATTAAATGTTTTAAATTCTTTTGATGGTCCAATTATGTTAATTATAGCGTGTTTAATAAAAATAAAATGTTTCATATTCTTTTGATGGTTCAATTATTTCGATTGTAAGTAGTATATAACTGCTTTTTTGCTTAACTCTTTTTTATGTGATTTCTGAACCTTAAAGAGTACTTACCGGAGCTTTTTTAACTAGTAGTCTTGATCATGTCATTAAAGTTATTTGTTCAACTCTCAGTTTTATTTAGGAACAAGAATTAATGTTTCAGAAAAAAAATTTATGGAATATTATTTTCAGCTTAAATATATATTTCTCACCAATGAAATATTTGCCAATAATTTGGTTAATTTTCAAACTTATAGTGTAATATCTGTTCAATTATATATGTGTACTCTTTGTGCGTGTATGTTACTTCTATTATCCAATTGCGTTAATTACATTACTTGTTAACATTATAATATAAGTCTATTTGTAATTAATGTTATCCTACATTTGTTTATGCAAGTTTTTTAGGATGCCAAGAAAAGCTAAGTACACGAAAGTTTCAAGGGTGGAGCCACCACGTCAGCAGCCACCAGTTGCACCTCCTGTGTCCTCACCATCCGATAACGATGACTGGCTCATCCCCCCGCCCCCTATTAACGGTGGTGTCGCAGCGGCTCCTCTCCAACCCTTTCGTCCGCCTCGGACCGAACCAAGACATGAGCCATGGACCACTAACGATGTGCAGGTGACGGAACCGTGCAATGAGGACATTGATCCGGAGGCGAACGAGGTATATTCTTTTGAAGAACACATTGATGGGATGCTTGCTGCTTCTGATGCTGAAAAGCGCAAAGGACGAAAGACTACTGAGTTTTGGAATGTTGAACTCATTGGTAACAAGTGTTAAATCATACTACTTTTTAATTGATTAGCTAATGATATTGTTATGTTTCTCACATGTTGTGCACATTGTAGACATGAATTTGATTTTTTTCCATTTATAGATTCTAATGGAATAGTCAAGCAAGCTAAAATGAGTGTGAGGGAGGCTATGGAGCGGTCTCTCAATGGAAGCAAGGTCATACTCAGGTTCAACGACGAGCTGCAAGCAGTTGGTGATGGAGCTGGGATGCTGAGTGGCATCTTAGGAGCGTTGGGTTCTGATTACAGCAAGTTTCCTATCTGTGAGAAGAGTTGGGCAAAGGTGCAGGGCAAAGACACCGTTTATAATGATTGCATAAAGGTAAAATAGATGTTCGGCATTGTTGAATCATATCAAACTTTTAACTTACAATTACTTACAGTTGGACTTTATTCATCGCAGGAGATGTTCTACTTCCAGGAAGATAGCGGTGGTATAATCAAGAAAACATTTTTGCAACAAATGGGGAGGTTCTGGAAGGATACAAGGGGGAGGCTGTATGATAAGCATTACAAAACAACTATGTCACTTGAGCAGAATCTTAACAACCGTCCAGCCGGAATTTCTAGAGAGCATTGGATGTGGTTCATTGATTATCGTAATGATCCTGCAACAAAGGTACTCCATTTATTTATTTATTGTTTTTAAATTATTTAATTTTTATCTTATTTATATTTCTTAATTAGTGTTAAAAAATTTAATAAATATTACATATAATAAAAATGTAATTAAATATATTATATGTATAAAGTTATAAAGATTACTTTATTGATTTCAAGCTTACTGTTGATTTTTAATAGGCGAAGTGCAAGCAAAACGCTTTGAATCGAAAGAAGCAACTTTACACACACACTGGTGGTTCTAAAAGCCTGGCTAGAACAAGGGAAGAAGAGGTAATATAGATTTGAATTCAAGCATATTTGGCATTTAGTTTTGATTTATCTATAGAGTAAAACAACAAGACTTATTGAAAATATTTAAAGAAGTGGAATTCATGGTATAAATTGTAATGTCACAGTCACAAAAACAAGGGAGGACAGTTGGTAGGGGAGAAGTATGGATCCTAAAGCACAAACGACCTGATGGCAGCTATTTACACAAAGAAGCTCAGAGGATTGGTGTAAGTACACTTAATCATTTATGCTGTAACATGTTGGGTTTAGTTATTAAAATGTCTAGAGTATGCTATATTGCTTGTGTGACTGTGTAATTTTATTTATGCCTGCAGGAAAAAATAATAGAGATTGAGCAGCTGGATGAATCTACAAGAATATTGTCAGAAAATGATTCCCTTGCTCAAGCTCTCGGTAAGGAGCACCCAGGTAGAGTGCGTGGCATAGGACACGGGCCGACACCAAGTCAACTATTCCGTCCGAGTTCGCAGCCGCCGGTGGATAGAGCTCAAGTAGAAGAGGCCCAAAGGATGTTGTGTGAACTACAGACAGAGGTGACGACTGAAAAATTGAAAAGGAAAGCAATGGAGGATGAATTGGCAGCAGAGAAAACGAAGAGGCAAGCAGTGGAGGATGGATTGGCAGCAGAGAAATCGAAGAGGCAGGCAATCGAAAGTGTGCTGAGTTATCTGGTCCAACAGCAAGGTGGAGAGCTGCCACCAGACATCGCTGCACGGATGAATTCTCTGAATGAACATGGCGGGAATTAGAAATTAGGATATATGTGATAGTTTTTTTCAGTATATGTTTTTTTTAATAACTATGCATTTTAAATTATTAGCTAAGTACTTTACCTTTTTGGGTGAATATTGAATTAATTTATTTATATTAAAATAAACACGTTGGTTTATTTCGTAGTTTAATATTCATGCGTTTTTAAGAATAGCGCAGAATTTTAATATAAAAAAATATAAGACGCTTCAAATTAAAAATAAAACCTAAAAAAAATTATGATGTAATAAGAAAAATTAATAATATTAAATAAGGATAATATTCTTTGAATTAAAAAAAATCTGGATCGTAAAATAAATGTTTTATATGATTTTATATCATAAAACAAATGCTATGAATAGCGGCGGTTTAAAACCGCCGCAAATAAAATGCATTAAAAATCTCTCACGGCAAATAGCGGCGGGTCGAAACCGCCGCAAATAGTTTTTAAAAAAACGTAGTGAAGATTGCGGCGGTTCAGGTTTTGCCGCAAAAGCATGCGTGAAATCACTCAAGACAACATTGCGGCGGTTTAAAACCGCCGCAAAAAGAAACGACGCAAATACCTGTTTTGCGGCGGTTATGCCAGCGGTTGCTGGAAACTGCCGCAAAATGTTATGCCCGCGCCTTTATGCGCTGCGGATGACCTGTCGCTGGCAACCTGTTTAGTGGCGGTTTAAAACCGCCGCAAATCGGCAAGTAAACTGCCACTATTCAGCGCAAGTGCCGTAGTGTTAGCTCTGGCTATCTAAAAAGCATGGCATGATTTGATTAATTTTCATTAGAAGTTTGGAGCTAGCTAGTGTGCATACATTAAAAAGTCTTAGCTTATTACAATTATATTGCAGGCATCAACTTCATGACATAAGACAGCCAAAAAATCAACGGTGTGTTCTATATTTGACTGAAATTATGAATGTGATATATATCCATTTCAATGGGATGCATGTCCTTGTAAGATTTGGTTCCAAGCTTGCTTCTATCTTTAGTTAATTAGTTCTCAATTTCTCATAGTTGTTGGTGGCATTGGAGTTGGTGAGGGCAACATAGAAATTTTATTTTGCACCAACCCCCCTCCTACTCCCACTAATGCTGACGCATTCCCTTTTCTCAGTTCTCACAATTGGCTTCACTAATATGGGAATTGTTGTATCCTCTCTGGGTACATGAGTACGATTCGGAACCACTAAATAATGCTTTTAAATTTCACATGGTCTAAAATTAAAAACTTAATAATTTTTATAAATATAAGACAATTTTTATCTTTTAAATTAACTTTTAGGATGAGTTAGATCTATTTAATTTTTTATATAATATCAGAACAAAAATTAAAAATTGTTATTAAATTATATTCACACTACAACAAATTTAAGTTGTTCTTAAATTTTAGAGAAAAAGACAAATAGGTCATTGATATTTTGATTTAGAGACATTTAGGTTCTCAAGAATTTTAAAATATATTTAAGTCATGACCTTTTTAAAATTTAGATATAGCGATCCTTTATGTTCACTTGGGTCGATCAGATTCAACGAAAAAATCAAACGTAACTTCCGTTGTATTGACCTGGTTAATACGGATGCACACATGAAAAAGTTTTAAAAATGAAACAAATTAGATCTAGCGATCGATATGTCCAAATTTTAAAGAGGTCAAAAATTTAAATATATTTTTTATATTTCAGGACTACTTAAATGTCTGCAAACTAAAAAAATCATAAATTAATTTATCTTTTTTTCTAAATTTTAAGCTTCAAATTTTTGTCTTATCCTGTTAGACTCACTTAATTTTTTATAAATACTGTTAATTATTTTCCTCCACACATACAAAATGTGATTTTTTAAATGGACTTAATGTTAAGAATTAAAATACAATAATAACTATAAATATACTTATTTCATAGTTCAGACACCCAAGTCAATATTCATCACAGCCCTACTAACCAATATCACACCAACAACCTCGTGTCTTTACCCATGGTAATGATTAGCGTATTAGGCCTACATAAAAAAGTATTGGCATCTATCACCTACTTTATTATAAGGAGCAATTCCCACTATATTTCTCGATTGGTTTTTCTTTTACACTACTATGTTACAGGTAAGGAGTATCAAACTGCATTATATAAAGGGGATATTAAAGGAATTCTAAAATTCATACCAACTTCTAAGAATGTTGACTTCCCACTTTACAGGCATACCTTACCAGCAACCTGCTTATTATTATTTTATAATTTATAATAATTAATAAACAAATTAAAATGTTCATTGTGATGAAAATTGAAATTATTAGACACCCCCCTAAACCAAAAATATAAAAAAAAAATTCTATAGTGCCTATCAATTATTACCTAATTTTTGTCTAACTTATTTTTTGTGATAAATTTTAAATTTTTAAAAATAATTTATTTTTATATCTTTTAAATTAAATGTTAATTTTTAATCATTTTTAATGATAAAACACTATTTTTTAAGCACCATAACATTCACCAAATAAAGAAGCCACCCAACTTTGCACATTGCGAAGGCCAAAATAGTAAATATCTACTTGGTAATCGTCTTTCATTAATGTTCTTTGCGGTTGGCACGTCCCAAATTCTATAAGCCTTTCATGTTACCTATCATTATCAGGCTATTTCCTTCATTTATAACCTACTTTATATGGTTCCTAATGCCTAATGCCCTCAAATCCATGATATTTTATATAACTACGACGTGGCTCAAGTTAATTAACATCTAGATCTAGGCCATGAGGTTATGTTAGCAGAACTCAACTTTAGGACCAAAGTACTAAAAGAGTATTGGTTTAAAATTAAACTGTATGTAAACTAGGCTATTATTATTATTTTCTTATTTACTTAATTATTTTTTAAAAATAATTATATAAACAATTTATCAGAGAATTGAGGAAAGATTTTACCTTTATTTTTCTTTTCTTCTTTGTTTTTTTCCCTTAAAAAATACATTATAATGGTTTGTTGTGAATTTGGGACTATAAATCTGTGACGGTGGTTGTAAAAGTTTTCATCCCCAGACAACCGACAAGAGAAGCACATGGGCAAGCCAGCAGTTGAGATGCATATTGCTATAACGAACCTCTTCCAGCCGTATATTTATGTCTTTTTGAATTTATTAATTCTTATAGATCATAGTATTTATGATTAAATTACTAAAATATCTTGGGTACGTATAAGATCGCTCACGTTATAAATCCCTGATCCCTAATTCCATATGGGCATGGCAAAAAGAAGTAAAGAACCGACAAGGACTGAGAGGGAATTAACAACACTTGAGAGTATTGAGTTGTACTTCTACTGATTTCCCATAGGAGCTTTACATGGTTTTTATTTAATGGATTTACAATTTGATTCAAAGTTCCAACTTCCAACATTGTCGGTCAGGGTCTTAATTTGAGTGATATAAAATATAACTAATTGAACCCGAAATATATATTATACACTAATTATATATTGAACTTATTAATCCCTATGCACGTATGGAAGTTGGCCTTGATAAGAGTGACACCCAAGTACATATACAGCTTTATAATTTATAGTTTAGGTAAATTATTATTTTAGTCTTTAATATTTATATATTAAGTTTTAATTTAATTTTTAATATTTAAATTATTTTATTTTAATTTTAAAAAATTTTAAATAAATTTAATATTAATTCACTTTTAAATTTGATATGAGTAATTAATGAAGTAAGTGACATGAGCATTAATAATATTTTTAGTTAAATCATATTTTTTTATTTTTACGTGTTAAAAAAAGAATTAAATTTTTGTGTTCAATTTAGATAGAATTCAATTTAATTCCATTATTTTCTTTTAAAATTAATTTCAATTTAAATAGATCTAATTTAAAATTTTATTCCATTAAAATTTCACTCAAAACTTAAAATATTAAAATAAATATCTTTATAATCTAATTATTTTTTCTTAATTTTTCTCACTTATTTTCTCTCAATACCTCCTACTTTTCAATACACACTCTTTTTTCTCGTCACCTTTGTTCCACTTATTTCTCTCTTTTTTAACTCACTTAATATAATATACTTATTTTTTATTGTTGGTTTGTCATTGAAATCAACTATAAAAAATTATTTAATTTTTTGAATTAATAATAATATTTTTTAAATTTGTTTTTTATATTAATCTAATTTTTATTTTTTTAAAAGAGATGAACAAATTTTAGATGAATTTTTAAATTATTTTATATAATTTAATAAATAAATATATTTATTATTTAAATATGGTGTTATATATTCATAAAAGATAAAGTTATTCATTATAAAACTTTTAATTCATCTGATAAACATTTCAAATAATGAATTTTAATTCAATTCTATAGTTTTACTAATTCATTTTAAACATTAGAATTCAATTCAATTCTACACTATTAAAAGTTTTCAAACATGCTATAAAGAAAATCATTTATATTAATAATTCTTGGAAGATCGATTTTACTTACATACTAAAATTGAATGTTATTATATCTTCAATATATTTTTTTGTGTCAAATTTAATAGCAGAATAATATTGAACCTGTTTAAAATTTGTTGGGACTAAAATAGAATTTAAAACGTTAAGGACCAAATTAAGATTTAATCCAAACGTTAGAAACCAAAATAGTATTTAAAACTTTATAATTTTCTACATAGTTAAAGTAAAAGCGCAAAAAATATCGTTAAATTATTAGATGATTAACTAAAATATGATAAAAATATTTAATTATTAAATATATTTTTTTAAAAAACTTTGAATATCATATTTTAATATAATTATTTTCAAGTAAGATTAGAAAATAAAGTGTTTTAGTCTTTAAAATTTGATTTTTTACACCAAACAGACAATTTTTGTTTGTAAATCACCAATAATATTTTTAAAAAATAAAAAGAAAATATAAAATATAATTTTGGTTTTTTTGCATAATTTTTTTAAATAATTATCTAAATATTTTTATAAAATTTGATATTGTCAAATATAAAAATTATTCATCGCTTATAAAAGTAATATATTTTTTATTATTTTATTGTATTTAAAATATTTTATGAGTAATGCAATAGTGCATTGTACTTTCCAATGAAAAATAAAGATTACTCATTTTATAATAAAAAATATATAAAAAAATGTGTGCAATGTATTTGTTTTATAAATTTAATAAGAATCTTAACTCTCTAAACAATTTTACTTTTTATCCAATAAATTCTTATTTTTATTGTTAACAAATTTAAAAAGTATTTCTGTCAGCAATTTAATAATTCAAATATGATTTTGATAGTTGATCACTTTATCATGTAGTCCAAAATAATTTTCTTGACAAAACGTTGGGGGTGATGAATTAATGAAACGTAGAAATAAAAAAGAAAAAAGGGACATGGGTGAATCAGTAATTGGGCGAGGGCATGAGATGCAGCGATGAATTTTGCTATGCGGTTGCAATACGCCGAGTCGAGGACCAAAAAAAAAACAAAATCTAGGATAGTAACTTTATTAAATTTTGTTTAATATATAAATAATAAAAAAATAAATCATTTGATAAAATTTTACGGCTGATTTTTTTTATATAGAAAAAATATTGGTATTTTTTAGGAAATTAGATTATTTGGTATAAGTACAAATGGATAGATTTTGTAGGTGAAAAGTCAACACGTGAAGAGTGTGATGTAACACGTAGAGGCGTGTTGGACACGTGTCAGCATTCTGGCTAACACGTGGGAATGTGTTGAACACATAGTAGCGTATTGACTAACACGTGAAACGTGTTAAATGAATTTCATAATACTATAATACACTTCAAATATCAATATTCAACCAAAACACCATCTTAATTTTCATATTAAAAATAATTTCTGAAATTTCACACCAATCTTATTATATCATTAAAATTATTATTAATAATTATTTAATGATCATAAATTATAAAAATTGTTGTGCCTTAATATTCTTCTTAAAAAAATATCTTACCTATAATTGTGGAGCCATTGCATTTTGATTGGTCTTGCTTCATGCCACACATGAGAGGGGTGCCCAATCACTGGGGACCATTAGATTAAATTAATTATTATGTTGGCTCCTTTCTTCACTCTATTTTTGCCAGTACATCATTTACGTTGCTTGTGTGCTCCGTTTATGATAATTGCTAATTTGCTTGGTTGCTACCACTTTTTAATTTTAATATTGATAAATGGGTATGTCTAAAATAAACATAATAATTTTTGTGTTTATTAAATGTGTTGTATTTTTATAAATTATTAGATTTTATTAAATATAAGTAAAAAATTACTATAAAAAAAAGTATTGATAGATTTTAATAAATATAAAATATGTTAGACATTATTAATATATAAATAAATAAGTAATTAAATATTTTTTAATATACACTACTTTAAATGAGAAACATAATATTTTAATTTTAAATAATAAATATAAAATACATAAATATAAAAAATATTTTATTTATTGGAATCAATTATTATACAATAAAATTTTTATAATATTAAAAAATTATATTAAAATAATATTTTAAATTATAACATAAAATATAAAATAATTAAATTTTATTTTAATATTATGATAAACGATTAAATTATTATATTAAAATTTTATTAACTGATTACTTTTTAAAAATATTATTATATAATACAACTTATTATTAAAATAATATCCAACACATTTTTATTTTAATACAAATTAAAATACAAATTATTATTTTTAATTTAAAATAACAAAAATCTCACCACGATTTATATTTTACTTTTTAAAACGAATACCCAACAAATTTTTATTTTAATTTAAAAAATAAAAATCTCAAGCAACAATTTTTATTTTAATTTAATTTTAAAAAAAACCAAAAATCTTACCCAATAATTCTTGTTTTATAACTTGTCCCTTATATTTTGATAAAATTTAAAAAAATTTAATATTTTAGTATTTTACAAAAAGGTCTCCCATATAAAAAAAATGGTCACATAAAAATATACACAAATATTATTTCTTAAGTTATATATTAAAAAAATAAAAGAAAAATACTACTGAGTCCTCTAATATATATTGTAGAAAAAGATAATAAAACACTAAAATAATAGATTAAAAGACATATGAATAATATTAGCCATATATTAGATAGTTGCGGAGTATTTTATTCTATTTTGTTGAAAATTTAATTTTATTCTTAATTAATAATTAGCTAATAAAATAGTGAATCAATAAAAAAATTAAAAACTAATACTAATTAATTATTAATTGAAAAGTATTAATTCTCGATTTTTATTTTTTAATTTATTGTGATGTTTTTACTTTTTATATCCGTTGATGCAATTAAGAATTAGCCAATTTTTATACTATAATAACTTAATTAAAAATGTTTAGCTATAAAAATGTAATAAAAAATTTAACACCAAGAATCATTAATCATGAGAAAAATTGAAAACGTCAGTTTATAAATATTTTTATTATGCAATTTAGAATATTAAAAAAATTTATTGCATAATAATTGATCCTATTCAATAAAATATTTTTTGTATTTATATATTTTATATTTATTATTTAAAAATAAAAAATTATATTTTTCATTTAAAATATTATATATTAAAAGATACTTAATTATTTATTTATGTACTAATAACGTCTAGTACTATTGTATTCTATATTTTTTATGGCATATTAATACTCTTTTTTATGTTAATTTTTTATTTACATTTAATAAAATCTAATAATTTATAAAAATACAGTACATTTAATAAATACAAAATTGTTGTACTTATTTTAGACATATTTTCAATAAATAATGGTATTTTCGTACAATTGAAATTTAGTGTGTTTCATCATGACATAACAAATTTCTCGAATAATTTTACTATTTCTCAAATTTAACCTTTAAATTTGTTAATATCTATATTAAAAAAAATACATCAAATTATCATTACGTAAGGTATTACACACAATATTCCTCGTCTTTAAAAAAATCAGCCAATTGCTTGCTTCTTGTTTCTTTCTCCATCAGCTTCAATTAAAACATATATAATATGGTGAGTTTTATGATGCTTTTATTATGGTATTTAAATTAATTAATTTTTTTTAAATAAAAAAATAAATATTTAAAATAAAAAATAAATCATATAAAATTTATTAAATATTATTTATTTACCTGTTTTAATAATTTAGGTACAACTATAAAATTTCTCATATAATATAGCGATAGAACACCGACGTCAAAACTAGAATACGTGCGAACACAGCCATTGAGGTAGACTCTACTGTTGACTCTTGAGTGTTGATTAATCAATTAAGGAACACTGCTGTATTAAAACTCGGTTTAGTTATTTTATACATTAATATTGATTAGGCTCGGAATATAAAATTGTGTTTGCATCCATGTTTAGAGGAAAGAATGGCGTGATGTGAATTTGCAAATTATGCAAGTGCAATGGGATGATAAGTATATTTAGTTAAATCAATCATTTTGGAAGTATTAACAATTATGTTGGTAAATCTTACTTTTAAAAAATAAATATGTTACATAATCATCATTTTTAATTTCTTATTTTTATCTTATGTTTAAATTAATATTAGCACTTTCTTTAATTTTTTTAGACTAAAAATATTAACTTCTTAGTATTCTCTTTTTAAAATTAAATTTGCTAAATGATATTTAAAAAAAAATTGAGAGTCCTAATTTATTTTTTTTTCTAAATAAAAACTTAAAATTTTGATTTTTTGATCTTTTAAAAATAATATACATTTAAATTTTTACTCATTTAAATATTAAAAATAATTAAAACATTTAAAAATAAATTAAAATTTTCAGTCATTATTTTATTTTTAGTTTTTGTTGGATATAAATTGAAGAGTTTGCGCTACTAGGCTACTAGTACCATTATTATTGGTGTAATTGAACCAATGTGAAGCAGCCAGCGCAATTGTTTAAGTCACACATTGTGCCAAAAGACAAGAATTCTCAGTCTAGAAATGGCTACAATTGGTTGGTGTTTGATGGGAAAGAAAAGACAAATGTTGCTTTAGCCTATATGTTTTCAATTTGATTGAAATCCTCATTACATGCCCTATATTATCTCTTTTTAATTCAAGGCCACAATCGTCATAAACATTGAAATAGCCCTCAAAGAATATCAACAATGCTGCCAATGATGTGTCCTTGTATGAATTTGACTTAACCAATAATGAATCTATTTTCATGCAACTATATAGCAACTCAAAATCAGGTATAAATTTTACAAAGCTATATTTTATTGGCTACATCGTCATCATTCTCGCAAGGAATTCAATTAATTTAACTTAGAGAACCATGTGTTAGTTCCTTTTAATATGACCTTTTAATTTTACTTGTATCTTCTATTTAAGATACTTAAGAAGGGACAAACTTAGATACTATTTTATCAACTCAGTTTTAGTTAAATATAGGTTTAATTATTCTTCGATTTTTATAATTTTATTGAATTTTTAATTAATTTTTTAATTTTTTTAAATTAGATTTTTATACTATATTAAATTTCATAATTAAATTTTTATTCCACTAAATAATCAACTATCGTACTAACTACCTTGAACAACTTTTTAAAATATTAAAAAATAAAATTTTAAAATTAAAAAAATTTAAATAATTATAATTAACACCACCAAATTAGGATTCACGAAACGTAATTGCTTCGTCAACGTGAAGTCCCATTTCATTTTCTTTCATCGTGTCGCTGATACCTTGTCTTTAATCGTTCGACGCGCTGTCGTTGTACCCTCCATTGTAACTCTATTGTACAATGTGAAGAGCTAACCTGCATCGAACAAAAACAACATCCTAAGTTTAAGAAATCAAATTAGGTTAGATTTGGATAATATTATTAGATGTTTTATTTTTTGAGTTATTGGACTTTTTTGTTGCGATCCGTATCACGGTTTGTAGAGTTAGCTGATATTCTGGATTTTTTCTAAAAGTACACGTTTAAAAAATATTTATGAAATATAAATTTACTGATTTATCCATATCTTCTACCTCTGATAAGACAAATATGTCATAGTACTCTCTTCAAAGTCAAACATTCCAACCTCAAACACATAAGAACCATATGTGCTCTCCATTTCTCTACTCTCTCTAAATCCCAAATCCCAAACACCAATCTCCCAAGCCATTCTCCTCCATTCAATCCAATTCTCTTAGTGACATTCTGTCGAATACCTCGCCCCGAATCTCACCTATTTCCTTCTTTCTTCCACCCTCAAGGCCCTCCACCCTCCTCGTCTACGATCTCCTAACCCTCCTCCTCCGTCACCACCCTTCCTCTACCATCAAGCTTTCTTTTTACTATAGTATAATTTTGGTCATAATTAATACAAATCTAAAGTTAGCATGTTCAAAAGTAGAATTTTTGCCATAACATAATCAGTTAATTAAAAGTAGAATGTATAATTAGAATATTTTTAGCACAATCAAACTTTTTTTTAACATAATCAGTGAATAAAAGTAAAACCAATTCGAAAGCAGAAACATAATGAAGCAAAAGTAAAATAAAACAGAAGCAGAATGAAGAAGAAGAAGAAGAAAAATAAAGCATAAACAAAATGAAGCAGAAGTAAAACGAAGCATAATGGAGGCCGAATATTAGACAACAAACAACAAACACCAACAATAGACAGGAAAGGAGCAACTTGTCTGTGACCTCTTCCAATGACGGTGGCAATAGCGATGTCACTCTCAGCCACCTCTCTCTCTCTCTCTCTCTCTCTCTCTCTCTCTCTCTCTCTCTCTCTCTCTCTCTCTCTCCATCGTTCTTAGTCTCCTTCTCTCCGTGGCAGTGACGATGACAGAAAACAATTAGTGACTATGGCAGTAGCGTCCCCTTCCTCTCTTCTTACTTCCCTCCTCTATCGACACCACCTTCTCTTCCTCCTCTTTCTTGTTCTTCTCTTCTTTTTTCTCTTCTCATCCCCTCTTTGGGAGTGAGAGAATATTGAGGGTTCTCTTGTAATATAAGGAATATAAGGTGTTGTCTTTAGGTTTTCTTATTTTATGTGTGGTATATTTACTTTTTTAACGAAACATTCCATTAACATTAATGTTTTTGTTGCAGTAGAAATTTAATTACAAAATTTAATATTTTATAAGAATTCAATCGAAAAGAAAAAAAAAGTATATGAGCTAAATTAAAATTCGATGAAATTATACGGATTGACAGAATAATTAAACCTTAAATATATTGTGAAACGTTCATAATAGTAAATTAAAACACCTAGAAAAAAAAGATTACTAATAAGGAAAAAAAAAACCTCAATCAGGCAACATTAACAAATATCAAAAGAAAAATGATTTCTTATTTCATTAATTTAGTCAATCAATTTTAAATAGAATGATCGAAACAAACTAGTTAGTTATCACATAAGAAGGTTTATTGAACAAATTTGTTGCATTATGGATAAACATGTTACTTTTGACAATATTATTATGTTATAATGCATGTAATACTAAAGATTAAATAGGGGAAATGTTGCATTTTATCTGGTAAAAATAGAAAAAAAAAGGAAACAAAGAAAACAAAACACGCACACTAGGCTTCTACGAGATCTAATGATAACAATAGAACAACATCTTGAGCAAGATTCATATACCATGGGTGACATTCTTCACTAGTAATCGACTTTTGGAAGGAAACTCAGCGGATCAAGACAAGTCGATACACAAAGCAGACAACTCCAGCCTCTATGGCAAGCCACTCGTGGTAAAGGTTTTCTAGCCCCGATGGTGTTCAGACCAGAGTTATCAGCGCCTATGAAATTGGAAGCCCAATCTTATGTGGTCGAAACCAAAGCCGGGAATGAAGTGTCACACTCAGGATGGTCGACCAAGACTGCCTCCTTAGCAGCCGTCAATTAAAGGCTTCGGTACTAAGCTCACTGCTCCGGGAACCCTCTTCCATTCGGAGATCGTACCGCTAGAAAACGGGGGAAAAACAATCCTCTACTGCCCATTCCATGAATGAGCAGGCCTTGGTGAGTCCGCGATTGGTAATGGCATAACCAGAAGGGGAGTAGGGGAGACAGGGTTACGCGCTGGGTGGCGCAGCGCATCTGTTTCGGGTACAGGGGCAACGAGGGGTGCTAACCCGGCCACCCAACCCCCCTAAAATCATAGGGTCAGGGGCGGGCCGGCCATAGGTTCGAATCCTGCCACCTTTCTTGTGGATCATCCTGTGGTTACCGGATGATGGGAATAACAAAGCAGAATTTTTTTTGAATAAGCACACACAGCACGAAATGTCAATAATATATGAATTGTTTCATTATTCGTTATTTCCGGGTCTTTTCGTTGCATTCACTTACAACAAGAAAGAACCACCAGCGTTTGGTGCAGCACCTGCATTTTGGTGCATTCTTCTTTCTTTCCTTGGTCTTTCGTTCCGTCATATTCCTAATAACTTATCAAATTACAACGTATTAACCGCTAATGCACCTTTCTTTTATCAAATCTCAGGGACATGGTCTAATCATGAGGGTAGTATTTTATCATGGTGTCGGATCCCACGTTTTTATGGATTCCTTCTTTGTTACCGGGGTCGACCCCAAAGCCATAATGTCTCAAAACGAGGAGGCCATAGAGAAGTTTTTTATTACTTTGTCTCGAACTTGTGTGTCAAGCAATCCCGCTTCGGTAGCAGACTTCGGTCAAGGAAATCGCTTCAAGCAATGGCTTTGGATCGACCTGACTTCTTAGAGAGTAAAGCCAGTGAATGAATGAAATATAGCTAAACTTGCAAACCCATGAAATAAATAAATCTACAGTAAATAAAGAATTGTATTCAAGATTTCAAGGGATAATTAAACCGAAAAATTGCAATATAGTACATAGGGATGTCAATGGGGCGGGGCGGGGGCGGGGGATGCTTCCCTACTCCCCGTCCCCGCCCCCAGAATTAATCCCCGTCCCCGCCCCATTCCCCGTCATGGGGGGATAATTGTCCCCATCCCCGTTCCCCGCATTCCCCGTGTTCCCCGCGGGGCCCCATTCCCCATTTCCCTATGTTTAACATTCATATGGAAATTATAGTAAAAAAATATCAAAAAAACAAAAAAACAAACTAAAAAATATTATTACAAACACATAAACATATCTTATCTAAGATTATAAGTCCAGAAATACAACATAGCAAATCATAGTCCATAAAATAAAATCTTAAAATGCAACTTCCATTATAAAGAAAGCAATAAAACAAAGTCTTTAACATCAAATATTCTTTCATTGTCGGCATAAAACTTCTAACAAATATCTCCATGTTCTCTGTTAAAACAATAGAGACAAATATGTTAACATACAGTGACGAGAATGGAAGCAAACACGCAGACGCAAAAGTGGAGAGGAGAAGGACGCCGTGCCTGAGGAGAGAGAACGACGCGGTGAAGCTGCTAGGATGACGGCGCAAGAGTGGCCGGTGGCTAGCTGTGAGGGTTTTGAAGTTTGAACAAAGTGGAGAGTGAGTGAGTGACTGGAGTCTAGAGAGTTGGGGTTTGGATGGGAATAGAGAGTTAGAGAGGGCGCAGCAACAAAGGTGAGAAGGGAATATAGGGTTAAGGTTTTTTAATGGGTGAAATTACTAAAATACCCCCTATGTTAGAAATAAAGTAAGAGTATTTAAGTAAGTTTAACAATTCGGAGAATTATCGGGGATGGGGCGGGGATCCCCGCTCGGGTCCCCGCGCCTATCTCGGGGGAATTTTGCTCCCTATCCCCATCCCCACGGGAAAAATTCCCCACCATCGGGGCCCCATTTGGGGCGGTCCCCGCGGGGATCCCCACCTGCTGGAGATTTTTGACACCCCTAAGTACAGAACCGGAAAAAGGAAAAACCGAGTCTTGGAAAATCAAATATAAACGGCATGGGTAGTTGATTTTTAAAATAGAATTTGTGTTTTGGGTCCATAAATATCAATAACGGGCTCTAAGCTATAACAAATTAAAAAAGAAAAAAGAGAAAAGATACAACAGAGAAAGAAGAGAAGACAACAGTGGATCCGCAAATTCACCAACTCCAAACCCACAATCCCCTATATATACCCACTCCCATTTCCCCACTATCTTCGCTCTCCGCCTCTCAACTGAGTCAGTCACACACTCTCTTCTCTTCTTTTTCTCTTCTTCTCAAGAAAGCAGCGACCATGTCTCTGTCCGTAGAGAAGACCACAAGCGGCCGCGAGTACAAGGTCAAGGACCTTTCTCAGGCTGACTTCGGCCGTCTCGAGATCGAGCTGGCGGAGGTTGAGATGCCCGGACTCATGGCCTGCCGGACTGAGTTCGGCCCATCCCAGCCCTTCAAGGGCGCCAGGATCACTGGCTCCCTCCACATGACCATCCAGACCGCCGTTCTCATTGAAACCCTCACCGCCCTCGGCGCTGAGGTCCGCTGGTGCTCCTGCAACATCTTCTCCACCCAGGACCATGCCGCCGCTGCCATCGCACGTGACTCCGCCGCTGTCTTTGCCTGGAAGGGAGAGACTCTCCAGGAGTACTGGTGGTGCACTGAGAGGGCTCTTGACTGGGGTCCCACCGGCGGTCCTGACCTCATCGTCGACGACGGTGGTGACGCCACTCTCCTCATCCACGAGGGTGTCAAGGCTGAGGAGCTTTACGAGAAGACCGGTCAGCTCCCTGACCCTGCTTCCACCGACAACGCTGAGTTCCAGATCGTGCTCACCATCATCAGAGATGGCTTGAAGACCGATCCACAGAGGTACAGAAGGATGAAGGAAAGGCTTGTTGGTGTCTCGGAGGAAACCACCACCGGTGTCAAGAGGTTGTACCAGATGCAGGCCAATGGAACTCTCTTGTTCCCTGCCATCAATGTCAATGACTCTGTCACCAAGAGCAAGGTCAGTGTTCTTTTATCGAATGTCTTTTGTTTTCCTAGTGGTTTTTGAATTTTTGGATTCAGATCTACTTCTAGTTTTCGTGCCATTTGGGGTTTAGGGTTTGGATCTGGGGGTTTTGGTGTGCTTTGGTTTTTAATTGAAGTCAGATCTGTTAGTATGTGATGATATTTCTTCAGTTATGTGATGTTTAAGATACAACTATTTTGGATCTGTTAGCTGTTTGATAAATGTCCTCAAAGAGGTTTAGATTTTAGCTGTTGATTTGTGTGTCATTTAATTTAATAATATTGAATTAAAGGGACAGTTGTTGAAAACAACCGAGTGGGTCACTGGATCTATTGAGTAGTAACATGAATGTGCTTTTTATGTGTCATTTTCTCTGGTTTGTGAATCTAACGGAGTTTCTTTGATTCATGGTTTGTGACAGTTTGACAACTTGTATGGGTGCCGCCACTCCCTCCCCGATGGTCTCATGAGGGCCACTGATGTCATGATTGCCGGAAAGGTTGCCGTTGTCGCCGGTTACGGAGATGTCGGCAAGGGTTGTGCTGCTGCCTTGAAACAGGCTGGTGCTCGCGTCATTGTGACTGAGATCGATCCAATTTGCGCCCTACAGGCTCTTATGGAAGGTCTTCAGGTCTTGACCCTTGAGGATGTTGTCTCTGAGGCTGATATCTTCGTCACCACCACCGGTAACAAGGACATCATCATGGTTGACCACATGAGGAAGATGAAGAACAATGCCATTGTCTGCAACATTGGACACTTTGACAATGAGATCGACATGCACGGTCTTGAGACATACCCTGGCGTGAAGCGCATCACCATCAAGCCCCAAACCGATAGATGGGTGTTCCCCGAGACCAACAGTGGCATCATTGTCTTGGCCGAGGGTCGTTTGATGAACTTGGGTTGTGCCACCGGACACCCAAGTTTCGTGATGTCTTGCTCATTCACCAACCAGGTCATTGCACAGCTTGAGTTGTGGACGGAGAAGAGCAGTGGCAAATATGAGAAGAAGGTGTATGTTTTGCCCAAGCACCTTGATGAGAAGGTGGCCGCACTCCACCTTGGCAAGCTTGGAGCCAAGCTCACCAAGCTTTCCCAATCACAAGCTGATTACATCAGTGTTCCAGTGGAGGGTCCATACAAGCCTCCTCATTACAGGTACTAAGGAAGAAGATCAAGATTTGTTGAGAGAAGAAAAGGAAAAAAAACGATGTTTTGTGGATCGAATTTGATTGTTTCATTTTGCATTTTGGAGACTTTCATTGTTACACATTTCGGATTTGTGGTTAGATGGGTGGTAGTCTTCTAATTCTAGTAGGGTTTCTTGTGTTGTTTCAGAGGGGAAGGTTAAGAGGGATGGGTAGAATCTCCATTGCTTTCTCTGAAAAGAGAACAAATGGGTTTGGTTTTGAATAAGGCTGCGGGTTGGAGGGGTTGTGTTCATTCTTCTTTAGTAGCTCATATATCCGTGTTTCGATCCACTTTTTCAATATATCAAAAGAAAATAAGAAAAAAAAAATGAACAAAAGATTTTCTTTGCCCTTGCATTTTTTTTTTCTTTACTCGGTGCATAAATGTTGAGTTCTCAATTAGTTTCCGCCAAAGATTAGTCCATAAAACAATCTTTCTAGTATATGAAAAATGTACGTTAATGTCGAATATATATGGCAAATGTTAATGTATGTTTTGTTGAAGAGATATGATACAATACCTGAACACCGTTACGATGCATCAAGCAAGGAAGAGATAGGTAAGCGAAAGAAAAAGGGGTTCGTTATATTTTTGTTCCCTTGATTTAATTGATGTGTCAAACCAATTTAAATTGCTGAGACTAGTTTATTCATGTTGAACTCTGAATAAATCGTCAAAAACTCAATGAAGGTGAGTGGGCAAAGGAAGTACGTCATGGGAGTTGCTGTGCCTTTTAAGATTTTTTAGCCAAGTTTTTATTAGCTTTTAAGTGTTTGGTTTTTTTGTACTTCCAAATTTACATTTGAATATGGTAAACTCGGGAGTGGATCCTCTCCCGTGGAAAAAAAACTGGATGGTATTCAGTGGAGAATCTCACCCTTCATTGCTCTCTCTCTCCTATTTAATTTTGATCCCACTTGTAGAATTAAAGGTGAGAGATCACACTTTATTCTCTCAAGTTTTAAAAAAAAATGGAGAGGATCCATTTCCTGGTAAACTCTTTGTTTTTCAACTGAAAATCTCTTTTTTTTTTTTTTTTTTTTTTTTTTTTTTTTTATGAATCCCAATTTAACCAATAACAAACAACAACAACAACAAAGCCTTGTCCCACTAAGTGGGGTCGGCTACATGAATCAAACAATGCCATTGTGCTCTGTCATGTATATGTCTACAGAGAGACCGTTTACATATAGATCTCGTTTGACCACCTCACGGATGGTCTTCTTAGGTCTTCCTCTACCTTTCGCTCTTTGTCCATCTTCCATCTCATCCACCCTCCTGACTGGATGTTTTATCGGTCTTCTTCCCACATGTCCAAACCACCTGAGACGCGATTCAACCATCTTTTCCACAATGGGTGCTACTCCAACTCTCTCCCTTATATCTTCATTCCTTATTTTATCCAATCGCGTATGACCACTCATCCATCTCAACATCTTCATCTCTGCCACACTCAGCTTATGTTCGTGCTCCCCTTTAGCCGCCCAACACTCCGTACCATACAGCATAGCCGGTCTTATAGCGGTGCGATAGAATTTACCTTTAAGTTTTAAAGGCACTTTTTTGTCGCATATAAAATCAGATGCACTCCGCCATTTTGACCAACCTGCTTGGATCCTATGATTTACATCCTGTTCAATCTCTCCATTATCCTGTATGATGCACCCAAGATACTTAAAACTTTTAACTTTTCGTAGGATATTTTCTCCAATCTTCACCTCTATATTGGAGTTTTCCCTTCTCAGACTGAACTTACATTCCATATATTCCGTCTTGTTACAGCTTATGCACAGACTATACACTTCTAGAGCTTCTCTCCATAACTCCAACTTCTTATTTAGGTCTTCCCTTGACTCTCCCATAAGGACGATATCATCGGCAAAAAGCATGCACCATGGCACAGGTTCTTGGATGTGCTCTGTGAGTACTTCCAAGACTAATGTGAAAAGGTATGGACTTAAGGATGATCCCTGGTGTAATCCTATACCAATAGGGAATTTCTCTGTCACACCACCTTGAGTCTTCACACTAGTTGTGGCCCCATCATACATGTCTTTAATTGCCCGAATATATGCGATCCTTACTCTCCTCTTTTCTAAAACCTTCCATAAGACCTCCCTTCCATACATGATAGAAAAATAAGAGAATAATATATCATTTTAGAGAAGGGAAAACGTTTGGTTTTCTCCCTTATGTAAGTGCAAATCCTCTCAATTCTTCATTAATCTCCCATATATGCACTTTTTTAAGCAAAACAAGCTAATCCTTTTCAAAGTTCATATTAAGCAGTCCTACATCTAGTTTGGGAGAACAATAGACATTCCCATATTGCAATAGTATTTGAATTTATTCTTTTCCATTTTTTAAGAGATGTTTGAAAATAATAAAAAATTTCATCACACATAAAGTAGTTGATTGTCCTGTGACTCCTGTATGTCCCAAAAAAATAGTCCTAATATTTTGGTGCTGTCGGTGAGAAGAGCAATAAGGGGAGCCGCAAATTTCTTCAGTTAAATATTAATGAAAAATTTGGTGAATTCAATAATTTTTAGTATTTTTTATTATCATTTGATTAGGATAAATATTTAATTATTTTTAATAAATAAATTTATTAATTTATATGTCTAATTTTTAAAAAATATAAATATAAATTGTATTAAATATATAAAATTTTTATAAATATAAATACAAATTATTACTAACTAAAAATAATAATATTTACTGATTATATAAAATTGTTGAATACTAATTTCGTTGCTATACCGTGCAAACTTTCTTTATCATCAAGCAACAATTTTTCATTATTGAGGTTTGGCAGATCCAATTAAAAAGAAAAATATCATCTTTCTCAGATTCAGATCTACCCTTTATGTACGATATATGTACCAGAACTTTTGGCAAGGAAAATTGCTAGTGTTAGTAATATTAACTATACAATCAGAATGTAATAAACAATCAGCAAATTTTTGTGAAAAAATATTGAAAAATGTCTTTACTTTAAAAAGAATAGATAAATAAGTGAGGCATTTGTAAAATTTTTATAAGAATTATTTAAGGAAAATATTAAGAAGCCAAAAGCCAATCTTTTTAATAAAAAAATAAAAATAACTAATATTTAATAAAACATTATTCGTGTTTAGGGTTGGCAATAGATAGGATTTGGACTCTACCCTAATCCTATCCGAGAGTTGAAAACTTTTTAAAACTTAACCCTACTCTACATGTGGGTTGAGAGATGCGGGTTGAGAATCTTTTAACCCTAATTCTACTCGCATCCAAAAGTTCTCAACCCAATTCTATCCTACCCGACTCTATTTGTAAGAAAATCAAATTTTTTTAAATAAATATAAAATTCAATCATTCTATATTTCATACATATTAATAAAATAAAAAAATAAAAATAAATTTAAATTCAAATTAAAAATAATAAAATTTTAAAAAAATTTAACATAAAATTATAAATAATATAATCATAAATTCTTGATAAAATTAAAATAACTAACAAAGATAAATATTTTATTACTTTTTTTTCTAATTCTAAATTCTTACAACATTATTCTTTAAATAACAAATATATTAAATAAATAATTTAAATAATTAATTTAATAATTATTTTAAGTCTTTACAAAAAAAAAAGTCATGCACCCGACTCTACCCGCAAGGAAAGTTCAATTATATAGGAAGCATGTTGAATGTGCTGATTACAATATACTATGCGTAGCCTCAGGGGAAAACAAATGAGTCAAATTTGGAATACACAGTATGTGGTAACAAATATTGTTTTAATAGAATTGGAATTTTACTATTCTAAATTTAAAATAACTTTCAAAGATATTTTTCTCAAATGTTTACTTAGCGGCTTAATATGGGGTGAGACTTGAGAGTGAGTTAGGCGCTGGTGACGTGGGCATCAATAATGACAATTTTACTATGAACAGATGAATTGTGATATGTGGTATATAGAAAAGTAGATGGATTGGGTTTTTCATTATCCACACTATGGAAAATTAAAGTTAGGTTACCAATTTCCATTACTCTCCTAAGTCTAAAGGTTGGTGGGGTTGCGCGCGGTAGGTGAATTAGCATATTAATTAAAAAAGTAAAATAAAATCTTGAAAACAAATATCTGAATCACGGTCTCAACTCAGAGTATTGAATAAATTGCGCAAAAGTGCTGTTGTGATGGAATTGTTTTCTATGAAGACTGATTAGAATAATTGGGTTAGATAGAGATTCACTAAGCATGTTTCACTCGTTTGATGCATTATGGGGGAGTGATCAACCACTTGATTAACTTAGATGCCGAATCCATTTTCTTTCATTTTCGTCTTTTCATACTCTTTTTTTTTTTTTTGGGGTTTCAGTGCCTTATCATTTAATATTGGCCCATTTTCTAGATTAATGGGCTATTTCCTGATTATTTTGGTTGCTTTTTGGACATTGAATTTTTGGCTTATTTTCACATTCCCTTCAAAATTTTAGACCCCCAATTTTGAGATGTCAAAGCCCATGATTTAGGACCAAAACATTAGCACATGACCAAATTGCTTCTGAACAAAAAAAAGGAGCAAATTGTTTTTTTTTTGTGGATAAAATATACTTTTTATTACTAAAGTTTGACAAAAATTTTAAAAATATTTTTAAGTTTTATTTTGTTTTAATTTTGTCCTAAAAGTTTTCGATTTGCATCAAATATACTCTCAACGGCTAAATTTTCAACAAAATTTAAGACCAATCTAACAATAATACATAAAAATTATGCTTGATTTTCTTGTATTGATGGTTGTTCTTATGAAATTGTTGTTGAATCGGTCTTAAATTTTTTGAAAAATTAGCCATGGGGGTATATTTGATACAAATAAAAAAAATTTGGAACAAAAATGAAATAAAATAAAACTTAGGGATATTTTTAAATTTTTTGTCAAATTTCAGAGACAAAATATACTTTACTTTTTTTTTTTTAAGAACCAATCTAAAACATTATTCAAATAAATAAATAAAAATCAACCCCGTTATATTACCAAGAACAAAAAAAAACCTCATCAGAGACAATTTCGCACAATTCATGTTAGATATGGTTTAATAATAGACCTTAAATTTTTTTTTTTCTTCTTCCAAGAATTGCCTTCTCAACCGTTTGAATTTTTATCTTCTATTTGAGGGTACATCGGCACAGTAGTTTCTTTTTTCTTCTTGTTGCAAGCAAAATTATACAGATTAAAATCTTTAAAGAAAAAAATAAATAAAAGAAACAGTAGTGGGATTTGTAGTCCTGTTTTTAGAGTGCCACACTACTAAAGATAAGAGATGTTCATCCACATTTGACATTCCACATGTACCCATTGAATGTGGTTAGTTGGTTGAAAAGCCTTTAGAATTTACAATTTAGAGTACCTAACCGAAATATTTTCCATTAGTGCTCAACAGCACACAATGTAACATTAGCACAAAAATTGGAAAAATTAAAAGAATGCAAAGAATGAATAACATATTGTACAGAATTCCACATTCTTCATATTTCCTCCTAATACCAGGAACTCTATTACAAACAGACATATAATAAATATAATCCTAACTCCTAAGGAATTTTATCACTTTTCTGCTGCATGTTCTCAAAATATGAGATATATATTTAACAAAGAAGGTAAAGAAAGCATTTAAAATTATGCAAACAAAGATTAACAAAAATTATGCAACTGGTTCAACAGATTAACAATTCCACACTTCAGTGATAACTCAACCATGTCTCCCCAGTTGAAATATCTAATATAAAAATATATTATGTTTAGTCACAAAAAAAAAAAAGTATTATGTTTACATTACATTGCATAAACAAACAAAAAGTAGGGATTTTTAGGAAGCTCACAAGTCATAAATAAAACAAAACAAGATTAGAAGGAAAAAGAGAGAAAATGGGGGGAAGAAAATCAAGTTCTGATGGGTTGAGAACCTCTTGCACATGCAGTAATAACTTCACAGCCTCTATTATAAGGGTTTGCTTCTCTTGCTTTGCAACTGTAGTAAGAGGATCCTGCTCTATCACATGGAACCATGTCCCTCTTCAGTGTCTCATAGCTAATGTACCTGTGCTGCTGCTGCTGCTGCTGCTGCATTAATCTTCTGTTACTCTCTGAATCCATTTCTGTCTCTTCTTCCAAGCACTCCACAATGCTCTTGGTGCATACCCTTTTGGTAATTACACCACTTTTATCACTGTGTTTCAGCAAGTTGAGATCCACAACAGATAGGCCATAGCAGATTGAGAGAAGAACAGGTGACAGATATAGGAAGGTCAAGATGATGAATCTGGGATGGTACATTGTTTATGGTTTTTGGAGCTTTACTTGTTTTGCAGTTTTCTGCTTAAAGTTGTGAATGTGAAAATGAAATGAAGGCATTGGTGGGTGGATAGGCATTGGTGGTACCATGTCCTATTTCTAATTAAAATATTAAATAATAAATACAGTGGGGCAAATAAAAGGATAGTAAATACTAAATACATTTTTTGTTAAGTGATTTGCTGGTTAAAAATCATGGTGCTGGATGTAAATAGGGAAGAGTTATGTAAATTATTGATTCTTTGCCAAAATTATTCTAGGAATTTGTTCATGCATGTTTTAAATAGTTATCAATTTTTTTTTTTATAAAATTCTGGATCAAATACACAAATAATTTTTTAAATACAAAAATTATTTATCACTTATAAAAAAATGAAATTTTTAAGTTACTTTATTATATTTTAAAATATTTTAAGAGTATTTTGTTATTAATAAATTTAAAAGATATTTGTCTCTGTAATTTGAAGACAATTTCGGTGTGTACTCTTGTTTGGATAAATATTATGATATGCCACTATTTAACTTTTCTCAAATTAAAAAATAGGTAAAAATTGCAAACGAGTGTTAAATTGAGTCACAGTTAAAGTTTGAATTATTAATGATATTTATTAAAAATATTCTTTATATACTAAAATAGCTACAACGGTTTACTGTTTATGTTTACGCATTACAACACATAAATCGTTACTGCTCATTGTCCCTTCCACATAAATCGCAGCTGTAAATAGCGGTTTATGTGCCAGTAGCAATTTCTATAATAATATAAAAAATTATATTTCAGTATTGGTATTTAGAAAGTTGTATTTGAGAAATATTTTTTTTAAATAATTTATTTAAGTGAATTGTCCTATATTTTATGATATATAGTAGAGTTTAGTTAAAAACACATGATAAATTTATTATTAGTAAAAAATTTTAAATATTTTCATTTAATGAAGCAAAATAAATACAATAAAAACTTAAATATTTTATATTTTCAATAAAAACTTTATTAATCTGTAAACTTAATATGTGCCATTAGGACATAAGATAAATAAACTTTATATATTATACTAGAAGTTAAGTTTTAGTGTACACTAACATAAATAGATATTATTTAGGGTAAATTATATTTTTTATCTTTAAAATTTTTTAAAAATTTTAAAAATGTCTTTAAGTTTTATTTTATTTTAATTTTGTTCTAGAAAATTTTTATTTGCATCAAATATACTATGATGGTTAATTTTTCAAAAAAATTAAGGACCAATTTAACAACAATTTGACAAGAACAATTATTAATACAAGCAAATCAGAGATATCTGTCATGTATTATTATCAAATTAGTTCTAAATTTTTTAAAAATTTAACTGTCAAGAATATATTTAATATAAATCGAAAATTTTTGAGACAATTAAAATAAAATAAAATTTATAAATATTTTTAAAATTTTAGATAAATTTTTAAAATAAAAAATATACTTTATCCTATTATTTATTACTGCTCCCAATTACCAAGGACTGAGGGAACTCACGGTTTAGGGTAGAGAGCATTTATTTCCTTTTTCCATCTTGAATCTTGATCATTTTTAGAAAATGTTTCGAAATTCCAATTTATGTTAACTCTCCATGCCATTTCGTAATGTAAAGGAAGTTTGACGAAATTCACCAACAGGAAGCAATTCTTTCTTGCAAGTTCCGTAAATATTTTTCGTATTTCCTGCACCAAGTCATAACAATTAAATAAAGAAAAATAAAAACAAATCATGGACATTCAGAAGGGCATTATCTATGCATAAAAACTAAATCCTAAAACAATAATGTTAGGGACAACACCCCATTTCGTTTACACTAATTCCTGTGAAAAGGATAACTCAATATACAACACCGTTAAGGAGCTAGATTACATTGCATGCACCAGTCTCCAAAGCACAAATTCTATATTTTTCAGAGGCGGTAAGCCATAAAGGCCAAACATGAAACATTGTATACCTAACAATTTCAGCCTCCTGCGACATCACACAAACTGATGTCAAGTGTCAAACTATGTCTGTGTATGGTATGGAATAACCATGCAAATGTTACATACTATTACTATAACGAGTGCTAAATTACAGCATGCTTAAAGTGTAAGCTGATCCATGTTCTTAACATTCCTTGCATTCAACCTTCCTTCATCTTGCTCATCGCACGGGTTTCCTCTGTAATTGGATATTGCCTCTTCATTGTCTGAGCAGCCTGGTCTTTCAGTAAGGAACTGTTCCCAAAACACATCATTTACCCTGTTTGGCTGAGTAACTTGGTTGTTACTTGGAGTTTCCAGTGAAGAAGCCAAATTGGTTGCATCATTAGCTTGGTTCCGGTTTGAGAAAACTCCACTGTGGGATTCTTTACTGTTGGAATGAAACCTAGGCTCTGCCAGCTTGCCAATTTCTTGAGAGACTATTTGGAGTGCTTTTGCTGAGTATGAATTTCTGTTGACCTTAAACGGGCACGATGCCAAAGTAAGTTGGCAGGATATGTGACTATCACCTTCTTCACTACTTGGCTCCAATGAGCACAGTTTCGTCACTCTTTGTGATAAACATGAATCCATCTTGAAAGTAAAAGATGCCCCGGTATCAGCAAGCTCCAATGTTTCTGGTGCAAATGGAACAGATGTTCTTGTCTGGATTCCTGTTTGTTCTCCTTCAGATATTTTCTTCTGTGGACTTTCCCCATGTTCATTTGAACTTTGTGTGCTACGTGACACTAAGTTCATATCTGACACAGCTGGTGACAATTCCAGTCTGAGTTTGTTCGAGAAATCTTGATGGAAAACATTGCCGAATTCCATTCTAAAATTGTTAGGATTGTCCACAAAACTACTTTCTACAACAGGTTGCATGTCATCAACTTGAGGCAATCGTCTTTTCTTGTTATACGCTGATAAATCAATGGACTCAATTTTCTGGGAAAGCTGCTCAACAAAAGTAGGATTCTGAAGAGCCTTCTCGAAAATGTTCAGCAAATGTTTCTGCCTCTTCTCCATACCATCTAATCGCTGCTGAAAATCTTCTAGATGAATCTTCGCTGTTGACTGATGTTGCTTGAAGCTGAAAATATTAGATTCAATAGAAGATTTCTCACGGTTAAGTTTTTCAATTTCTTCCTCAAATGCTGCTCTTTCTGGATCCACAACAGAGCCGGGAGGATGACTATGACTGTGAATAGGTTTCCGGCGGTGGATATTCTTAAGAAGATGCTTTTGGTCTTTTATAAAATCATCATTGGCAAATTCCCACCGTTCAGGATGTATTTTGTGAAATCCCTGGCCAATGAACACACATGAATGAATAAACCAAAACAAAATTAAACAATAAAAAACAAGTTGTCCAGTTTCCCCCTTAAAAACAGAAATCAATGTGAGAGGGGCAACGGGTCAATGAGCAGAGCTTTTAAAAATCAATTCAATTGTATCTTCTCTTCCAATCTGTTTGAAACACTAAGCAGGAAGAGATAACAAATAGCTCGTATTAGAATAAATGGATACCTACTAATGGAACAAATAGATGAGACTCTGACTTTGAGGAGCACATTAAAACTCAGATTCAAAGGTCAAATATGCCTATCATCAATTCATTATTAAATAAATTACCCATAACTATTTATTGAACTTTGTTGATTCCTAAAACTCAACATACTTGCTTCATTTGTTGAAGACAAGCAAGCTAGTTTTTATTTGTACCCTTGAAGAAAAGTAGAAAACCAAACATTGACAGTATTTCATCGTAGTAATCTTTCTTAGTAGCTGCTGTTTCTAGCTGGTTGCTACTTGTAATACGATGGTTTCTATTATATAAGTCTAGCCGATGATAACATCATCATACTCCTACAACACCAAGAACCTTAAATTCTAACATTCTAACAACTGCAAAGAAATAAGATGCATTCAACATGCATGCTTTGTCAATGGTACAACGTCAAAATCAAGGATTAACATCTGAACACATTTGGTTTCATATCTGTGAAACCAAAAGCAACATTCTTCCTATTTTCCTCTCCCTAATGGGAAAACACTAGTGTACTTTATTAGTGAATGTATTAGACTTGCTGAAGACCAATCACGATCCTTGACGCCATCCAAACCCTAACCTAACCAAAATCTCATTTCCTTCTCAGCTCTAAAACTATAAAATTCACGCTCCTTACCCAAGGATCAAACCAACACTACCATTGACCAACCGTATCTTCGAACATCATCTGTAATTTAAACTAACGACCACATTTTATTCTACTTTTTCAACACCATCAATGTATTAAATCTTGACTAAGTCCAAGTTGCAGATAAACTTCATTTTCAGATCCAAACCTAAACTCTCCATTGATTTCACCACAATAATGATCATTGATGTCATCATACACAATCAAAATTTCCATTCAATTTCATCACACTATCAAAGGTAACATAAAAATTGAATTATAGCCAGCAAATAGAACACAATTACAAAATAAGTATAAGCACCAATTCTATATATACTTACAAATCGAATGAACAACAACTCACATAGGTATTAAGCTGGCGGATGAAGCTAGAAAAGTTGTTATGCTTGAAATAGGTAGGTAGAAGAAGGCGCGCGAACTCCGGCGGGTTCCAAACAACGAAGCTGTTGTTGGTGGAGCTGTTCCAAGAAACGATGTCATTGGTGGCGGAATCGTCAACCATGTCATAAGTCTTCAACAAGAACGGCGCCGGTCCACCTCCTGCTCCTCCTCCGGTGGATTGCGGCGCTCCTCCCTCCATTCCAGATCCTTCTAGAAAATCCTCTCCTTCTTGAAGTAATTAGAGAGAGAATCATTGGCAAGAAAGAAGACCTGCAATTTCTGTTCCAAACGTAATAAAATCCGGACTGTTTAGAGAGAGAGAGAGAGAGAATTTGACTTCAACGCGGGGTGTGTGGCGTGCTGATGGTCGTTGGCGCTGTTTTGCCAAAGGAAGCTGCCAAAACAGTGAAAACACACACCAACCAGAGTTTGGAATTTTCGAAAAATAAAATAACTATTTAATTTTCAGGTTTGTACCATTTCGTACTCTAACGAAAATTATGATAAGAAAATGGGAAGGACCACACTAATTTTGCTAAACTATCAAAATTAAACCTGCTTCAACTAATTCTCTATTTTGTTTTCGAACAACTCATTACGCCCCAAACCAAATGGCATTTAGCTCCTTCTAAGTTTGGCTACTTTAGCTAGTTTTATTTCCAAGAAAAAAAAAAAAAAGGGACCAATTCTATATTGTCTATGAGTTAACGGTTAAATTTTGTCTAACTTATATTTTTTGTAATAAATTTTAATTTTTTTAAAATTATTTATTTTTATATTTTTTAAATTAAATATTAATTTTTAATTTTTTTAAGTAAATAAATACTACCTTTTAAGTACTATAGCATTTACAAAAAAAAAAAAACTAATTAAACCTAATATAGGTGTTTCAAAGAATGAATTTATATTTTTGTTTCACTTATTTTTGACTGACTTGTAAATGTCTCTACTAATGTGACAGTTGGTCGGTTATGCGATTCAAAACTTTCTTATAGATAAAATGACTATTAAAATTTAACAAAAATATTTTTTACACTAAAATTCAGCTACTTATATTTATATATAGTTATACATATTTAATTACTAGCAGAAGATACGGGTAGAATATGTCTGTTTGTTAAATTTTTCTATTTGATTCTACTCATAAAAAAGATTTTATTGTTATTTTATTAAAACATACGTGTAATAAGTATTGACTCAAAAAAATAATACTTTAATTATATTATTTTCAACAAAATATACAATAAAATTTGAGGCTCATTAATTTGAATATGGAAAGTATTTTGGTGTATTGAGTGAAAATGGAGCAGCAATGTATATTACAAATGGATGGACGTGTCAGATGAAGGAGTAACACGCAGGGGGCATGGTGCCTTTAACACGTGGGGGGCGTGGAGAGCCACCTAAGCAGCATGCAGGGGGCGTGGAGACTAGGTGGCACGCTGCCGTTGAGCCACCCAAGCAGCACGCAGGGAGCGTGCTGACGTGGCGCAGTTTGATAGGCCAGGAGGTACAGCACGTGGGGGCGTGATGAGTCAGCACGTTGGGGGCGTGCTGACGTGGCGAAGAATGATTGGTCCAAGTATGCAACACGTGGGGGGCGTGATGACTCAGCACGTAGGGGCGTTCTGACACGTGTCAAAGCGTGATTGGTTGAGGCAGGCAGCAATGCTCTATATAAGGTAGAGCTCGAGAGTGTTTTCCATATTGAGTGAGATTTGAGTGTGTTGTGAGGATTCTTTGAGGCTGTTGTTGGTGTAATGGAGGGCACCGCAAATTTGGTGGTGTATCACAACGGTGAGATAGTACGTAATACTCATGAGGGAGTGAGGTTTGTGTCTCAGAATCCGTTTTCGTTTGTGGTTCCATGCACGATGACGTTAATGGAGCTGCAGAACGGCCTCTGTCAAAGCATGGATAATGGTACGTTAATGAGAGTGAGCAGAATTCTGTACCAGAATCCGGTTGTGGTTTTTGGTGGTCTAATACAGTTTGATGCCATGCCGATCACTGATGATGCGAGTATGCAGAGGATGTTTCAAATTCACCGGGAGACTCAGATGCGACACCCACAGATTGAGGTGTACGTTGATTTTGAAACTGTAGAGGCAGTGGCGGTTCAGAATGATATAGATATACATGATGATAGAGCTGCAGTGTACCAAGGAATGAATAGTGACAGCGAAGAAGACTTCGAAGCCACTTATGAGGCCGGCGACGAAGATGAGGATGGTAATATGGGAGTTGAGGCAGCAGCAGAGAATGTAGTGGTGGGTCCGCCGAGCAGTCAACCGATGGACGTTCCACCTTTTATGCGTGAGTTGGATCTCGAGGCCATGCATGCCCCCGAGTTTCCGGAATATACAAACATAGGTACGTGGTAACGAAATAATATTTTTTTGTCAGTTTATATGTTCGTTTGAGTAATAAACAGTGTTGTCTTTACCGGACCTGACCAGACCGGACCGGTTCGACCGAAAAACTGGTGAACCAAACATTAAACCGGTCCGGTCCGTTAATTAAACCGAATAAAGAAACGAACCAGTATGAATCGGTGAAACCGGAAATGAACCGATGAAAACCGGTATCTCGGCCGGTGGAAGCGTTTGTCTCGGTACGGGAGCAAGACACGGCATTCGCTCCCATGCCCAAACAAACAACAGATTCAGAGGGCCATCCATCTCCTTTGTATCATATCGTGATGCACGACATAGTGCTCTGTAAAGATGTGCCAGACATGCTGACCCCCAACTATAAGAATGGATCCGCTCGAAATCGCGAAGCAATGGTAGATATTTCGCATGGGCATATGCGGTCGACTTGTCCGTGAATAGAGTCGATCCTAACAAACAGAAGATCTGACATCTGACGTATCGCCTGATGGACTCCTCAGTGTCCAACAGCTCTGCGTCTCTAATACGTCGAACCCAACCCAGCTTTATATAAGACTTCGCATTCTGACTGACTGATGGCACACGACCGAATACCGCTATGCCCTGACTTTGAACGAAGTCGTTACTACTATCTGTCCATCCACTGACAGGCTCTCCATCAATGGGTAGGCCGAATATATTAGCGACATCCTCTAATGTCACTGTAACCTCACCGATCGGCAACACAAAGGTGTGGGTCTCAGGCCTCCACCTTTCAACCAGAGCAACTAACATGGGGTGAAATTCTCTTATGACTCCAATTCTTGAGACGTGGTAGAATCCCGTGGCGCGTAAGTAGTTCTCCACCATCGGATTCCACGTCTGTGGCGGATCCAGTTTACGCACCAACAAATTCCTATTAGGCTGCATCAACAAAGATATCTGTTACATTAGTTAAATAATAATCCTTATAAATATATTAATAAACATTCACATATTTATTTTAATATCTTATTTATTAAAATATTCAACATAGCTTATATATTTATTTATTTATTAAAAATGTAAATTCCTTATTTATTATAATATTTATTTATGTTAAAAAAGTCAACACATTTTTTTTAATATTCATAACAACAAAAATTAGAGAAAAAATTAATTAAAAAATTACATATTATAAAATAAATATTTATAATATTATTAAATATTATTAAATATTTATAATATTTTATTAAATATTATTAAATATTATTAAAATATTTATAATATTATTTTATTACGTCGGAAGGAGTAGTAGTAATAGTAGTACTAAGGTTTATTTTATAAAAATTATTATTATATTATTAAATAATTATGAAATATTTATAAAATACACACAATAATATTATTATTCTCATTACAAAATATACATATACATAAAAATAGAAATACATAAAAAATAAATAAACTTTAAACACAGAAAAAAAATTAAAATCTACCAACTTACATAAATAGGATGATCCAAATAGTTGATAATATGCTCTTCTGGCGTCAAATAATTACGTACCATTTTTTTAAACCCTTAAACTAAACTAAAATTTTTTTTTCTTTCACCATATAGCTCACTAATATACTCACTATTTCTCTTCAATACTGATCACTATCACTCACACTCTCCTACACGATACACTTCTTTCTCACCTTCTCTCTTGTTTTCTGCTTTCTGTGTGAAGCCATGGGAGAAGAACAATGAATATATATGCCCATGGAGGAGGACACTTGCGCTGGTTCCCGGAGGAGGGGGGCTATCCCCTGCATGCAGGCAGGCTGCACCACGCCCCCTGCGTGCTGCGCCAGCAGCATTGGAACTCTGCGGGCGTCACGAGCTTCCAGGCAGCACGCCCCTGTCGTGACTCACCACGCCCCTGGCGTGTTGCCACGTCCCTCGCCAGCTAGGTCACCACGTCCCGGGCGTGTTGCATGGGCGCAAGCCACGTCCCTCTCCGCATAGCCACCATGCCCCCGGCGTATTGAGAGTGACCTCCACCCATCGAAAATTCTCCTCCATGGCCAATATCCGGCCAAAACACCACCCATACAACCATAAGAAAAATAATTTCTGAAAATTTGACACTTACTAAAATATCATGATTTGAGTAATTTTTCTAAAAAGAAACATGGCTTGACGCGAGGATGAAAGAGGCTTTTTGAAGAGAGGATAAAAAAGGTTTTTCTGACCTTGATCCATATTTTTAATCGTATGTGTGTGTCAGTGTGTGAAAGACGAAAGTCTAAGAAAAAATAAAAAAAATGAAAAGAAAAAAATCTCAATTCATATAAATTTATAAAAAAAATAAGGATATATAAATAAATTTATAATTTATTAATATTTTTTTAAATATTTAACGTTAACATGAACTAAATTAAAAAAAATTATATGGTATAAGAATTCAATTCAATTCAATTTAAAAAATATATGAAAATTAAATTAAAAATTTCATAAAATTATTAAAACTTGCAATATAATTAAATCTATTGAAATAGCGAAATATGATATCTCTCGTATGAATAAGTAGCCTTAGATAAGTTTGTTGTGTAGAAATACGAAGGACAAAACTAACCCTCTTAAGTCTGAAGTCTTAATAAATGTGAAATGTGTTAGATATTTAGATGATAAAAAGAAAGTGTAGCGTGGCTAAAAAAGAAATATGCGTAAATACATATGTATTTTTTCATATAAATGATTAATTATTAAATTTATTTATTTTATTAATATAAATTTATAAACTTGTAAGAATTTAAAAATTAATTCAAAAATTTAACAATTTTATTTTTTATAAAATAAAATTCATAAAAACAAATTATGAATATATCAAATTAAAATTTACAAAAAAAAATTTTACAAATTTGATCTCAAAGGATAAAAAATTAACAAAATTATATATGAGAAGAATATTATTTAATTATTAATATTAAATACATACTTTAATTAAGATAGACTCTTTATTTGTGATGAACAAACTTAAAAGATTCAAAAGATAGCGAAAGACCCAGAAAGAAAGAGAGGCCGAGAGGGGGGGCCTTCTGTTTGGAAACCGGATCGGTTAACGGGTTGGGGGGTCGGGTTTCTTGGGTGTCGGCCAACCTATGGTCCCGACCCAAAAAAAAAATTTAAAAGAAAAACAAATTATCTATCCTATTAGCGTGATAAATAAATTAAATCAGAAATTTCCAAAGAACTCAAAAACAAAAAACAGCGTTGTTGTGGTTTTTGTGAGCGGTGCGCGGTGGTGGGTGCGGAGGTGGTTGTGGGCGAGCTCGGTTCCGAAAGTTATCGCTCTACAACAATCTCAATCTTCATATTTGAATCGCTACTCAGTTCCTCAGTGCTCAGGTACGCGCCCTTTCTTTTCTCCTCTATTACTTCTTTTTGCCCAAATTACTCAACAATAACCCTAGCTTCCTCAGGCTAGGGTTCTCATGTCAAAAATAAGATGCTGTTGATGATTTTAGGTAGAATAATTTGGAATTAACCCTTGCATATGATATATTTCGATTGACAGATACTAAGAAAAGATAAAAAAAGGAAAATGCCGAAGGTAAAGACTAACCGTGTTAAGTACCCAGAGGGATGGGAACTCATTGAGCCTACACTCCGTGAACTTCAAGCGAAGATGAGGGAAGGTTCGAACCTGTTACTACGCATTCCTTGCTTGTTGGATTCTGAAATTACATGAAACTGAAAAAAAAAATTTCTTTGTGCATCTATCTTATGTTGCAGCTGAGAACGACCCTCACGATGGCAAAAGAAAATGTGAGACTTTATGGCCTATATTCAAGATTGCTCACCAGAAGAGTCGCTACATATTTGACCTTTACCACCGGAGGAAAGAAATTTCCAAAGAGTTGTACGAGTTCTGTTTGGATCAAGGATATGCCGACCGCAATCTGATCGCGAAATGGAAGAAGGTATCTCCCTTTTTTGTTTATTCTTGTTATGCAAGTTCTTTCTGTGCAATAGGGCTAGAAATTTCACTGAATAAGAATTATCCAGTTATTGATGAGTGGATTTACATATTTGGCTTATCTCATTTGTGCATTCTTATCTCTAATCTCTTATGGTTTTTGCTTGAATTGCAGCCTGGTTATGAACGTCTGTGTTGCCTGAGGTGCATGCAGCCTCGTGATCACAATTTTGCCACCACTTGTGTTTGCAGAGTGCCCAAACAACTTAGGGAGGAGAAGGTTATAGAATGTGTTCATTGTGGTTGTAAGGGTTGTGCTAGTGGGGACTGATTTGGGCACAACTCTAGTGTATCACTTATTGGGGTTTCTTATTAGAATTGTGTCGCCAATAGCTTCTGTTTTCTGCAACTCTTATGGTGCTTAGTGCTCACTTCCCAAGGTTGCATTATCAGCTCAATGACTCTTGTATTGGGAAAATTATCTAATTAGTACTAATAGACGATATATTATGTACCTTCAGATTCGAGAGCTGACATCATTTGCTACTAAACTAATTTAAGCCTGAGAGTGAATGAAATATTTAATGTTAATCGAACACGTTTATCTTTTTTATTTCAGTTGTATTAATCTTTATACTTCTAGTGCTTAATTTTGTTAGCTAAACAACCCCGATTATTATAGCATTCTCGTCCAAGATAATTGCTAGTTTTTAGAATAATTTTAGGTCAACTAAATGGACATTGGATAGAGGAAGTTGAACAAAGGCTTAATTTATAAGCATGTTTCGAAATCTTACATCTTATATAATTTATGAGGAGCAACTATTAAGACGGCTATCATAAGAAACACAAGGATGAGGACATATCATGCAATCTGCCCCAAGTGTTGCTGCAGAACAAAAAAGATGAAGCGACTGAATACATGCGGATACTAGAATTGTACAATTGTACTTTCTACGAGGCAGCTTAGTTTCTATGGTACTTCATGAAATCTACTTTTGTGCTTTGCATAGGATATGATAGAATGTGATGATAGAGTAATATACACCCCAATTTTACACAATCTTTTGCTAAATTTCATGAGTTAATACTCACTTAAAATTTATCTCCTTCATTACTGATTGCAAGGGAAAGGGCAAGTCCTAACTCCTAAGGCCTGCTTATATCTCATATAATTCTTCTAAATTAACGGAATCCATTCAACTAAACTATACATAACATTTACCTAGGCAGAATCTCTGGCAAAGTGTCAATGATTACTTAACAGCAATATAACTTTGCTTATCTTCTATAAAGGAATGAATATTGTCACTTTCATTTTTAATATATTCATGTGAAAAATACAATAAAAAGAAAGCATATACAAACCAATGTAACTTGCTTTATCATAAATCTTCTTTACACTTAAGTAAGACAACATAGATATAGGAACACAATGAAATACTTTTCTAAATGCCCAACTCCTATATATTCTGATCTAAGCTACTGTTGATCTATTGTACAAAAAAGTGCAAGTAGGGGGCCAAAATACTTGCCATTAGAAGAGTCAATGACCAACTCCTACTTTAACTATTGGGTAGCTAAAGAATGATTATATTAACAAACATCCCCAACAAGTGACGGGAAAAACCAAAGTCTTGAGTATTTGAAGAGGATCTAAGTCAAGGATCAACTTCATAATTGCACAAGTTGTCAGCTGGAAGCTCTTGAATGGTATTAATTTTCCAGTATTATTTACAGGGATGAATCAAGAGGCCAGACTCAATGTACTTCTAATGAAAATCCTGTAAGATGTTATCTTTTTGTGAACAAAAATTCTCGAAATTCACTGTCTCCTTGATTAGTGGATAAGTAATTGATAATCAATTCTGTGGTGGTAGCATCTACTGAAAAGCCTTTGTCTGTCATTATTTGAAGGTATTTCATGGACCTTAAAGAATCCTTTTTAATTAGTAACCCTTGGACAAAGACATTGTAAGTGGAGTAGTTTGGCGGGCAGCCATTCTCTTCCATGTTCGTAAGTAAGTCTTCAGCTTCATCTATTAAACCTTGTTTGCAGAGACCTTTAACCATAATGTTATAAGTATACAAATGAATTTGCAGACTTTTAGCAGGCAAAGAAGAAAAAAGTTTCGACGCCCTGTTTACTTCTCCAGCAGCCCACATTCCATCAAGCATAATATTATAAATCACAATGTTAAGATCCAAACCACTCTTCTCCATTAATTCAAACAACGATGTTGCCTCGGAAAGAAGCTGGCATTTACATAGACCATCCAATATAACAGCACAAGTCTGGAGATTGGGCATCTGGCCATGTTTGTGCATACTAAAAAAGAGTTCTTTTGCAGCCAATGGTCGACCAACTCGACAAAACCCACCAATAAGAGTGGTCCAAGTGACAACATCAGGAACGAATCCAGCATTGACCATTTCATTCAAAAGATGCATAGCCTTATTTACGTTTTTAATCATACACCATCCATGTATAAGTGAAGTGTAAGTCACAATGTCAGGTAAACAGCCCCTAGTAACCATTAAGTTAAATACTTTCATGGCCTCATTCATTTCCTTTTGCAAACAATGTCTATCAATCAATGCATTATAGGTAAAGGCATCTGGCCGCTCGCCCATCAAAATCATAAATCCAATTGCACTCTTAGCCTGCATAACTTTTCCTTCTTTACAGAAAACATCCACTAAAATGTTTAGAGTTTGCAAATCAGGCATCATCCCCACTTTCATCATCTCATCCAGCAGGGAAGCAGCATCTTTCCATCTGCCAAAATTGCAAAGACCTTGAATCAAACAACTGTATGTGACAATATTTGGTTTAATACCTTTGCTGCACATTTCTGAGAACATATTTAAAGCCTCAGACACCAATCCATCCTTGCACAAACTATCAATAATTGTGCTGTAAACTACAACATTGGATCTACAATCTCTTTCTTCCATCTTATGTAGCCACCCAATAGCCGCATTAGTGTCACCCATCTTACACAATCCATTAATCAACACTCCATAAGTGTAAACATCCAATTGATAACCCATCTTTTTCAAACTTTCAACCATCCCCACTGCCCGAGCCACATCGCCTTGCATGCAAAGCCCATTAATGAGAGCAGTGAAAGTCGACAGAGGCGGCTCCAATCCAAGCTTGAGCATGGTCGCAAAGACAGAGAACCCAAAAGGCGTCAACTTTAATCGACAAAGGCAATTAATCACAATATTAAGAGTAAAGCAATCAGGTTTTATGCCCAAAGAAGAATTCATGTATTGAACCAAAGATACCGCAGTTGTGTAATGCTTCATCCTCACAATCACACCCAACAACAAAGTGAAGTCAACCACAGATGGCAAAGGCTTCATCATAGCCATAGAATGAAACAAGTCCAAAGCTTCACCAACATTACTCAGTTTACCAAGCTTACACCTGTCTCTCAAGGAGTTCCTGAAGTCATTTCTTTTGCTATTTCTCACACAATCATCATCATGATCATCAAGGTTTGTGGCACTAGTTATACAAGTAAAGTGAAGTATGGGGAAATGGAAAGAAGCAAAAGGAGGAAGATTGAAAATGGAGTGAAAGAGAGTACCCATGCGTTGATGAAGGTGAAAACGAGACCGAGAAGCTATTTGGGTTGGCACCATTCCTTCAAACACGCGCGCCACACCGTCTTTGCTTCCTCGTACTGGTAGAGCACTGTGAAAGAAAGAATCAGAATCAGAAATAGAATCAGAACAGAGAATACTCTCTCTTTTGAAATGCAATGTGAGGTGAGGGTTTTGGGTTCCATTATTTCCTGAGAGCTGCTCAGGGTTTATGTCGATTTTTGTTGCCACGGACAGGGTCGGAAACCCCAACCTAACCGGAATCAGATCCGAAACCATAACACAGGATTCGGATCGTAAATGGTCCAAGGTTTTGAAAGCCAAACCAGTCATTGAACCGTTCTAATTACTGGTTCACTAATTTATTAGTTCAACTATTGTAGTTCAATCGAAATAACCGTTTTATAATAAAATAATAAATAAAATATAAATAAACAACTAATTAATAAATAAGTTCATAACAAGTGCCCATGATTATACATAGATACATTCAACTAACACAGCATATAAAACAAGTGACAATAAATTACAATTAAAATTAATATTAGTAGACAAATATACAATTTTTATAATGTTCTCTCTGAAGAGATATTGGGATGGTTACACATCCAATAAAAAACGCAGAGAAAAGAAGTAATAGCAGAGAAAAATAGAAAAAAAGAATAAGTGGTAATTATTCAATAGTGAACAGTAAAATCATACAAAGTGAAAATAGATTTTTATATATATCCTCACACTTTGCACTCACACCCTTTATATACACTGAGCAAGACTAGCAAACACCAATTCATAAAATCAAAAACTTAACACCTATTGAGAACTAACAGATTTAACTAATCTTGATTTTCTTAATTAATTAAACTTTGACCGGTCCTTCTTCTCTTATTTCTACGCTCTCCAACCTTAACTCCTCCAATTACATGTATAGACTCTAACAACGAGAAAAAAAAATAGGGAAAGAGAATAAACTACAATTATTCAATAGTGAACAGTAAAACCATAGAAGGTGAAAATAGACTTTTATACATATTCTCACACTTTGCACTCACACCTTTTATATACATTGACCAAGACTAGCAAACACCAATTCCTAAAATCAGAAACTTAACACCTAAAATTATTAAGAAGGATCATTCTACTGATACTAAAGGAAAATATAATAACTATTATTGATATGATGAAAGAAGCAGAAGTGAAGCCAAAATCTATAAATATATAATGGTTAACTAGCCAAATAGTAAAATGACACTATTTGGCACTATTATATAGTTTCTGAGAGAGTGACAGGTGTCTCCAAACCTTTTCTTTCTTTTCTCTTCGTGTTACGCTGTTCAAACCCAAGGTGTATTCCACGTGCCGTGACAGGATAATGAAGAGAGTATTGCCCAAAGATCCTGCTATTGCCGAAAGAAGGATGTAGCATTATTTTGCACAACGGTTCTTTACATAATTCAAGCTCAATGTATCTCTAATCCCAAAATCCCAATTTTGCGACACACAATGGGCAGACGTAGCATTTGATTGGTTGATAACACCATCACAGAGATCGCCTTTCCTTGAGGAGGCAGATGCTTAGATTCCCGAGTAACTTTTGAATTTGTTAAGTGAGATTATGTTAATCTATATTTTGCAATTTTTGGTTGATTTGATGGATACGGATGTGTAATTTGAATGATCAACAGTGTTGTTAACAACTACTATAAATACTTATCAAGAAAATTATTAAGTTGGTATTAGTTCTTCAATATTGATGCTTATTGTTTGTCCAGGATTAATATAATCTGTTAGACAACTGGTCTTTTTGATACATCCTTATGGTCATGGTTGAACCAGTTCCATCTAATATGCGAGATAATGGGGTTGATGCAGTTTCGGAAGTGAATCCAACGAAGCTGTCTTGGTCTCTAGTGGTTGGAGTTGTTAGGCTGTATGAGATGCAAAACCAGTGGAATCCGGCTGAGGTTTACAATGTGGAAGTGGTGTTGCAAGATGAATGGATATGTTACTAATGTTATTATTCTAAATTTTATGGATTGGCTCATTAGATATATGCAGCATTAACTCTCTACATTTAAATTTTATTTTCTTTTGTTGCTAGGCAAGGGTGATCGAATCCATTGCAGCATACCAAAACAAAATATCGCTGTATTCAAGACTCTTATTCGGGAACATGGGCTTTATTCTATGAAGAATTTCATTGTGAAGGATTGGGGGAAAGGGGTTAGGACCTGTGGTCACAAGTACAAGTTAGACTTTTATAACAAGAAAGATTTAACTTTCGTAGTGATGATTTGGTTAACTTTTTCACAAATTGTTTTCAATTGCGATTTTTTTAATGTTTGTAACAGAAAGATGATCATGGTGAATCCTATCCTAAAGCTCTAAATGATATACTTGAGAAAAAGTTCCTTTTCAAATTATCGGTCACATAAAAAAAATTAACTGTGTGAAAACTGTCTACACTGTCCTCAAGATAAGCGATGATGAATTTATCATAGGACTTTATAGCTCTCATTTGTCTTCGATGGATACTTCTGTATGTTTTGAGGTCCTATGAGTTGTTTGCTATAGAGTTTAGAAAACATAGTTAATAATATTTAATTTGTTGATATTGTATTTATGGTGTTGTAGAGTGTTGATGAATCGATTCTGAGCAGTTTGGCTACAGGTGGTCAAATTGGAACCGATTCTGGTGTCAATAGTGCATCTGTTGTATGTTTATCAAAGGTGAATAATGATTTTGTTTCATACTATTTATTAATTTATAGCTACTAATATCCATTGTATAAGATTGTATTAATAATTTTGTTTGTATACAACCAAAATCTATTAGGATAGTGGTACCAGCAAACTCCTAGAAAGGTTGCAACACATGATATTGCATCTAATTCTGATCTTCCATACATCTCTCCTCCTTAAGTGCAAGGTTCCAGTAACAAAATTTTTAGACGAGGTGGTGCAAAAAGGAAAATAGAATAATTTATCGTGTTTCCTTTTAAGTTGTATATTATGTTTGTTTGTTGCGTGATATTTATGTTAGTACCTTGTGTGTTATGCTTTTGCCGTAAACCAAGTAGTGGTGGTGTGTCCACTTATCCTGTAATTCCAGTCATGTTTGTTAGCACCCTTATGTCACTTGTGTATTATGCGAAAGTTGGAATCTATTCCTTTTCCTGTATAAACTTTTATCTATTACATGTTCTAAAATTTATATTTACTAGCCAGAGTATTATGGGTTGTTAATGAGAATTACGAATTTCAGTATTGTTGGCAATGCTCTGAGATCAAAATCGAGAATACATGCATTTGAAACAATAAAGACGAAAATTGTTTAATCCACCATAGTTAGCATTAAACTTGACTTCACATTAAAGTTGAAGCATATGTCTCAAATTCTTGAGCAAAAAAACAAATTCCTAGGATACATAGTGACACATTCCTAACTATGTTACATTTAGCACTATAACAAATATAAATAATATAGCTTGATAGAAAATCTTATATCATGAATCATATCATGAATCATAGCCCATATCCAAAGTTTAATTTTCTGGTTGATCATAATCGTATCAGACGACTTCTTTTCAAAATCCTCTAACATGTATCCTGAAATATGGAACATCGCATTAAATGATTATAAGTGTTGGCATGGACATAGAAGAGAAACTTAGTGATGGTTCTAATCCTATGAAAAGTGAATTCAATTGTAACTCTGGTCCTAAACTTACTGATGAGTTCTACCTCAATGCAATTGTCATATTCATCAACTGCAGAACAGACGTTCTGAAAGTCATCTCCACACGTTTCCAAGAACCCTTTTGGGAATTTCCTCTCATGCTATTGAAAGATAAGAAAACTATATAGATGTATGTGACAAAATCAAATGGCTATTATGGAGTTAAATCTCACTTGTCCTTTATATAAGGAAACTTAAGAATCCTATCATGGCCTTCTGACCACTGATTCTCAGTCATTTGAAGTCTCCTGCAACATAGATTTTGCGAATAAAGTGGTCAACTATGCAATTGTTTAAAGTTTGATTAATTGGTTTCAAACAGTCAAACCTAATTCATTGACAGAATAAACGCATGTATGCAAATTTGAAAAAACTCAATTAACATACTACATACAGTACCAAGTTAAGGGCTAACCAAGCAAAGACGTTTTACCTATTACGGCACTCCCTCATACGATGGAGATTAATGACGAAAGTTTTCTTCTTCTGCCTCCTGAATTTGAAAAGACGTGAATGTTATCTTCAAATTCAAGCTTTGGAGACTCTCTACCGTATTTTCGTCATTTTGTGTTAATGCCTTCTTATTTTCTTTTTCTTTTAGGTCTATGCCTGGATCCAGAAGCTGTCCCAAACTTGAAAATTGAACCCTTATAACTACCCGACCTGGTTTCAACTGTAGACCTCCTCATTCGGTCTCTCCATCATTTCGTATGTATTAGAGGTACTCTTCCATGGTTGTGGAAGCTGTCATTCATCCTTGGCCACCGCTACTATCATCGACGAAGTTGCTTCCACAAGCTCTGACTCCTCTGAAGCCGCTGCTGTCACTGCTGATGGAGAGTTAAAGGATCAATGCAACCTTCGATGTAGGCCGACGGTGGCAACTGTTAATTATCGATGGAGGAGACGACATCGTTGATGAGGAAGATGATACTGTTTTAAGGGCGCTCAGGGAAACGACGCTGATCTGGATACCTCTGAGGAAGACGATGTCGATTGGTGTAGCTTGGGTGACCTAGGACTATTTGGCCATGTGCCATGACAAAAAAAAGATCAATTAAAAAGATTGGTATAGGTAGTATGGATGGGGTTTGGGTATCGTTTTTTGTGATTAGCCCAATAGAAAAAAAAGATTCAGAATAAAGTAGTTTGGGTGGGTTTCTGATTCAAACAATGGGATCCGGGACTTCCAATGTATCTAAATAAAAAAATCATGAATGTGTAGATTATGTAACTTTACAATAAGAAATGATACTATTATTTTTGTTTCATTTTGTATTTTTCAAATTCGATTATTTATTTCTTTTTTTATGTTTGTATTTAGTTTTAAGAAGACTATCTAAAAGGTGTGGGATCAAAACACCCGTTTATAGACTACTACAATTAGAGAGTACTGAAAATGCATGTACTCATTGTCGAGAATAGTTGTAAAATAAGGCCTATAAGTAATGTACCTAAATCTAAGAAATGCATCTACAAGTAAATTAGGGAAGTTTGTGCATTACTAAAAAACTTTAATAATAAATACTGAATAAAATTATAGGTTAAATAAGATAATGTTAATGATTATGATAATAAAATATTGTATTCAGGTGAATGGATATATTTTTTTAATTAGTAGAATGAGGTGAGATCTTAAAAATTTCCTTGAATTACTCATGTTTTAATGAAATACGTTTTTTTATGTTTGTTTCGAACTAAATTGGCAAGTTAAATTAGTTTATTGTGTTGTATGTTAGTAATTCAACTGAATCGATAAAAAAATGTTTCTACATCAAAGATATTTTATGTTATAACAGGAAATAATTTGTAGCAAAACGTTCTATTAAAAAAAAAAAAAGCAAATTCCGATTGGATTAAATGTTAAATACAAAATTTTAATCCTTTAATCAATTTTGTTTAACCAAGCAGGTATTAATTTTTATATATTCTGCGACTATATATATATGTGTATTATATAAAAAATAATAGTAAATGAATAACAAGTTCATATTTGTTTTCTGGTGATATTTGTCCTCTGATTACAATTGAACCAAACGACACCTTCTATACTTATGGTTACTTTAGTCTTCCTGTTTAGTTGTGAAAAAGTTAATAAATGTGGCTCTTATTGCATTAATTAACTCTACAAATCTGTTTCGCAGAAGTTATTTGTCAAATCTAACTTGTCCCTTCAATAATTAATAAGCACTGATGAGAACACAATATTTGGCCTGCTGCATTTTCTTTCTCATCACTACTTATATTAAATTAATATTTCAATTTGTTTCTAATTGTCAATTACTTTGATCTCCTCTGTGCTTGAGTGTTAGTATTATTATACATAGACAATTAACAAAATAAAGTGGTCATTGTACATTCTAATAAGAGATTGTATTTAGAAAAGCTACTGAATGTTATTAATGACTAACAACAGTAACTATAAAGTCACTGCAAAAGAAAATATTTTTTAATGTGCTTTTCTATGTCTTCCCTAATACCACTTTTGCAATCGTGATCCATGATGTTTGGGTTGTTGATTCTTATCTAACTAAATCAATTAGTCACTAAATATCACTATTTTGAAGTGGAGAAATGAAACTTTTTTGTCTATAACGATTGCAAGAATTAAATTGATGATACCATTTTAGACTGCTTTAATTATTATTTTTCATATGCAAAATTGGTATTGCTGAATAAGATTGCTTTTTTCAAAAATTACAACAAACAAACTGACAAAACTGGTGTATAAGTTTCCAATATTTATAATACCACTGCCATATTCGTATTCTTGGAAAAGCAAATATGTAGGTTTTAGGTAAATATGAAAATATCCTATTTATTGCAAGTTCTCAAATCTGAACCTAAAAGAAATAGTTTTGAATTCATTATTAATGGAAACTAGCTCCATAAATAGACACATAGTTGAACATCTATCTACCCAACCTTACTTAATCATTCTTTAATCTATATCAGTGAGTCCATTTGTGCCTTCTTCATAATTACCTTTCTCATTTGTTCAACACCATGAGTGACATACCACCAAACATCAATTTTATTCCACAACTTCATGACGAGGTTATGTATGAAATTATTTTTCGTTGTGATGGTCCAACCATTTTAAATTTGCAGTCCATATGCCGCTACTGGAGGCAGAAGTTGACATCCTATGAGTTCGTTACAAAGCTAACCAAGAGATGGCTTTGCCGCGGTTACAATCTCTATGCTCATTTTGGTCATTCATTTGCATTGAGAAATTCTGTAGATTGGGTCATGAAAATGGATGCTTTTACAGGTGAAGGCGCACCTTTCACACTTTCTTTCCTCTTATCTTTTGAAGGTTGGTTTCAAATTGTTGGTTTGGATAATGGGATCTTTTGTATCTGATATTGTTTTATGGGGGATCCAAGTTACCTGCTAACTTGGAATTCTGTTAGTCGAATGTCACGAATAATAACTGATCCTTCGAACAACAACGATGGTGATCTTGCTTATCTTTACGCATTTACTTACTATCCAAACAACTTTCATTATGCCATCTTTGATGTTTTTGAATAAGAACCCGAAAGTCTTTCATACACTTTAAAACTGTTCCTTTCAATGTATGTTGCACTTTGCTGCTTTAAGAATAGAAAACATGAACAAAAATCATATTGTGCTCTGACAAATAGATCTTTTTGTTTAGTATATTAAAATCTTTTCAAATTCTATTAACATAATTTCTTTCATTTTATGCTGCCTTCGCTGAATTGCTTCCAAATATTTTAAACTTCTGTTAAATTATAATCTTTTATGTCCATTTATATTCTAAGTTGATGCAAAAATGGCAAAATGTTACTTAATAAAGCAGTGGATATTCATGGTTACTCATATTTTTCTCCAATTTTCCATTAGAGCATAGATCTAAATTATTGTCACTTTCTATCAACTTCCTATATTTTATATTTCTTTTGTTTATTGTGTTTCCTTTATTGTTTACACCATTTTTGGAGCCTTGCATTTTTAATAAAAAGGAAGTACATAGTACAACACAACTAAAATATTCAATGGCTCTTTTCTTTGTGTGTTCCCTTTAATATTCACACCTTATTTATATTATGTCTTATTACCTTACGTTCAAATCGGTCAAAAGACCATTATATATGTTACATACAATATCAGTATTCAATCTAATGTTTTAAGTAAAGTGGTTACAACATCCAAAACTACGATTATCCGCGCGTAATAATCAACTCCACTATATCCACCAGTAGCATAAAGTGCACCATTGAGTTTTACAGTAGCAACAACAAATCTTTGGAAATACAACAGATTACAAATGACCATTTAATTGAGTGATACATAATGGAGTTTGAGCAGTGACAGACAGAGTCATCATCAAGCAGTGACAAAGCAAAGCTAATCAACCAAGAACGGATTTGAGCACTGAGCAGAGCAACCATTACCTTTGCTAAGTGAGTGAGTTTGAGGAAGAGCAGTTGAATGCAACGGACCACGGTGACCTAGTGATGATCACGATGACGGCAACTTGGTGATGAACACGACGACGGACCATAGGCGGAGAGCGGCAGAACAGGACCTGTGGAGGCTGGTAATTGGCGAATCTAGGGAGGGGTTGGAAGCTTCGAGAATGATGAGACGAACGGTGAGGGGTTTGAGGCTTTGAGAGACAAGAACGACAGACGACGACGAGGGACGGCGGGCAAAGCATGACTGAGTAGCACGACGACTTGACGAGCACGACGAAGAAACTGGCAACTGGCGAATGAGGAGAGGGGCTGGAGCAAGACGAACAAACGAAAATCTTGAACATGACGGGCATCGATAGTGAAAAGAACGGCGACGACAGTGGCGGTGGAGGAGGCTAGGGTTTCCTTTGAGGGAGATGTTCTTCGGTTTTGATAAACTGAGATGACGAGGGAGAATAGTTTGACCAAACCTGTGTTTGATTTTTTTTTTAAATAACTAAACGGCGTCGTTCACATAAAACCGGACGGGCACTGATTCGATTCAATCGGTCGGTTCTCAGCTGGTTCAATGGTTTTCAAGCGATTTTTAATTTAACGGTTTTGTCAACTAAACTAAATCATAATTGCATTCGGTTCTCGGTCAAACCAGTCCAACCGGTTAGTCCAATCCGATTTTCAGAACCATACATCAACCTATTGAACCTAATCCTACTAACAAACCAAAATAACTTTTTAAGATTGAGGCTCTTCCTGTGTAACTTTGGTTGTTGATTCTAATGATTGGGCGAAACTGGAGCGATGATAAGACATTTATTTCATTGCGTTGGGATCGGATCGTCTTCTCCGTGAATGGGAGCTGTGATGCCGTTCTTCAATGCTGATCGTGTGAGAGTGAGGCTTTGCTTGGATTGGTTGCTCATGATTGGCACTGAAACTCTCCCATGAGCATCAACAACGCTTCTTAGGTTGCTGAACGGTGTCTCTTCTACCTCTATGAGTATTATTGATTTAGGGTTTTGGTTAATTTTCACACTAAATTTCTTTTTTTTTTTTAATTTTAAATTAGATTATAATATAGGAATTTTTTTTCTTTCTTTGTACAGAACTATTACTCATTATTTGGAATCAAATTCTTTAAGATCAAGAAAATTATGAGAGTAAAGTGACAATTAAATTTCTAAATATTTCGACATCGAATTAATTAGTTTCGAAGAAAAAAAAAATAACTATTTGATTTTCTATGATAACAAATAATGAACACGTTATGTCTTTCTATCAATTAATCGCGTTAACGGCGATATTTATTTATAAAACAATAGTTAGATTCCTTGACTTGTTTGATAGAATTCGTGGTAAATAGAAAAGAGTTGATGAAGGATATATAGAAACTTAAAAGATAATAAATACTTTATATGCTCATACATTTACTGTTTACTATCGTAGAAGACTTAATTAATATTTTTTTAGGATTAATTAGTCAGAAATTGAAATCTAATAGTAACTTGACTCAAATTAAAATAGCGTGAGCGAAAGTTGTTTAAATTTTATCTAATTCATTTCAATAGTTAGTTAATACGATATTTATCTTTAAAGTAATAAGGTAAATAAGATATTCTGTGATTGATTTATGAGTTTTAAAAAAATGAAATAAATTAAAAAATTATAATATATAAATAATTTGTGTATAATATTATAATTTTGTAAAGATATAAAAAAATATAGTATTTTATTTTTTTAATTTATCTGGTATTTTTTTAACATATAACATTTCTTAAAAAAACTTGGTTGAATCGAGTCACTCGTTAGACTGTTTGTACATCAGACCCGTTGGAACTCGGATTGACTCAGCATGATGAAAATTGGTTACTCGCCCGGTTTATAAAACCCGAACCGGATCATGTGTGTTTTTTTCTTATAATTTGGAATGACCGAATGACCTAGTTTCAGCTCCCCCCATCTCTCTCTCTCTCTCTCTCTCTCTCTCTCTCTCTCTCTCTCGATTCACCGTCACCACCGCACGCTCGCCGCCGTCGTCGGGCCTGTTGCTCGAGTCTCGTCTCGTCTCAGTCACACTGCTGGCGTCTCGTGGTTCGTCTGTCTCGTCGCCAGCGTCTCAACGTCTCGCGTCCTTCCCTGTGCGCCTCGTCGCCGGCGGCAGAAGCAACTCGTGGGGTTGTCTCTTGCTTCATCGCCTTCCGTGGGGTGGTCGCCCACTCGCCGTCGACCGTTGGTGAGTCCCTGCATCATCGCTTCCCCTGTTCTCTCTTTTTCAGATTTTCCTTCTCCCTATATTTTTCTATGTTGCTGAATTGCTAATCAATAAATTTGCCTTGTTGCTGATCTAAATGTTGCTGTAAATCGTAACTGAACTAGGATTTGTTAAATTTGTTATTGAATTTGTTGCTGAATTTGTTGTAAGTTGAATTTGTGTCTGAAAATATCACTGAGCTAATTTTTTTTTATGCAAATCATCACTGAGTTGAATTTGTTGCTGATTATCATCACCGAATCATGAATCTTTTACTGTTTTGCTGAAACAATCACTTAGCCAAATTTTTGTTGTTGCTGTAAATAATCTTTGGAGTTAAATTTTTTGTTGCTCAAAATGATGATAGTTGAACAGCGTGTAATTCATCACCTTGATTTTGTTGCTAAAAGTTGAATTTGTTGTTGAAAATATCATTGAACTAATTTTTTTTGTTGCTGAAAATCATCACTTTGTTGAATTTGTTACTGATTATCATAACTGGAACTTGAATCCGTTGTTGTCTTGTTGAAATTATCACTTAGCTAAATCTATAAATTATCTTTTTAGCTAAATCTTTTGTTGCTTAAAATTATCATAGTTGAATTTGTTGTTGAAAATGAGGTTTATGCTCTCTACAACTCAGAATAAAATTGTTCAGTGAAATTGTTGTTCACATGCTCTCTGTTTGTTTTTTCTGTTAGAATTTTAAAAATGTCTTTATCACAATTCAGTTGCTATTATGAAATATGAATTATTCTTGGTATTGATTTGTGAAAAATACACAAATGTATAGATGCAAATCAAAATGAAGGAAATGTTGGTCAAGCTTCAAATTTGTCCGTTGAAGATATAGATGTCGACTATGAGATCACCCTTTGAATTTGATTTATTGAATCCTCTTCCCGCTCTATCTCCCCTTGTTACGCTTTAGGGTTTGGCATATCGAGATTTATAATAAAGTTTTCCCTTTTACGTTTTCTTACATCTGAAATTGCTTCTTGCTCTCTAGATGTTATGCTTATTCTTGTCTCTGTGTGTGTGTATTTGTTTTGCATAATAGGGGGTTTTAGAAGGAAGTTAAGCAAAAACCACTTTTGTTTTTGGGTCTTGTGGTGTTAAACTTTGGAAGAACAATGTCGGTGACAGCGGGTGTTAGCGATACAGTTATAGCCATAAGGGATAAGCTTAGAGGTAAAATTGGCCAAACTAAAGTTAAGCGTTATTGGCCTGGTAAAATTCCTGAATGGGCTGATGATGAGAATGAAGATGTTGCCGCTGATATTAGGCCCACCAGGGAAGCTGCTTTGGAGAAAGCTTTTCCTCGACACGAAGATGATAAGGGTATTGTTAAGGGCGATGATCGTAGGCTTCGTCGTTTGGCTCAGAGTCGAATTGATAACCGCGAGGAAGTCAGGGCTGATCATCGGCGAATTCGGCAAGCTGAAATTATTTCTACCATTGAAGAGGAGACTAGGATACAGGAAGGGTTGGAATTAGAAGAAGAAGATGTGGAAGCCTTGCAGGAAAAGAGGAGTAGACTTAGAGAGAGGATGCTTCAGTTGCAAAGAGAGCAGGAAGAAGCACTGCCTCAAGAGGAGGAGGAGGAGGAAGAAGAAGAAGAGGAGGAGGAAGAAGAGTCTGAGTATGAGACTGACTCTGAGGAGGAATATACTGGAGTAGCTATGGTGAAGCCTGTGTTTGTTCCCAAGTCAGAGAGAGATACAATTGCTGAGCGTGAGCGTCTTGAAGAAGAAGAACGGGTCGCTGAAGAAGCTAGGAAAAGGAAAATGGAAGAAAGGAGGATTGAGACAAAGCAGCTTATTGTTGAGGAGATCCGGAAGGATGAAGAAATCCAGAAAAATTTGGAGATGGAGGCTAACATTGCTGATGTGGATACTGACGATGAAATTAATGAGGCAGAGGAATACGAGGCTTGGAAAGTTAGGGAGATTGGCAGGATCAAGAGGGATAGGGAGGATCGGGAAGCGATGTTGAAGGAAAAGGAGGAGATTGAGAGGGTAAGAAACATGACAGAGGAAGAGAGGAGAGAATGGGAGAGGAAGAATCCAAAACCCGTACGAGCATCAAAGCAGAAGTGGAAATTTATGCAGAAATACTATCACAAGGGTGCTTTCTTCCAGTCTAATCCTGATGATCGATCTGCCACTAGTGCGAGTGATAATATTTATACTCGTGATTTCTCTGCCCCGACTGGGGAAGATAAAATGGACAAGACAATATTACCCAAGGTTATGCAAGTCAAGCACTTTGGTCGTAGTGGAAGAACTAAATGGACTCATCTTGTCAATGAGGACACCACTGATTGGAACAATCCGTAAGTCAACTTTCCCATTTCTATATATTTGAAGAATAGCATCAGATTATATGTTCTTTTATTTTTATTGTATTCTGTTAGCATTTCCACATTAACTTCTGAAATTCATGTGCAATGATACTACTGGTTTACTTTCCCAAATGCTCATTCATGAGTTCTTCTCTCTTAATGATCTCTTGTTATAAAAGTGCTGCTTGTTGGCCTGTGTAGAATCCCTTGTTCTAATCCTGTTTTAAAGCACTGACAAGGATCTGTATCCCAATGAAATATAGGATTTGTATGAACAAAATGTTTTAATGATGCATATAGTCATTTCTTGCCTCTTGTAATTGAGAACCTCCAAAAATGGTTATGTATTTACTTAAGTATGAAAGGGGAGAAGTTTATAGTATATATTTGTAGACTACTTTTGTAATAGTGTGTTCTAATGCTCTTCCTATTGTTGAATTGTAATACAGGTGGACTTACAATGATCCACTGCGTGCAAAGTACAACGACAAAATGGCAGCCATGAACGCTCCAATAGCAAAACCTAAAGGAAGCAAGAAGTTGAAGGATTGGGAGTCTCGTTGAGTTTGAAATTTCAGAATCATTTGCTCTTGTCCTTGCAATTATTTGACTTAACAATGTAGAAATAACAGATTAGATACCCCTTATGGCATAGGCATGTACGATTTTGAATCTTCGTGGATGGGTAGTTCATGCAGATTTTGATTGGATTATATGACCAGTTATGTTGTTCTTACAAGGTTAATTAATCAAAGCTTTAGAAGCTGCTTTAGCCTTTTTCCGGAAATCAGCAACTGCTTTCTTAACCTCTCTCAGGTGCCGATACACGGTGCTGTTGCTGTATTTCTGAAAGCAGCTTTCTTTATCTTTAAATTGTGCTCAGCTTCTCTTTACCTTGTTTTTATTCTTTTGATGTGTGAGACAGAATTTTGTTTTAGCATTAATCTTTAAATATTAACAAGTCAAATTAAGTAATGAACAGGGAAGGTGTTCGACACAGCAGAATATATATATATATATATATATATATCTTATTTTTACTCGTTACTAATTTTTGTATTTTTTATTAATAACTTTATTTCACACGTCCTAAACTAGTAGGAAAGTCTATATTTACGAAGTGCTATATATTCTTTTTTGACAGAAGATTAGTGCTATATTTAAGATTACCTTATTATGTAGAATTTAGACATTAAATAGCGCGAAACACAAATCGAATAACATGTAATTTTTTCCTTTCTGTGGTATGAATCATCTAAACAGAATTTAGCAAATTCTAGGATCCTTCATCTTTTCCGGAAGAACAGGGTTATGGATCATGTTATGTCGGAGAATCTGTTGAGATGGAGATTCTGGTGTCAGTTATTAGAAAATCTTGTGGGGAATTTTCATAGAATTTCAAAACCATAAAGTAGACAGCACAAAAACCATACACATGGATCATTCAACAACAACATTTAAGAATCAGACCTACAACGATAATACTTAGAGCAACCTCTATTGTAAGGGTTTGAGGGTGGAGGAAGACACCCTCCTGTTTTACTATAAGCTTCGCCGCTGGCACCACCGTTGCAAACCGGCTTGTCCCTCGTAAGTGCTCCATTGGAGATGATTCTCCTCTGCTCGAGGATCCTGCGGCTTATCTCGGACTCCATCAGCAGCTCGTCGTCTTGGTTGCACTCAGCTATGGATCCATTACATGTGTGTGAATTACTTGTCCATGATAAAGCAGCGGCTGTGCTGAACAGCATAAGGCAGCAGAAGAACACAATTCTAATGCTGGATTTTGAGGCCATTCTAACTTTCTATGTTCTCTTTCACAAAGAAGCACTATATATAGAATAATAATAATAATAATAATATATGAGTGTACCTTTTAGCAAAAAAAAAGATGCAAGTGGGGACTGCATTAGTGATAAGATGATGGAACGCACTTCACCAAACCTTTTGGACAATACGGTACTGATGAATTCTCTCTCTCTAGTTTTGATGATTTATTCACCCTTTGTAAATAATTGTTACTTAGTTTGTTATTTTAACTTTGTTATTCCATGCCATTACATATATCCTAAGAAAGTATGCATATCCATAATGCAGTGTTAGGTAAATTGGAAGGGGATTATCATGACAAGAAGGAAAAGGAGAAAATAGATGCAAAGATGTGTTCTCATAATCATGAATTTCAACTCTTTTGGTACATTTTCCACCTTGATGTCCTACCTACAATGACTATAGTATAGTCTTTATTAGTCAAAGGATCTCAAAACACTGTTGCTGTGTTCTTTACGTCTCATTTGACTAAAATGAAGTGAGGGCATGACTTCACACAATTTTTTTTTTCACTAGGCATTAGTCTTTTGATCTTCGTCGATGATACCAGAAATTATCGGCTTATTACTAATTCCGTCGGAGTTCCCCTTTGATGGATAAAGAGACTGGTTACAAAATCTTTTTAAGACAGTCTCCAAAGATCGAATCCGAAACATGATGCTTACAAATTGGAATTTTTGCAAAGGCAAGGATTCTATTCTTTATTTATTTGTTCATGTTAACAATTTAGATGGTGTTGCTGGAACCATTTCTTTTCAATAATACATAACAGTTTGTTTCAACTTTCTAGTTGACATTGGGTTCACTGGGATTCACTCACTGAAATTTGATATGATAAGATCATCTTCCAATAATTAAGTCCAATTCAAGAGTAGCAGTAATTTATTTGGGATTCAGCAATAATTTAATTTTGCACAGATAAGATGATATAAACAAATGGGATTATGAACGAGAGAACCATGGATTTGGTAAGCAATTGTTTATTTTGTGTGCATGTGTACATATTAAAAAATTCCAATGGCTTATCTTTGAATATGGTACATAGCAACTTTTTGTCTGTTGCTTAGTTTATGTTTATTTTTGTCGGTTCAATAGTTAATGAGTTGTTTTTACTTTTTATACAGTGGGATACAGCGGTTTGATGGTTGTTTTAATCCATAAAATCAATGCAACATGGACATATAGTCATATACCTACATAGATTTCTGTTGTATCTTCAAAGCATGGTATTTGACTCTCATATTCAGCAAACTTATTACTCACTTTGTAGTTTGTGCCTGCATATTATTTTGTGTTCACTTCACTCTTTTTCCCTTTCCTTTTAATTGTTTCCGCCATTTTTTGATACAATTTTTTATTCATCCAAAAATATTGACATAATAATAGACACCAAAACAACAATAGTAAGTAAAAATGATGATTATGTGCTAACAAGAATGTGTTACAATTAGCAACCATATTTGCTTGTGATAATGATATGATACTAAAACTTCAATCTTCCACTTTGTCACACAATATTCTCGAATGTAGTAAAGGGAAAAAACATAAAAAAACAAAATTGTAAGTAGAGACATATGATGAAGTGAGGTTACTGAGTTGGTGTGGGCAAGCAACTTTTGCTACATGGTGCTATATCTTTTTGGTGTTTACTATAACTTTTTAAGTTTAACTAATGCAACTTTCTGAATCACTAACTTGTTCTTTTTTCCCCTCCTCCCATCATTCACATTATATGGCATCCATGAGAAACATACAATTTTCAAAGCAATAGAAGAAACAGGACAACTCATCAATTCAATTGAGCAAGAGCTCCCAGTTTTGGAGGTGATTTTAATTTGGATGACATAAATGTAACTAGTATGAAGCTACATGAAAGACACTTCTTTACCATTTAACTGTGAAAGATAACTTTATTACCAAGCAATCATAAAAATGTGCAATTAAATCCATATATCTGAAGTGCAGTCGCCACCGGGATATCTCATCTCATGGGCTAGGGAGGGACCATCAGGCTCAGCTCCAAAGTCAACAAAGAAGTTTGGGTTGATTTTCAGGCCACCATGCTCAGTATCCACATCAATCTGTAACATGTGTGATCCTTTCTGTAAAAGCTCAGGGTAAAACTGCTTATCCCATGCACTAAAGAGAGAGTTTGTAACATATAGCCGCTTCCCATCTAAACTCAACTGAATCATCTGAGGTCCTCCTCTCAACTTGTTTCCCTGAAAGGCAAAATTTCGATCTTATCAGCCAGACAGCGCATTCAGTTACATGGATTAAACGATATTATTAGACTTGTTTCAAGAAAAAAGGTTTTCAGTAATAGACCATGATATTCTAGCAGTCCATACTAAAGTGGACTATAATTTTGAAAAAATTAAATAGCACTAGTACCTGAACTTCTGGAACTTCAGATTGCCAAGTGTTACCATCTTCTGCTATTGCGACTATGGAACTTCCTTTCCAAAGTAGTCCCCCTACCCATACTTGGCCTTTGAGCACAGGATTTTTGGGGTCCTCAATGTTATACTGCCTTATATCACCATGAAGCCAGTTCACAAAGTACAGAAACCGGTCGTCGAGAGATATCAGAAAATCAGTTATAAGCCCAGGCATCTCTGGAAGAATCCAGTTTTGCACTTTCAATGGTTCCACTGATATTGCAACCTGAAAAGGTCAGCTTAGTATATAAGTATCATTGTTATTTTTATTTATTAATCAAACATGCCTCAACTGAAGCACAAAATCTAACCAGAAGATAATACTATAACAGATATATAAATATCTATCTTTTTTTCTAGTTCTAGCATACCTCATGACTCCATGATCCATCATCAGTCTTGAAAAACTGCACCATGTTACTTGACAATGCACAACCAACAAACCCTGTGTCTTTAGAAGGATCATGCAGAAACCTTATCTGCATTTAGGATAGATTAGTTGTCAAAGACAACCAAATTTATAGTTAACCATGATTATATTATAAATGGAATGGTAGAAAGTAGAAACAAATCCTTAGATTTATGTAAACCAATCTACCTCCAAGGGTATAAGCCCTGACTGACCAAGGTCTAATGTTTGTCTCAATTCACCCTCAGGCCAGCTATATACATGTAGATGTCTGCCATAAAAGCCATCAGAGACATCCTGTAAGTTAAAACCTTTGGTGAACGCCGCAGGAGCGCCCCACGATGTGCTTATCATAGTCTTATGGCGAGGTTGGTACCAATAATCATACCCAAATAGAGGACTGTGCCCTGGTTTTTCCCACCTAGCAAATGTGAAGCAATGAACAAACCAATGTAACCAGAAAGAAACTAAGTCATAGTCAATTCATACAATTAGTTCATCATGCATTCTTGTATTTCTCAATTGAATATATGAATTCTGATACCTTCCTTTCACATTAAATTCTGAATCAAGAAGAAGAAATCCATTTCCTGAAGCATTTCCATCTTTATCTCCAAGGCATGAGATCATTATGTCTCCGGAAGCAAGGCAATGGGTTGTGTGTGGATATGCTAATCCAGTCTTACTTATGATATCTTCAGGCTCAACAACTTTGTGCAAAGATGGAGACCTTGGATTTGTTTTTGTATCAAACACGTATATTCGACCGGATCTGAAATAAGCCAACAATTACTTCTTAACAAGGGAATTTCTTTTAGAAAAATTAAAGGAAATTTCAGTTTAGTCTCTTACACCAATGAAGGTAAAATCAGATATCTTCGATCCGCGGAAGGATCACCATGGCAAGAGCTGCATGAATTCCAGCCACTATGGTGAAGTTCATCACCTAAATAAGGAACAGGTAACCTATGAATAACTTTTGAATAAGTTGGAGAGTTTGGATCCACATCCACTGTGGCCAGATAATCAGGCTTCTCCTTTCCAGTTCCTGTATTTCATTGAATCATCAACATCAATCAATAACAACACCTAATCAAACAAAACAAAGCAACATTTTCTAGAAAGAAATTGCTATTCATAGTACTAACTACTAAACAGATGTCACTTTCACAGTTTCATCTTCACCTATTACCATATCATATAATTTATGGTACCTGAGTAGAGAGCAGTGACATAAAGAAGAGTCTCTTTGGGACCAGACATGGCATCAAGTGGAGTAGCATAGCCAGGCCCTGATTTGCAGCAGCCATGGCCGTTGCTTTGGTTCATCACCTTTTCTGCCACCTCACCATGCTTCAGCACTGCCACATCCGTTGCCATATCTCTCTCTTTCTCTCAAAGACTTTGCCTGAAGAAGAAGAAGGTGATGAAGAGTGTGTGAAATGGATGAGTACAAAGTTCATGTGCAGGTGTACGTCACTGATTTTCACGTGTGATGCATCAAAGTTGAAGACAAGTACGTGTTCAATACTTTAATCTACTATATAATTAAGTATATCCCAATATATAAAAATAATGAAGATAATATGCTTCAGTAGGTAGTATATTTTAATGTTGTGAGAAATTATACAAACATTATTTTAATTTTTAGCCATTTAAAAAGAAAAAAAGAAAAGCATATTTTAATGTTTGCAATGACACTTATAAGTTATAACACTTTTTCTTTGTATGTTATGTGCTCTGATATAGAGAGATTGTCTCTTTGGTCTCCAACTTAGGCTGCTACCATTGATATTCGTTTTAAACCAAAATTCTTATAAAAAAAGAAAAGGAAAGAGAGAGGGTGTTTCCCACAAGCTTCAATGCAGTTAGAACTGCAAAATACTCTTCACTCTTCAGTCTCATTGGGAATGTTTTTCTCTATTCAAAATTTTTATTTTATCTTTTATAAAAGAAATGATATTTTTAACAAATTATGCGTTTCTAACTATTCCATTTCTATTAAAATTAAACATGTTAACAACCTTTTTTTTTAATTAAAAGGGACTCTTTTAGTAGTTTATTTAGCTAGTGTCTTTAAGGATTTTTCTTAGTAAAAAAAAAATAGATTTTTTTTGTTTGGTTAAGACATCATGAGAGAAAATCTTATAATAACTTAATAAGTGCACAATAATAACACGATTTAAAGATTTTTTTTTAAAAAAGTATCAATACATTCAATACATTAAAAAAATTAAAAATTTTATTTTACTACTTAAAAAAAAAATTTTAGGACACTTTTAGCAAAATGTTGTGTTATTTTTGAAATTAAAGGATAAAATATATTTTTTGTCTCTGAAGTTTGGTAAAAATTTTAAAAATATTTTTAAATTTTATTTTATTTTAATTTTATCCCACAAATTTTTTATTTGTATTAAATATATTTTTGACAGCAATTTTTTCAAAAGTATTAAAACTAATTCAATAATAATTTCATAAGTAATTTTTAACACAAGCAAATTGAATATAATTATTATGTATTATTGTTTGATTGAAATTTTTTTAAAGATTTAACTATTAAAAATATATTTAATAAAATTTAAATATATTTTTAAGATTTTTTATCACATTTTAGGAAGAAAGAATACACTTTACCAAAAGAAACGTAGTTCAAAGGATGAAACTTGAAACAGAACCGAAAGCACTACGCAACTCATCCCACAATAAACTATTGTTAATAGGGATAATATTCAATTTGGTCCTTGAATTTGCATGCAGTCATAAATTAATTTTTAAAGTTTTAATTGTTTTTATTTAATTCTCAAATTTTATGAACATAACTTATATTAATCTTTGAAATAATTTTCAACGTACAAATGTTAATAGAACACTATCGTGAATAGGCAGATACTACACTAAACCTTATAAAATAATGTCATTGTAAGTTTTGGTATTTAAATAACCCAAAACAACATCGTAAATGGTGTTTATTAAAATTTTACCTAATAAAATAAGTGATATGATAGTATTTTTGAGCTATTTAAATGCCAAAATTAAAACTGCATCATTTTATAAGTTTTAATGTGATATTTGATAGTCTATAACAGCGTTCTATTAACGTTTTTTTATTAAAAATTGTCTCATGGACTAATATGAGACATGTTTATAAACTTTAGAAACTAAATAAAGACAATTAAAATATTAGAGAATAAATTAAGATTCTCGTATAAGTTCAGAGATCAAATTGAGTATTAACTCATTATTGATATTTATGAGTTAGACTAGCTTTATTAATTAAAAATTTACATAATCTATGACTACTAAAGTACTGGCTACTACACAGCCATTTGTTTGGACTTTGGGCTCACGGGTTCAGGGTCCCCTCACTCACTCACTCACCCAGTAATCACTAATCAGTGATCAGTAATCGCTAATCAGTGATTAGTATCCCCTGTTTCAGTTACTCAGCACTAACATTTTCCCTTTACCAACCTCAAAAGCCGCATAACCAAACACTGTCTTATTCTCTCTCTTTCTCTCTGTTTTTGTGTGTGAGGTGCAGCTGCTGCAGCCATAACCATGGCGTCCCTCTCTGCTGCGATCTCTCGCTCCTCCTCCTCCTCCCCCTGCTTCCCCCCTCTCAATCCCAACACCGCTTCACTCTCACACCACCGCAACATCTTCCACTCTCAATGCCGCGCTTTCCCCCTCTCCCGCCCCTCCCTTTTCCTTCGGTACGTTCTCTTCAATGCATTAGGTTTCTTCATTTTCTGCGCTACACTTGCATGACGCAAACCGGTTAACTGCTACTCTCTCTTTGCTTCCATTTAAGCTCTAGTGTTACCTTACTATTTATTTATGTGTAGTAACTTCATAGCTGAACGCAGAATTTGATGGAATATTCTTTCGCTTGAAGAATCATGCACTCGTTCCTTTATTGTTATCGGCGATTCGCAGAATAATAAGTCTAAATAGCAAAACAAAAATCGAAAATCTGAATAATATGACCATAATAATATAAGATATATATCTGACCCATTATAAAGCTGCAAAAGAATCTTTTTTCTGCTGTCATATATTTACTATATTATTGTTTCATAAAATTTGTATGTTTCTTTATCCTTTTCAAAAGCCACACACTTCTTTTACCTGTGTTCATTTTCTATTGAATGCATTCTTTTTTTCCTTTTTTTCTTTTTAAGCTTTGCTACTTGTTGTTATTAATTCGTGAGAATATGGTTTCTATCTCAGAAAGGGTCTCACTTTGCCACCGGGAAGAGAGTCACCAAACACCAGGATATGCGCTTCAGTTGCAGGTTTTGACTGCAAGTTAATTTTATGCTGGAGTTTGTACTTGTAATTTTGAAGATGGTAAATGTAATGGCATTTTTTCCACCGCAGATGTTTCACTGAATTTATCTGTAGAGGAAAAACAGCTTCCCAAAGGAGACACTTGGTCTGTTCACAAGTTTGGTGGAACTTGTGTGGGAACCTCACAAAGAATAAAGAATGTTGCGGATATCATTATTAAGGATGATTCAGAAAGGAAATTGGTGGTTGTCTCTGCAATGTCAAAGGTTACAGACATGATGTATGACCTTATCAACAAGGCTCAATCACGAGATGAAAATTATGTAGCTGCACTGGATGTTGTTCTGGAGAAGCATACCCAAACTGCACATGATCTACTTGATGGCGATCATCTTGCTAGTTTCTTGTCCCAGTTGCATCAAGACATCAATAACCTCAAGGCGATGCTTCGTGCAATATACATAGGTCATAGGCACATCTATTCACTCTCCACCTTTGATATTGTCTATGTTCTCTTTCTATCTTTTTCTCTGGTCAAAAAGCTATTTGTTTTTGTTCATTTATTTATTTCGTTTTCTTGGTCAGGTATATTTGTTCCTTTTAGAGGTTTTCATTTTTATCTAGATTTTGTTTATCTGTTTCTTTTTCATAAGAGAAGAATCTTATTAAGATGAAAGAGAAAAAAAAATGGAGAAAGAGAGGATAGGAGACCCACTTTACAAAAATCAAGAAAGAAATCATATTGGTCATATGATCTTCACCATCCATGTATTTTCATGTGTTCAGAATATCAAGTAATTTTCATAAGCTGTGAATTTATCCTGTTATCAGGCCCAACATAGATGCTAACGGAAAACTGCTGCTGAGCTATGAATTCTTTTTCAAATGGTTTATATTTTTTGGGTTGGTGACCATGATAGGGACATACAGGGGAAGATTAGGAGTAAAAATGGGAAAGTTGCATTTTCTGACCCAGTTTCTTTCCTTGGAACTCAATTTTGGTTTCCAACTGTATCAATTGCACAGCCTCTATGAGATGATATAATGGTGAAACAACAAAATGTGTTTTCATTTTTGGTTATTTTCATGAGCAAAGACGGGTCTTCTTGAGGTTGATTTTAAAAAAGTTGTTATTATCAAAGCTATCTAAATTGAATCATTTATCATGAAGAATGTGTTTGTATTGTTCCTTATGTTGAATTCCATAGTTAAGAATTACACTGCAATCCTAACTTATAGTGTAATATCTTGCAGCTGGTCATGCAACAGAGTCCTTTACAGATTTTGTTGTGGGACATGGGGAACTATGGTCTGCTCAGATGTTGTCTTTAGTTATTAGAAAGGTTTGCTATTTTAATTATAAAGATTTGCTCTTTCTCACTTTCTATCTGAATTGAGCTTGTTACATCATGCTTCCCCTCTGGGACTGATAGCAGAATGGGGTCGATTGCAAATGGATGGATACAAGGGAAGTCCTTATTGTAAATCCTACTAGCTCTAATCAAGTTGATCCTGACTATTCGTTATCTCAACAAGGACTTGAAAAGTGGTACTCACTGAATCCTGCTAAAGTAATCATTGCTACTGGATTCATTGCAAGTACACCTCAGAATATTCCTACTACACTGAAGAGAGATGGAAGTGACTTTTCCGCAGCAATTATGGGTGCTCTATTCAGGGCTCGGCAGGTCACAATATGGACAGATGTTGATGGTGTGTTTAGTGCAGATCCTAGAAAAGGTTTGTACTGCTCTTGCTTTAGCCAACCGTTGGACTTCCAAGTGGATTAAGAGAAATAGAGAATTATTGAATCTAGTAACTGCTGTAGTTTTGCATCTGACATATTGACCGTGATTTTATTGTATGCTTGACTATCTTTAACATGAAATTTTGATTCAGTGTAAACAATAACATTTTCTGCAGTTAGTGAGGCTGTGATTTTGAAGACATTGTCTTATCAAGAGGCATGGGAAATGGTGAGATGGAATTTATGAATGCTCAAAGCCCATTGACCCTTCAAAGTTTACTGGATTAACTATTGAATTGCCTTTCTGCAGTCTTATTTCGGTGCAAATGTTTTGCATCCCCGCACGATAATACCAGTGATGCGATATGGAATTCCCATTATAATAAGGAATATTTTCAATCTCTCGGCTCCTGGAACAAAGATCTGTCATCCCTCTGTTATTGAGGATGAAGATAAGCAGGACCTCCAAAATTTTGTCAAAGGCTTTGCAACCATAGACAACTTGGCACTTGTAAATGTGGAGGGGTGAGCCATGGATTTAGTCACTTTATACTATGAATAATTTTCTGCTCAATTGTTTCAATTTAATTATATGATGTCCTATGACATATATTAATCATCAAAATCATAATTGCTATGTGTTTTCCTTTGTTGTTTTTGCAGAACGGGAATGGCTGGTGTTCCAGGTACAGCCAGTGCTATTTTTGGTGCTGTGAAAGATGTGGGAGCCAATGTTATTATGATATCTCAGGTGCATTTTTTATACTCAGTTTTTCTAGTGTATCCATCTGGCATATAAGAAATTGCGGTGATCATTAATAGTGTTTGTGTAGGCTAGTAGTGAGCATTCTGTTTGCTTTGCTGTTCCTGAGAAGGAAGTAAAAGCTGTTGCTGAGGCATTGCAGTCTAGATTTCGTCAAGCTTTGGATGCTGGACGTCTTTCTCAGGTGCTAAATTCAGTTCATACAAGTTCTTGCTCAATTGAACGATATCAGTGAAAAGGAAGCATATAACCTTTCTTTTTCTTATTTTTTGCTCCTTTTTTTATTTTTTATAATTATCACAATGTAAAAACTAATAGCTGAATATTACTTGAGTTAGTATGTGTTGCTGAATGATGTTGAAGGTTTTATCTTTTTATTTTGTTACCTTAATTACATTCTAAATCACGTAGCACCTCTCAGGTTGCTGTTGTTCCAAATTGTAGCATTTTGGCCGCAGTTGGCCAGAAAATGGCAAGTACCCCTGGAGTTAGCGCTACCCTCTTCAATGCATTGGCTAAGGTTAGTAGTCTGGCAAGTTATTGCTTAGGATTGAAATTTTGGTTTATTTTATTATTTCTTTTATGTTTTAACTTGTTTGTGATCAAACTTGTAATGACCAACAGGCCAGTATAAATGTCCGTGCTATAGCTCAAGGTTGTTCTGAGTACAATATCACTGTTGTTATTAAGCGAGAGGATTGTATAAAGGCTTTACGGGCTGTCCATTCCAGATTTTATCTCTCAAGAACCACAATAGCAATGGGCATTATTGGACCAGGATTAATCGGGAGCACACTACTTGACCAACTAAGGGATCAGGTGCAGTTTCTGTAGATAACTTTACTTGTGTGAATATATATTCTACTGTCATAGTAAACACAGTAATCCATGATACTGGGATATTTGGTACATTTTCTTATGTCAATTTACCTGAAGGATTTTTAACCAGAAGACCTTTTAGAGTTTGTGGTGAATTTATGTTATAACTCTTTTAATGCAGGCCTCAGTTTTGAAAGAAGAATTCAACATTGATTTGCGTGTAATGGGCATAATTAGTTCAAAGTCAATGCTTCTTAGTGAGTCGTAAGTCAAATTGATCTGAACTGAATCTCTTTTTTGGATTTTTATGAACTTGGCTCTCTGTCCTCGCTTAATTAAGTCATACTGTAATTTCTATTTGCAGAGGCATTGACTTAGCTAGGTGGAGAGAACTTCGAGATGAGAAGGGAGAAGTGGCTAATTTGGATAAATTTGTTCACCACGTGCATGGAAATCATTTTATACCCAACACTGCGATAGTGGATTGCACATCTGATTCCATCATTGCAGGCCATTACAATGACTGGTTGCGCAAAGGAATACATGTAGTTACCCCCAATAAGAAGGCAAATTCAGGTCCGCTTGATCAGGTGATGTAATCCATATTGTTCATGTGATAGCAACCAGTTCATCCTTGCTATTACGTAGTGTAATCAGTAATGCCAGATTTCTAATTTTTCCATGCATTAATATAGGTTCATGGTTAAAGAAAATTAAAAATAAAGAACTAGACATTTAAGGGAAAGGAGAATTTCTTATTTTTATTATTTCATTTGGAAAAAGGGGGCGGGGAAAGAATTATTATATTATACATAGATGGAGCCTTTACTCTTCTGCCTGTTGTTTACTTCTTGCACTCTATCTGAAGGTTAATTTGCCTGTTCATAATCTTGAATCTGGTTCCCATCAATAAGTTCCTGTTGCTAGTACATATGTTACGTCTTTTGTTTGGTTACTATATATTACTACTAATTTTTGTGGCATTCTAACACCTTCACTCTCAACATTCAGTATTTGAGTCTGAGAGCGCTGCAAAGGCAATCCTATACACACTACTTTTATGAAGCTACTGTTGGAGCTGGTCTTCCAATTATTAGCACTTTGCGCGGGCTCCTTGAAACTGGAGACAGAATATTGCAAATTGAAGGCATCTTCAGGTTTGCTTTCACATGTTATTTCTGTTTGTGTCTCTTAATTTGCGATAATCTTCCAGATTTCCAGTTTCCTTGCCCACCTGAAACTTTTCCCCATTCATGAACCATAAATTTAAAGAACGTTGTTTCAATTATCATGCTTATTATCTTTGTATGCATTTTTTGTTGATCTACTCATTAACGATAAGGCATTGCCTTTCCCCTGGTTCTGCAGTGGAACTTTGAGTTATATCTTTAATAACTTCAAAGATGGCCGAGCTTTTAGTGAGGTAGTAGCTGAAGCAAAGGAAGCTGGTTATACTGAGCCAGATCCAAGGGATGATCTGTCTGGAACAGATGTCGCTAGAAAGGTACAACTTACTGTGATGAACATGCACACAAACTTTGCCAAAATAAACTGTTCTTTGTTTGAGATTTTTTGACTTTGGGATGTGCCTAAAAGTGAATGTATATGATTAATAACAAACATATAAGAAATTGGCTAGGGAAATAAATGTTATTTTCAGGTGGTAGGTGTGTTGAATAATATCATAATAACTAATCGCAACATGTAGGCTAATCATGATGTTAGTTTTGCTTCATAACAGCATTCCTATGTCTTGTTTAATCCTCTTTTTTATTGTTGCCATTTAAAATCAACATGCTGAAGCCACGGTGGTTCTACAGGTAATCATTCTTGCAAGGGAATCTGGCTTAAAGCTAGAACTGTCAGATATTCCTGTTGAAAGCCTTGTGCCAGAACCTCTAAGAGTAAGAACCGTTTTCTGTTACATTATGCAGTTTTAGTTTTAGTCTGTGCTTAGCATTATATTAACGTCGATATTTTGATGACTTTGTGAAGGATTGTGCATCAGCTCAGGAGTTCATGCAACAGTTACCAAAATTTGATCAGTTGTTGTCAAAGAAACAAGAAGAAGCTGAAAATGCTGGGGAAGTGAGTAATTCTATGATTAGTTGCATTCTCTGCTTCATCCATGCATAACATGTTCAAAATATGATTAACATTATATTAACTTGGTGGTTGTTATTGTTTAAGGTTTTGAGATACGTTGGTGTGGTGGATGTGACTAATAAAAAAGGAACGGTAGAACTGAGAAGATACAAGAAGGATCATCCATTTGCTCATTTGTCAGGTTCAGACAACATCATTGCATTCACAACAAGAAGGTATCAGAATCAGCCATTGATAGTTCGTGGGCCAGGAGCTGGAGCTCAAGTCACTGCTGGTGGAATATTCAGTGATATTTTACGCCTTGCCTCATACCTTGGTGCTCCATCATAGGCGTCAATTCTTCTCTACAAAGCATAAATTTTGTATCCAAGTCCCTATCCTCTCTATATCTGCTTGTTGTAGCACTAGTATCGTTGTAGTGCTGTATGCTAGCTTTGCTTTCTCTTTTATTTTTATATATTCTGCTATATTTTCCAATAAATTTTTAAGTAATGAATGACTGAGTTTGATGGAGAAGTTGACCTGATGATCTTGAAATCCTTTGTCAGTTTGTTTAGCTCGCATTAAATAATGTGAATAGGGTTAATGAGTATAAAATAGCTTCAGTACTAGCAGCAGAAACTTTGCACTATTTTCTGTCTTTTTGCTCAAAAAAATGAATGAGTATTTATTATTTCCCCTTTGAGTTTTCAACTATTAATTAAAACTGTCCAAAAAAAAAAAAGAAAAAAAAGGAGTTAAACCCCAAAATGGTCCCTGAGATTGGCGTTTTGCATTGAAATCGTCCCTGAGATTCCAATTGCACCAATTACATCCCTGAGATTGAAAAAAATGCACCATAGTAATCCTTGACCCATTTTTTATTAACGACGTGATGACATGGCATGATGACGTGGACTGTAAGTGACACGTGTCACTTTCTGATTTGGCCACGTGTAATGGTAGGATGATGTGGTGACCAGTGACACGTGGCATGCTGACGTGGATAGTTGTGCCACGTGTCATAATGTTATTTGGCCACGTGTCGCAATAGTATTCGTCCACGTGTCATCCATTATGCCATCGTTGTATATGCACCAAATTAGTCCCTCACTTTGCATTAAGTAACTCATTTTAGTCCCTGAAATTGAATGTCGTGCACCAAACTAGTCCCTTCATCAATTTTTTTTTCATTTTTTCTATAAATTCAAAATTCTCAATATTTTTTAATGCATTAATTTCAATTCTATTTTTTCACACGTTCTTCAAATAAAAGTGTTTTTATAAAATATTTTTTCTCTTGTGAATACTTTATTCGCCAACTTGGAGTTAACGTGAAGGCTTTTCAAGCACCTTCACTACCATCTCCAACCTCTTTCAGTACTTTTATAAAATATTTTTTTTCTTGCGGATACCTCTAATAGCCGCCGTCTTGGAGTTGACGTGAAGGCATTTCAAGCTTCCCTCATTATCATCTCTGACCTCTTTCGTCTAGACTGTAGAGATCAAAAGTGGTAGTGAGGGTGGTTGAAGTGCCTTCAATCTAGCTTATTTATACATAACGAAAACGTGTATTTCATAAGAAAAAATATTTATTTTAATTATTAATTTCTTGTTAAAAACACATGTTTTTTTATGAAAAAAATATGTCTAATCAATCATATAATTATTTTTTTATAATAACATACTTATATATTACAAAATTTACCAATATTAAATTATTAAAAAATTATATAATTAAAACTAAAATCTTAAAATTTTTTATAAAAGCACTTGTATTTAAACGATATATGAAAAAATAGAATTGAAATTAGTGTATCCAAGATATTAAAATTTTAAATTTAAAAAAAATGAGAAAAAATTGGTGAAGGGACTAATTTGGTGCACGACATTCAATTTCAGGGACTAAAATGAGTAACTTAATTCAAAGTGAGGGACTAATTTGGTGCATATACAACGATGGTATAATAGATGACACGTGGACGAATACTGTTGCGACACGTGGCACAACTGGACACGTGGCCAAATAACATTGTGACACGTGGCACAACCATCCACGTCAGCATGCCACGTGTCACTGGACACCACATCATCCTACCATTACACGTGGCCAAATCATGAAGTGACACGTGTCACTTATAGTCCACGTCATCATGCCATGTCATCATGTCGTTAATGGAAAATGGGTTAGGGACTACTATGGTGCATTTTTTTCAATCTCAGGGACGTAATTGGTGTAATTGGAATCTCAGGGACGATTTCAGTGCAAAACGCCAATCTCAGGGATCATTTTGGAGTTTAACTCGAAAAAAAGAGAGGACACCGCTAATCTTGTTTTTCATTTTTACCGTATTTAGAACAACTGAAAGTAAAATGATGCTACACATTTATTTTAAACATTAAATCATGGTTAAAACGACTACATAAATTTGGAGTTCTCTTAAACATAGCGTCAATTTTTGATGTGCAACCCAAAGTCAAAGTTGCTGATAAATTGAAGCAAAAAATAAAAAATAAAAAATAAAAAATATTAGTTATATTTATTCTGGGTTGATTACTCTTACTAAGCTTGATATTTTGTCTATAGGTTTAGCTAAAATCTAAAAATCATACTAATACTTTCATTGCTTAACAATCTTATTTGTATCTTAAAAAACCTCCATCAAACACTGGTCTCGCTTGTTTACTAATATAGCATACATTTGCTCTTTGGCGTGTGTCATCAGTTTCAAGCAACCATTTCCTTAAAGAATATGCTGTCATGCTGTGTTATTAAGACTCAAGCAAGAACTTCTGCAGTTAGTTGATCATACTCATTTCAATAAATCCCTTTGTACATAAACTTATGATTCAAACTTTATGGTCCTCACAGCTAGTGGGGTCCTCACAGAATGCTTGCCATCTGTCCAAGTTAGGCTCCCAAATCTGTAATCACCATTATGAACCTTTTGAGTTGAATGAAGCATGACACTAAAGGAAAGTATTGTGGTGTCTGAGTTGAAACTCAGAATTTGAGGTTCAACTCTTACTTCTATGCCATATGGTTCCTTCACTATAGCTCTATAAACTGCAGTTATGTTTCCTACATTTGTCACTGTTCTTGTTACTTTTGCAGCCTTCTTCAAGTTTGGAACTGATATGGAAGGAAGGTTAAGGTTCAGTCCTTGGTATTTCTGTTTTTCGCAACTTGTGGTCTTGGTCACTTTTCTAATGGATGAACTACTATACCCCATGGAACATAGGAACTGGATATAATCCTCAGTGATGATATCATATATGAGCCCTGGATCCATTGCTTTGATGGGGTTTACATGGCCGCCACCAATGTCGAACGGATCAGCTTCCTTAAGTGTGGAACCCTCTTCAGATACAAAGCTTCCATCATTTCCAATTTGAGATGCTGCAATTTTTCAAATCAAGCAGCAACTTGTTACTTTGGATTTAAATTGTGTATGAGTTGATATTAATTTAACATGTTTGGTTTCCATGTGATTCTTCACCTGTTGTAACCATAGCTGATCTTATGGCTGCAGGAGACCATGTTGCGTGTTTGGATTTGATGAGAGCTGCTATTCCAGCCACATGAGGACATGACATTGAAGTTCCAGATAAGAATTGAAATGCATTATTCTTTGTGGTGCCTTTTGTTGTAAATGCCGCCAAAATGTCTACACCTGGTGCTGCTATGTCTGGCTACTTCCATGAATCATATCATCATAGTACAAGTTAATGATGAAACCATACAATTGAAAACAAGAAACAAATTAGTATTTTGTTTTAGTACTATAGACAGTGAAAGAGTCCAAAAGCAGTGCAATGGGAACAGAAAAAAATACATAACCAAAAGACAGAAAGAAATGTATGTACAGAAAAAAATATATAACCAAAAGACAGAGAGAAATGTATGAGAATTATGATGTACTTCTATAATGAGTGATTATTTCTAAGTGGTTAATACAACAACAACAACAACAAAGCCTTGTCCCACTAAATGGGGTCGGCTACATGAATCAAACGACGCCATTGTGCTCTGTCATGTATCATGTCTACAGAGAGACCGTTTACATGTAGATCTCGTTTGACCACCTCCTGGATGGTTTTCTTAGGTCTTCCTCTGCCTTTCGCCCTTTGTCCATCTTCCATCTCATCCACCCTATGTTACACTTGCGGTACATAGCCGGTCCCAAACCCGGATAAAGGAGGAGGGTTGTGTTAGGTCTTCGGCAACTAACATAAAAATATAGCCGAACCCCATGACATGATTCTAAGTGGTTAATAATGGTGATTAAAGTGGAAGTAATTAATATGTGTACTATGTTGCACTAAATGAATGTCCCCTTCTAATTAAATATTTACCTTTTCCTACAATATACTTTTCCAATGGTGAAACTACAAAAGAAAGTGAATACCTAATAGCTTCCAATGATTGAACTTTAACTACATTCATTATTAGAATATCAACAACTGCTGAAAGTAATGACTCAATGATTATGCATTTGTTTTTAGAGAATATTTTGTAGTAACAAAATATATTTTATAACTTTCTGTCTCTAAATTTCAAAGCTACGTTGGCATGCTTGAATATGAAGTCCTGAATATACCTTTAGCACAGAAGGAGACATAGTGCTAGGTCCTCTTGATGAGAATGATGCAACTCTTGGAGAAGTCCATTTTCCAATAACAGTCTTTGGAAAACTTAGGCTTGCAGTTGGAAACCTTGGAAATAAGCTTGATATTAATTTTATGATTACTCAAAGGAACTTTCAGAAACCAATATTCTCAACTTCTGCATATTTCATTTCCTCACCTTGCTCTTCTAATATAGGATACTATCTGTGTCCCTACTTCATAATCTACCTTAACACATGGAAAGGAGCCACATTGGTTGAGTCCATCTTCATGAGATTGTGCAAATATTATTCCAACTCCTCCAGCTTCCCTTACAGCAAGCGATGCAGAGATGATATCCTGTTCCTCGGATAGCGAAAAGCATAGCACAATTTTGCCTGCTGCCATTGTAGCATTCAGACTTCCAGACTGACAATCCTTACTTTCAAGAAACACATGAAATATTGATTAATAACCAAAAAAGAAGAAAGAAAACTACAAAGGAGGAAGAGAGCTCTCACGCTGTATCATCATCAGGATCTAAAGCGACACGTTCGGAGTATGTTAGTCCAACAAATCCATTGCTATGCTTTCCAGCATCCAAGGACTCCCCCTACATTATGTCAATCATTGCACTAAGCTTCATAGCATTCTTAACTAGATGTGTTTTTTAATAATAAAATCTTGTAGCATATATACCCAGAGAGTGAGATTATTTCCAAGAATAATTGCAGCCGGAAAGGCCCTATCTATGGTGGTGGCTGCAACTGTGATAATCCATGGAGCAGTATTTGAAACTGTTAGAGAGTTTGGACCAGAATTCCCAGCTGAACATATAACTGTGATTCCCTTAGCAGTTGCATGAAAGGAACCAATTGCTATGGCGTCGCGCTGATCAACATATGAGAACAAAGGAATGTTAAGGCCAAGAGAAACTGTTAAAATGTCTACTCCATCATGTATTGCCTTGTCAAAAGCCTTAAGGATATCTGCACCAGAACAACCTCCAACAGAAATGTCCCAGCATGCCTTGTATATAGCTAAGTGTGCAAGTGGAGCTCCTCCTCTGGCTATGCCAGAAGCAAGTCCTCTGTAGTTTGCATTTTCTACAAAGTACCCTGCTGCTGTGGAAGCTGTGTGAGTGCCATGGCCTATAGCATCTCGAGCCGAAAGATATTCGCTGCTTTCATTTCCAAGGATCAGCTTCTTAGCATGATGAGATATTCCTTTCAAGAACCATCTAGCACCTATTATCTTTTTGTTGCAGTTTTTGGAACTGAATTGCTCTCCCACTTCACAAACTCCTTTCCACCTTGATGGGATTTTTCCCATCGCTTCGTCGTTAAAACTCACAGACTCTGGCCAGATTCCTTCAAAGAGAAGTCACTGATTTTTTGTTACATTGCCATTTTTCAGTGCTTACTTAGCTATGTGTAAGAGGGGGAAAAGAAAGTACTACCTGTGTCAATGACACCTATTATGGTTCCTTCACCTAAGTTGATTCCATTGGAAACAGTGTTTGAAGATGAATGATGGATACCAAGGAAGTCCCAACTTCTTGTTGTGTGAAGTTTGTGTATCCGATTCGGAATGACAGAAACTACCCCCGGAAATTCTGTAACACATAGTATGAATGTAGCTTTTAAAATGTGCTTAAAGGGTTAAAAAACAAGAAGATTAATTGATTCAAGGATCATACTTGCTACTTCTTCTGCTTGAGATTTTGTTAACCTTGCAGCAAACCCTGAAAATCCATGCTTATAGCTGTAAAGAATTGAATTCTTTGCAGCTTCTTTGCTTCAGAACAGAAAGTGGACACTTGATATATTATTTTCTTGAATCTCAATGCATGATTACAATACCAGCTCCATTTGAAAGTAACGGATATATGAAGAGTACTACAAAGCCATACCTTCCTAGAAGTGAAGATAATATTTTGTGGTGAACCTTTTTAGTAGTGTCTGAATTATCATATATCTTATCCCCCATGTATACAATATGCACCTGAAATCATTCATTTAATAATTGATGATGCTTAAGTGTCTCATAATAATACTACTAAATATAATCATAGAAAGTTGAGTTACACTCACAGAGGTTGTGGTCTCAGCAAGTATCTGAGAGAGGAACAGAAAATCTTGCAGTAAAAGAATAGCTGAAATTACAAGCCATTGGTCCATTCTATTCCATCTCATGTTCCTTGCATTAGTAGTACTCATTATCCTAGTAGAGAGAGCTTCAAAGGCTTTTCAAATTCTTGTAACATACTAAATCTTTTACAGGAAATTCTCTTATAAGGCTGCCTTATCAGTTATCAGCACCTATGATGTGCATCATTACTTTTTTGAAAACAAGAAAAAGTGGGGAATCATTTTCCTTTTGTCCATTGCACTTTTGAGTTTTATGCTCAGTCACAGAAAAAAAGTACACATAAGTGTACCTTTACGACCAGAATGTATTTGGGGGGAATACATACTGGTATCACTAATATAATCATTTTCTTTTGGTGGGATCAAATGCAACATTTACCACAAAATCAAACCAAAAATCTCCTCCCTAATATCCATCGTAAAATTCGAACACATGACATTATTTTGATACCACTTGTTAGATCAAACGCTTATCATAAGCTACTTAATAGTGGCAAAAGTGCAATTTTTTTAAGGATCATTCTAGTATAACTATATTACGGCAATTATAGTTTTTTAAAACATATTACTAAAATTAAAGTAACGTTTTTTATTCTTAAATAAAGCTTTTTAAAAAATGTTGCTTAAAAAAATGTGACTTTAATTTTAATAACATTTACATAGTTACCATAGTATAGTTTTACTAGAATCCATCTTTTATTAAAACCAAAGTGTAGATATGTGAGCGAGAGAAAAATATTAAAGGTAAAGTATATTTTTTGTCCCGAAATTTGTCAAAAATTTTTAAAATATTCTTAAATTTTATTTTGTTTTAATTTTATTCTTGAAGTTTTCGATTTGTATCAAATATATCCCTAACAGCTAAATTTTCAAAAAATTTAGGGCCAATCAAACAATAATGCATGACACCTAAGTCTGATTTGTTTGTATTGAAAGTTGTTCTTGTGAAATTGTTGTTAAATTCGTCGTAAATTTTTTTGAAAAATTAGCTGCTAGGGATATATTTCATATAAATAAAAAACTTTTAGACAAAATTGAAATAAAATAAAACTTAGAGGTATTTTTAAACTAACAAACTTCAAGGACAAAAATTATATTTTACCCAATATTAAATTTAAAGATGTTTGGCGAGTGTTTGCACTTTTCATTTTTGATATTAGGTTGATAATGTTATTTTTTCGAATTATGGCTCACTGGAGTGTTAATCTCAAATATGGTATCAATTAATTTAGAATACAAAATTTCAGATTCCTGAGAAGTACAAAAACTAGACTCTCTCATTTTAATTTCTTTTAACACCAAAATTTACAATATTAGAATATATCACTCATCTCACTTCCATACAAGAAAAATAAGCCAGTGGATTATATGTGAAATTGAAGTGTAGCTATCAAATTGGTATGCAAGTGCGTAGCATAACATGCTGTACCAATGTACATCATCCCACGTTTGTGGCACTCTTTTTTATCTTTCTCTTTTTCTCTCATCTTTAAGTCCTGACTTTTTGCTTTTATTGTTATCATAAAGTGATAAGTGGGGCTGCATTATATTGTGCATGGCCTTTCCCAAAAGAAAAGCCAGTGTTGGTGCTGAGAAAATTCTTAGAGTAGCTATCGCTATCACCAACCACCAGAATTGAGGATGCGTAACGCTCAAGAGAGTGAACTGATAGTAAGCTACTAAAGCTACAATTAAACATAGAAACTATAGCTAGAATTTAGCTCAAATTAGGGAATTCGAATCTTCTGCATTTGTTTAAACTGACGAGTGAACTCACTCATCCGAGTTAGTAATATATGCAATTGGTTATTATAAACTATATTTGCCAACCAAGTTGGGTTGGTCTAGTGGTTTGTTCACTAGTCCGTTTAAGCAAGTGCGGGAGTTCTGAATTCTGTCTTGTGCATGCAGTAATCCATTGGCCAACGACAAACCCTTAAATAGAACTCAGTATTGCAACGAATTAGTCCTTGACCTGCTGGATTAGGAGATACCGTAGAAAACCAAAAAAAAATTACATTTGCCTTCTTTTTTTTGAGGCCCACTTTCACTTTAGACTTTACCAATTTTTTTTCACCCATGTCATTTTCGCTTCGTTTGGTCCTTTTGGAATCTTTCATTCCAATAATGGAATACGTGATTCACAGCTGGACACGGTTTACTACATTCTCTTTGATTGGTTTCGTCTTTCTTAAATTCCGTTTTTATATTGTTATTAACTACTAATAGAAACGAGCGAAAACTTTAGGCAGAGTAAGAAAATTAATTAAATTACATTTCCAATCAAACCCATTCTTCAATTCCATAGCAACATATAGTTATTTATTGGTGGTGGTGTTTATGTTAAAATTGATTTAAATTAAATTGCAAATACTCTTATATAGGCGGAATTGAATAAAATATTAGAGGAGGCTAAAAAATATTTATACAATAAACTAAGACTAAAATAAAATTTTAAAAATAACTAAATTAAAATTTATATATAATTTACATATAAAAAATTAAAATTAGAGGTCATTGTACTCCTTTTCTATCACCTGGCTCCGCCCTACACTCTTACCTATTGTGTATCAAAAAGTGGGGTGTCACTGCCTTGTCGATGCAACAATTTCAGTATTATTATTTGTCAACTTTAATTAAGGTGATGAGTTTAATGTCCAACAATTGCAGCTCTTCTTACGCATGTTATGCCATCCTTCAATTAATTTTGGCTGCTCATGACTCATGACGTTGATATTGAGCATTGGCATGAAAAAATAAAAGTATTTATTAGATTATGTTTAGTACAAAGATACGATACAAATATAAAGATAAAAGACATGGGATAAAACACATTAATAAACCAAACACACACTAATATTATATGAAAGTCTCAAACCAAATAATGTTATTTAGATATCTTCGTTCTTAATTCTATATAAATCGAATTACATGGTGCACTAAATTTAAGTGTAAATCGAATTCAATAAATTTAAATTAGTTATTATAATATTAAATCGAATCAATTTTATTCGAATTAGTAGGAAACAACTTAAATCGAAGTATATTGATTCGATTTACCAAGAAATGAAATACGAAGTCCATGGTATTAGTCCATCCATAATAATTCGACATAAGTTGCTTCGAATTAGCGCATAGTATATATTGTGGCACCTAGTAATTCGAATGAAATAAATTCGAATTATCCATCATAGTAATTCGAATGAAGCAAATTCAAATTATGAGTTGAACGTGCATAGTAGTAAATTAATGCATATTAATTCGAATTCACTTGTTTCGAATTACATTTTACAAACCAACCCCACCCAAAACGAAAAATTCAAGAAACTAAGGAGATTTATACTACAATATTCAAACTGCAATCATAAAAAACAACCCGAATCAAATCTATTGGTTGGATGGAGTCACCTATATTGCTGGTAGCGTACATGAAGAGGTTATTGAATGAAATTTAATTTATTTTGTTTAAGAAATAAAGAAATATTAGTGATCTTAAATCGCTTAGAACTTGATTATTAAAATTATTAGAATATTTGAATTTTAAATAATAGTTAGAATATTGATTTAGGGGTAGTAGTGTGTTAGAACATTGAAACTACAAATATATGTTGGATGAAGGATAACTAATTATGTTAACCAGTAGTGATAACAGGTTTTATTAGAATTTGTAAGTTTTAATTGTTAGAAGTTTAAGGAGATTAGAAATTTTGTTGGAGATTAATTTAATTTAATTTAATTTAATTTAATTTAATTTAATTTAGGTTTCAAGTGTTGGATTAACTAGGCGGTAGAAGATTAGCAAAAATTTAATATGATTTAATTTATTTAGAAAATTGAATTATAAGTCTTCACGCTTAAAACGGCATCCTCTTTATCTTGAAATTGTTGACTAACTTAAAACTCAGCTAGAACTCCTGTATCTTGTGTATTTCTGACCTCAAATCCAACAGGTACTCCCGGTAATCCTTGCTGTGTCACGGCATTCAAATCTAAAGTTGAAAAGTGTGAGGGTACTGCTGAGTTCTTGAACTAGATGCTCCACCATCCCCAGCTGAAATATTTCTCGCTATGTCATCATCACTATTGTCAGCAATCGTGACGGGCTCTACATCATCATCATCATCTTGCAGGACACCCTCGAGACTATTCGGTGCTCCACCCTCTCTGGAGATTGAGACCATAACAAGAGTACCAGCCATCGCATTTGCAAGCTCACCAAAAGGTCGAGTATCACATATTTTTCTGTCACGGTTGCAATTTAGATCGGTTGCGAAGGACGAAGATGCAACCAAAATTGTCCCAGGTGCAATAATAGGCACAGAAGATGAGGCACCATGTGGCATTGAACTAGAGTAGGCTGGCATTGCTGAAAATTGAGGATTCCAGTTCGAACCTCCTTAACTACAGACCACATCTATTAGTTTGGTCAGTAGTTCAGGAGTCCTTACCTCGGGAAACTAACAATGACAATGAAACAGAAGTTGCAGATCTTTAGCACTGTCTATGACGAAGGAATCGTACTTCACACCATCACGCAACATGAAAATCAAAATCCTATAGAATAACTTCGCCACCTGTTTCATGCCATGCAGCCCCAATTTTTGGATTGTATTCTGAAACCCGTTGAAATTCGTTAAAAGTATGAGAAAAACACTTGGCGAATTCTTATCGGTAAATTTTATTCCAAATCACGATTTTTTCTTAATCGACCCTTTATAATGCACCAAAACAAAAACAAAAACTATCATTACTAGTCATTGTAAGTCTCACTATGATGAGGAATTCACGTTCAGCTTGTATTTATATACGTTAGTATCAGAGTAAATCAAATTAATTCAACTCGATTTATATATATAGGTCACTGCATACTAAATCGAATTTAGTGAATTCGATTTACCACTAGCCACCATTGAGTATAAATCGAATTTGTTACATTCAATTTACTAGGAGCTTGTAAATCGAATTAAATTCATTTGATTTAGTAGTTTACCAAATAATTCGAATCATATTGAGATTCGATTTAGTCCTACAGTTACTCATTCGAATTTAATAAATTCGATTTATGTTTAAATATGGTGAACCGTACTAATTCGAATCATATTGATTCGATTTAGTTCTATCATAGGTAATTCGAATTTAATAAATTCAATTTATATAAAACTATGAATGATGATATGCACGTAACATTATTTATTTTAGGAAATTCATATAATATTGATATGTGTTTAATTTATATAAATGTTTTACCCTTAATAATACATGTACGATTTTTTTTTTGTCACAGATTTAACAAGTAAAGAATAAAGATTCCAAAGTAACCGGTTATTCAATTTACTATGTAATAAATTAGCAATAACAACATCAATTATACTTTGTTGAGTTTGAAAAACTAAATTAAAATTAACAAATTGATCCAAAAATTAGTGGCTAAACCTTGAAATTAAGGAAGAAAAGACAAGTCTATAAGCCAAACTTGATGAATTAAAAGGAAGAGAACCAAAGTGGTCCAAAACCTTCAAGAGCCCATATGGTAATCACAAAATCAAAGGGTCTCACTTTACAAAGTTATCATTCTTGATAACTGGAACTTAAAATTCAATTTGATTTAATTTCTTAAAAAGCTTTTACCGAAAGCTATTCTCTCTTCTCTCTCCTCTCTCTTACTTCGATCAAATCATTCATTCATCCAAGAAGAAGAAAGAAAGAAATGAAATGCTCAGATGTTAGATTATGGATGAGGGCAAAAAGATTTTTGGCAAATCAAAGCAAAATAAAGAAGACTACAATCCAGTAACTAGTCCTCTCGGTCAAGCACCACAAAAAGTTTATTTCCTCTTTTGTACTTCATTGAGGATCAAAGAAGAAAGCTTGAAGATCTCATGCATGGAAGAAGCAACAATGAAGAACGTGAAGCCTACATGGGTCAGAACCATATCAACGCTCAGAATCAAAACTTGCGGCCAAATTCAAGTTCAATGGTCAAGATTGAAGAAGTTTAAAGAAAAAAGATGAGAAAGAAGAGGTGAGCATGCGTGCAACAGCCTCGGCCCTCTCCCTCCTCTCTGAAGAAGCCACTGCTACTCTAATATTGGAGAAGAAAAAAAGTGTGAGGGTTCTACTCTAATGTTGGAGAAGAAAAAAAGTGTGAGGGTTGAACAAGCTTCAACCTTAGAAGTTTCACTCTTCTATATTAAAGGTGAACGGCCAAAGGTTGAAAACAAGGAAAGTAAGTGTTGTGTCCCAGCTTCCCATAATGTGCACATTGCACCTTCCTATCTTGTCTCCTTCCTCCTTGATTCCTTCCTCCTCTACCTCTTTTTCTCCTTTTGTTTGTTCCAGATTCCACAAGGTTCAAAGAAGGAGTAAAATGATTCATGATCTATGGGGAGATCAATTCATTTTGGAATTGTCTTTCTTGTTGGATAAGCATCGCAAATACATCGTTCAAGCTAGGAAAAGGATTCATCATCATCACTTGTGATCTTACACCTGAATATTGATCATTTAACCTTCTTAAGAATATGGTTATTTGATCTTCAGACCTATGACTCATTATCACTCATAATCCACAATTACATGTTACGTCACATTGGCACACTAGAATGCTTCTGAAATTATCAAGCTCTTCCTAAATTATCTTCAATTTTGTGTAGTATGAAGTTACATCAAGATCACCTTTGAAGCTCAACCACTCTGTATAACTATTACTCTGGTGGTATTGGTGCTCTAGCTCATTCCAAATATTACTGGCAACGTTGTTCCATATCACCGATTGAGAGATGCTTGACCGCAAAAAAAAGATTAAGTCAAGCTAATACGTATGTATTACATCTTTTCCAAGATTCAAACAAGCTATCGCTCTTCTATTTGGTTATCGTTCCATCCACCAAATCGATTTTGTTCTTTGATTCCAATGCTAATACTATTGTTCTTCTCCAAGCTCCATAATTCTTTCCGTTCAAGATCATTGTTGAAGAATGTTATTCTTCTACTGGATTCAAAAATGAGGTAGGAATCGGATTGTTACCTCGACTCAATTGAGTTTGTAGTGCAGTGATTTGATTAAAGAAGTAAGCGATGCTCTATAGATAGGGGTGGCAAACGGGCTAGCCCGTCCCGCCCCGCCTATTGAGGCGGTCCCGAATTCCTCTCCCGTCCTACCTAACAGCGGGTTGGCGGATTGGCGGGTTAAGCCTGCCATTTCTTTTTTTATTAACTTTTTTTATTTTTTATTAATAAACTATTAAATATTAAACAATATTTATAATTTTACAATCATTTCAAAAAAATTATAATTTCTAAATTCACAAACATTAAAGTATTTATAATTCTAAATATGTAATAAACATAATCATCAACTAAGTATTTTGAAACAAAATAGTAAGCCCAACATTGTAAAAATAAAATAAGCATTATCCAAAACATATAATTAAACATTTTCAAGTTTCTAATCAATCAAACATAAGATATAATCCAAATTATAACTTAGAACATCTTCAATTAAAAAAAACACCGGGCCCGCCGAAGAAGCCTGCCCCACCCCGTCATTTTCAGCCTGTTTGCCACCCCTATATGCAGATCGATGGTTGCTGCACTAGGTGAATCTTGATTGCTATGATTAGCTTCTGCCATTGATACTCCAAATTAGTGCTAGATATGCACGATTCATGCACTAAAATCTCTGAGTTGTAGTGAGAAACAATGATCAAGTCGTTCTTCTCTCTCAACTCTTTTCTCAAATCGCATGCTACTTCTTAGAGTCCATACTCACCGCACCATGATAAATAGTGCAGTATTTATAGCAAGAACGTGTGAAGTGTTGTAACAGGAGAGTGAAGGAAAGGAAGTTTAGATGTATTGAATGGCAAAACTCAACTACACTATGAGAGCTGTTGGCTTCTAACTAAGTAACAATTACTAACAGAAATTAACTCATATTAACAGCTAACAGAAAAGATTCCACTCCTAACTACTATGAACTCCCTTCTTCCTACAATTAGCATGTTGCTAGTTCAAGTTAGTTAGCTAATTTTCTTATAAGTTAGGTAACATGCATTATGTATCCTTCCTATAAAAAAAAAATACAAAATACACTAATTCAATATTTTTAAAAATAATATTTGTATTTATATCTCATCCGTAAAATATGATTTTGTGTCTCTATATCTCTATTTTTAGGGATGGAACCTTGTATATGGGACGGAGACAATAGTCTCCTAAGTTGATAACTTTTGGGTTTAATGATTCAGTTATTCAGTTGGTCTCTATATTTTTACAAAATTTATGATTATATCCTTATACTTTTTTTTAATTGGGTCCTACACTACTTTTAATTTAGTAATTAGGTTCTTTTATGGCAAAAACATTAAAATTGGCAAAATATTTCTATCAAAAGCTATGTAGTCAAAGATCTAATTAGATTTTTAATGGTGGAAAAATATTCAATTAGCTTTAATACTTTTTATACTAGAAATGACCTAACTACAAAATTAAAAATAATGTAAAAACTCAATTGAAAAAAAATAAAAAATTAATTATAAATTTAATAAAATTATAAAAATCAATAAAATAATTAAACCTAACTTTTATATAAAAAATTCTTTATTTTATAGTTTAACTCCTCTAATTTTTTGTTCCCTCTTCTCAAGCTATATTCTTCATGTTGCTCCCTCCAAATTAAAGCACTATCTCCACCTGTGTTTGTTTGTCCCGTAACCGTAAATAAACGCAACCAACAAACAAGTGTCCTTGTTCTCAAAAGAATGTGCTTCTAAATTGGAAAGATTTAAGAACCACTGCCAACTTAGGCACTACCGCACTACTATATATCTTGTTGGTTTAGTGATATGGATACGTAAATTAAATCTCTATAAACTATGTTAACTGTTAAGCCTAAATCTGATATGCTACACTATTTCCCTATATTGTTGGGCGGTCAATGCTTCTAAATAGGAAAAGAAAAATCAAATGTCTACCCTCTCTTCAGCCACAAATTAAGCAACAAAGCGGCAATCAAGCTAAATATATTCATGTTAATAATCAACACTTTTTGTTCTGTTTTCCTTTCAGCATCAAACTGCATTTCAATTGTCCCTATGATTGGGGGGGCGTCGTTATTAATTTAAAGTATATTTAGATCAATCTTGGCATCAGATTCCAATCTCTCTCCCTCTCTTAATTAGTCATCATCAATATTTTTAATAGTATGAGATGATATCTAATGGTGTAGGATTACTCATTTTTCTTTTGATGGTTAAGTAGTGGCCAGATTTCAATAAAAGTGCTGATCCCGTAGACTTTTTTATGATAGAATTCCTTGTATCTTTGCTTTCCGTGAAGCCAGCAAAACAAAAAAACAAAACAAAACTTAATTAGCACGTCAAGACCATAAATTGTAATGAGCGAAAAATGGTTAGGCTAGTCGACCTAGTCTGTCTTCAAGAGTGGGGTGTCATGTTTTTGTTTAACTACTAAGAATAATGTATACTGCAACTGCCAATTGGAATTTAGAAGATTGATCCATCAAATATATTTTGGAACATGTCCACATAGATTAATTTAAATTTTATTTCAAACCTGCCCGGTAGCGTGTACACAAAGAAATGCATATATGGTGTTCACGTTCTTGGAAAAATTAGCAGCCATTAATAATAATTAAGTGACCAACTAATTCTAATAATAGGGATTTTTTATTTCTTATATTTTGAACTAGTGAATTTGGCCATAATTTGACAAGAGCTAAAGAACACATCTCTAGAATGTGGTTTGCAAGTTGCCTAACCAGTAAGCAGAGAATAAAGAATATTAGAAAATAATGAGCAAGACATGTGCATTGTTAGGAAAGTTATCATTATACTAAGATTTTATAGCGGCTCCAGCTTTGATACATACATGCTCTCACGTATCTTATATGTACAACGTGCATGTGAGATCAGATCAACCCATCAACTCTGTATCCTCACTACCAAAAAAGAACATTCAACATTCACAAACTAATGTATTTAAATGCAATAATTGTGCATTTTAGGTTACAGAAGCGTTTTTCATTCTCATACGCACCACACCGACATACTCTTAAGATGTGTTGAAAACATTTTAAAATGTTGCATGAACCCATGCTATTACATTACATAGATGTTACAGATTCCCACAAGGTGGTCTTGTTAGAGTTTAGACTAGCAGCAAAATTATTCTCCTCATATGAATGACTGATGATTAGATTTTTGTGTAACATACTCAATTATGAGGTAGGTAAAACATCTATATTGTAATAACTTCTACCCAAATAATGATTTCGATGCAGAATTTGAAACGAAAAACTAAACATGCTACTACAACACATTGAACCTCACAAATACTAGTTGACCAATAAATAAATAAATAAATAATAAATAAGACCTTACATATATGGTCAAAGAGAGACCAAGTTTAATGTCTAGTAGATACTCACTGGATACAATTACCTGCGCGAGAGACACACTTCCAATTCAAAATTAGAAGAGAGGGAGAAAGAATATAATACAATTGACATTTCTGACAAACTCGAGGACCTTCCCCTTCCACAGAAACAACATGCTTCCGACCTCTAACCCAAACCGTCATATAATCTTTAGCTCAACAGAATGATACCTTTTAAAGTAAACAAATATGGTGACATGCAACTCATCATGCTGCTAAATCAGACAGCTTAACAGCCTAAGCTTTTTCCGCGGTGTTATTTCCCACAACCAAGATGGTAGCTTATCAACCGTTTTACATCACCGGCAATCCATTGAATCGAAGGAATCTGCAAAGCCAGAAGGTTTAGAGGGAATGCTTGATTGGGTTTGTGAGTATGACATATCAAACATTGTAGAAGTGCCTTCATTGGCTTGCCATCTTTGCAGAGCTTGAGGAAGACTCATCTGAAGGTCAATGCCACCATTGTCTTCTTCAGCATTCCTAGTTGGTTTCCATTGCTCGACAAGTGGAACCAAGACATTCACTGCATGCCCCATATCCGGCCTTTGGTATGGTTCACGGGCTGTGCAATGGCCCGCCAGCTCGGCCACTTTATATATGCTCTCCATGGTTTCCTCATCGGGTTCAAGAGTTTGATCGATTGCCTTTGGTATGTTTTCCTTGTTAATAAGTACCCTTCGGAACCATGTAACCAAGTGAGACCTTTCATCAGGCAAAGTATCATCCAATGCCCTTCTACCGGTAATAAGTTCCATCAAAACTACTCCAAATGCATAAACATCCACTTTGGTTGTCACTCTTCCAGTAGCTGGCAAGAATCAAGATTGTATTAGTTACAATTGATGCAACAAATCACATTCAATGTAACAGTTATCAAGAACATATATCTCTCTTAAAATTAAACAAACCAAGAACCTAAAAAAAAAAACGTTTACCACATTTTACAATGCCCCATTTTTCGTGGCAGTCAAATGCATAGAATTCAGTATTTGAAATTGGTGAAATTTTCATCGAAAGAAATATGCAGGGAAGATATCTTGTGCAACAGAGACCTACCACCTAAACCCATGACAATATGGCAATCCAAGATTTACTGCACCTAGAGTATTCATCATATTAGATACTTGTAACCATTTATAAGTGGCCGCACAACATATTACACAATGTGCAACTATCCACCACAAAGAATTTTAGGAAAACACATCACATAAAGCCGATTAATAGAACTAATAGAAAAAGAAAGGAACACCTAAATCCGGACTATTAAACATCTAGGGTGCAGACTACAGTTATTTTCCCTTCTTTCCTACTGCCATTGATGCTACTTAATCTTGTCAACAGCAGAACACAGTATTGAAGTAGTAAAACCACCGGTTATGGCTATAAAATTCTATGCACAAGTTAAATTAAAGGCACTCTATACCTGCATACTCAGGAGCAAGATACCCAAATGTTCCAGCCAGCCGTGTCTCGACAGAGTACTTCCCATCCGGTGCAAGCCGAACCAACCCAAAATCTGCAACCTTTGCTCTCATGTCATCACCTAATAGTATGTTTGAGGGTTTTAAATCTCTGTGGATGAAGCTTTGCTGAGCTAAGCTGTGCAAGTATTCCACACCCCGTGCTACATCCAAAGCTATTGCTACCCTTTGTTTCCATGTCAAGGGAGCACACCCAAGTTCACGCCACTCAAAGAGATGCTGAGTTAATGTTCCTTGAGGCATGTACTCATATACCAAAATCCTCTCATTGCCATTGATACAATATCCCAAAAGAGCGACCAGATGTCTATGCCTAACTTTACTAAGAACTGCAATCTCAGCTTGGAACTCATTCATTCCTTTGTTTCCCATTGCCACAGATTCCATCCTCTTGACAGCAATTTTTGTTCCATCAGGCAACTCCCCTTTATAAACAACACCAAATCCTCCTCTACCTAAAATGTTCTCTTCACTGAAATTATTGGTTACTTGCCGAAGAACATGGATTGAAATCAAGGCATTTCCACCATCAAAACCATTAAGATCACTCCTATCACCACTGCTCTGGCTTTGCAAATCACTTGGCACCCCACCATATCCATTGGAATTGGAAACACTTGCCGTATCAAGTTTAAAGTTTCCTTTTCCATTCTGAGGAATACCAACCCTTCCAAACTTCCGGTGCCGATTTCTGACATAACACTTCCAGGATACAAAGACCACCACAAAAACAAAAAGTAAAACAAAAACCACTATACCAGCAATCCAACCCGGCGGCAAGGAACTACCTTTCCTCGGTTCAACCGGACTTGCACTCGGACCAGACCCCTCAGAAGGACTAGTTCTGCTCCCTCCTCCACCTCCCCCAGGACCAGGATTCTTCCCAAGCATAGCATTGCCAGAAGTTAATAACTTCACCCTTGGAGGGAATTTTGGAACCTCCCCAAACAGATTGTTATTAGAAACATCAAGAGTCTCAAGTTGGGGCAATGTGGTCAAGCTCTCGGGTATAGAACCAGTCAAATTGTTCCCGCTGAGGTACAAGCTCCTCAAATCAGTCAAATTCGCAAATGCAGGTGAAATAATCCCCTGCAAACCCAGATTCTTAAAATTCAAAGTAGTAATCTTCTCCCCTGAACAAACCACAAAACTCCAACCACTGCAAGGATCATTCCCTTTCCACGATTCCGCAAACCGACTGGGATACCCAAAACCCTCGGCAACCTTAAGCAAAACCATCACCTTATCATCACAAGGTCCAGGAGTATCTCTACAAAAACTATTGATCCCATCAAGAGTAACCTGCACACCCTTACCGAACACCGGCACAGGACCCTGCAACTCATTGTTGTCCAAAGATACGTTCTTCAAGCTCGGAAGCGCCATCAATGAGCTCGGAACGACTCCGGTTAGCTTGTTATCCCTAAGCTGCAAATCAAAGAGGTTATCGCATTTCGACAAATCAGGGATCCCACCGGTGAACTGGTTCTTGTGGAGCCACAACTGAGACAACTGCGTCATGTTGGAGAGAACCTCAATTGTCCCCGATAAACCGTTTTGCTGGTTGTTAAGCCACAGGTTGATAATCGAGGAGGAGGCGAGGGACTTGGGCAAGGCTCCGGTGAGGTTGTTGTAGGAGAGCCGAAGGTTCTGGAGACTGGGGAAGGAGTCAAAGATGTCCGGAAGGTCGCCGGTGATTCCGGCGGAACCGAAATCGAGGTCGCTGAGGGTTGATGATTGAGTTAAGTCGGTGGGGAAGGGCCAGGGGGAGAGGGAAGGGTTGTTGAAGAGGCTGAGTTTCTGGAGGCTGGTGAGGCCGGAGAATGCGGCGGAGGGGACGGAGGTGAAGTTGTTGCGGCCGAAGTAGGCAGTTTGGAGGTTAGAGAGGTCGGACAGAGAAGGGAGTGGGCCGGAGAGGGAGTTTTCTTGAAGATATAGGTCAGTGAGCTGAGAGAGGGAGTTTAGATCGGAGGGGAGAGTTCCGGTGAGGGACTTAGAGGAGAGTGTTATTTTGGTGACGCGGTTGGAGGAGTCGCAGGTAATGCCGGTCCATTGGCAGTAAGGGGTATTGGGGGACCAGTCGGTGGGCGGGGAGGTCAGGGATTTCAGGAGTTTGGACATGACGGCTGAGTCATCGGCGGTAACGACGGCGATGGTGACAGAAAGGAGGAGGGAAAGTAGGGTTTTGAGGAGAGGCATTGGGATTTGGTGAGAGATTAATGAGGTTGGTTGGTTGGTTGGTGAGTGTAACTGAGAATGGAGAAGTGAGAAGGAAGGAGAAGGAAGTAGATGACAGAGAGACACTCCCTTCACTACTGAGAGACAGAGAGGGAAAGCGTTTGCGTCCTCTATGCTACGTGCTACCCACAACTTACGCCCTCGGTTAACTTTTTATTATTTTTGCAAAATTTTCACGGTTTCTTTGTGTTACCTGCATCACATTTTGATTTTAAAGTGGTAGATTAATGTAAAATTTCATTCGTAATGTATACAAGGACTCAACGTGTTGCTTTGGATTAACTTTTCGAGTTTAAAAAGTCTTTTTTTTTTAATAAAACATTTTTATTTAATTTTAAATTTATTTAAATACATGTTTTTTAAAAAATATTGTTATTTAAAAAAATTATTTGGCTTTTTAGTTAATAGTATTTTGCTTTAAAAATAAAAACAAAAGACGTTTTTAATATTAATTTTTTTAAATCTATTATAATGTAAAATAACTTTTATCTATTAAAAAATATTTTTTAAAAAAATAAAAAAAATAATTATTTTTTAAAAATAAATCTAAATGAATTTTAATTAATGTTTGTTTGGACGTCATTAAAATAATAAAAAAATTAATAAAAAATATTTTTTTATTTTTTAGTGTGTTTAACAAATTTTTTATAGAAAAAATAAAAGTACTAAAAGAAATTAAAAAAATATTGTTCTCGAAAAGTTACAATTTATATTTTTCTAAACGATTTTTTTTTAAATAAATATTTTTCACATAATAAATAAACAAAAAATACATTTATTTCGTTGTAATCCAAATATAATTGATCTTTTTATATGAGATGTCAAAATATAAAATTATTTTTATTTTTTCAAAAAATATAACTTGAAAATAAGTAAATATTTTTTTAAAAATTTACCCAAATAAATTCTTAAGTTAGTTCAAGTCTAACAAAAATCAGATTTATTAGTGAAAGCATGTCTATAAATTCCATCTTTCCACTAACGTAAATATTTGTATTTCGTATTTTTTCTTTTTTTCTTGTTTTTTTTTTTTCTTCGTATATTTCGTCCCATCGTTGTTCTTTTATTATTGTTATTGTTGTCTGCGTTTATTTTTTTTCCTCCTCTTCTTAGTAATTTTATAAAACTGGGTATTCATGGCCCGGTTTGACCCGAACTCAATCATTTTAGAGTTGGTTTGGTCTAAGTTTCATTGTGTCTTGATAAGACCCGATATTTTAATAAATGACCCTACTAATTTATTAAATCAGGTTCGGGTGTCAAGATTCGGGTCACCCAAACCCCACCCATTGAACCTGCATAAAAAAATATATTTTGTTTTTATGAGATTTTAAATGTGTATTTTGGTGTGTAATTGACTTAATTATTATTATGAGACTTAAAATTATTATTAGACTCTAATTATTATGTGAATGTTGCAATCTTATGAATTAATTGTTTTCAAAAATTTAGAGGTTTAAAAGATGTAGGATCCAAACTTTGGTGATGTCGTGATGCACTATAAAAGGTATATGTCTTTTAAATTAATTTCAGTTTTACTGTTTTATTTTTAATCAAACTTGTTGTTGAATTAGACATAGATCAAAGAACTATAAAATTAAAATTTATGGACACATTCAAATTCAAATATAAATATCAACTTCTTAATAACAAGTAAATTTTTTTTTTTATAAATAAATATCATTCTAATTTTTTGGCTTAAAATTTATCAAGACCCGAATTTTACTGGTCTAGAATCGGATAATAGTTTTAAAAATAGACCTGGTATTATTTATGGTCAAATCCGGGTCAATGCGAACCCGATTTCACTCGGCCCCATGTTCACCTCTATTTTGTAGCATTATGTATTTTTTTGTTTAATTTTTTTTTTTATTTTGTTTTTATTTTTGTTTGGAGAGTTAAATAAAAAGAATTATGAATATGTGAAACAAGAAGGGGAAGATCAACAGAAAAGGAAGAAAAAGATAATAATGACAAAGAAAAAGAGGATGAGGAATTTTGAGTTATGCATAATTTATTAGAAAATATTGAAATTTTCAACCGTGACACGAGAAATTTTTTAATTTTGACAGCAAAATTTTTTAATCATAACATAAATTTTTGTTAAGAAGAAGAAGAAGAGTTGTGAATTGTGTTTAATTTATCCAAAAATTAACAATAAAATTTTTTAATAATAACACATAAATTTCTTAATTTTAACATTAAATATTACAAAATACATAAATATTTTTTTAATGCGGTATTTCTTTTGCTTCTTATTCTTCTTCTTTTTTTTCCTATTGGTCTTACTTTTTTAGAACAATTGTTTCTCATATTAAACTTGAATGAACATATCTGTAATATATTACAATCTTATTAGTTGAATGAATGTAGGTTCGTACTTATTAGATTGAATTCTTTTCTAAAACAAAAATAGTACCGAAATTTGTTTAAAGTGACAACGAAATTTAAATACAATGATACAGAATACAAAGATCAAATTACATACTAAAAGATCAATTTGACTTTATAAAATAAAATAAAATATTACCAAAATTACTTAAAATTGACAATAGAAATTCAGTAACACGACACAAAAAAATATTGAATCTTTTTAAAAAAAATATTACACATTTAATGAATTCAATATTTATCTCGTATACAAAGCAATACATAAATATTTAAAAAATAATAGCAAATTGTCTTTACTCTAATACCAAAATTTTTAGTTAAATAATGTGATAGAACTAAGAATTTATTTCATAAAGACTTGATTTACATATTTATAAATTTTAAAAGAAAAGAGAATAAGTTGAAAAATCTGTAAATAATGCATCGAAATTAAGCTAAAGAAGTGCAAAAATTCGAAAAAAAATGAATAATGACATTTACATATAAGAAGAAGATGTCGTATCTGATATATAAAACATCACATAAATTTTTAAAAAATAATATCAAAATATCTTTATTCTAATACCGAAATTTTTAACTAAATGATGTAATGGAACTAAGTATTTTATGAAGACTTGAGTTACAAATTTATAAATATTGATAAAAGTGAAAAAATTTGTAAATAACGCAATGAAATTAATTAGAATAGGTGTAAAAATTCGAAAGAGAATGAATAGTGTTGTTTACGTATGACAATGACAATAATAACGATAATGATAATAATGATGATAGAGAAAAAAGAAGAGGAAAAAGAAGGAAAAAAATTTAAATAAAAAAAGAAGAAGAAGAAAAAGGTGATAATAATAAAGAGAACAACAATAATAATTAATAAAAAAAAACAATTATAAATGTAAAACACATTATAATAATTTAGTTAAATTTAATTACATATTTTATTTGGTTATAGAATTTTATTAATAAATTATACATAATTATATTCAGATATGTCGATAAGTATATAATGATGCCTTCTAGTCTATTAAAAAATAGTTATTTCATGTTAGTTTATAGTTTTTTTTTTAAGGGAGATTTACTGGATTAGATACGCATAGATTTTTTAACCTTTTTTTTCTTTAATTTGATAAAACATAATCTTTTATCATCCAATATTTTGTTCACATAAAATTTTTAGTTCCATTTAAAAAATATAAAATAAAATATTATATTTTATTAAATATTTAAAAAATTGAAAAAATTATTTTTTTATATTCTCTGCATGTTATAAATTAGAGAAATACTATTTGTACACTAAAATCAATCACTAAAATTAACTACTAATATATTTGTGTATAAATATATGTGTGGTTTAATTTATTTTTAATATGTATTTATATTTCAACATGTATTTTATACTGATAACTAATTTTAGTGGCTGATTTTAGTGTATACTAAGATAACCCTATAAATTAAAGTAAAGAAACTAAGAAATAAATGTCCATATCTTAGTAAGTATAAGTAAAGAGAAATGCAGTCACTTGCAACTTGTCTGGTTCTTTAACTTTTAAACAACTCAAATGGACAATTACCATTACCCACAAACAATAAAGTAATAAACAAATAGGAATTGAGTAAGTTGCGTCAAAAATTCCTACGGCTACTTAAAAGCAACCTTACCATTATCTGCTCTAAGCCAACTCATTGAGTAATGAGTAATCGTTTTCTCTTACTTGTTCAACTAAGCTTTTAAGATTTATACATCTTAGATGACTCAGCGCGGTACATTATTATTATTATTACAATGTGAATATACAACTGTTCTATGACGTTATGCGCACCATGTAAATCAAAACCCATTACTATTTACCAACACGTAATTTTAGTAGGATATTATTATGGGCAAATGGCAGGGCCAAGTGGGTTCTGTATGTTTTTGCACTTTTAAGTTTTTTGCTAGAATATTCTGTTGCTTGCCAGTTGCCACTTCCATCTCAGAGTGTCTCCTGGCTAACCAGCCTCTGGAGAGAACCTCAAGTCTATCCCTTCACAGCTGCATCTTTCTCTTTGGAACTTTCCTCACTTCCAAATCGTAACTTATTTTAGTGTATTTGAATGAAAAAAGAGAATATATTTATATTATTATTTATGTATATTTTTTATTTTTATTAATTATTTTTAACATAAAAAATAAAAGAAAAAAAATGTGTATATAGAAATGGCTAATTTTTTTGGATATGCAGATTCTGTGTGTTGTGCATGGATATGAAGATGGGTGGTGCTAAATATGAATATGGAATATTTTTTTTTTGAACCATAAAGTGAAGAAATCGGACTGTGCGATTTCTTTGTTAAAAAAATTTTGAACACGAGAATTCAATTTGTACTTTTAAAATTTTTTTTATTTTGAAAACAAAAATCGGATGGTCTGATTTTAATATTAAATTTTTTTAATTATTTAAAATACAAATTAGACGGTCCGATTTGTGTAATGCAATTTTTTTTTATTTTTTAAACACAAATCGAACGGTCCGATTTGCTCTTAGACACCACAACTGCATAAAGCACCTATACACTTCATAACTGTGTCTTGCACCATTTCTCCTTTCATATCTAAATTAAAAAATATACAGAAATAGTGTATTTAACATTTATCTTTTAAATATATTAATATTCTTACCTTGAAATAACTAGGATAATTTGTTAATCAATGTATCTTCCTTTTAGTATTTGTTAATTAAGGTATTATCAATTCATATTGTTATTGTTACTTTGTTTGTAGATTTAATTATTCTGCATCTCCTTATAATTTTACTGAATTTTTAATTAAATTTTTATATTTTTTTTTAATTAATTTTTTATACTATAATTTTTTTTAATTTAGTTCTTGCCATAATAAAAATGTTTGAAATAATAGAATATTCGGTTAAAAAACAAATATTTTCATCATTAAAATAAATCAAAAGACCTAATTAAAGATATCTCTATATTTTTAAAATACCAACAAAAATCCTTGACATTTTGTCCCAAAGTCAAAAGAGTCCTAGTCCTAGTTCTTCTGGGAGCTCTTGTTGTCTCAATAGTTGTGTTTTCTGTACTCGTCATCTTTTACGTGCGCCATTGCCATCACTGCTTGCATGTCTCGTCCATGGGTCGTCTACCATTGCATGGTATAGTGAAGTTCTTAACCAAGTAATGTAACCTATGCCTCTTTGAGTAGCCCTATGAAAATAAATCAATTTCATATGTGGTTTAGTTAGGGCAGACAGCAATAGAAACCCAATTAATTTTGAGATCCTTTGAGAGAGACTTTTGAAGAGACTTTTGCAAATCTCATCGATTGTTTCTCAAGTAGTCTTTCATATTTTTCCTACCTTTTTTATTTTTAACAAGGTCACAATTGATTGAAAATTCATGTTTACGGTTTTGGATTATAATATGTTGCTCTATATATGATCAGTTGATTATATGAATCTATCAATGCAGCTAAGTTTCCAACATTAGTGACTGTTTCACTCGTTTTTGTCGACTTCAACAGATAATATCGAAATAAATTTGTATCAAGATCTCAAGTATCGAGAAGCAAATACAACTTCTCTGAAAAGAGTGAGTTTGACTCAAAAATTACTTGATTACAATGTCAAAGTAATTTTATATCGACATTACTAGTGATAGAATTATGGAGAACAATAAAAAAAAGAAATAATTAAATAAATAAGAAAATGAAAGTGTAAAATATTGATCAAAGCAAAATAATAACAAAAATTTAAAGAAAATAAACGAAAGTGAATCAAAAAATAAAAGCAAATAGAAATTTGACTTCTAATACTCACATGCACGTCATGGAGACTAGGAATTCTATTAGTTTATGTGATGATCTAATATTTTTGATTGAGGTCCTTGAACTCTTCTGAGTTTCTACTATTTATAGATTATGGAGATAGACTTGTCATGAAGCTTGTTGTCCATTATCTTACTTTCTCTTTTTTCTCAACCATGACCTTTCGTTGACCATGAAGAATCTTGATTTCTAAGTTTTGACACTCACGTATTTCTTAGTCTTCAAGTGTCACGTTTTTTCAGCTTGCTCTTCAAATTTTGAACACATGTTCTCCACTTAATTTGAAAGTCGAGTAGAAGCTTTGATGATAAAAAAAAGGCAATAACAAGCTTTTGGCTTCAACTCTCTTTGTACCATCTTTCTTTGACTTCAACTTGTCTGGTTTTACTTTTGTAGTCAAAATCTGTTGACAGTCGAAACGCCTTATTGTCGAAAAAAATTTATTTTTGAAAAGAAAATAGATATTCTAAAATGTACAACTCAGTGTCAATTTTCTTGTTTTATTATCGAAGAAAAATAGTATATGCAAATTATCGACCTCCTCAGCAGCAACAGCAACAAATAGGATATAGTTAAGAAGCTAAACCCGGCTTCTATTTTGTTGTTATCTTTCTATATTTTTATGATACTTATTTTCAGTTGCTTCTATGCTCATGAAAAATTAGTCAACTCTATTCCTTTTTTTATTTTTCTTTTTTTGGTTAGTTATCTATGGTTGCTATATTAAAATTTATAGTTGTTATAAATGTCTGTAAAATTTAAAAGAAGGAGACAGATTAGAATAGACAGGGATATTGCTACTATATTTTTTCACCCAACAACAACTTCAACTACTGCGTCTTCATAATTACATATTTCCTATCGCATTTATTGCTACTTCTTTTTAATCATCTATCATGGTTGTTATTTCAGATTCTCAAACTCTAACCATAACTACTACTGATGCTGTAAATTCTGAGACTTTTATTATAATATTTTTTAGATTTTCACAAGTTGTATAAGAGAAAAGTAAAAGAAAGTAGAAAAGATACTAAAAAAAGAGAAATCTTAAAAAAATATGAATCTATTATAGATAAAAGACAAGAGTATATAAGTAATTTTACATTTTATTAACGTTTTTTTGACATTTAACATTAAAAAATATTAAATTAAAAAAATTATAGTATAAATATCCAATTAAAATATATATATATATATAAATCTAATTAAAAATTCAATGAAATTACAGAGATTTACGAAATAATTAAACCTTGTTAGTATTTTGATTTAGGTACCAAGTGATCTACAATATCAATACCCATTTCATTTGTCAGGAAAAATATGCATTTTATAGAATAATACAAGTAAGTAACCAGCATTTATTCAAATATTTTATTTTTATTTTTTAGGTTTTTCTGGACTGGGGTATTAATTTTCTGTTTCTTTATTATTATGTTGGTCTGACATATTTTTGTTAATATCCAAAATGTCCATAGCAGCCCAACAAACTATGATGAATTCAACTAGTAACATCCTCGCAGGAGACAGAAAATATTCCCACCAAATAAGAAAGAAAACAAAACTTCTGAGGGGCCCAGTATTTTGAAGAAACAACTGAGTCTATTATCTATTACACTATATAAAAGGGCATTGAAAAAGCCCAACCTATTTTAGCCCAATCCAAGAAAAAGCAAGCAATACATGTTCACAGAAGAAAGTTTTCAGTACAAGACCCAAAAACAAAAAAAAAAAGATGTGATAAGCAATTCAAATCAAGTCCAAAAAAACAACATAAATAATCATCATCACAGAAACCACTGCAACATAATTGAAACCTATAACTTTGTTATAAGCACGAGACACTATGCTTCTTGAAATGTACGTTCTAATGTCATAAATAATATAAGGCAAGATCAAGATTCTACGATATCTACTACTGAATATTTAGTCAAAGTTAATTAACTAATAAGAATAAGAATAAAGTATTAAATAGAGTATAGGGAACATAAAGCTGCATGCAGTATATGCTCCCTGCTCCCTTTCCGATCCGATCGCCGCTTACAACACACACATCGTCAATTGAACAGACCAAGGTCCATCTTTCCAGCATTGATTTCTTATTTTATTTTATTTACTCTAAAATAAAGTTATTTGGCTTAAAAAATTGTTAGTCACCCAAGCCTTTTTATAAAGTATTCGAATTCAAAAATTTAGGAGAAAATGGTGTTTTTTATTTTTTCACATGATCTAACTATTACCAGAGAACTAATGACAATTGGACGGAAGCAATCAGAGAAAGAAAAGGCATTATTATTCAGCAGCAATAGCGACCTAAGAAATTGTGATCACAATACAAACTGTGATTAAAACGTGGCAAATTAAAATGCTCACTGCTGCACCACCCACGTAGCTCGTACCGTAATAGTTACTTTCAACTTTCAATATGAAGCTCGTGCATGATGAAGTGTTAGTAAATATAAGGTAAGTTGTGCACTCGATCATATGTTAAAAGGTGCTTGTGTGTGTGTGGTGAATCCTGTATAGTCCTCTTTAATCTTTATTGTGGTTGAGTTCTGAGAATATTAATGACACCACAACTACTATATTTTGGCGTAGGTCCTCCTGTACTATTTTGTGATGAGGAGTGGTTTAGTACGAGAAAAAGTGTTAGGAGTGAACAGATTTTATGATTTGTAATTATTATTTAATTATTATTAATTTTTTTAATAGTGTGAGATTATATTTAATGGTGTGAAATTATTCACTTTCTTTTAGTTAGTTAAATATTCGCCAAATTTTAATAAAAATACTGGTCTTAAATTTTTTCTTAATTTGAATATTAACGTTGAGTAAATCTAAATGTATTGGTCAAAAATAATAAATTTTACTTATTTTTATTTTTTTTTATTAAAATCATGCATGATGCATGGTATGGAGATTTAACGAACGAGGTAACATAGCTAGGTTAGGTTAGTTCCTTAATAATATTTAGGAGATAATAAAAATAAATAAATATAATATTTCTACCAAATTATATAATCTTACAATTATAATCTATAATATAAAAGGTTACACACATAAATTAAACAACATCTTGCCACAAATAAACAGATGGCTAATAAGCTAGCCTAACCAGTGGCACCTTGCCACACACCTTATTTATTTATTTATTTATTCTTCTTATATTTTCAATAACCTCTAAAGAGGCCTTAAAATAAAATTAACTAATTATGGGATGCAATATATCATTCTCCCAAAGGAATTAAATAATTAACCCAAAACGGAAACCATTAAAGTTCAGAAATTAAAAACCTAGTATAATTTATAAGAGTCCATTCAACTACTTTTAGCCATCCACATGCATTAATTCTCCAACACCATTCACAAAAGCCCTTAGGTTCGTATCTGAGGGACCACCTTCTTTGGCTGCTTCTCTACTCAACATCTTCCATCTCTCCGCATTCTTTCTCACTTCTTTTGCTTTCTCTCCACTCCCCATCACAATATCCAAACATCTCCTTATTTCTTCAGCTTCCACTATCCCTTCCTCATTTATCACTTTAGGGTTCACTCTAACCCCTATCTTCCACACATCTTCCATCAGCTTCGCATTTGTGTTTTGATCCGACCACTGTGGAAACGCCACCACTGGGACCCCTGAAATTAGGGTTTCCATGGTGGAGTTCCAACCGCAGTGCGTCACAAAACAACCCAGCGAAGCATGGGACAGCACTTGAACTTGTGAACACCACTTCACTATCTTCCCCTTCATTTTCAGTTCCTCCATATAACTCCACTCTTCCTCTTCTTTCCTTTCTTCAACTTTAATTAAATTTTCTCTAACAACCCACAGAAATGGATGTTCACACCCTAATAAAGCACGTGCAATTTCCTCTGTCTGTTTCTTAGGCAGTTCGTGGTAACTACCAAATGACACGTAAACAACGGAAGACTCCGCCTGTGAGTCCAACCATTTGACATAATCATTACTTGCATGCAAAATGTCACCACCAAATGAAGTATCACGGGGGTTGCTGCCGTCCAAGAAAGCGGATGGAATCAACGGTCCGATAGGAATCATGTTGATTCCATCAACAGCTCTCAGAGCCTCCGGCTCGAGAGCTTCAAAAGTATTGACGAGGACGGTAGGGTTAGTTTCTTTGTGAAGAACTCGAAACTGCTCCTCGAAAAGGGGGAAGATGAAAGACAAGGGGTTTGTTGTTGATACCAACAAGAAAGTTGGAACGTCACATGAGGATAGCAACAAGGGCAAACCCGGGATTGTAAATGGCTCATCTTTGCTTTTAATCTTGTCGGTGATGTAAGTTTCGCAGCCATGGAAGTATGGATGGACAATACTCATCACCGTGGCGGCTTGAATCCACAGCAGCGCGGTTGGGAGTTGAAAAGCACGCGCCACCTCATGTGCCCAAGGAACAAGCAAAGTGTAAATTAAACAAGTGAAAGGTTCGCCTTCCATAGCACGAGAGGCTATGAGGTGGGCAATGAAGTCGGAGCCGCGTTGCTTGAGCTCCGAGGAGTAGAGCCTGTAGTCGTCGTCCCCTCCGGAAAAGACGCTGAAACCAGCATCGTAGCCATCGGAGAAAGTGACGAGGGAGAGACCAGGGATGGAGGGTTTGTTGGCCATGCGGCGGTACACGTGGAGGGTGATGAGAAGGGTGACATGTGCGCCCATAGAGATGAGTCGCTTGGCGAGTTGAAGAGCAGGGTTTATGTGGCTTTGTGCGGGGTAGATTGCGAGGAGGAAGCGGTGGTGACGGTGGCTCTGGTTTACCATGGTGGAAGTGAAAGTAGCAAGCTGTGAAGCTGAATGTAGCAAGAGAAGTATAGAATAGATAATGATAATTGAAGGTTTACCCTCTCTTGCTAGTGTCGGGTATTTATAGATCAATTCCGTTAGAGAGGCATGAGATATCTAAACAATACCAACAATGATCGAAGAGTGCTAGAGGACAGTAATTTTTATGATTTATAACTATTAAATAATTATCAATGATAATTTAATGGTGTGAGATTGGTATAAGATTTTATTCAATGACTCACTTTTTTTTATTGGTTACATGCTGATCAGAATTTAATAAAATTGTTTGGCTCTTAGACTTTTTCATAATGATATACAAAAAAAAAGAAAATTTTTAAATTATTTAAGTAAAAAAATATAAATTATTATTTTAAATAAGGACAGAGGAAGAGAAAGAATCGAATCGGTGGAAAGAAGGACAGCGTTGATGAGGAGCGGCACAACAACAACAACGACACGACGGGAAGGACAAATGACGGGGATAATGTGAGTCTCGATCAATGGTGCGACGGGAGACGACGCCCTGCGAACGGCCGGCGGTGGGTGGACAGCAGTAACAAGGATGTACGAGGCATCAGCGGCGCGATCTCCCATTGCTACAGCGTGCAAGTGGAACACGGAGAAGCTGGGCATCGTTGGCGGGAGGCTGGGCGGCAACAGCGGAAGGATGGGCGACGTCGGCTGGGCGGTGTCGGACGAGACAGCGAGAAAGGGCAGCAACGCCGGGATGACTCTGTGGACCAGTAATGTTAGGGGGACAAAAAAACAGCCAGAACTTGTTTTATTTAGCATTCATTAATTATCAAAACAATTAATGAATGTTAAATAAGACAAGTTATGACTGTTTTTGGCTATTTTTTTTGTTACCAAACATTTTCATTAGTTTAATTGTAAATCCTTCTTTTTTAAATTTCAAAATCTGAAATTAAAAATAATTAATTCATAATTTGATTTATAATTTTAATTTCTTTTTTTACTTCATTGTTCATTGTTTAGTATTTTCATTGTCTCCCTATTTTTTTCGATAATGCTAGTGAGACATAAAAAAATAGCCAAAACTTTCCTTATTTAACATTCATTTACTACTAGAAAACTACTTATTACAGACGGATATTTTCGACAGATTTTATCCTACGGAAATACAGGCAGATTTGCAACGGAATTTTTGTCAAAAACAAAAAAATGAATTAGTATAAATTACAGACGAAAAAAAATTGTTAGAAAATCTATCGGAAAAATTATCTTTTTCGTGGAAAATAATTATAGACAAAAAATCCGTTTATATTCAAATGAGAAAAACGATGCTTTTTAATAATTTATTATAGACAGAAAATCTATCTGTAATTTAAAATTTTTCGTCGAAAATATTAAAATAAGAGTGTTGCTTTAAACTTGTCTCCTCGTTTCACATAACACCTATCCGCGCCTCCACACCTATCTCCTCCAAATGCTTCATCGGCGGTGCCTCTCCGCCTTGCACAACCGTCGCACTGAACTTTTGTCACATCGAAGCTCCGTCACACCCCCTCCCAGTTCTTCTTCGTATGTTGATCGCGTCGTCATATCGAATCCTAATGTGCAGAAATTACTCTGTTTCGATCTCGCCTCAACTATGTAGGTAACCCTAATCTCTTCCAAACCTTTATCACTCTTCCTATTCGCTGCTACACTGACGCCAGCCTCTCCTCCAGTTCACAATTTTTTGTCGAGCTTTTCCGCATCTCGTCCGATTCATTGCCGCTCCTCGCACTTTGCAGCACTCTGTCATCGTTCTAGTCCAGGTATGGCTTACGTCGTCCATTTCTTATTTGATTTTGCTGTCCTCTTATGCATGCGTAGCTATTTTGTTTTATTTTTCTTTTGCTTTGTTTCTTTCTTTCTTTCTCTTTCGTCTTCCTTCTCGCACTTCTAGATCTGCTACTACTCCTAGAATTTTCCTATTCCAGAATATCAAGAATCCATCCTCGAATTCGGTTAATTTTTGAGTTTATCACTTTCATTTTTTTAGAGTTTTATTTTTATGTTTGAAATACTGATTGTGTAGATTTTATTGTTCAATTAGTTCATACTGAGATGCCTTTGAAAACTCCCGAAGCCAGTGAAGCATTCAACATGCTAAGCCCTAGCTACAGAGAGAAGAAAATGGAGGAATTGGAGATGGACGAGGACGAATTCTCTGAGAAGCAGTTTGAGATCAAAGGGGAGATTCTGGAGCCTATTGAGATGCTTTAGGCGGGTCCTATGGTGGTGCGCTTGCCGCCGCAGGATTGGCTACCGTGGGGGTGGAGGTGGATAGGGATGAGCTGGTGTTCATGAGGGAGGCGCATAAGATGTTGGCCAGGAGAGTGAGTTTGGAACAACTTGAAGGTGGTGTGATTGTGGATGAAGACTATATGATACTGGTGGACTTGCATTGGATAGGTACAAGGTGTTCTTGAAGCAGTGTAAAGAATGAGTTGATGAAGCTAATAGGGATAGGTTGGAGGAGGAATCTTATTTGGTATTTTTGGTTTCCTCCAGTTCAATCCAAATGTTACTTACTTTAATTGTTCATGATATTGATATATAGGGTGTGCTTTGTTCTGCTTTGGAGAAAATGATTCCTTATTGAAATAAAGTAAGGGAAAAATTCGAATACTGATTATTTTAAAAGAATTATTTATGTGAAAAGTGGTCTTCCTTTTAATAATGAAAGTCTTTTTTTTCTAAAATAAGTTGAAGCTTATAAATTCATGATAAAGATTGAGTCCATGGATCAAGTGATTAAACACTTATTTTGTTTAAAAGAAGTATCTGGGTGAAGAGCTTTACCTCATGGTGGGTGTCCTCACCAAGATTAGTTACAGCCTATTTGGTTTTGGCATTTAGAATTTGGGATATTGGTGCTTTGGATAAAAAAATGAATCATATATATGTGTGCGCGCGCATGTGTGAAAAAATGTAGTGTAATAATGTGCTTTTTTGAGAAATAGCTAAAAACAGCTTCCATTCTATTATTCCGGTCAAGTAAGCCCTCTATTTCCTGTTTTTCATTTTGATGCATGCTGCAATAATTTGTCTTCTAGACACTTCTAAAATCAGGTTTATTTTGTAACGAAAAAATCTAAAAAAATGTCTGTTTTATTTTATTGACGGATTTATAGATGAATTTTTTATTTGTAATTAGAGTTAGAAATGCTTTTTCAAGCTCCAATTATCGACGAAAAATCTGACGCTAGTTACCACAAAAAATCTGTCAAAAAATCGGACGAGTTAAGCGAAATTGAAGTGATGATTGTTGAAAAAAAATCTGTCGGTAACAAAAAAATATGTCGGTAAATCACAGAAAAAAATCTATCGAAAAATTTGACGAGTTTTTAGCAAAAAGGGGTTCATCACCGAGGAAAATTCTGTTAATAACGAAAAAAAATTTGCCAGTAAATCACCGATAAGTAATTTTTGATAAGGCTTTTACAGTAGAACAAAATTTGTCGGTAATAAAAAATCTGTCTATAATAAAGATCAAATCTATCTGTAAATTCATATGTAATAAACAATTTTTTTGTTATGATTAATTATCACAATAATTAATAAATACTAAATAAAATAAATTATGACTGTTTTTTATTAATTTTCTTTCGTTACCAAACATTTTCGTTTTTTTTTTAATATATAAAAACAAACTCAATATTAAATTGAATACAGTTGTGGCTGGTCATTTAAGAACACGTGTAAGGACTACATTGATTTATCTTGGCTTAAGTATAAATTCGGTCCCTTATACACGATGTGGTGGTTGTGTATCAATTTCTGTCGATTTTTTTTAAGGAATGTGTGATGTTTAATTTTTTAATATTTTTTATTTTATTTATAAAATATATTATATGAAAATTAAATTTTATTTTTTTAAATAAAAAATGGAAAGAATCTAATTTCATGCGTTTCCTAGATAATTATATATTAGACATTTAATTAATTTAAATCTTTTAAAATGGACGATATTATAATATAAAGATTTTTTATATAAAATAAAAAAAAAACTTTATTTTTAAAAATAAATTATTTCAACTTTAATTTTTGAAAATCTTTTTTCTTTGCGTCGGGACAAATTTGTCATTTTCTTCGGTGAACTTTGTTGCCACTCTCTTCAACGAATTTTATGTATTATGTGAAGTTTGTCATTTTTTTGATGAATTTTAAGTTGCTTTTTCAATAAAATCTTAACAAGATAAATTGGGAATCAAAATCACTACTAGTAATTTATTCTTCTTCCTTTACTTTGATCTCCTGTTTACTCGATCTATATAATGTCTGAAATTTTATTATTATTAATTTATTATAATAATAAAATAGTATACGATGAAAAACAATTTATCATGTTCAATTTTGTTGAACCAATATTAACATAAATGTCACTGAAATTAAAAGTCTAACAATATTAAAAAATTTGATGATATTATATACTATTGATTAACAATACATAAAAAGAGTGAAAAAAATTACTATGAATAAAATTTTAGAATTTGAAAATTATTACTCTTAAAAAAATTATAAAGTAAATAAAAACAGAACAAGATTTATATAAAATTTACACGCATCTAAAAGAATATATTTTTTTTTCTAATACAAGTGTGTTGGAGATAGAAATGGAAATAGGCCAAAGCCTACAGGGTAATGACATGCGTTCGGTCTAGCCTAATAACCCATCACAAATTACTTATGTCCAAATCCAAGTTATTTTAAACATTTAATTTTGTTGGTTGTTAAATCTAAACTTACAAATTAGTCTATTTTATAAATAAATGTATAATTTTTTTAGATTAAAACATTATTAAATTTTTTAAATTTATTATACTGTATTATTATAAATACTTTTACATGTTTTAATTACTTTAAAAATTTATATATAATAAATATTGAACAAATTAGTACTTAAAAAATTTTAAATTAGATGTATTAATTTTTAACAAATTTCAATAGTTTTATGAATCTCTAATAATTAGTAATATTTGTCAAATTGGTCTTTTTGTCAGCTCGACCTATTAAACTCTAATAATATTGTTTCACGTGACACATTAATCAACTGAATTAGACGTTAATTGACACGTACGTGAAATCGATCAAAGGACAAATTAATTTCTGTTTTACAAAACACAAAAATATAGTTATTTTTTAGAGATTAATTTAATTGATAATATCATTTATTGGAGACCAATATCTTTAACTATATTCATTTTTTACTATATTCTATCTTATTTTACATGATTGATGAGTATAATTGCGTCTTGTTCTTGGATATGATAGAAATTGCTGCCTGCACGCTAAAAATTTGTTGTTATTTTTTTTGGTTTTTAGTTTTTAAACTTTATATTGTGTAATTGCTGTTTATGATGTGATACTAAATATTTATTTTGATTGTCTATTGTTGACAAATAGTTACTATGGTTTTAATGCCAAACACTGGTGTTGGTTTTAACATAAAAGTTATGATTTATTTTTAGTTTACTTTGACATATATGCCATATAAGATAATGCTATTAGGATTTGACGGATTAAGTAGATAGGGGACCAATTTGACGAATGTCAATAATTATTAAAAACTCATAAAATTATTAAAATTTATCAAGAATTAATATATCTAATTTAAAATTTTTTAGAGATCAATCAAAGTAAATATTCTTTGATATATTATATATAAAAAAATATTTTAAAAATATTTTATGTAAAAATATGTTAGATCATACTGACACACTAGTATATCATTCCAAATTAAATAATAAATCAGGTTTATTAATATTAAAAAAATAACATAACAAATCATAAGTTAGATTTCAGTTAATTAACTACATTATAAATCTGTTTTGTCAAAAATAAAATCTAACCTTATCGAATCTATTTCCACCTCTGATTGTGCTTTTTTCACTAAACTTAAGTTTTATGAAATAAATAATTTTATATATATTTAATTATTTTAGACGATAAAGATGTGACATTTGACATTATTTATATATATTTAGGTGATTGTTATAATACCTAAAAAGTAATATTTAATTTATTAAAAATATTAAAAATTAATATTTAATTTAAAATATAAAAATAAATAATTTTTAAAATTTAAAATTTATTATAAAAAATAAATTAGATCAAATTTAAACATCAATTTATAGATAGATAGAAGTGGCCTTATTTATCAATTTATGTGTCTCTTGGGTGCAATGGATAGACATACAAACATACGCGGCATACCGAATAATTTAACTTATTATAGATAGATTTTAGATGTTTGATAAAACACCTTTTATGTATTGCACACGTTTTTTTATATGTTTTTCTTTCTCTGTTACGAAAAAGAATAAATGCAGTCCAGCATTTTTATGGTCCAATTTCTGCTAGGGATAGGTGTGTGGTTTAGAGCTTTAGCTAGGTGAACGAGGATGGCATATATATATATATATATATATATATATATATATATATATATATATATATATATATATATATATATATAGTAACATTAAATTACACATGTGATTAAATATATTATTAAAAATAATATTAATATTTTTAGTTTTAGTAGTTTAAATTTTTACAATGATATATATCTATATATAATTAAAATTCTTCCATCACATCAACCCATAAACATAATATTTACAAAAGCTTTCAACCACGAACTATTTAAAAAAAATATAGCCACAATCTTCTCTCACCTAACAAAAGAAAGGAAAGGAAGAGAAGGAAGAAAGAACAAATTGGATACATGTTAATTAGAAAAAGAATTTATTTATTTAATATTAAATAAATAAATATAACAAATAACAAATATTTTAAAAATACATCCGGCCGAAAGTCATTGAATGAATTTTCTTTGTAAAATTAAGTAAATGAATGAGAGGAGGAGAGGAACACATCTGTTCATATGGAATAAGAATTTGGTAAGATTTGGATCTAAGTTTTTATTGTTTAAGGTTTAGGATATAAAATTTAGAATTTTTTAATTTTTTTTAATTTGATTCTGATGGTTTTGTAATTTTGAATTTTTTTGAATTATAATTTTGATTCTTAAATTTAGTTTTAAATGTGCGTTTCTCACTCATCTACCATCTGAATAAGTGAATATGATTTACTTGAGGTTTTGGAAGTTTCACTTTTGCTGTTTAGCATCTTCCCAACTCACCAAAAATAGCTTTAATTTAGGATATTTGGGGCACAATCTAAGTTTTTATGTTCAAATTCCTAGAGATTAAATTAGTGCTTATAAGATTTTTGCTACGTCATATAATCGTTAACAGTGCCAAATATTAATTAAAATTACCACGCCAGTTTTTTTTTAATGACGAAAATAGATAAAAAGATCAATTTGACTCATAACTCAAAATTTTAGGATACAAATTAAATTAATTAAAAATTTAAAGACTAAATTAAATTAGAGATAAAATTTTAAAGATAATTTTGAGTATTAATTCACCCTTCGTGTTTATGAAATCACATTCATGTGTGTTTGGATTTTTTTTCTACTATTATTTAACCTTATTACTCTATCTTTAACTCAATACACCAAAGTCAAAAGAAAAAAAAAAACAGAAGAATAAGACAAAAGATTTCCAAAAACAATCCATTAAACAATTAATCATAAATAACCACAAACATCACCCATAATTTCAAATAAACAAGTATTATCACCATGATCACAAATAATTGTGACTAGTCCAAACCTTTAACAATTACACACACACAAAAGTGGTTCGGTTCTTTGGCTATATTGGTTGATAATAACTTTATCGGATATAATTTAGAGGTGCATCTTTCTTCTTATGAGATCTAATCAGAATACACAATTATGGGTGAGATGAGAGATTCGTGTTCTTTATATATGAATTATCATTTTGTTTTGCAACGGTCGTGGTCAATCATTCATTGTTGATAAAAGCGTAGCGTTGAGGAAAGCCTTTAAGTTGGTGTCGGATGGACCCCCTTCCTTGGAAGCATCCTTGGCCACAATCTTCCATTTCTCTCCATTCCTTCTCACTTCCTTCGCTTTCTCTCCATTACTCTCCATCACCATCTCCACACACCTCCTTATTTCACCACCCGTCACTATCCCTTCTTCCTCATCCTCCACCACCCTCACACCAATCTTCCACACTTGTTCAATTAACTTCGCATTCGTCTTTTGATCCGACCACTGAGGAAACGCCACCACCGGAACCCCACACACTAGGCTTTCCATGGTGGAGTTCCAACCACAGTGTGTCACGAAACAACCCACCGAAGCGTGGGACAACACTTGTACCTGTGAACACCACTTCACTATCTTCCCCTTCTTTCTCAGTTCCTCCATGCAACTCAACTCTTCCTCGTCTCTAATCACCCACAGGAATGGAAGTCTACAATCCAATAACGCACGTGCTATTTCCTCTTTCTGTCTCTTAGATAGCGGAAAGTAGCTACCGAATGAGACATAAACCACTGACATCTCTGCCTTCGAGTTCAACCATTGAATGTAGCCATCATTTGAGTCTTGAATTAGGTCACCTCCGAATGAAGTATCGTTGGGGTTTTTCCCGTCCAGGAACGCCGACGGAATCAACGGCCCGATGGGGATCATGTTGACTCTATCAATGGCTTTCAGGGCCTCTGCTTCAAGAGCTTCAAAGGTGTTCACGAGAACTGTAGGGTTGGTCTCTTTGTCAAGCTCCTGAAACTGCTCTTCAAACGATTCAAGAAGAAAAGACAAGAAACTTGGTCTTCCTACCAGCAAGAAACTGGGTACTTCACGCGCCGAAAACAACAACGGCAAACCAGGCAGTGCTATGGAATACGATGAAGATGCCTTTTCTTCCTTGCTTTTCTCATTGATGTAGTTATCGTATCCATGGAAGTAGTGATATAAGATTGCGAAAACCGTGGCTGGCTCGATCCACAAAAGCGCCGAAGGGAGGTGAAAGCCACGCGCCACCTCTTGTGCCCATTGAACGAGCAAGGTGTAGGTTACGCAGGTGAAAGGGTGACCTTGTTTTGCACTAGAGCTTATGAGGTCTGCCACGAAATCTGAGCCGCGGCGCTTCAACTCGGAAGCGTAGAGCTTGTAGTCTTCGTCTCCGCCGGCTATGGCGTTGAAACCGGTGTCGTGACCGTCGGAGAAGGTTACGATGGATAGGCCGGGGATGGAGGGTTTATTGACCATGCGGCTGTGCAGGTAGATGGTGATAGCGAGGGTGACGTGTGAGTCTAAAGAGATGAGTCGCTTGGCGAATTCGAGTGCCGGGTTTATGTGGCCTTGTGCCGGGTAGATTACGAGGAGAAAGCGGTGGCGGACCATGGTGCGGTGGCTGAATTATAGAGCTTATGTGTGTAAAGATAAGTACTGGGCGGTTGGAGCTATAGAGTAGTGAAGTGCTATGATATGATTTTGTTGCCAGTGTGTTTTCGGGAAGAAAAAATCTAAAAACTTATACTTTTATTAAAATTTTATCGGTACTTAATCTGTAAAAAATAAGTGAGTGATGAGTAATGATGATTAGATGATTAATTAATTAATGATTAAAAATTATAAAATTTATTGACTTTCTATCATTCCTTTTGTAAAAATTCTAAATGATGAGTAATGATTGATGTTTCCTCAAAAGAAAAAATTATAATAATAAAAGTATAAAACAACTAATATTTGAAAACCTTACTATTTAAGGCTTTAAGCTCTAGCTAATAATGAAACAACTAATTTTTGGAAATTGGAAACGTTACTATTTAAACTATAGCTAATAAATAGTAAAAATAATATTTATATATTAAAATTAATTATTAATATATTTATGTATAAATATATATAATTTAATATATTTTTAATGTATATTTATATTTTAATATATATTATATTAATAAAAATAATTTTAATGTATACAAAAGCATAATTGAATAAATATAATAATGAAATATTGCTATGATTTTGTGGTCTGTATATTCGATTTCCAAATGATGAGTTATGACCGAAATTTTGGTACTCATATGAGCCATGATTGATGGCCAATGATTCATCCCATGAAAATAATCAAAATATTATAATAAAATAGAGAATATTAGAGATATACAGATATTAGAGTAAATAATTTAATATGTTTGATAAAATTATTATTTAATAATTTTTAATTATTAACTTTCACACAAACTAATTGCATAGGAATTTTTATTTTATAATAATAATATAAAATAAAAAATTAATCATGTTAAATATATAGTAAAATTAATTATTATATATTTATATATATTAAAAATATTATTTATATATTAAAATTGATTATTAAAATTAATTTTTAATATATTTGTGTATAAATAAATATGTAATTTAATTTATTTAATTTATATTTTATACTAATGACTAATTTTGATGATTAATTTTAATATACATATAACATAATTGTATAAATACATATTATTTAATTTATTATATTTTAATTTAATTGTATACTAATTATTAATTTTAATATATAAATGACATTTTTAAAAAGAAAAAGACAAATAAACTAGTACAAAAAGACATTGTCCATTTACATTATTTGAGATGGCGCATTGGGATTCATGTGCTCAATATTTTAAGAAAAATGAAAAAATAATAAAAATGAAACTAAATTAATTTAAAATATTTTATTATATATATTTTAATTATTATTAAAATAAATGAATAATTTTAAATATAATAAATATATAATTATAAATATTATATATATAAAATTATAAATATTAAGTTAAATAAAATTACTTTAAACTATTATCTTTTTAATATTATTTAGTTCTTTTTTTATACTACGTGATATAGATCGATATTTTTGAAACAACAACTTTTTTAATATTTTTTAGTATTTGAGTTAATATTAATTAAATTTTAATTTATTATTTGAATAAATAATAAAAAATATCTTAAATTTAATAAATTGCTGACAAAAAGTTTTTTAATTTTGCGAACAACAAATTAACAATTAAATATTTTAAAACATTATTATAAACAAAAAAATATTTTCTTATAATTTCTTAGAGCAATACTAGGGCCAATAATTTTTGTGATTTATAACAATCATATAGCCATCAATAATGATTTTAATGGTGTAAGATTGATGTGAGATTTCATCTAATAATAACTTATTTTTTTTTACTGGTAATGATCAGAATTTAACAAAGTTACTAGCTCCCTAGACTTTTTCAATTTCTTATTGATTTTCAATTGACAAAGAAACCCATGAAGGTATTAGGAAAAAAAAAAACAAAACATAATATAAAACACAAGGTATATTTAGACAAGAAAATATCTAAAGGGCCAATTATAATATAAATTAATTAAAATTAATTTTTTTATTTTTTATTTTAAAATTTAAAAAATTAGAATAACAAAAAATTATTTTTTGTTTTAACTATTTCGTTAGAGTTAACCTCTTTTCTAGTTGATTCATAGTAGATTTTGACGTAAGAAAGAGTCAAGAATGAGAAGAAAAATCTGATACAAGATAAGGGTTGATCTCATCTACTTTGAGGCAGTAAGTCATGCACTTGATGAAGAAAAGTCCTGAGATTCTGCTCCGAAGAGCCACCTTCCTTCACAGCTTCCCTTGCCAACATCTTCCACTTGTCTGCATTCTCTCTCAGTTCCTTCGCCTTCTCTCCACTTCCCATCACCACCTCCACACACCTCTTTATTTCACCAGCTTCCACCACCCCTTCTTCCTCCTCCTCCTCACGATCCACCCTCACCCCTGTCTTCCACACATCTTCTATTAGCTTCGCATTCGTCTTCTGGTCCACCCACTGCGGAAACGCCACCATTGGTACCCCAGATGCTAAGCTTTCCATTGTCGAATTCCAACCACAGTGTGTCACAAAACATCCCAACGATCCATGCGACAAAACCTCCACCTGCGAGCACCACTCCACTATCTTCCCCCTTGCTTCTAATTCCTCTCTGCAGCTTAACTCTTCATCTTCCTCTTCCTCTTTCTCTTTCTCTTTCTTTTCTTTCTTCCTAATAACCCACAAGAATGGATGCCTTGAATCCAACAAAGCACGCGCCATTTCCTCCATCTGCTTCTTCGCCAACACCCAGAAGCTTCCAAACGACACATAAACCACCGATCTCTCCGCCTGTGAGTCCAACCACTCTACGTAATCATTTGAGTGTTTGAAAATATTACCGCCATAGGAACTATCACCATCGCCATCTTTTTCAACGTCCAAGAACGCCGACGGAATCAACGGCCCGATTGGTATCACGTCCAATTTATCATCAACGGCCCTCAGGGCATCAGGTTCCAACGCTTCAAAGGTGTTGGCTAATATTCTTGGTTTGACTTCTTGATCAAGATGTCGAAACTGTTTTTCAATCAGCGAAGCAATGAAAGAGTTCCGATACTTACTAATCGAATTATTTGATTCCAAATAAAACGAAGGTAGGTCACATGAGGGTTGCAACCGCGGCAACCCTGGAAGCTCCAAGGAACACGACGAGGGCTCTTTGGTAATTTTCTCGTTGATGTAGTCACGGTACCCGTGAAAGTAGTAGTAGTGGATGTCCAAGAGCACCGCTGGTTGAGGCCAGAGCACAACCGAGGGAAGGTGAAATGCACGCGCCGCCTCTGCCACCCAGTTTTGTAGGAAGGTGTAGACTACACAAGTGAAAGGGTGCTGGCCTTCTTCGGCGGCGGAGTTTATGAGATCGGTGACGAACTCTGTGCCGCGGCGCTCGTACTCGGTCATGTAGTGGTCATAGTTGGAGTCATCGGAGAGGGTGAAACCATCGTCGAAGCCATCGGAGAAGGGGACGAAGGAGAGGCCGCGGATGGAGGGTTTGTCGGACATACGGCGGTGCATGTGGACGGTGGTGGAAACGGTAACACGTGCGCCTAAATTAATGAGCCTCTTTGCTAACTGGAGGGAAGGGTTTATGTGGCCTTGTGCGGGGTATGTGATGAGAAGGACGTGGTGACGGTGCATGATGGCGGTGGTGGCAGCAGCTGAGTGGTAACTGAACACGCACCTTCTTCTTTGGACTAATGAATTAGTAACGAGGTGACAACTGACACGTTGAAATAATATATAGGGGTTTGAAGTTTGAACAATTTGGTGGTTAAAAAATCAATCATTAAATCAATAGTTTGTTAAAAATGCGTATTAAAATCAAAACTATATATTCAAATAAGTAAAATAAAATAATATATGTAGCATTTTTAAATTCCAAACCATGTATGTGTCTTTTCTTGTTTTGTACATTACTACTATATTCAATATAAACGTGTTGTTTTTATGTAAAATGGAATTTGAATCCAGAGAGATTACCCTTCTTAACTTAATTAGTTGAGCTAATCTCACTATGCTATATAATATTACACCTTCAGAAATGGATTCATTTAGGCATTTAAACAATAAAAAACATACAAATATTATGTGTACATACAAAAGTAAATTTTTAAAATAGTTATTATATATTTATATATTTTTAATATATATATTTATTTTATATAAATAATTATTTTTTTATGTATACATAATATAGTTACAAAAAATAAAAAAAAATCAAAATATTACATATGAAAAAATAATATAATTTTTTTAAATATTCTAACTTTATTATTTAAGTAAAATTGATTTTATATTTAAAGAACGAGAACGGTAATAGTGTATATGTAAATATTTATTTTGGATATAAGATATAATTTTTGGTTGTCTTTGTCCTACCTTGTGACGTTTGAGCTTACGAAATTGTTTGGGACCTAGTGGATCATCTGATCAACTTTGCTTGTGGAAATTCTGATACTTATCACCTTTGAAACGTAAGGAAATCTCAGTTTTCGGAAGCATGTTTTCTATGACAGGTTAAGAAATTAGAAAAGAACAATTGATTTTTAAAAAAATAATTAACGTTTATAGAAAATTCCAAATTTTAGAAAAGAATTAAGTCTCAAAATGATCTCTAAAATTTTATATTCAAGGTTTAAAGTGGTCTCTACTTAATTTTGTTTTCAAAGTTATACTCTAAAATTCATAGTAGTTTCTCAGGCAATTTTAGTCCATCACCGACTATCGAAAAGTTGAAGTGGACTCATTTTCTACCACGCTGACACGTCAATGGCTAACTGACGTAGCAAATGAAATTTTTTTGTTTGCAATGTAGTCTCTTTCTCTTTTTAAAATCCTGATTCTCAAATTATGTTCAATAGATTCTCTTCTTCACTCTCTTCTTCTTCTTAAACCCCATTTTTTATTCTCATCCTTTCAAATCCAATCATCACATCAACAAAAATGACTATTTTATGTGCTAATTTACATTCCATTACAAGAAAAATACTGAATACCATCGAATTTACCGTTGGATTTAGCGTCGGAGATTAGTAGCGGATTTACTAGCGAATTTACGAGCGGATTTGCCAATAAATTTGTCGGGTGAAAGAGTTACTATTGGATTCAAATTTTCGACAGTAATATACTTGGAGAAAAAAAAATGGCGCGATCATTACCGTGTTAGGGAGAAAAAATCCGATGGTAAGGTAATTATATGAAAAATGCTTTGGTTATAAGCTGTGCGTTATCGGCGGATTTTTCGACGGTAAATCCAAGGATAAAATTGACCCCGAAATTCAAATTTATGAACCATTGCCTTCCATTTCTACAATCTCACTTCTCTCCCCCTTTCTCTTTCTCTCTCGTCGTTAGCCTCTCTTCGCTGCCGTTTCGCCGTCGTTGACTGCTTTTCACGACTCCATCCATCATCTCCATTGAAAAGCATCCACTTGCGAGTTGCTGCCTCCTTTGTTCGCCACGCGCCGCCGCTTGTCTCCATCAGCTACGATGCTACTACCCTTCCTCCTTCATTCAGGTACGTCTTCTTCTTTTTCTTCTTTTTTTTGACATTATTGATATTTGCTAAACCCTAACTCTATCGTTCCTTTCTCCCTTTTTTATCATGTTAATTAGCTGTTTGGTTTCATTAGATTGTATAATAATTCTGAATTTGTAGATTGATCAAATATTGATGTTTACATAGTTATTAAAGTCAATGGTTCTTGACTGCATTGATTTATTGACACCGACATACTATGTCTTAAAATTTTGATAATATTATAACTAATTGTCCTCAACAAACTCATCAATTAGCATTAAATAGGTGAAATCAAGATTGATATTTGCCTAGTAGTTAATAAAATTAAAATATCTATTCGCTTGATGTAGTTGACTCTTTTACATTCATGACTTAGTTAGCTAAGAACTCTGTAGCAAATTGTTCTTTGTTTATTTTATTTTATTTTTTGCAAAATAATATTGTGAAAGAAGAACAAGGATTATCAAATATATCTAGTTCTAGCTCAAAGATTAGCTTAGTTAGCAAATTTTAGGTTTGTGTTGTAGAATTTTTGCAGGTTGATATGCCGTGTTACAATGACTAATTTGTTGGTTAATTCATAAGCATTTATGCTGATTTTGTTATTAATTATTTCATTTGAAGAATTCTCTTTCATGAAAGCTTTTATATATACATAGCCCGCAATTAAATAAATAATTAATATCATAAAATGAAATCAAATACCACTAAGGGTAAACATAATGTAAAACCTGTATTAATAGTAACAAATAGCAAGTTTATATACAGTAAAAATTATCTATTTGTGGAAGTTTTTTACGTTATCTATTGACAGATATATGTTTTATAATAGAAGCTTTTTTTTAATTTATCCATTGACAGATGTATGTTTTATACTTCGATTTAAAATCCAGTATGTTGAGCATTTGTTGTACATACTATGGATTAGTTTTTTTTTTTCTCACACTTTGTTTTGTGGCTTACTTCTTTTGCCTTTGCATTGTGCTCTCTGTTGTCGTGAAATTTGAATTTTTCATTGTGTTCTCTTTTTATGCCTTTGCATTATGATTTAAATTTTTGATTGAGTTTCAGTATTGATGAACTAACTACGGTCTTTTATGGTTTATTTTACTTATTTTAGTCCTACTTTATTATATTCATCTATGTCTATAATTTTAATTTGGATTGATTTTCAAAATACAATAAACATCTTTTGTTTAACAGTCATCTATCTACTCTCTTATTATCATAGCTTATTAAAGATTTTGTTTAATCTGTTTCTTAAACTATATTACTAAGTAGTATACTATCAGAAATTACGTTATGAAGAACAAATAAAAGATCTTTTGAGAAAGAAAGAGTATAAGAGAGCGGTATCCTTAGTGAAGGAGCTTGAACCTGAAGATGAAATACCAAAAGATTTTCTCTCATTTGTTCATTCTCAAATGGGGTTTTTGTGACTTTTTTACTTGCATTTTTTATATTTGAAGTGGTTTGTAAATTTTTAACTAAAGATTATAGATAAACTATTATAAGAAATTGTAAAACTTTGAATCTTTTCAGTTAAAAAATTATATATCGAATTTTTAAATAATTTTTAAAAAAAATAATATTTAAATTTACCGTCAGATTCACTGAAAAAAATACAATGGTAACAACCCAAAATTTTGCCATTTAAAAGCTTATATCTATTGATAATTATTGACATATGAAAAATTTGCAGGTAAATAGTTACCGACAAAGTTTATACCGTCAAATTTTTTCCGTCACTAATCTAAATCTGACAGAATTCACTATTTTTTGTTGTATTTCTAGAAAATAACGATTATACAAAGTTTAGAATGTAATATTATTTCTTCAAATTTTTACCAAGAGAAAAGTTTGCTGATCACTTTAACACTGCTACCATAAATTGAGAGTTGTCATCAAACGATGACGGCAAAAAGTGAAAAAATAATTAACATATAGCTTATAAAAGTATAGGACAAATCTTGTGAAATTAAGTCTTATTGCCGATTTTGAGAATAGCAACTGATGCTCCATACATAATTGCCTAGCTATTTCCTGATTAATCATAAATGATGACAACAAATAAAACATTATAACAGGAAGCAGTGCCTTATAAACCTACTGATTCCAACTCAAAATTCTCTCCAATTGAATTTAAAATCGGTTATGAAAAATTTACTAATTTCTGAACTCCAGTTGGTGTCTCACCAAATATATCATCATAAAATATGTCATCTGATCTTTCACTCTGTAAAGATCAGGAAAAAAATTCAATACCCATCAATAAATAGAAATATGAAAAACAATAATATTAGTCCAATTTCCAAACCTATCATTCTTCCGTTTTAACTTCAGAACTCATTCTCATGGTAAAAAAAGCATAGCAATAAGGGTTTGCAAGACAAGAGTTTCATTGGCCCATTTCTCTGTTCTTCCCGTGCGAGTTCGCAAGGCATAAGGCTTCATTGAGCTTTGCCTAAAGGAGTCTGTCGGGGCAAAAACGTGGTTGAACAACCAACAACCTCAGAGGCCTCGAACGCACGAAGGTGTCCCTCAACAAAAGCGACACCATTTTCCTGCTTCGAAGAGGGAGAACCGCGGTAACGAGATGGAGGTCTGTGAGAGGCGACGGCAAAGAAAGTTGAGTGTGAAAGACTAGGTTTGGGAGGGGTGGGCAGCGCGACGCTGAGACGGAGGTCGGTGAGAGGTGGCGATAGAGAGGATTGCGAAAAGCTCTGTCTGTGCGGTGTGTCGAATTCTGTAAATATGTGAGAGTATGTTGGACAGGGTCTCGGATTCCGTTAGTTTTTTTTTTTATAAATATAAAACGACGTAGCTTTAATGCCAACATGGAAAAAATGAGTCCATCTTAGTATTTCTATGGCCAGTAATGGACGAAAATTGCCTCAGAGATTACTATTAGTCCTGAGTATAATTTTGAGAATAAAATTGGATAACTATTAATTTTAGAGACCATTTTAAGTTTCGAGTGCAATTTTAGATACCACTTTAAAGCTTAACTCTTTTAAAGTCACACGTAAAATATTACATATCATCTAACATGTTGTAAATTTATGTAGACTCAATCTAGTACTTAAAAATATATAAATAAATTATTTTTATCTCTAAATTTTTAAAAAATAAATCAAATTAATCCTTAAACAATTTTTGTCTTCACAAATTCTATTTTAATTTTTTAATTAGACTAATTTTAATTCCATTATCACATTCTACCCAAGCAATATTTTCTTTACGTAGAATAATAGAAATATAATATGTTAATCTTTGTATACCTTAATTTGTGTACCTTAATTTTTAAATATTTTACAATGTACAAATTTAATCTTTAAATTTATGTATTTGATTTTTTTTTAAAAATTAATACATAAATTTGACCTTCATATTTATATACCTCACCCAAGTCGTATTATTAGATTTCATTTTTTCTATCTCTTCTTCCCTGAGCAAATTTGACTGTTCAATTTGTTTAATAATAATTTTAAAAAATAATTCCACACTAAAGAGAAATACTAGTTTTTTCAATAACAATACATTGCACACCAATTCTTTACATATAAAAAAATTAGCCTCATTTCGAAATTATTTTGACTACTACTAATTTTTATTTTTTATTTTACTTATGTTTAAACTAAAATAATTACTATATTTAAGTTTACATGAAAAAACATGACCAAAAAGTATAGATGCAACTTCAAAATATCGTGGGACAATAAGATTGCGTTTGGTTATGAGAATAGAATATAATAAGTCACTAAAAATAAGACATAAAAATTAAAGACATAAAAATTGATGCTTTTGCATTCAAAAAATTTAAAAAAATATATAATAAAAATATAATTATAAAAATTAATAAAAATAATAAAAAATAAAAAATAAATTATATTTTTTATTAGTGTTTATGTGTTCTTTCAATCAGAATAAATACAAAATATATTAATTTAATTTAATATTTCTAAACATGTTTTATCTGTTAAATATAATTTTATGTTTCTAAATTTCTGCCTCAATATCCCATATCGATAAATAAATGTTGTCCAAAAATGCAATGCTCTTTATAAGTTTGGACCATTAAAACTCTTTTTTAAAAATAAAAAAAAAAATGGTAAACAAAGGGGCACAAGGCCCAAACTACACAGAAACAATACTTCTAGGATGAGCCACCCCAGATTCATCACCAAGTAACAAAATTTGAATTCCAGTTGGAGGAGAGTTTCAGGATTCAGTCGCAATAAGTTGTTGAACACTATAATTGGCTAACTAGTCAGCAAAGGCATTTGCCTCCGTGTAAGTGTGTACCAATTGGACCATCTAATTCCTCCCCATGAGCTCTTTAATCCACCTTCACCTTTTTAAAACCCAAAGTCCAAGCCATTTGAGAGTCCACGGGTAGCTTGCCAAAGAATAACTTGATCCGTTGTGGTCCCTTCCAGGCCCGAATTCGTTTCCAAACTTTCCTATCTTGGAATGGGGCTCCAATACTATAATGATAATCTGATTTTATAGAAAATCTTTCATCCTTGGAGTGCTTCCAAGCTAACTTATCAGGGGGGTGAGAGGCTCTCAGAACAGGATAAGCACATATGCTTTGAATCTGGCAGAAGCTGTAGTAGGTTTTCAATTTTTCATTCACCTTCATTCTTCACATAGGCACAAATTTTTGTCATCCTCATCATCTCCACCAGTGATAATTGGAAATTTATAATTCAGAAGTTGGTCTCTTAAGACTGGGGAAAGGAATTAGATTGCAAAACAGAAATTCGGATTCTTAGAGTCGAAGAGGAAAAAGGTGTGTTGGGGTTGCGACGGATACGATGGGGGAAGAGTAGTGGCTGAGAATCTTGTTTTGCATTTTTTTTTTCTTTCTCTTTTGGGTTTTGAGTTGAAAGAGAGAGAAGGATTTTTTTATTATTATTAAAAGTTTTATTTTAAAACATTTTTTTTAATAGAATTAATGATAGAGTTAATGGTAGAATAATATTAAGGAAAAGTATAGGTGAACAATGAAAATATTAATATGCATTTCAAATGTTAGAGATATAAACATAACGATTAAAACGCAAAGTACAAGTTTAGGAATTATTCAAAATGTTAGGAGTAAAAATAATATTTTAATCTTAAAATATTTTAAAATTTTATAAAAATATTCAGCTATAAATATATAAAAAATTATTAATATTAATTTAAATATAAGATAAAAACAAAAATATTCACCTATAATTTCTTATTGATTTCCAATTGGCAAAGAAACCCATGAAGGTAAAACCAAGAAAAAGAACAAAACATCATAAACACCAGCCATGTTTGGACAAATATTACGTGATGAATCGAGGAAAAAAATAGCAGGCTTTGACTTATTATAAGACTATTGAAAGAAAGAGTCAAGAATGAGAAGAAAAATCTGATATAAGGATTGACCTCAACTTTGAGGCATTAAGTCATGCACGTGATGAAGAAAAGTCTTGAGATTCTTGTCCGAAGAGCCACCTTCCTTCACAGCTTCCCTCGCCAACCTCTTCCACTTGTCTGCATTCTCTCTCAGTTCCTTCGCTTTCTCTCCACTTCCCATTACCATATCCAAACACCTCTTTATTTCACCAGCTTCCACCACCCCTTCTTCCTTCTCTTCCTCATTTTCCACCCTCACCCCTGTCTTCCACACATCTTCTACTAGCTTCGCATTCGTCTTCTGGTCCAACCATTGCGGAAACGCCACCATTGGTACCCCAGATGCTAAGCTTTCCATCGTCGAATTCCAACCACAGTGTGTCACAAAACATCCCAATGAGCCATGCGACAAAACCTCCACCTGCGAGCACCACTCCACTATCTTCCCCCTCGCTTCTAATTCCTCTCTGCAGCTTAATTCTTCCTCTTCCTCTTCCTCTCTCTCTTTCTCTTTCTTTACTTTCTCCCTAATAACCCACAAGAATGGATGCCCTAAATCCAACAACGCACGCGCCATTTCCTCCATCTGCTTCTTCGCCAACACACAGAAGCTACCAAACGACACATAAACCACCGATTTCTCCGCCTGCGAGTCCAACCACTCTACGTAATCATCTGATCGTTTGAAGATATTACCGCCATACGAACTATCACCACCTCCATCTTGATCATCGTCCAAGAACGCCGAAGGAATCAACGGCCCGATTGGTATCACGTCCAACTTATCATCAACGGCCCTCAGGGCATCAGGTTCCAACGCTTCAACGGTGTTGGCTAATATTCTTGGTTTGACTTCTTGGTCAAGATCTCGAAACTGTTTTTCAATCCGTGAAACAATGAAAGAGTTCCGAAACTTAGTCGAACTATTCGATTCCAAATAAAATGAAGGTAGGTCACGTGAGGGTTGCAACGGCGGCAACCCTGGAAGCTCCAAGGAACACGACGAAGGCTCTTGGGTAATTTTCTCGTTGACGTAGTCACGGTAGCCGTGAAAGTAGAAGTAGTGGATGTCCAAGAGCACCGCTGGTTGAGTCCAGAGGACAACCGCAGGAAGGTGAAACGCACGCGCCACCTCTGCCACCCAGTTTTGTAGGAAGGTGTAGACTACACAAGTGAAAGGGTGCTGGCCTTCTTCGGCGGCGGAGTTTATGAGATCGGTGACGAACTCGGTTCCGCGGCGCTTGTACTCAGCGGCGTAGTGGGCGTAGCTGGAGTCATCGGAGCGGGTGAAACCGTCGTCGTAGCCGTCGGAGAAGGGGGCGAAGGAGAGGCCAGGGATGGAGGGTTTGTCGGACATGCGGCGGTGCACGTGGACGGTGGTGGAAACAGTGACGCGTGCGCCTAAATTAATGAGCCGCTTTGCTAACTGGAGGGAAGGGTTTATGTGGCCCTGTGCGGGGTATGTGATGAGGAGGAAGTGGTGGTGGGGCATGATGGCGGTGGTGACGGTGGCGGAGCGGTAACTAACACTAGAATCTCGGTGTAAAATAACTATAGCGTGCAATGCACCTTCTCTGGACTAATGAATGAGTAATGGGGTATTGAGGTGACACCGTGACAAGTTGAAACAATATAAACATAAGGGTTTGAACAATTTGGTGGTGCTAAAATTCACAACATTACTATATTTAACATTAACATTTTTTCTCATGTACAATGGAATTTTAATACACGACCTAGAAAAGAGAAAAGATTAAAATTTTTAACTTAATTAATTGAGCTAATCTCACTAAGCCAGGTAAAAAGTAAACAAAATATTATTTATATACTAAAATCAATTATTAATATATTTATATATAAATATATATAATTTAATTTATTTTTAATATATATTTATATTTTAATATTTATTTTATATTAATAATAATTTTGATAACTAATTTTAATATACATATAATATAATCAAATACTAAATATTAAAAAAAGATTGATTTAAGCATTTAAAACATTGTCAAGAATAAAAATATAATATTTAAAATAATAAAATGTATTTTTTAATTAATAATTAATAAATTTTTTTTAAAAAAATTATTAATTTTTTTTCAATAAATTTAAATCTTTGTTTTTTTATCCACTATTTTTCTTAGTAAAATTGATTTTATATTTAAGAATGGGAATGGTAATTAAGTGTAGACGTAGAGATATATTTTGGACATAAAATATATTTTTTGATTGTCTTGTCTTGCCTTGTGACGTTTGAGCTTACGAAACTGTTTGGAGCCTAGCTGATGATGATCCGATCAACTTTGCTTGTGGAAATTGTGATCAAGTCACCTATGAAACGGAAGGAAATCTCAGAAGTGCAAGTGGAATAAATTTTAGTTTGAGTAATAAATAGTTTAATTAAGTTATTTTTTAAAAAATAGTTTAAATAATAAATAATTATATTAAAAGTAGTTTATAAATAAGTTATTTTGTGTTTAAATTTTTAGTTTTAAAAATATTTATTATTTTATAAGAAAATAATAAAAAATATTAGTATTATAAAAAAAGTTATTTTTTAAATTTTTAATTTCTTTATAAGTTCTTAAATAGCTTATTAAAAAGCTGCAATTTTATTTTAAAAATTATACCAGACATTAATACTACTATTTTTTATAAGTCAAAAACTTAAAAAAATAATATTTTTAAAGTTTTCTAAACGTACCTGAGTATAAAAGTGTACATTATTACTTTATTAAAGCATCATGAAACATTTTTAGTTTATTTACAAAGTATAATAAAAATATGAATAAATTAAAATACAAATATATAAATTATATTTTTACGTTAGTATTTATTTTTTTAAAATATATATCATATTATTATTTTTATTAAAACACTCTTATATTTTAATAAAAATAAAAATATTTTAGTATTTTTCAAAAAATTTAAATATCTTTTTTTATATTATACAAAAACTATTTTTTTAAATTATTCAAAATTTAAAATTCAATTAACTTTAATAGTATAGTTTTAGATTTTAAATAATTCAATAAATAAAACAAAAATAGATCTAAAAAATAAAAAAAATTGTTCGTCTTCTCTAGGATTCTAGTATTTTTCGTCTCATCTTCCTTCCCTTCTCTCCATTGATTCTTACTGCAACTGGAATGTTCGTCATTGAAGAGCTAAGATTTAGAGAAGATCGAAGCTCATCGGCGATTATTTTTAAAATATACTTTCTCATGGAGTTTGTTATGAAGGCCTTATCGTTGTAGTTGACAGCAACATCGTTTACTATAGCGGGGAACATATCTTCGAAGAAGGAAGGGAGCGATGAAGGAAGCAATGAGAGGAATATTCGATGGCAAGAGCAAGTGTCGTAGGCTGTGAAGGCGTTGAATGGAGGTTAATTACTGTTGTGATTCTGGTGAACAACGACGAGGAGGCAGTTGCGATAAGAATCGACGAATAGAAGAGAAGGAAGAGGAGAGAGGAGATAAAGAACACTGAAACCTTACAAAAGATGAACAATTTTTTTTTTAATTTTTTAGATTTGTTTTTGTTTTGTTTTTTAAATATTTAAAATTTAAAATTATAAAATTAAAGTTAATTGAATTTTAAGTTTTGAATAATTTAAAAGAGTAGATTTTGTCCAATATAAAAAAAGAATATTTAAGTTATTTTTATTAAAATATAAGGGTGTTTTAGTAAAAGTAATGATATGATATATATTTAGAAAAAGAAAATTTTAATATTGACGAGAAAAATATAATTCACGTGTCGTGTTTTAATTTGTTCATATTTTTATCGTATTGGCACATATAAATTTATCAACGTACCGAAATAAACGCCAATATCTTTTCTACGACGATTAGTTTATTCATCAGTAAATGTTTAATATGACAGGTTAAGAAATTTAAAAAGAATAATTGATATTGAATATTTAAAATAATTAAGTAATATGAGTATGTTATATCACTATAACAGATACGGAGGATGGCGGCAGAAAATTGGCGGCCGTTTACAAATCAACTGCAGATTGGCAGGATAGCGGTGGTTGTCATTGCGGTTTGACAACTGCACCAAAATTAAATAGCATAGCGGCAGCGACACGTCCCAACTACTCGAAAGCAATACAGTGATATATATAACGAATCAACATATTGCGTTCATGGAATCTTTTTCGCGTGAAGTCAATTGGGCAGGGGCGCGAACCATTTCTCTGGAAGTCCTTGCCGTCGTGGTGCTCCCCTCAGTCAATTCCAGTAGTCTCCTCCTTCCCGTTGCTGTGTCGTTCATTGAGCCACTTTTCCCTCTAACACTGGTCCGAAGCTTAGGTTTGCTAAACCCTCATTCAATTTGGTTGAATTTTTTTTCATTTCACCTTTCAATTTGGCTTATATTGATCTTGTTCTTCATGATTTGGGTTTATACAGTCAAAAATCAAATTCGCACTTTTCAATTTGGTTTAGATTGGTCTTGCTTATAAAGAAATCATTTGATCTATATCTTACTTTCAAATTTTCAGATCAGGCATTAATACTTTGTTTTGATTTTCTCAAATGTTCACGTTTGGCAGTTTTCTCCACTTGATACACCTGGTTCCATTCATTCCTTCCTTCGTTACTAGAAGAGGGGAAAAAGTAATGTAAGATTTTGGAGTCAATGGAAGAGGGGAGGAAGTATAGATTACAGCTTGCTCACAAACAGGTTTAGATAGCTTCTTCCATTCATGGGTGTGCATGGGTCGGTGAAACCGGGTTTGGCGTGATCTAGATTCACCCCGAAATATATTTCCTGCCTATTTATTAGACCCAAATCCGACCCTAGATCTGATGAAATCTATACACTTTCGGGTCACGATTATATTGGGTAAAAACCAGGCCGTTAACATTATATTACCTTGATACCTTCTTATAAGTTAGCATGTAAAAATATCCAAGTTTCCAAGGCTCCAACTATTATTTGACATGGTAAAATTCACTTAGAAAAATATAACAAGAACTAACTTTTCTCTAAAATTAAAGCATAACCATAATCAATACTAATATTGTATAATAACACCAAATATTTAGATCAATACAAATAACACAATATTATGTATTAGTCTAAAATCTTATGCATTTTAAACATAAAACATTAACTTATAATCTTATAATAACTAATAACACAAAATATTAAGGTTTACAATACTTAAATTTCACATAAAAAAAGCCATCATCCATCACTAATAACACAAAATATAAATTGTGTATGATGACCGGGTCGAGTTCGGGGGACCCGAGCCATGGCTCGGACCGACCCGAAATAATGACCGGGTCTATTTTTGAGACCCTAATCCGACTATAGACCCGATAAACTCACACCAAATTAGTCCCTAAAGTGTTTGGGACCGGGCCGGATCTTCAGGTGGGGAGGGGAACGAAGCATGCCTTATAAGGGTGTGGATACTTCTCCCTAACATGACGCATTTTGACGAGTGAGTGTGGGGAGGGCTTCGGCTATCATCCCTATCGTCAAAGGTAAAACCGGGAGGTCTTGTGTGCCAAAGCGAACAATCGCGTATCCGGGCTAGGACTTTTCTTCGCCAGCAGCCTCTGCACCTCCACGTTGAGACCGTCGTCAGGCTTTGCCACAAATTGAGTCGTCGAGCCCGAGAATGGCGTGAATTTGAGGCTACAGGCGCAGGAGCTCCAATGCAACCATCACCAATAGGCTCAGGAGCTTAACGATTATCGAAAAAGGTATCAGAAGATTCTCACACGCGTGACAGACACAGTTGACCTCAGGTTGACATGGAGGGAGCAGCTAGAGCGATTTCAGCGGATGGAGGCTCAAATTAAGGTATACTAGGCTCTGATGCGCGCCGCTGGTATCATATTTACTAGTGGTAGCACCACTGCTGCTGGCAGTGGTACTGTTGGTGGCACATAGACATCATCGTCTTCTATGCCACCTCTTCAGGGCCATGGGACCGACGACGACGATGAAGAGAACTACTCGGATCTTTAGTTATTAGTGTTTTGTTTTATTGTTTCATTGCATTTATTTGATGTACTTGACTTTTAATTTATTTGAACATTATATTATTTATTTTAAATAATATATTTTTATTATTTATGAATTGACCATTAATTATGTAAAAAATAAATTTAAATAAAAATAAAAATTGACCATTTATTTCAAAAGCATTTAAAAAAACTGATATTACCGTCAGATTTACCAAAATAATTCAATTGCAATAGTGCGAAAAACAACATATTTGAGCGACATTATCGTCGAAAAAATTTGCCGGTAACCAAATATTTTTTGAACAAGAAATATGTCGCAAAATCACTGTCAGACGAAAAAATTCTGACGGTAAATATTTATCGGCAAAATTTATTCTTTCTGATTTTTTTCGGCGGTAATTTAATTATCGTCGAATTTTTTTTTGTTTTTCTAACGAAAAATCTGACGATACTCACCATTTTTCTTATAGTGAAAATCATTAAGAAGAAGAGGAACCTACATTCATTCGACTAAATAAGATTATAATATAATATATACATATTCATTCAAGTCTAATTTGAGAAGCAATATTATAAAAGAAGAAATAAGAGCAATAGAAAAACGAACAAAAAAAGGGAAGAAAGAAGAATAAAAAGAAAAAAAATGCAGCATTAAAATAGACTTTTTTTTGTTTTTTGTAGCAAAATTTCGATGTCAAAACTTAGAAATTTATGTGTTATTTTTAAGAAATTTCAGTGTTTTTTGTTCTGATAAATTTTGCATAATTCAAAATTCTTATTATTTTTATTTTATTTTCTCATAATTTTTCTTATTTTAGTCTCTTAAAAGGAATAAAACAAAAAAATCAAACAAAAAAAATACATAACTTAAATATTAGATGAGGAAGAGAAAGAAAAAAAAAAACAAAAATAAAACGTAGTAACAACAACACTAATAAAAAAGGAGAAAGAGGTATACGAAAAAATACAAAAAAGAATGATGTTATATGAGTGAGTTTTTTTTTAGTTTGGACTAACTTAATTGTCAAACAAATTTAAATATATAATGGAACTATTAATTTAGTTGGGAAGTGCTAGGTAAACAATGACTTTTTTGAACAGCACGAATAACCACTAATCAAATAAAAATACACTACACCTTCAAATTATCCACCTAAATTATAATATTAAAATAATCATCTGTACATCAGTGAAATTAATATTCGATATATCTATTGTTCACATTATTTAATATTTTCATTGTCTACCTATATTTTTCTATTTATTATTTAATTTGATTAACTAAAGATAATTTTCCTAAAAAAATCCAACAACTTTATTTACAATTTTTTATTAGAAAAGTCTAATAAATTTAATTTTAATACATTAATTGTGTATATAATTTTATACGGTTATTTATTAAAATTTATTTGTTTAGATAATTTTTAAATAAGTAATTTAAAAATTAGTTATTCTCGCTAGGTAACTGTTACGGTGGGTAACCGGAGATTGATGGGCTGGATGGAGTTGGTTGGCCCAAACGTATGAAGGAGGAGGCTTTCAAGTGGGTCTGCAACTCGGGGGCCTCCGTCCGACTTGTGCTCGTGAAAGAATGGGGGGTGGTACCTGCAAAGACACTACGATGCCTAAGTTAGCAAGAGTGTGAGCAGGTCTAGAGAGTATTGGGACTTGGAGATACCTGAGGGGTGTTAGTGTATTTATAGTGGTGAACCAATAACCACCGTTGGAGTAGTGCCACCTTTTTAGGGTGTTAACCGTCCCATTATCTTAGGGAGGTTAGGGTATGGCTCTTGGAAGTGGTTAGAGAGATTCTAGGGGCAGTTACTCATTTGAATAAGTGTTGATCTGCCAGCTAACCCTCGTGCCCGACTTCTTTAGAGCAAGTCGTGGTGAGGACCGACTTCAAAGGTCGAAGGTTGGTATTGGGTGAGGCTCAATCCATGGGATTATGCCTTTTGTTTGGACCTGGGCCTTTACTATTGGGCCAGGGTATGAACAGTGCCCCTACTCGAGCCCAATTTTCTTTTCAAGATTTGGGTTCGAGTATTCTACTCGGGGTCGTAGCCGATTTGTAGGAGGACCGACGTGATGGTCTGAAATCGACGTGACTTTTCGTAGCCTTTTGGTTCTGACAGTTACGTCTAATCAAGCGTCGTGTCCGTTAGGGATGTGCGTAGGGATTGATGGTCTTGGTAATGGTGCATTCTCATTAATGACTGCCCCGCTTTTATCATTGTGCCCCTAACGTGCTTATAAATACTTTCCCTCTCTTTTATTGTTTCGTTTTTGCGATTTTTCAAATCTCCTCTTCATTGGTTCGTGCTGCACTCTTGTGTTCCGAAGACTTTCGCTTCTTCCAACCTTCATTTTCAGATAAAGGTTAGCTTTTTCTTCTTCTGTAACATGCCTTGTATTTGCATGCTTTTATTTTGTAGATAAGTAGGTTGGTTTGTAGATTTCTGTTTGGTTCCGTATTCCCTCCCTTTAGAGACCGTATTTTTTTTATTTTTCTTTTCTTTTTTCCTTGTAGGTTTTTGTCACCTTTTTTTAAGAAAAGAAATGGCTTCCGTAGATGTTCTCTCCCAGTGGGTTGATGTCACGGTCCTAGGGGAGGAACCCTTGGTCGATACTGGGTTTATCACCCACCTTCGTACTCGCCACAGAATTTGTACTTCTGAGGAGGACGAGCCGAAGTATGAGTTGGTAGTCTCGGGTCCAGAAGACCGGGTTTGTTTTGGGAGGGCCGACGAGGCGGCCCCTCATTTTTTCTTTATGTATGAATGTATGATCACCCGTTTGGGTGTTTTTCTTCCTTTTTCGAATTTTGAGATGTCTGTTTTGCACCACTGTCGAGTTGCCCCTACCCAGCTTCACCCCAACTCTTGGGGTTTTTTGAAAATTTATCAATTTATTAGCTAGGCTTTGGAATTCCCGACCTCTTTGAAGATTTTTTTCTATCTTTTCCATATGACCAAACCCTTCAGTGGGCTAACAACAAGCAACAGTGGGTGTCTTTCCGAGCCATACAAGGTCGGAGAATTTTCACCCTTTTTGACGAATCCTTCCATGACTTTAAAAATTATTTTTTCAAAGTGCAAGCTGTAGAGGGTCACCACCCCTTTTTTATGGATGATAATTCTTCTCCCCGCTTTCTTTTATACTAGCTGGAGGCCTCCCACTGCGAGAAATATGGTCTGGACGACCTGGATGAGGTAGAAGCAGCCATTGTGGGATTCCTCCGAGAAGCGTGGGGGAGGGCCCCATATTTGGACACTAAAAAGTTTCTCCAGGGGTCTCCGACCTTTGTCCAGGCACAACTAGGTAGCTTTCATTTGTTTGTTAGATTTCCGACTTGTCTGATTAACTTTTCCGACTTGTCTTAATCTATTATCTATTGTTTTTTCAGAGATGGCGAAGACAAATGCTCAGGAGTCCTATCAGAGAGTCCAGGAGGCCAGAGCAAGGTCCCGTGCCAGGACTGGTGGCGCCAGGGTGGTTAACTCTCCTCCTCTTCCTCCTCGGAACGTTGGGACTCCTTCCCAGCCCATTGTGATTTCTTCTTCGGTTTCCTCTCAGCCGCCCCCCTCCGCCCGACCTTCTTCTGAGCCAGAGAAGAAGAAGCGCAAGACCTTAGAGTCTGGCTCTTCCGAGGTTAAGGCGGATGCTCTTGCATTCGTCCGAAAGAACATCTACCCCCATGTTCGCATAAGCATGGATAATGTTTCTGTTCGGAGCCACCTTACCACTCTGGTTGAGGAGAGTCTCAAGGCGGCAGGGGTTTGTGGCAAACTCTTAGATATTTTTGAGAAGGCTCCACTCAGTTCTTTGGGAATGACCTCGAGGGTCGAAAAGCTGGAAGGGAGGCTTCTTATGTTTCAAGAGCATGAGAGGGAGTTGAAGGAAGAAGTCGCCAAGTTGAAGGAGGAGAGAGATAACCTCCGGGAAAGGGAGAGGAAGTTGCAAGCCCAATGTAACATGGAGGTGGACTTGAGGAAAATAGCGCAGGCCAGCTATCAAAGTTTATTTGAAAATCTTGTGTCTGTGAAGAATGATCTGCTGAATTCTCGGAAGGCCTATATCGAGTTGGAGGACTCTATTGCTGATGGCGCCGAGGAGGCTTGGAGGATTTTTAAGGAGCAGGTCGGAGTCATTGCTCCTGACTTGGACCTTTCTCCTTTAGATCCGGACAAAGTCGTCATTGATGGTGTCATTGTGGATCCTCCTGCCCCCATAATCGTTTCCGAGTCAGAATTGAAGACTCGGGGGCAGAAGATCATTGAGTCCCCTCCTCGCCTTAAGGACGCTCCGAGCTCTTCTACCGTTCCTCCGACTTCCTCTTCATCTCCTATGGATTCCTCTCTTCCCGGTCCTGGTGGCGCTCTTCCTGACTCTGGTGGTGGTGATCCGACTACTCCTCTTAAAAAAAAGTAATTTTGTTGGCTATTTGGGGGCCCGGCCTGTGGGTCCCCCTTTTTTTTAAACTCTTTATTTGTGTTGGTGGTGATGTTTTTGGCCTTTTAAGGCCGTAAACAAAACACTTTATAATACCCTTTTTTAATAAGGGTTTAAAAAACAAATAAATACCCTTTTTTGGATAAGGGTTTAAGTTACCTTTATGCGTGCATGCTTTTTTGTTTTTGTTTGGTACTTTAGAGAATTTTTCCGACCTTTTTCTTGGAAAACCCCTTTTTTTGGCTTGTCTTTATGAGCTTGACAGTCTTTTGGGCTTAGGTTTTTTCGATCTCTCTTTTTCACTATTCCTTTATGCTCAACTTTGTGGTTTATTGAGCTTTTATGTCTTAGGTTACTCTTGCGATGCGTTTTTCTTCTACTCGGTTCTTCATTCCGATTTACGGGTCGAAGTGTTTCCGAGCTTTTCTACTCGGGTTTTTATTTCGACTTATGAGTCGGATTGTCTCCGAGTTTCTTACGATCAACTTAGATAACCTCTTTACACCGACTTGTACCTCGTCGTTTTATCCTGACGACCATCTAGGTCGGTTCATGGGATTTTCACGTTTTGTCGAGCTTAAGTCGGCGCGTTTCGTAGAAAAAAAGAGAAAACAAGAAGGAATTTATAAGAGATATTTGGAAAAAGATCTTTTTATTATTGGGGGTGGGTACCTTACTGCTACTAAGGGCTTTTGACAACCTATTTCCCTTAGCCTCTACTATGATGCTTCGTTAAAAACCCTTCTCCAGAAAAAACCCTTTGATTTTGGGAAAAAATCATGAAGTTGGGAAAAGAGTACATCAGGGAGTAGAGTTCGCTTTTAACTATAGTAACTTTTCATATTACAAGTATGCCACGACCTTGGTAACTCGGTGTCGTTCAGGTCGGTCACTTTATAATAGCCTTTTCCTAAGACCTCATTGATTTTGTATGGTCCCTTCCAATTTGCAACGAGCTTTCCTTCCCTTGATTTGTTGACTCCAATGTCGTTTTTGATCAAGACCAAGTCGCTTGGGGTAAATGTTCTTCGAATGACTTTTTTGTTGTACCTTGTAGTCATCCTTTGCTTCAACGCTGCTTCTCTTATCTGGGCTTCTTCTCGGACTTCGGGGAGCAAATCGAGCTCCTCTTTGTGCCCCTCTATGTTTCCGATCTCGGCATGGAGAATTACCCTTGGGCTTTGTTCATTGATTTCTATTGGTATCATGGCTTCTATGCCATAAACTAGTCGGAAGGGTGTTTCTCCAGCGGCGGATTGGGGGGTCGTCCTGTAAGCCCATAGCACTTGTGGGAGCTCTTCAGCCCAGGCTCCTTTTGCATCTTGTAACCTTTTCTTTAGCCCTACCAGTATGACTTTGTTGGCTGCCTCAGCTTGCCCATTGGCTTGCGGGTGCTCCACCGAGGTGAACTGGTGTTTGATTTTCATACTGGCTACTAGGCTTCTAAAGGTAGAGTCGGTGAACTGGGTCCCATTATCTGTGGTAATGAAATAAGGTATCCCATACCTTGTGATTTTGTAGAGGAACTTCCGACTTCTTTGTGCGGTGATGGTGGCCAATGGTTCTGCTTCTATCCACTTTGTGAAGTAATCTATTCCCACGATCAGGTATTTGACTTGTCCTGGCGCTTGGGGAAAAGAACCTAACAAATCCATTTCCCATTTTGCAAAGGGCCATGAAGAAGTGATACTTATGAGCTCCTCTGGAGAGCCACGTGGAAATTTGCGTGCATCTGACATGGTAGGCACTTTTTCACAAGTTCTGTGGCATCTTTCTGCAAGGTTGGCCAGTAGAATCCAGCTCGGATCACTTTCCTGGCTAATGACCTCGCCCCGAGATGGTTTCCGCAAATCCCACTATGTACTTCCTCTAATACCTCGGTAGTTCTTGAGGTCGGTACACACTTTAATAATGGTGTTGATATCCCCCTTCTGTAGAGAATATTTCTCACCAAGGTGTAGTGTTGTGCTTCCCTTCGGATCTTCTTAGCCTCTTTCTCCTCCTTGGGGAGGATGTCGAATTTCATGTATTCGACCAAGGGGTTCATCCATCCGAGGTTTAATCCGACCACTTCAAAGACTTCTTGTTTGTCTTCTACTTTTACCACTGAGGGTTCCTGGAGAGTTTCTTGGATCAGGCTTCTGTTATTTCCTCCTGGCTTGGTACTTGCTAACTTGGATAGGGCGTCTGCTCTGCTATTCAGATCCCGAGTTATATGCTTGACCTCGGTTTCTGCGAAGCACCCAAGGTGTTCTAGAGTTTTTTCCAAGTACATCTTCATATTTTGGTCCTTTGCCTGATATTCTCCACTTATTTGGGAGGTCACCACTTGTGAGTCACTGTATATCATCACCTTTGTAGCACCGACTTCTTCTGCCAGCTTCAATCCAGCAATCAAGGCTTCATACTCTGCCTGATTATTTAAAGCTGAGAATTCAAATTTTAGGGAAACCTCTATCTGGGTTCCTCTTTCATCTACCAATATTATGCCTGCACCGCTTCCTGTTTTGTTAGAGGATCCATCTACATAGAGTTCCCATGTAGTTGGTTTTTCCTCCTGATCCCCTGCGTATTCTGCAACGAAGTCGGCGAGGGATTGGGCTTTAATCGCCGTCCGATTTCATATCTTAAGTCGAACTCAGAGAGCTCTATTGCCCACTGAACCATTCTCCCTGCAACATCCGTCTTTTGGAGGATTTGCTTCATGGGTTGGTTCGTACGGACTCTTATTGTGTGAGCTTGAAAGTAAGGCCGTAGCCTTCGTGAGGCTACTACTAAGGAGTAGGCAAACTTCTCTTGTTTGTGGTACTTTAGCTCAGGGCCTTGTAGAACTTTACTAATGAAATATACTGGATGTTGGCCGACCTCGTCTTCTCTTATCAGGGCTGATGAGACAGCCTTGTCTGCTATAGATAAGTATAGGACGAGGTCTTTTCCAGCTACGGGTCGGGTCAGAATAGGAGGTTGGCTCAAGAACTTTTTGAAATCCTGGAACGCCTCCTCGTATTCAGGAGTCCATTCAAACTGACATCCCTTTCTCAATAAGAAGAACAGTGGAAGGGATTTTAGTGCTGATCCTGCCAAAAATCTGGAGAGAGCTGCAAGTCGGCCATTCAGCTGCTGGACCTCTCTCAAACAAGTCGGGCTTTTCATTTCCAGGATAGCTCTACATTTATCGGGATTGGCTTCGATCCCTCTTTGTGTTAGCATAAACCCTAGAAATTTCCCTGCTTCCACCGCGAAGGCGCACTTTGCGGGATTTAGTCTCATCCCGTGCAGTCTTATGGTGTCAAAGACTTGTGAAAGGTCTGACAAGAGGTCGACTTCCTTCTTGGTCTTTACCAACATGTCATCGACGTATACTTCCATTAGGCTCCCAAGGTGAGAGGCAAACACCTTATTCATCAATCTCTGGTATGTGGCCCCTACATTTTTCAATCCGAATGGCATGACCACGTAGCAGAAATTAGCTCTGGGTGTGATGAATGATGTCTTCTCCTGGTCTGGCTTGTACATCGGGATTTGGTTATACCCCAAGTAGGCATCCATGAACGACAAGTATTGATACCCCGAGCTGGAGTCTACTAGGGTATCGATGCTTGGTAGCGGATAAGGGTCCTTGGGACAGGCCTTATTTAGGTTGGTATAGTCGACACACATTCTCCATTTGCCATTTTGTTTTTTGACTAGCACTACATTGGCTAGCCATGTTGGGTACTTGACTTCTCTGATGAAGCCAGCTTCTAGGAGCACCTGTACTTGCTCTTCTACTACTAGGGCTCGTTCTGGGCCGAGCTTGCGTCTTCTTTGCTGTATAGGTCGGGATCCCGGATAGACCAAGAGCTTATGGAACATGAGCTCGGGGTCTATCCCAGGCATGTCGGAGGCCTTCCAAGCGAAAAGATCGGAGTTATCTCTTAGGAGCTTAGTCAACCCTTGTTTTAGGGTTTCCCCTAGGTTGGCTGCTATGTGAGTATTTTTTCCTTCCTCTTCGCCGACCTGTATCTCCTCGGTTTTTCCTCCCGGTTGTGGTCGCAGCTCTTCTCTAGCCCTTGCGCCACCGAGCTCTATTGTGTTAACTTCTCTGCCTTTTCCTCTCAGGTTTAGGCTTTCATTGTAGCATTTCCTTGCCAACTTTTGATCTCCCCTTACCGTTGCTATCCCCGCTGAAGTCGGGAATTTCATGCAAAGGTGGGGAGTGGATACCACTGCTCCGAGTCGATTAAGAGTAGCTCTGCCAATTAAAGCGTTATATGCTGACCCCACATCGATGACTATGAAGTCTATACTCAGAGTCTTTGATTTTTTCCCCTTTTCAAAAGTGGTGTGGAGGGGCAAAAATCCCAGTGGTTTTATTGGCGTGTCCCCTAATCCGTATAAGGTGTCGGGATAGGCTCTTAATTCTTTCTCATCCAACCCTAGTTTGTCAAAAGCGGGCTTAAAAAGGATGTCCGCTGAGCTTCCTTGGTCTACTAGGGTTCTGTGGAGATGGGCATTTGCCAGGATCATAGTTATTACTACTGGATCATCGTGTCCAGGGATTATTCCTTGCCCATTTTCTTTTGTGAATGAAATGGTAGGGAGGTCGGATGACTCCTCTCCGACCTGGTAGACTCTTTTGAGATGTCTTTTGCGAGAGGATTTGGTGAGTCCCCCTCCCGCGAACCCCCCTGAGATCATATGGATATGTCTCTCCGGAGTCTGCGGTGGTGGGTCTCTTCTATCCATATTATCTCGCTTTCTCTTTCCATGACTGTCCGACCTTTCTATGAGATACCTGTCAAGCCGACCTTCTTTAGCCAGCTTTTCTATTACATTTTTAAGGTCGTAGCAGTCGTTTGTAGAGTGACCATATATTTTATGGTACTCACAGTAGTCGCTGCGGCTCCCCCCTTTTTTATTTTTAATGGGTCTAGGGGGCGACAGCCTTTCAGTATTACAAATCTCTCTGTATACATCCACTATAGAAACTTTCAGAGGAGTATAAGAGTGGTATTTTCTTGGCCTCTCGAGACTGAGTTCTTCCTTTTTCTTGGTTTCCCTCTCCCTCTCTTTTGTTGAGGGAGGGTGCCCAGGTCACCAACTCAGGTCTCTCAGCTTAGCATTTTCCTCCATATTGATGTACTTTTCAGCTCTTTCCTGTACATCACTTAGAGAGACGGGGTGTCTTTTAGATATGGACTGTGAGAAGGGACCTTTTCTAAGTCCATTGACTAACCCCATTATGACTGCCTCTGCGAGCAGGTTTTGAATCTCTAAACATGCTTTGTTGAACCTTTTCATATAGGCTCGTAAGGATTCTCCGACCTCCTATTTTATTCCCAGGAGGCTTGGTGCATGTTTCACTTTGTCTTTCTGGATAGAGAACCTCATCAAAAACTTCCTTGAGAGGTCTTCAAAACTGGTGACCGACCTTGGGGGGAGGCTGTCGAACCACTTCATCGCTGCTTTCGATAGAGTGGTCGGGAAAGCTTTGCATCGCGTAGCGTCGGAAGCATCAGCTAGGTACATCTGACTTTTGAAATTGCTTAAGTGATGCTTCGGATCCGTGGTTCCATCGTAGAGGTCCATATCGGGGCTTTTGAAGTTCCTCGGAACTTTTGCCCTCATTATGTCCTCACTGAAAGGATCCTCCCCTCCTTGGGGCGGTACTTCTTGCTCGTCACGGGAGTTCTGACCTTTGAGGGAGGATTCTAACTTTAAGAGTTTTCTTTCTAGCTCTTTTCGTCGTTCCATCTCCTCTTTTAGGTTCTTTTCAGTCTCCTTTTGCCGCTCCCGTTCTTGTTCTAACTGTTCCAAGCGACTGTGGACTAATCCCATGAGTTCAGTTGCATGGGATGGTCCCTCTTTCTCTGATTCGCACCCTTCTAAAGAGTTTACCTTCGGATTTTATACTCCGGAGGTACCTTCCCTGTGTTGATCATTGGTTCCCTTGTGGAGGGTCAAGTCTGCATCATTATTACCTGTGTCCATATTCTCTTGTTCAGAATGTGACTCCACATGACCCTCTTCGGGGGATCTGTCCGCCATCACTGGTTGATCTCTCGGGTCCCCGACAATGGCGCCAATGTTACGGTGGGTAACCGGAGATTGATGGGCTGGATGGAGTTGGTTGGCCCAAACGTATGAAGGAGGAGGCTTTCAAGTGGGTCTACAACTCGGGGGCCTCCGTCCGACTTGTGCTCGTGAAAGAATGGGGGGTGGTACCTGCAAAGACACTTCGATGCCTAAGTTAGCAAGAGTGTGAGCAGGTCTAGAGAGTATTGGGACTTGGAGATACCTGAGGGGTGTCAGTGTATTTATAGTGGTGAACCAATAACCATCATTGGAGTAGTGCCACCTTTTTAGGGTGTTAACCGTTCCATTATCTTAGGGAGGTTAGGATATGGCTCTTGGAAATGGTTAGAGAGATTATAGGGGCAGTTACTCATTTGAATGAGTGTTGATCTGCCAGCTAACCCTCGTGCCCGACTTCTTTAGAGCAAGTTGTGGTGAGAACCGACTTCATAGGTCGAAGGTTGGTATTGGGTGAGGCTCAATCCATGAGATTAGACCTTTTGTTTGGACATGGGCCTTTACTGTTGGGCCAGGGTATGAACAGTAACAATATACAATTATTAATCACAATATACAATTATTAAATGAGATCGCTTTTTAATTTCTATATGGAGGGCAATGATGTATTGGACCCGGTTATGGAGGAGGGGAGAGCTTTACGTTTGTGTGGTGTCAGGCAAGAGAGAAATCGGACCATGGGTTTTCAGGGGCTCCTTCTCGGACAGTTCAAATTGTGCATGAGGCACGGACCGTGCGATTTGCATCTCCCTATCCACGTGTCGCCTACAGGTAACTTTTTCAACAGTGCACAATTTTTCCAACAATAATCCAGACTAGCATTCGTTTTCACTTTCATTTCATTCCTCCAAAGAAGAGCCACTGCTTCTTCTTCTTTACTCTTTCTGGTTCTTACGTTGCATGATGAAAGTAATTTCAAAATGCCAAAAAAAAGAATGTTAATTGTTATTATTCTTACATAATTATAATTATGTAAATAATTATTTTTTTTACTAGATTATGTAGTTTTTTTGAAATTTTTTTAGTTTTTTATAATTATAATTATTATTGTTAGAAAGTTAATTGTTATTATTATCGCTATAGATTAAAGTTAGGAATGTAAATGATTTTTTTATTTTGACCTGATAATGTTAAAAAATCTAACTCGGACCATGTGACTTCATTTAATTCTTTATATAAAATTCATATATATTCATTCAATACCTATGGTCCGACTTCATTTTATTCTTCAAACAAATAATTCATATATAACACAATACTTATGGTCCGATTTATAAGGTGTGAAATTCAAATTTCAGTAATAAAAAAATCAGACCATACAATTTCTACTCTCTGGCAGTGACATAAAAATGTCCCACCTTTTTGTCTAACACGCTCAGTTTCATATCGAAGCACATCACGCTACTTGGTTCTATAACGAAAAAATTGAGAGTATTTTATCTATCTAAACTCTATATTGGAAAACTAATTGATTGACAAGTCGTACATTGCAAAAAATTGAAGGTAATTTTCATCGACAAGGACACCAATCAGATTCGACTGAACGCCACCGAACAAGAAGAAACACTCCAATGAAGAAAGCAAAATATCAGACACAAGTCCCACTCATCTTGCACTTAAGCATGGGGTTTTACTTTTATAAACTAAGAAGTTTATTTCCTGGTATCTTAATTACTTAATTTTTGATAAAAAAAATTATTTGTATACTAAAAATTAATTATTAAAATCATCCACGAATATATTTATATATAAATATATATAATTTAATTTATTTTTAATATATATTTATATTCTAACATATATTTTATATTAATAACTAATTTTAATAATTAATTTTAATCTACAATGGGCCAAAGGCCCTTTTTTCTTGTTTATCTACATTGGGGCCAAAGGCCCATAGTATCTTTCTTATTATTAATAAATTGCAATAATTAAAGAGTATTAGAGACCCAATGAAATATTCTTAAGGAAAAGTCTAGGGGCAGTAGTTTTATTGAATTTTGGCCAGCATGTAACCAGCAGAGAAAGTTGAGTCATTGGATGAAATCTCACACCATCAAATCATCATTGATGGCTAGTTAATGGCTAACAATTACAAAAATTACTGGCCCCCTAGCATTGTTCTATTCTTAATCTTTTGGATCTAGAGTTTTAATACTATGTCATGATAATACTCATCCCAAAAGTTTATACTAATAGTTATATCTCTAATATTCTCTAAACTTCTATCGTACATATTATATAAATATTCTATTGGTTTCCTATACTTTCTCATAATTAAATATTTGATGATAGAATAATTTTTTATTTTATAAAAAAAACATCCTCATTCAGAAGACATTCTTCTCCCACATCATCAAGAAAATTCCTCAGATTCTTGTTGGAAGAGCCACCTTCCTTAACAGCTTCTCTACCCAAACACTTCCATTTCTCTGCGTTCTTTCTCAGTTCATTTCCTTTCTCTCCATTCCCCATCACAATATCCAAACACCTCCCAATTTCATCAGCTTCCACCATCCCTTCCTCATTCACACTATGATCCACTCTCACCCCCGTCTTCCACACATCTTCTATTAGCTTCGCATTCGTCCTCTGCTCTACACCCTGTGGAAACGCCACCATTGGTACCCCTGAAACCAAGCTTTCCATCACGGAATTCCAACCACAGTGTGTCACAAAACAACGCACCGATCGATGCGACAAAACTTCAACCTGTGAACACCACTTCACTATCTTCCCCTTCATTTTCACCTCCTCCATGCAACTCAACCCTTCCTCTTCCTCTTCTTCTCTTCCTTCAACTTTAACCTTTTCTCTAATCACCCACAAGAACGGACCCCCACAATCTAATAGCGCACGTGCAATTTCCTCCATCTGCTTCTTGGGCACAACACACACGCTCCCAAACGACACGTAAACCACTGACATCTCTGCCTTTGACTCCAACCATTCAATGTAGTGGTCATCATCGGAGGAATGAAACATATCACCGGCAAATGAAGCGTCATTGAGATCTCTGCCGTCCAAATAAGCTGAAGAAATCAACGGTCCAATTGGCATCATGTTCAAATTCAACTTATCATCAACAGCCCTCAAAGTCTTTGCCTCCAATTCTTCAAAGGTGTTGAGAAGAACCATTGCTGGTTTCGTTTCCATGTCAAGGTAGCGAAACTGTTCTTCAAACAACGTAAACATCACGGGGGTAAATTTGGAACTCAACGGCAATAAAAACGCCGGCATGTCACGGGGTGCTAGCACTAGCGACGGTGCCAACCCTGGTAGTTCTATGATGGCTTCGTTGTAACTCGAAGGATCACTGGTTTTGCCGTCGATGTAACCGCCGTACCCGTGAAAGTAATGGTAGAAGATGTCGAACACTGTGGCCGGTTGAATCCAGAGAAGCGCCGTGGGGAGGTGGAACCCACGCGCCACCTCTGCGGCCCATGTTTGTAGGAGTGTGTAGACTACGCATGTGAAAGGATGACCTTGTTTGGCGTTTGAGAGTATGAGATCGGTTACGAAGTCGGTGCCGCGGCGCCTGAGTTCCGAGAAGTAGAGGGAATATTCGGAGCTGGCGGAGGCAGTGAAGCCGGCGTCGTGGCCGTCGGAGAAGGGAAGAATGGAGAGGCCGAAGGTGGAGGAGTTGGTGCTTGACATGCGGCGGTGCATGTAGAGGGTTGTTAAGAGAGTGACATTTGCGCCGAAAGAGAGTAAGCGCTTTGAGAATTGGAGAGCGGGGTTTATGTGACCCTGTACAGGGTAAGGCACCACCAGGAAATGGTGGTGGCGATGGCGGCGTACCATGTTCATGTGGTGGTGGTAGATTTATGTGGACAAACAATTATGATTCACTTGTATTCAGTATTCACTCCTTGAATGGGATTAGATGCTTTGCAATCATTCTTGTGAAAAAGTGGTCCAAGATGCACAATCATGATGATGGGTCGGCCACCAGGCTATGCCTAGACTAAAGTTTAGTCGGGTAAATTTTTACTTTTTAAAAATTATAATATTTATATTTGATAAATTAAATTAAACATAAGTTTTAATAACCGCGATCAATGATAATTATATTTAAAAAAATAATTTTTAAAATTTAAAAATAATATATAAATATATAGATATAATAATTATATTTAAAAATGAATTAATGTATGAAATTATATTATAATTTTTAAATAAATTTTCTGTTTTTAGCACAAATAATTAGAATTATATTGTACTCCTATTATCTCGGCACGGCTCATTGTGAAAAACGGCTCAATCCTAACAGAACACTACCCACAATCTCGCCACGAGATCGGTCATGGAAATCTCGGCTAAAATCAATGACCCATTCAATACTAACTAGGCTATAAATTGGGGATGAGACCGACGATGGCAGCAGAACAAAAGTCATTCCAACAACAATACGCTACTATACAAACAATTAATCGTCTATATACTCGCTTCTCTTTAAGTAATTCTTTACTGACTTGGGCGTCGGAGTCCCTTTTACAGATAGCACGTTCGGATCCAAGTTCACGAGGATATTCCCAGTTCAGCTCGAGCTGTTAAGCACACCAGGGTTGACGTGAAGCCGACATATAGCTCGAAAGGAGTATCCTTGCAAGAACATTTGGCGCCCACCGTGGGCCTCGCCTCTTCCGTAGTTTTATCTAACCTAACGCTACTATCTTTGGCTGTTCTTTTCTTTTTCTTTGCAGAAATCAAAACATGATGGATCACTCTGTCACTCCTCAAGCAAACCCAACAAGCGCTGAGCCCCTGGCCGCTAACGCTGCTCTGCTAGCGGACAACCAGCGGATGGCCGACCTGTTAGCGGCTGTCCAGAACAAAGATGGGGATAGAAACGACCATAAAATAGTCAACACTGATTCCCATGGAGAACGGCACGCAGAGTCAAATACAAAGACAGGAGATATACCTTTCAAAACTAAGAGACGGCGGACTGACCCCTTCTCTGAAGAAATAATCAATTTTAAAATGCCAAAAAATTTTACACTTTCAATGACTCTAATACCATACAAGGGGATCGGAAATCCTAAATTTCATGTTACAAAATTCGAATCCATGATGTTTCTTAACAGTGACTCCGATCCCATCTTGTGCCGGCCTTTCCCCACCTTCTTAGATGGGGCTGCCTTGATATAGTTTTCTAACTTACCTGCAGGTTCCATATCTAGCTTTGACGAATTTGCCAAGTTATTCATAAATCATTTTGCAACCTCCAAAATCAATGTGTGTGATTCGGACTACCTCAGCACAATCAAGCAAGGGCAGCACGAGAGCCTGAAGGATTACGTGACACGCTTCAGAGAAGCAGCCATGGAGATCCCCGACCTCAATCCAGAAGTGCAGGTGCACTCCATCAAGAGCGATCTCCGACCTGGAAAGTTCTAGGAAGCTATAGCTGTCGCGAAACCAAAAACATCTGAGGAGTTTCGAAATAAAGCAACTGGTCAAATCGAAATAGAGGAGTTGTGTGAAGCTCGGAGGAGTGAAAAGCCACCATCCCGGAAGGAAGAAGACAAACCTTACAAGTCCCAAAATAAGGACTCTAAAAAACCTTTTAAACTAATCCCAAATTTGATTCATATGCCAGGTTAAATATTAAGAGGGAGGATATCATTAAGGAGATACTACATAGCAAGTTGATAAAGCCACCAAGCAAAGCAGGGACATACCAGGATTAGAAGTATGTCGACAGAAACAAACATTGTGCATTTTACCAAAAGTATGGCCATACCACTGATGAGTGTGTGGTAGCTAGAGACTTGCTAGAGAGACTAGCAAGGCAGTGTCTTTTGGATATATATGTCGCTACCAGGAGCCAGAAAGAACCAACCAGGGATGCGGACAGACCGAGATATAGCTCAGACCAAAAAGAAAAAGGAACATGGCATGGACCAGTCCAAGGGAGTCATCAATTACATTTCAGGTGGCTTTTCTAGAGGTGGAGCTACCAATACGGCTAGAAAGCGGAGCTACCAATCTATGATGACAATGGAAAGATCTCACCAAGGACCATCAACTTCAGCTCTGTCCACCCACATCAGCTTCGGCGCTGACGACTTTAAGTTCCAGTCCTCGAACTTAGATGATCCAGAAGTAATCTCAGTACGAGTAGGAGAGTTAACCATTAAGAAGGTCCTGCTCGACCCAGGAAGCAGTGCCAACATCCTATTCTACTCAACATTCAAAAAGATGCAACTGAGCGATAAAGCATTGTAGCCATCAACCGGAGAATTGGTAGGGTTCTCCGGCGAAAGGGTCCCTGTATCAGGTTATGTATGGTTAAGAACAACGCTAGGGGAATCCCCGAACTCAAAAATGTTAGATATTCAATTTTTAGTAGCCGATTCTGTAATAGGGGTGGAAACAGGCCAGGCTAGGCCAGGCTTTGCTCTTAACAGGCCTGGCCTGTCATACAGTTGATTGGCCTGAGCCTGGCCTGCAGCCTGTTATAGGCTCTTTATAAAGTACTAGGCCTGACCTGTTATTTAGCCTGGCCTGGCCTGAAGCCTGTTAAAAGGCTTAATAATTTTTTTTTACAAAAATAAAAATATTATTTAAAAAAATTATTTTTTAATAAAAATAGTTATTTGTAATATGTCATATATTTAATATTTATAAAAAATTTTAAACTTTTAACATATTTAAAATATACACAAATATTTATAATAAAATATAATAAATTTAAAATATCTCATAATTTTATTAATAATAAATAATTATTTATATATTTAATTATATTTTAACAGGCCCAGGCAGGCCTGATAGGCCTATAAGGCTAATTAGTGAGCCTGGGCCTGGCCTATTAATGTATTAAGGCTTTTAAAAGAGCCTGGGCCTGTACCTATTTTATAACAGGCCAGGCCAAACACAGGCCAGGCTGCAGGCCCCTGGCAGGCCGCCTGGCCTTTTTCCACCCCTATGTGTAAACCCTTATAATTTTATTTTGGGATGTCCGTCCCTCAATTCTTTTAGAGCTATTGTCTACACAATTCACCTATGTGTCAAATTTCCTGTGCAGGATAACATAGTGGCAACAGTGCATGCTGACCATAAGGAAGCCAGACAATGTTACAATGCAAGATTAAAGACCATCCCGAAGGAGACCATTCTGAGAATCCATTCTATATACAACTCGGAAAGCATCCCCACTCTGGCCGAGATGGACCCAAGAGACAACAATAGTCATCCCGCTCCCACAGACGACCTGGAAAAAGGTACAACTCAGACAAGCAAATCAGTTCACTAACATCGGTTCAGCTTTTTCCTTAGGAACAAAATAAAATCTGGTAGGCATACTAAAGGCCAATGCCGACTTGTTTGCATGGACTCCTGCTGACATGCCAGGGATCGATCCGAACTTTATATGTCACAAGCTGGCAGTCAACCCCAACACCCAACTTATAAGACAAAAGAAACGAAATCTAGGCACAAAGAGAAGATATGTAGCAGCGGCAGAAACATAGAAACTACTTGATGCAGGATTCATCCGAGAAATAAGCCTTTTCTCATGGCTAGCAAACGTGGTAATGATAAAGAAAGCTCGAGGAAATGGCGAATGTGCGTAGATTTTACAGATCTGAACAAAGCCTGCCCGAAGGATTCCTATGCACTGCCGAACATTGATAGGCTAGTAAACGACACCTATGGATATCAAGTGCTAAGTTTCATCGATGCCTATTCCGGCTATAACCAAATACAAATGTACCCACATGACGAAGATAAGGCAGCATTTGTAACTGACCAAGGTAATTTTCGTTATAAAGTAATGCCTTTTGGACTAAAAAATGCAGGAGCAACTTTTCAAAGACTGATGGACAAAGTCTTCAAAAACCAAGTTGGGCGAAACATTGAGATATATGTCGACGATATGATCATCAAGTCAAGTTCAGAGAAACAACATGAAGTTGATCTTCAAGAGATTTTCCAACAACCACGAAAATACAATATGAGGCTAAACCCAGAAAAATGCGCATTCGGAGTACATAAAGAAAAATTTCTTGGGTTTATGCTTACAAACAGGGGTATAGAAGCCAACCTTGACAAATGTCAGGCCGTAAAAAACATGCAGTCACCGAGAACAGTCAAAGAAGTACAACGCCTCATAGGTCGCCTAGCCGCACTGTCCCGATTCTTACCAACAACAACTGTCAGATTGTATCATTTCTTCAATACCATCAAGAAGGCTGACAAGTTCGTCTGGACAGAAGAATGTGAAAAAGCCTTCGTTGAATTCAAACATATTATGGGATCACCACCTATACTCAAAAAGTCAGAGCAAGGTAAACCACCTTTCGTATTTCTTTCAATTTCAACTAACACAATTAGTCCCGTGCTTGTGACAGAAACAGGAAAAGAGCAACACCCGGTGTATTTTGTTAGCAGGATTTTGCAAAACACCGAGACGAGATCCCTGAAGATAGAAAAACTAGCCTTTGGCCTGGTCATCACTGCTTCGCGCCAACGACATTATTTCCAGACACATCCAATTATAGTTCGGATAGGTCACCCCTTGCGCTAAATATTGTCACGACCAGACTTAGCAGGCAGACTTACAAAATGGGCAATAGAGCTTTTTGAATTCGATATTTCATACTAATCCCGAGGATCACCTAGAGCCCAGACGTTGGCCGACTTTGTCTCAGAGTTCACAGACAAAGACGAAACACCCAAAACATGGGAGCTATTAGTAGATGGAGCGTCAAATGAAAACAGATGTGGTGCAGGAATCCTTCTGAAGGACAATGATGGAGTTCAATTCGAGCAATCAATCAAATTCGAAATGACCAACAACCAAGCCGAATATGAAGCTCTCCAAGCAGGACTAAGACTAGCTAAGGAAGTAGGAGTCTTCAGCCTAAAGGTACACTGTGATTCCCTCCTCGTAGTACAACAGGTAAACGGCCACTTTCAGGTACGAGGTCCCCTCCTGGAAAAATCTTTAAACTCGGTCAAAGTCATGATTACTATTTTTCAAAATTTTGAAATATCACATATACCTAAGAAACAAAATTATAGGGCCGATATTTTATCTAAATTAGCCACGTACAGAGTAACTGATCAATCAGACAAGTTAAACCATCTCACACTAATAGAACCAAGTTTAGATATCAAATACATTCTAAGTATGTCATAGGAAGAAGACTGGTGAAGTGCATTCATTCGCTATTTAAGAATTGGAGAAATACCAAAAGATGAAAGCCTGAAGTCATTCAGATATAAAGCTAACCTTTATACCATGCTGGGAGCAAACCTATACAGACGAAGTATTTCTAGACCATTACTAAGATGCCTCAGTCGAGCAGAAGCAGAAAATGCCATGGAGGAGGTACACGAGGGAGTCTGCGGATACCATACTGAAAGTCGAAGTCTGGCCACAAAAATCCTCCGAGTAAGATACTACTGGCCGACGTCAAAGGTGCGCGCCGCTCATCCACAACCCGACCGAACTGTTACATACTTTAGATGTTAGCTGGCCATTCCACAAATGGGAAATGGACATACTCGAAAAATATGTGACTTTGTATACATTAGATAAAAAAACTCATAATAGAAAAAGTTAAATTTACTCATTTGTTATATTTATAGGGGTGTGGATGATTCACATAAGAGTTATGAGATTTTTTTTAAACTTTATTTTTAAAGTATTATTCATTTTTTAGTGTAATAATTATGAACTAATACATGGTGGTAACTAATTGTAATTTAAGAGAAGATAAAAAGAGAATAAAAAAACCGAGGAAAGAAGAGAGAACAAGCCAACATAAGAGTGGTGGTGAGACATACCTAGATAGATAATGGTAAGAAAAAAAGAATAATGAAAACAAAAATTAAAAACTCTAAAAGAATAATAAAACAAAAGATGATTTAAAATGTTGAATATGATTGTTGTCAGTGGCTAAGAGAAAGGGGGTTGAATATTAGCCCCTTTTCGCTGAGTAACTCTTGCTGCCCTTAGGAATTGCTTTAGGAGATATTTATGCTTTTTGTCTCGTCACTAGTCAAGAGACTTTTTTTTTGTCTCGTAACCAGTGAGTATATATTTTTCAATTTTGTCTCCTACGAACAGAATTAGAAATTGAGTATAATAGAAAGATAAAATCACACCTAGAAGTATCATAATTCAGCTGCTAAGTACAGTGCAGTCTACATCCAGTCTCCATCACAACAATAATAAAAATTTCACTATAATCAAACAGATTACAGACACTAATTCTCCCTAGGAACTACCCTTCCTATCCGGAATAAGTCCAGAATCTATCTCCAATCCTGAACTTGACTTGGTCACCTACTAAGCTTTCAACTGCTAAGTGCTAACACAACTTGCAAGGGAATTCCCACATAATCATGAAACACAACACAGATGTACAAAGGACCTTTAGGACATCTATGGCTTTTTCTTTTTAATTTTGTATACTCTGCCTTTTTCCGCTCTATGACTTTTTCATATAAACCTCACTGTTTGTCTTTTTCCATGAGACTCATGACAGACAAAACTAAACAGAAAAATACAACATGAAACACTTTAAAGGAGAAGAACTTCTGTTAGCCTGGGTAGCTATGAGAACTCTGTACTTTCACTTTTTTCTCCTTTTTTTCAAGCCTTGGCTGTTCACCCTTATTATAGAAGGGAAAGTCTCCAAGGTTGAAACGGTTGAACCGAGCCAACTTCTTCTTCTTCAATAACAAAACTGGTTCGGATAGAGAGAGAAGAAAGAGAACTGAATGCAAAAACCAACATGCAGTTACCTCACTCAAATCCCAACTCATCAAGCTTCATTAATCTGAGCCTTCCATATTGACTTGGACCTCAAGAAGAATTTCTGACCCTTGATGAACCCTTGATCCTTGACAGCTCCATCTGCCTTATGTTCTGCTTCTTCCCCACGTAGCTACCTCCTGTGATGGATGAACAAAAGTAGAGACGAGTCATACCCAAGGGATTTTTTTCTGTGACCGAATTGGATCTTTCACCATTTTTAGGCATGGTCATCTTGAGACTTCTTCACCACATCTTACCATATGTGGTAAAGATCTCAGCCACACCATACTGTATATCTTCTTTTTGATAAGGACATCATCATCTTGGCCCTTTTCTTGCTTCTAGCTTCTTCTTCCTTCATCTGATAGCTTGTTCTTCTTTCCATCTTCCTCTGATGGATGTGACCGAAACTGAAAAGAGAGAAGAGAGAGAAGAGAAAAGAAAAGCTTTGGAAGTAATTAGTGAAATCAATTAAAATCAATTAAAAACTAACTTCCCATACTTTTTGCCTAGTAACGTGTAAAACTCATTTAATGCCATCAAATCAATTTCAGTTTTTCTCTTTTCATTTACCAAGGCATTAACTCAAGTTAATTGATTTTGAATTCCACTCCAGGAGAGAAGAAAGTAACCAAACTAAACATGCAAAGTTCCTTCCTTCTTTCTTTTCAATTCGGACCAAGCCTTTTAGTCTTTCACCAAGGATTTAATTTGGACTTGTTTAACAAAATCTGGCCCAACTATCATAGTAATAATTCAGGCATATATTTTAAAATATTTTTGCATAAGGCTGATTTTTGCCAACCATTTTGGGCTTTAAGTTTTCTTTATGTCCAATGACAAAATCTGCAAGCAACAAAATTATTAATTAACAAATGTGAACTAAAATTCAAATTAATAATTTTGTAATTAATTATTTTAATAATGTTTGATCATCATCAAATTAATTGGGAGTTTTTCAAATTCATCAGAATATAAAATTATAATAAATAAAATTTTTTAGCTATTAAAACTATGCGAGAGAAAGAGTGATTTAAATAAAAATTTTTATATTTGCTTTAAATTAAATATAATTGAGAAATAAATAAATTTACAAATATAAATTTTTATCTTCATTGTTAAACATAATAACAACGTAATGATTTTAGTATTATACCTAAATTAATTTAAATTTAATTATTCTATATATTAAAAAAATTAAATAACTTATAAATTTTTTATTTAATTATTCTATACAAAATTTTTTGAATGTTTGATATCCTAATTTTTTTTTAAAATAATAAAATATAACTTAATAAGCCAGTATGAAAAATAAGTATGTATATAATAGTTTTCAAATAAGAAAATAATTCTTTTAACAAGTCTTTAACAACTCAAAAGTTAATACAAGAGATATGTATGGATTAAAGTGATAAACAAAAATGAGAGTTGCGATAATGGTATGGTGGTAACTGATTGTAGTTAGGGTTAATAGAAGAAGAAAATAAGGAAGGAGAATGAAATAAGACAACATAATTATAAGAGAAAATGATGAGATGTATAATAAAATTAATATGATGAGATGATATAATTAAAATAAAAATTAATAATATTAAAATAATAATAAAATTAAAAATAATTAAAAATGTTCAATATAAGATTAAAGAAATAATTTTTTATCTATTAAAATTATGTATATAAAAAAAGAATGTTTTGAATATAAATTTTTAAATTTACTTCAAATTAAATACGATTGACAAAATAAATAAATTTAATATATAAATAACTAATTTATAAATAATATTAATAAATTTTTATCTTGATTTTGTTATACATAATAACAACATATTTTTAAATTTAAATTTATTTATTTTATATTTTTTACATATATTAAATAACTTAAAATATTTTTTTGTAATTTATTTTTAGTTTATTGATATTAAATTTATAATTTTAAAAATAAAAATATAAAAATATTTTTTTAGTTCAATAAAAAAGTAACTGAACAGACACAACAGTGCATAGTGCGGGTTGAGCCGTTAGTTATTATAAAGATAAACTAATTATTATGTATATAAATACTAAAATTATATATTACATATTGTTCCGGGGCTTACCTAGAACCGGACGGTGGTTGGACTTGTTTGAGGCCCAAGCGCTGGAGGAGTGTGGTCTCCGACTTGGCTTACGTCTGGGAGCCGCCTCCGAGTTGTGTGTTCCAAGAGATGGGGGGTGGTACCTGCAAAGACACTCCGATGCCTAAGTCAGCATGGGGTTAAGCAGGTTTAGAATGTATTGGAACTTAGAGATACCTGAGGGGTGTCAGGGTATTTATAGTGGTGATCCAATAACCACCGTTGGAGTAGTGCCACCTTTTTAGGTGGATAACCGTCCCTTTATCTAAGGATTGTTGGGATATGGCTTCTAGAAGTGGTTAGAGAGATTTTAGGGGCAGTTACTTATTTGAATAAGCGTTATCTGCCAGCTATCTCTTGAGCCCGACTTCTTTGGAAAGAAGTCTGTGTTGAGTCCGACCTCTTCTACAGAGGTCGGTGAATAACGAAGGCCAATCTTTGGATTGGGCCTTTTGGTGTATTTGGACCTGGGCCTTAGTGTTGGGCCAGTGTATGAACAGTGCCCCTACTCGAGTTCAATCTCTTTTTCTTAAGAGTTGGATTCGAGTATTTAAACTCGGGCTTGTAGGCTCTGTATAATTGGTTTTAGCACATCTTATTTAACCAAAGAATATTTCTTGTCCTAGTTTCATACAACTCGTTCAATTCGAGTTGTTTTGAGGATCCATGACTTGTTTTAATACAAATCACCTTTCTGAAACTTATTCTGATTTCTTACGACTTGTTTTGATACAAATCGTTTATTTCAAAACTCGTATTTTTTGTATAACCTCATCTAGCTCGTTCGATGCGAGTAGTTTTAAGGTCTTACGATTTGTTTCATTTCAAATCGTTTAATTAAAACATGGCTATTTCTTGATCTAATTTCATACAACTCATTTAAATTCGAGCTGTTTTTTAGGACTTCACAACTTGTTTCAAGTACAAATTGTTTATTTTGAGTCCTTTTAAACTATCAGATCATCTTTATAACCATCGGACTTCGTTGCTTTATCCATTATGCCCCTGCTCGAGGTCGAGCTTTATGAAGTCGGACTCGAGCAATCAAGCAGAAAGGATTTTCGAATGAAGCCTTTTTTTGTTGAACTCATTCATTCTGAGTTTTCTAGATGACTTGTTTTTTATACAAGTCACTTTTTTGAAGCACAACTCGTTATATATCAAGTTGTTTTGCGCAATTTAAATTACTTAGATCATATGGTTATTTTTTTTACTCGATTTTGTTCAACTCATGGGCTTGAGTTGTTTTAAATCATCAAGCCGTATTATAACCATTGGACACCAATTTATACCTCGTCGCTTTATCCGAGCGACCATTGAAAAGGCCAACTCGTGATTTTTGCGCTTTGTCGAGCATAAATTGGCGCCTTAGGTGAAGGGATTATATGCTTATTCCCTCCCCTTTCTAGTTTTTACAAGGTTGTCGTCCTTGTGTATGATACAACTTGTTTTATCCAAGTTGTTTTGGAGGATAGTTTTTACGTTTCGATTTTGTTCAAAAACGTTTACAATCCTTCCTTTTTAACTCGTTTCTATACGAGTCGTTTGAAGTGATTCATTTTGATACAAATCACTTTTAAAGCTTTGCTTTTAGATAGACACGACTTGTGCTTGACACAATTTCGTTGAAAATATGGTTGACTGGCATAACTCGTTTTATCCAAGTTATCCTTATGTTGTTGTGAATGCTAGAACGAGTTTTCTTGGAACAACTTGTTTTTGTGAAAGTGTTCCATTTTATACGACTAGGTCGTTTATTTTTAGAACTTGTAGAGATGAGATTGCGGGCTTGAGATTTTGTACGATCCATTTGTTATCCGTGTGGATCGAGTTGTTAGATCGTATTTATGACTTAAGGGGCATATTTAGTTAAGTTACTTTTGCGACTTGTTCTAAACACAACTTTTTCAACCCGTTTGGCCCGAGCTGTTTCGAGGTGTTTTATTTCCAATTCGCATATGTAACTTCTTTCCACCAATTGGTTCCTCGTCGCTTTATCCAGGCGATTTCTATATGATCGGCCCGTGATTTTCGTGGTTTATCGAGCTTCAATTGGCGTGTGTTAATTGTAGAAAATCAATTTTCATAAGGATTTGTTTTATCTCCTTATGTTGGAGGTGTGTTGCGACCTGGGTAGTTTTTCACCCTCGAAGTTAGACACTTTGTAGTAGCCCTTTTCTAAGATTTCAGTAATCTTAGAAAAAACCTTTTTGATCTTTGTTTTGGAAAAACCTTTTTCTTGGCTGACTGTCCCTTTCTTTAAGTTAAGTTTTCCTTAACAACTCGGGACAGCCTTTTGCCTTAGTGCTTTCAATAGGTTTCCTGATCTCTTTTTGGTATTCCTTATACTCAATTTTTTAATTTATTGAGCTTTTATGATTTAGGTTATTTTCGCGATGCGTTTCTTTTCTCTCGGTTTTTCCGACTTGTAAGTAAGATAATTTCCGAGTTTATTACGATCGACTTTTATAACCTCTTTACACCGACTTGTACCTCGTCGTTTTATCCTGACGACCATCTAGGTCGGTTCATGGGATTTTCACGCTTTGTCGAGCTTAAGTCGGCGCGTTTCGTAGAAAGAAAGAAAAAACGAGAAGGAATTTATAAGAGATAAAAGATCTTTATTTATTTGTGAAGATACTTTTATTGCTACTAAGGGTTTTTTTACTATCTATGATCCCTTAGTCTCTACTACGATGCCTCGTTAAAAACCCTTCTTCAGAAAAAATCCTTTAATTTTTGGGAAAAAATCATGAAGTTGGAAAAAGAGTACATCAGGGAGCAGAGTTCGTTTTTAGTACCTTTTCATGCCACGACCTTGGTAGCTCGGTGCTGTTTAAGTCAGTCACCTTGTAATAACCTTTTCCTAAGATCTCAGTAATCTTGTAGGGTCCTATCCTTTTTGTTGTCAGCTTTCATTCGCCCGAGCCTGATATTTTTTCTTATCAAGATGAGGTCTTTTGCGGCGAATCTCGTAGTCATCCTTTGTCTCAAGAGCTCTTTCCTTATCTGAGTTTGCTCTCAGGCTTCTGGAAGGGGGTCACGTTCTTCTTTCGTGCTCTAGCATCATTGTAGAATGTTGTCTTTAGTTTTTAATAATTTTGGACTTAGCCTTCATGATAAGCCAGTGCCCCTACTCGAAGTCGAGCTTCATAAAACCGGACTCGAGTATTCAGTCATGCCATTCTTGAATCTTACTATCTGTTGCTATGTGACTTCTACAAGTTATTTTGGACTCTCTTTTTGGGAGGTCGGATAACTTGTTTTATACTTGTTGTGTCAACTTAGTAAGGTCGGATCCTTATCTCTTGACTCGAGGAGACATTCTTATAAATCGCCTTCCTTTTTTCAATTTGTTTTAAACAAATTGTTGTGAGGTCGGGGTTACATCCTCTTCGTATTGATGTTTGATTATGGTCACGCTGTCCTCAAGTTATTTTTGCAATTCGTTTCAGGTTTGCCCCTTACCAGCTTGTTTTAGTACAAGTGGCTTAATGAGGTTAGACCACGATTTGTATTTATAACTTCTTACACCCTTTGGATCTTGTCACTTCAAAAAGGTGTGCATCAGGAAGTAAGGTGCACTTTTTAGCTGTAGTATCCCTTTTGTTGTAGACATGGCACAATCTAGGTAGATTGTTTTCGAGTAAGTCGAGTATGTTGTAGTAGTTCTTTTTCAAGTCTTAAGTGACTTTGTTGGGATCTTTTTTGGTGTTGGCCTTTCTTCGTCCGATTTTGGTTTTAAGAAAGAAGTCGGACTTTTCTTTGTAAGCTCTTAAAGGAAGTCAGATTTTTATTTGTGGACTTGAATCCTCAGAGGAGGTCAAATTATCTTCATAAGCTTGGATCTTTAGAAGAGGTCGGATTTTTCTTTCTAAGCTTGGAAAGAGGTCGGACTTTCTTTCTAAGCTTGGAGGTTTTCGACCTCATTGTAGACTCTGATCTTTAAAAGAAGTCGGAATCTCTTTCTGATATTCTTCGAGGTTTTTGACCTCATTGTAGAGTTGATCGTGAAAGAGGTCGGATTTTTACAGACTCCAAAACGAGGTCGGATTTTTTTCTTGTCGGATCTAAAGAGGTCGGATTCTTCTGAGCAATGAGGTTTTAGACCTCATTGTAGAGTCTAACCTTTAAAAGAGGTCGGACTTTCTTCGTGGGATCTAAAAGAGGTCGGATTTTCTTTGTGATCTCCCAACTCATCTGACCTTGTTGTAAAGTCTGACCTTTAAAAGAGGTCGGACTTTTATTCGTGAGCTCTCAGAAAGAGGTCGGATTTTCTTTGGTGAGCTCCCAACTCATCCGACTTTGTTGTAAAGTCTGACCTTTAAAAGAGGTCGGACTTTTATTCGTGAGCTCTCTAAAAGAGGTCGGATTTTTTTTGGTGAGCTCCCAACTCATCCGACCTTTGAAGAAAAGTCTGACCATCATTCCCTCCAATGAAGACTGGGCCTTTGTCGCTCCGACTTTCTTTTTTCTTTTTTCTTCCTGGAAGACGTCCATCTTTATTGGTGTGCAAACAACATCAAATTCTACCGCAGGAATATTTCTTTCCATATTCATTGGCAGTGATGTAATTTGTGAGCAACCAACGAAAGATGTACCGTGTGAATTTTTCGTGTTATTCACTGCTCTGTTGTAATTGATATGTGAATCCAATGAAGAAAAAACTGGATTCATCACTTCATTGTCGGATTGGGTTGCATTCAAATGGATTGATGCTGCACTTTTTGGCATAAGTTGAAAAGAAAGGTTTCATTGTTTTTATCAACAACGTTTTCCCTTCTTTCTTCAATTACTGACTAATATGAGATATTTTATTTATTTATAAAACCTGTGAATTTGGAACATGCAACTGCTCCATTCCATGAGTGGGTATCATGGACTTTTCCGAGATTGTAAGTCGGCACAGATGTCATTGTCCATCCTATTTCACGAAGAGGTTGGGATTAGTCACGTTCCCTTTTCCTCTTTTTTTTTTTCTTCACGTAACTTCTTTTGTCAGTTGAATTTTCTGAATTGAAAATTCTTTTATTCAATTGGTTTTTGAGTTCATTTTTTTTTGTCAAGTAATTTCTTTTGCCAATTGAATTTTCTGAATTGAAAATTCTTTTATTCAATTGGCTTTCAAGTTCGTCTTTTTTTTTTCACGTAACTTCTTTTGCCAATTGAATTTTCTGAATTGAAAATTCTTTTATTCAATTGGCTTTCGAGTTTTACGTAACTTCTTTTGCCAATTGAATTTCCTGAATTGAAAATTCTTTTATTCAATTGGCTTTCGAGTTCATCTTGGTTTGCTTTCTACCATGGCCTTGGGACGGTGCTTTCTTATCTTTTAATCCAATTTAACTGTAGAAGTAGAATCATCATCCCTATTTGATATCCTCTGCCCATTGGGAGAAGTTTTTACGGGATTTCTGGTATCCATAGAAACTGTATTCCAGCTTCTTTTTAACATGCTTGCATCTTATTCATGTCGAGTGGTTGTCTGACTATGTTATTGATCATCCGCCATTATCAAGAGTTGAGCTCCAGGTCCCCGGCAACGGCAATGTTCCGGGGCTTACCTAGAACCGGACGGTGGTTGGACTTGTTTGAGGCCCAAGCGCTGGAGGAGTGTGGTCTCCGACTTGGCTTACGTCTGGGAGCCGCCTCCGAGTTGTGTGTTCCAAGAGATGGGGGGTGGTACCTGCAAAGACACTCCGATGCCTAAGTCAGCATGGGGTTAAGCAGGTTTAGAATGTATTGGAACTTAGAGATACCTGAGGGGTGTCAGGGTATTTATAGTGGTGATCCAATAACCACCGTTGGAGTAGTGCCACCTTTTTAGGTGGATAACCGTCCCTTTATCTAGGGATTGTTGGGATATGGCTTCTAGAAGTGGTTAGAGAGATTTTAGGGGCAGTTACTTATTTGAATAAGCGTTATCTGCCAGCTATCTCTTGAGCCCGACTTCTTTGGAAAGAAGTCTGTGTTGAGTCCGACCTCTTCTACAGAGGTCGGTGAATAACGAAGGCCAATCTTTGGATTGGGCCTTTTGGTGTATTTGGACCTGGGCCTTAGTGTTGGGTCAGTGTATGAACACATATATTCATATATAACCCCCTCTATCTTTTCCTTTTTGTCTTCCCACTCAAATCAACATCAAGATTCCGTAAAAAAAAGAAAGTGCAAAATTTGGAAGAAAAAACAAAAACAAAAAGAAGAAAAGAAAATTTCCCGCCAAAAGAGAGCCCTCGTTTCCCGCCATGTAGCGCCGCCTATATATACACTAAACTCAGAAAATGGCGCCATTTTTCTCCCACGCTGCAAGCTCGTCTTCCACCATGAAGGCGATCCCTACAACTCGCAAGCGTGACCATCCATCTCCTTCCTCACGTTCTGATACATTCACCCGCAGCAGATCCCAGCTCTTCCTACACCGCAGCCGCTCCGGTTTCCTCCGCCCTGATCCCCAAAGAACCCGATCCCGTTTCCTCCGCCCTGATCCCCAAAGCACCCGATCCCGTTTCCTCCGCCCTGATCGCCAAAGCACCCACTCCCGTTACCAGGCCACACTTCCTCCCTCCCAGTGCCCTACTTCAATGATTCGACTATCGGAGAGCGTCGATGACAACAACGGCGGCGACGACGACATGGTTTTCCTTAAGGATCTTAAGAAAAAAACAAAGCTAAGACACGAAGCTTCTTCCACGGGTGGCGACAGTGAGCTGTCTCGGGTTCTGATGAAGGACCTTCGAGCAAGACGAGTTTATTCTCCGCAATCGAGCGTTGGCGCCTGCTCCAGTCTGGTGGCGGACGATATGTTTGCCAACGGGGGTGGTGTTGATTCCGACAGCAGTGGTGGGGGAATGGCTGATTTAGGGTTTGAGGCGAAACCGAGTTTGGAGAATAGCGGTTCTGAGAGAGAGGGTTCGAAGTTGGTGGGAGAGAATGGTAATTTGGAGAAGGCGTTTCGGTCCGAGGGTCAGAAGAAGGATGAGGTGAACTCAATTTTAAGTTTAGTCTTAAACGAGTATAGATCTGATAAGGATAGTGACATTTATGTCGACAACGCGAGTGAGAGTTCTGATCTGGGGAAAACTGAATCGCAAGATGAGAAACGAAGTGAAGGAATTTCTTCGGAGAAAATTGAAGAATCCAAGGAAGAATTGCTACAAATGATTCCACCCGAAACTGAGATACGCGCCAGAACAGAGGTTAAAGGAAAGCAACGGAAACAAGTCGAGGATACGCCTTTAGCTGGAAATGCTTTGAAAAATGCAGGCGAGGCTTCTTGCGAAAACGATAGCGGCCGGAGGAATGGTTCTGTTCTCAAGAGCAAATCAGTAAGGACCTACCATGTTTTACATTTTCATTTTAACTGTATCTTGTGTGTTGGGCATTTTGTTGTTAGTGATAAATTATTGTGAGATTACTGTTCAAAACTATACTGTCGTTAATTTTAATTTGTAGCTCAACCTATGTCACTGTGGAATTGATTTATGATTTATGCAGGCGCTTAGACCACGCTTCCAGGGGAGGTTGTTCAAAGCCCCTGGTTCGGTCAGTTTCAAAAGATTGTTTCCATATCTAAAGGAGATAATGAGAGATGATTCTGGTAACTCCTTTGTGCCAATGTTTTACGAGTCATTTTAACTGAATTAGATCATGATTTAGTTGATGACTAATTTGGCTAAAAAATTTTGTAGCTACAGAAGAATTGGGTCATTGCCCGAAAGATGAGAGGGCTATGGATGGAAACAATTCAAGACTTTCTTTGTCATATCAAAGTCAAGGATCGTCTAACCTTGAACTTAGGATCGATAGTTGCTCCGTGCTTGGATCTACGCCGTCTATTGTTACTGAAGATGATGCTGTGGTAGCTCCTGTTAATGAGTTATCTCATGGTAATGGGTCAGAATTGACATCATCACCGGACTCTCTTGAATTGGATATGCAATTCCATAGCAAAGGCGTGACTAGCGAGTGTTTATTTGTGCCGTCCATAAAAGAAGTTGGAAATGCTCCGTGCAATGATAAGCAAGACTCAAAGCAGCAGGGCAGTAAACCTGATTATGTCATCGCTGCTAATGATGGTAGTTGTACCATGGAGCAGTTTGCCGTGTTTGATGAAGAATGTGTACTAACAACTCCACCTGATGCAGATACATTTGACAAGCAAGAGATCAATAAATTAGGCCAATTAGAGAGCAATGCTCAGGACATGTATAATGTCGAAGCGATGGATATGAGCAAAAGTAATCAGGAAAATGCCGTTGAAGGTTTTTCTCAGAAGGCCGACATGAGAAAAGATTCTATTATTAAGAGTAAATCTGTAAGAATCCATCTTGCTTTCAATTTTCAAATATTGTTACAGCTTTTTACTAAATTCAAATTCTGCTGTTCAATTGAATTAGATCAGAACCTTAGCTGTAGAAATACTATGACGATTTTGTGTATCGAGATGTTAGAAATTTCTTTTTTGGTAGTTGGTTGGGTTTGTAGCACCTCCTACGCATGTTTTTCCTTTTTCCCTATGTGTCATTTTAATAATTAAGCTTGGGATGTCTATGCAGGTACCTAGATCAAATTTGCACAGGAAACTTTTCATAAACCCACGTTCATTTGGCTACAAAAGGTTGCTTCCTTTTCTAATGGATTTCACTAAAGACGAACGGGGTAATTGTGGTGTTTTCGACTACTTGTATCATTTAATTTAAATGCATTAAATATAATCAGTTACAGATTATGAGTGCTAATTCAGCTATTGATTTTATGTTGCACATAAATATTAGATCACCACACGCATCCTAAAGAAGATGAGGTGGATATCTCTGCCAGGAAAATACAATTTCCTCTCTTATCTGAAAATCAAGGAGCATCTATCAGCAAACACAATATAGACGATAGCTCCAGGCATGACACAGTTGAATCTAACAAAGTGGTGAACAATATATTAGGAGATTCTACCAATGAGTTATGTCATGGTAGCCAGCCGAAGTTGACATCTTCCCAAGAGTTGCCTGAATTGCCGATGCAGCTGGATGCAAGAGAAATGGTTCATGAATGTTTATCTTTTCCGTCTGCAAATGAACATATTGAAAAAGTTGAGATAGTTCCTAAAGACGAATGCTTGAGTGTCTCAAAGTTTGATCCGCATTCAGTAATGGGCTTACACTGTGAAGGTGTTAATCACGTGCAAAATATATCCTGCGAACAACACAATACTGAGTCACCACCCAAAGCTCAAAATGTGCTTGGTATTGACTGTAATGTCTCTAATCTTACATTTGAGCATCATTCTAGTAAAGAAAAAGGTCCATCTGTTGCTTATGATGAAGGTAAACCGTCTGAAAGTCTGGAGAATTGCAAGACTCTTGGTGGATATTTTCTTGAAGGTCAGAGTGTAAAAAAATTGGATCCTAATAAGCCAGATGTGCAAGATAAAGAAAAAACAAATCACAAAATTTGCAGTAGTGTCAATGCTGTAGTTTTGAATCATGTCAGTCTTTTAGGTGAAGGGCCCAGATCGTCACCGGAGAAAGTTATATTAGGAAAATCAGACATGGAGGGGCATGGTGCTGGGAGCCAGAAAGCAGGAAGTGTTCTGAAAGGCATAGTTTATGGTGCAAGGATGCCTTCAAAAGGAAAAAACGATAAACATGCTAATCAAGTTCTTGAAGCCAGAAATAGCTCTGAAATTAAGACGAGATTGGTGAGTGTCATTTCATTTGTATTTGTTTTTCCCTGCAGAGTGTTAGTCCCTAGACTATATGAAACTGATTACAAAACCTTTTCCCCTATCCCATGTGTGAATATAAATTTTATTTTTCAATTACGTGGTTTCAAAAACAGGTTATTAATCGTTGCTCACATATGGAGTTGTTGAAGCAAACAGCAAGTTACAGCTACAAAAGATTGCTTCCTTATCTCTCGAATACCATGAAAGATAGTTCATGTAAGTATTGGGTCTAATTCATTTATACTCGGTCAGCTGATATGAAAATATCTTTCTTGGCAAAAGGAACTCATTGGCTACTGCATTATGAGTTAGAAACTAACTTTTTGATGATCTTAATATTTTAGGTGCTACTGAGAGTGATCATTGCCCAAAAGTTCAGAAGCTCTTGGATCAAACAAGCTCATATTCAAACATGCAAGCAACTCCGGTATGTGATCCAACTGGTTGTGCTCCATTAAAACGTTGCAGGGGCAGTCCTTGTGAATTAAATAATGATAGTTCAAGCCCAATACTTGATGTTCCTGAATATAAGCCATCACGCAATTCATGCAAAGTGATTCAACTGCACGATGAACAGGTTGTATCAAATGGACACTGCAAGCCGGAAAGCTCTCCTGGTCCACGGATTTCTGATAACAACATAGATTCACCAATCACACCCTATGGCCCTATGGCTATCACCAGAGATGAAGAGGCTGCGTCTGTGTTACCTGCGCCATCGGTTTACTCTGAAGTTAAAGGAAATAGTTCTTTCCCGACATCTCTTAATGAGGAGAAGCCTTTGGAAACATGTAGATCATCTTGTCAGAGTTCGTCTCAAGCAACGTTCTTGGATCAACCTAGAGTCTCTACCACCAGCTTCAAAAGGGGAATTTTGAAAAGAAGTCCAAGAGGATGCAGAGGGCTTTGCTCATGCTTGAACTGTGCCTCTTTTCACCTTCATGCAGAAAGAGCATTTGAATTCTCTAGAAATCAGTTTCTAGATGCCGAAGAGGTTGCCCATGATCTTATAAAGGAACTTTCTCATTTAAGAAAGATATTAGAAAGATCTACGGATAGTGTCAACGGCAATCCTATCCTTGACAGAAGCCAGGTGAGTGTTACAATGTTGATATCTTATATCTCTACTTTACTCACTTGATCACTATCTTCCCCATGACATGCAGTTTCTGATGCCTTTACATATTTATCCATCTACATATTTCAGGTGAAAGAAGCCTGCAGGGAAGCATTAGTTGCAGAGCAACTTGCAAAAGACAGGTTTAGCCAGATGAATGATGATCTTAACATTCATTGTAGAATCTCGGTATGTGCATATTTATACCCAAATCCCAAATTGGATACTCCAGTTGAACATCTCGTTTATATCAGCTATATTTGTGCAGAACTTGCAGCGTCCAAGGGTTAGATTTTCAGATCATGTTGAGCAAAAGGTAATTGAGGCACGCAGATAAACAGGTGTCTCATTACATCTGAGCTTGGAACTCTGTTTCTACATGTGTGAGGCTAATCTTGGAAAACCAAACTGCAGGGGAAGTGTTCTGTTGGTATACAGTAGAGAAATTAGTTAGTATCGTCGTGTAATTTTTTTATTTAGTCCTATTGTTCTTTTTTATTGTTTGAAGTTGTGAATATATTTTGATTTGCAACTGGGAACTTTTCAATCTTACTGGTTCTGTTATATAGCGATTTTGACAAGAAAACGCTGGACAAGTTTCAAATGTTAATCTTTAGAGGTTAGAAAGACGTTTTTAGGTTTGACATGTAAATAAATATTGTACGTGATACTACCAAAATATGCTTATAATTAATGGGTTACCTAGTAATTAATTATATGGATATGGGTTGTATTGTTTGGGCTTAATTTTTTGGATTTGATTCTCTAAATTTTATGAGACAACATTTAAAAGTAAGAGATTACATTTTATTCTCTAAAGTAAAAATTCAAAATTTAGAGAATTAAAATCTTAATTTTTCATATATCAATTATAGTATAATATATGTTACATAAAATGAGCTGATCATACGTGTTTGTATTGATAAGTTTTGAGAGGTAGAACTCGTTTTGTCTAAGGTTGAGTTTTGAGATGAATGAGGTATATGTAGACTTCAAGAGAAATAGTAACGACGGACACCTGCAAAGACGATTCGACACCTGCAAAGACGATTCGACGCTCAAGTTAGTCCGAATAAGAGATGGGTATAATGTTATTCAAAGTGAATAGCGTATATTTTTAGGTTGTTAGAGTTTTATATTTATAGTGTTGTCTCTTTGAAGTGGTTGAATTATTTTCGTGATATTTTAGTAACTGACCTTAATTTGTTTCGGAGTGGTTCTATTAAGGATAAGATCTTCTCTAATTGAAAATAAATCATGTTTTATTTTTTATTTATAGATATAATTAGGTCGAATTATAATTAACGGATTATAATTCTCAAGTTTAATCTGTGTATTTTTCAACAAGACAAGTTGAGTATTTTAGCTATAAATCGAAATCTAGTAATAGTAATAGCTCCCAAATTTAATTTGTTACGTTTAGAAAATAATAACCATGTTACAGAGGAAAGCTTGAGGTAAATAAATAGTAAATAAGGTAAAAGAAAATTGAGAGTTTTAATAAATAATAGTGATGTGAAAATTAGCCTCTAGTATGTAATATTCGGAAAAAAGTTTGATAGTAAAAATCTTTAGAGTAATGGTTAGAAGTAAAATAAAATAAAAAATAAAATAAAATAAAAATAAAATAGTAAATGATGGATATTGTTACGGTGGGTAACCGGAGATAAATGCAATGGATGGCGTTGAGTGGCCCAAATGCGTGAAGGAGGAGAACTCCGGATGGGTCAGCAACTCGGGAGGCTCCGTCCGACTTGCTCGCGTGAATGAATGGGGGGGTGGTACCTGCAAAGACACTCCGATGCCTAAGTTAGCCAGAGTGTGAGCAGGTTTAGAGAGTATTGGGCTTAGAAATACCTGATTGGTGTCAGTGTACTTATAGTGGTGAGCCAATAACCACCGTTGGTGTAGTGCCGTATCTTTAGGGTGTTAACCGTCCCATTATCTTGGGGAGGTTAAGATATGGCTTTATGAAGTGGTTAGAGAGATTTTCGGGGCGGTTACTCATTTGAATGAGTGTTTATCTGCCAGCTAATCTCATAACCGACTTCTTCATACTAAGTCGTGGCTGACACCGACTTCTTGAGTGGAGGTCGGTGCTTTGCTAGGCTTAATCTATTGGATCAGGCCTTTTGGTTGGACCTGGGCCTTTAACATTGGGCCAGGGTATGAACAGTGCCCCTACTTGAGCCCAAGATCCTTTTAAGGCTTGGGTTCAAGTATTCAACTCGGGTTCGTAGCCGACCTTCACGGGTCTTGAAACCGACGTGATTTTCGCGACCTTTTGTTTCTGACAGTTACGTCAATTCAAGCGTCGTGTCCGTTGAGGAAGCGTTTAGGGATTGAGGGCTTTGGTAACGGTGCAATCTCATTAATGACTGCCTCGTTTTTACCATTATGCCCCTTAGCCTATTTATAAATACTTTTCCTCTCTTTCGTTTTTCCGTTTCTGCAATCTTTCAAACTTTTTCTTGCCTTGCTCGTGCTGATTTCTTGTGTTCGAAGATTTCCGTTCTTTCCAACCTTCATTTTTTCGGATAAAGGTTAGTTTTGTTTCTTCTATGTCATGCTTTACATTTGCATGTTTTGTTTGGCGAGTGGATAGGTCGACCTGTAGATTCTGGCTTCGTATCTCTCCTCTTTAGGGGCCGTGTTTTTGATTTTTCCTTTTCTTTTTTCCTTTTGTAGGTTTCTGCCACTTTTCTTTATATAAAAAATGGCTTCCGTAGATGTTCTTTCTTTGTGGGTTGATGACACTGTCCTTGGGGAGGAACCCCTGGTCGATGCTGAGTTTATCACTCATCTTCGCACTCATCACCGGCTTTGTACTTCAGAGGAGGACGAGCCAAAATATGAACTGATCATCCCGGGTCCTGAAGACCGGGTCTGTTTTGGGAGAGTTAATGAGGCAGCCCCTCATTTTTTCTTCATGTATGAATGTATGATCACCCGTTTGGGTGCTTTTCTTCCTTTCTCAGATTTCGAAATATCTGTTTTGCACCACTGTAGAGTTGCCCTTACTCAACTTCACCCTAATTCTTGGGGTTTTTTGAAGATCTACCAGTTTATTAGCCATGCTCTGGACTTTCCGACCTCTTTGAGGATTTTCTTCTTTCTTTTCCATATGACCAAGCCCTTTAGTGGGCTAAACAACAAACAGCAGTGGGTATCCTTCCGAGCCATACAAGGTCGGAGGATTTTCACCCTTTTCGACGAGTCCTTTCATGATTTCAAAAACTACTTTTTCAAAGTTCAAGCCGTAGAGGGTCACCACCCCTTTTTCCTTGATGAGCACTCCTCCCCTCGCTTTCCCCTTTATTGGTTGCCGGCCTCCCCTTGTGAGAAGTATGGTCCAGATGACCTGGACGAGGTGGAGGCGGCCATTGTTGGGTTTTTCCGAGAAGCGTGGGGGAGGTCCCCATACTTGGATACCAGGAAAATCCTTCAGGGAACGCCGACTTTTGTTCAAACTCAATTAGGTAGTGCATGCATTCCTGATTTCCGAGTTGTTTCTACCGACTTTGAACATTACCGACTTATGACTGTTGGTTGTTTTTCTTGTAGATATGGCAAAAAAGAATGCTCAGGAGGCTTACCAAAGGGTCCAGGAGGCTAAGGCGAAGTCCCGGGCTAGGTCGGGAGGTGCCAGGGCGATCACCTCTCCTCCTCCTCTTCCTCCTCCTCCTACAAATACTGGGACTCCTTCTCAACCTATTGTTATTTCTTCCTCGAGTTTGTCTCGACCACCCCCTTCTGCCCAAGTTCTCTCCGAGCCAGAGAAGAAGAAGCGCAAGACTTCAGAGTCTGGCTCTTCTTCTTTTGATGGTGGGGTTAAGGCGGATGCTCTGGCATTCGTCCGAAAGAACATCTATCCTTTTATAAGTATGGATGATGTTTCTGTTCGAAACCACCTCACCACCATGGCTGAGGAGAGTTTTAGGACAGCGGGTGTTTGTGGCAAACTTTTGGACATTTTTGAGAAGACTCCCCTCAGCTCTTTGGGGGCATCCTCGAAGGTTGAGGAGTTGGAGGGGAGGATTCTTCTTTACGAAAAACATGAGAAGGAGTTGAAGGAGGAGAGAGATAAGCTGAAGAAGGAGAGGGATCACCTTAAGGAGGAGGAGGGTAAGCTGCGGGCTCAATGTACTTTGGAGGCGAATTTGAGGAAAACGGCACAAGACATCGATCATAGTTTATTTCAGGATATTGTGGCCGTGAGGAAGGACTTACTGAATTCTCGGAACGCATACGCCGAGTTGGAGGACTCTATTGCCGATGGTGCCGAGGAGTCATGGAGAATTTTCTTGGAACAAGTCAGAGTTATCGCTCCCGACTTGGATCTTTCTCCTCTACATCCTGACAAGGTAGTTATTGATGGCGCCATCGTTTATCCTCCTGCCCCCGAGGTTGTTTCCGAGTCAGATTTGAAGACTCGGGGGCAGAGGATTATTGAGTCTCCTCCTCGAGATCCTCCGAGTTCATCCTCCGTTCCTCCGACTTCCTCTTCAGCTCCTCCTCCTGGGCCTGGTGGTGGTGGTTCCTCTACTCCTCTGAAAAAATAATTTTATTTTTCATGGCTATATGGGGGCCCGGCCTGTGGGTCCCCCTTTTTTAAACTTATGTTTGGTGATTTGTGAGAACAATTTTTGGCCTTTTAAGGCCGTAAACAAAATATTCTGCTCGGTGCCCTTTTTGGATAAGGGTTTTTCAAACAAAGGTGAATGCCCCTTTTTTGGATAAGGGTTTTAAGTTACCTTTTGCGTGTATGCTTTTCTGATTTTCCTGAATTCCCCTTAGCTTTTTCTTGAAAACCTTTTTGGGATTGTTTGTTTTTCGTTGAGGACTTTCGAGGCGTCCTTGAAAACTTCTCCTTAGGTTTTCCTATCTCTTTTTGTTATTCCTCATACTCAACTTTTTGTTTTAGCGAGTTCTCATGACTTAGGTTATTTTTGCGATGCGTTTTTCTTCTACTCGGTTTTATACTCCGATCTATGGATCGAAGTGTTTCCAAGTTTTCCTACTCGGGGTTCCGACTTATGAGTCGGGTTGTTTCCCGAGTTTTTACGATCGACTCATATAACCTCTTTACACCGACTTGTACCTCGTCGTTTCATCCTGACGACCATCTAGGTCGATTCATGGGATTTTCACGTTTTGTCGAGCTTAAGTTGGCGCGTTTCGTAGAAAGACTTAGAAAAATAAAGCAGGATATTTATAAGAGATATTGTGAATGAAAAAGATCTTTATTAATTGGGGAGGTACCTTCTTTTGCTACTAAGGGTTTTGATAGCCTATTTTTCCCTTAGTCTCTACTATGATGCCTCGTTAAAAACCCTTCTCCAGAAAAAACCCTTTTTGGGAAAAAATCATGAAGTTGGGAAAAGAGTACATCAGGGAGTAGAGTTCGCTTTTAACTGTAGTACCTTTTCATATTACAAGCATGCCACGACCTCGGTAGCTCAGTTCCGCTTAGGTCGGTTACTTTATAATAACCTTTCCCTAATACTTCTTTGATTTTGTATGGCCCTTTCCAGTTTGCGGCGAGCTTACCTTCTCCTGTTTTGTTGACTCCAATGTCGTTCCTGATTAGGACCAAGTCGTCTAGGGCAAATGTTCTTCGAATGACTTTCTTGTTGTACCTGGCAGTCATCCTTTGTTTCAATGCCGCTTCTTTTATTTGGGCGTCTTCTCGGACTTCGGGGAGCAAGTCGAGCTCCTCTTTATGCCCCTGTACGTTCCCGACCTCGTCATGGAGGATTACCCTTGGGCTTTGTTCATTGATTTCTATTGGAATCATGGCTTCCACGCCATAGACTAGTCGGAAGGGTGTTTCTCCCGTGGCGGATTGGGGAGTTGTCCTATAAGCCCATAACACTTGAGGGAGCTCTTCTGCCCAAGCTCCCTTTGCTTCCTGGAGTCTCTTCTTGAGTCCTGCCAGTATGACCTTGTTAGCTGCCTCGGCTTGCCCATTGGCTTGTGGGTGTTCAACCGAGGTGAATTGATGCTTGATTTTCAGACTGGCTACTAGACTTCTGAAGGTTGCATCGGTAAATTGAGTTCCATTGTCTGTAGTGATGGAATAAGGTATTCCATACCTTGTGATGATGTTTTTGTAGAGGAACTTGCGACTTCTTTGAGCGGTGATAGTGGCTAATGGTTCTGCTTCTATCCACTTTGTGAAGTAGTCTATTCCCACGATTAAGTATTTGACTTGTCCTGGTGCTTGGGGAAAAGGACCTAGCAAATCCATTCCCCATTTTGCAAAGGGCCAGGGGGAAGTGATACTGATGAGCTCTTCTGGCGGAGCTACGTGGAGATTTGCACGCATCTGACATGGTTGGCATTTTTTCACAAAGTCTGTGGCATCTTTCTGCAAGGTCGGCCAGTAGAATCCTGCTCGGATTACTTTCCTGGCGAGTGACCTTGCTCCTAGATGGTTTCCGCAGATCCCACTATGTACCTCTTCCAACACCTCGGTAGTTCTTGAGGTCGGCACGCACTTTAGTAATGGTGTTGATATCCCTCTTCTGTAAAGGACATTTCTCACCAAAGTATAATGTTGTGCTTCCCTTCGGATCTTCTTAGCTTCTTTTTCCTCTTTAGGGAGGATGTCGAACTTTAGGTATTCAACTAAGGGATTCATCCATCCGAGGTTTAAACCGACTACCTCAAGTGTCTCTTGTTTATCTTCTGTTTTTGCTACCGAGGGTTCTTGAAGGGTTTCTTGAATCAGGCTTCTGTTGTTTCCTCCTGGTTTGGTACTTGCTAACTTGGATAGGGCATCCGCTCTGCTATTTAGATCCCGAGTTATGTGTTTGACCTCGGTTTCTGCAAAGCGTCCAAGATGCTCCAGGGTTTTTTCCAAGTACCTCTTCATATTAGGGTCTTTTGCCTGATATTCTCCGCTTATTTGGGAGGTCACCACCTGTGAGTCGCTGTAGATCGTCACCTTTGTAGCACCAATTTCCTCTGCTAACTTTAATCCGGCAATCAAGGCTTCATATTCTGCCTGATTGTTTGAAGCTGGAAATTCAAATTTTAAGGAGACCTCTATCTGGGTTCCTTTTTCATCTGCCAATATTATGCCTGCGCCGCTCCCTGTTTTGTTGGAGGATCCGTCTACATAGAGTTCCCATGTAGTCGGTTTTTCCTCTTGTTCTCCTGCATATTCTGCAACGAAGTCGGCGAGGCATTGGGTTTTAATTGCTGTCCGAGTTTCATATCTCAAATCAAACTCGGAGAGCTCTATCGCCCACTGAACCATTCTTCCTGCAACATCCGTCTTTTGGAGGATTTGCTTCATGGGTTGATTTGTGCGGACTCTTATTGCATGAGCCTGAAAGTAAGGTCGTAACCTTCGAGAGGCTATCACTAAGGAGTAGGCAAACTTTTCTAGTTTGTGGTACCTTAGTTCAGGGCCTTGTAGGACCTTACTGATGAAATAGACCGGGTGTTGCCCGACCTCGTCTTCTCTGATCAGGGCTGATGAAACAGCCCTGTTTGCTACGGATAGGTATAGGACGAGGTCTTTTCCCGGTATTGGTCGGGTTAAGATAGGAGGTTGGCTTAAGAACTTTTTGAACTCTTGGAACGCCTCCTCGCATTCCGGAGTCCATTTGAACTGGCATCCCTTCCTTAATAAGGAAAATAGTGGAAGTGATTTTAGTGCCGAGCCTGCCAAAAATCTGGAGAGGGCTGCAAGTCGGCCATTGAGCTGTTGAACCTCTCTCAAACAAGTCGGGCTTTTCATTTCTAGGATGGCTCTGCATTTATCGGGATTGGCCTCAATCCCTCTTTGCGTTAGCATAAACCCTAGAAATTTTTCTGCTTCCACCGCGAAGGCGCATTTTGCGGGATTTAGTCTCATCCCATGCGACCTTATAGTGTTGAAGACTTGTGAGAGGTCGGATAAGAGGTCGACTTCTTGTTTGGTTTTTACTAACATGTCGTCGACGTATACTTCCATTAGGCTCCCTAGATGGGGGAAAAACACTTTATTCATCAGCCTTTGATACGTGGCTCCTGCATTCTTTAGTCCGAATGGCATGACCACGTAGCAATAATTGGCTCTTGGCGTGATGAAAGATGTTTTCTCCTGGTCTGGTTCATACATCGGGATTTGGTTATATCCCGAGTACGCATCCATGAATGATAGGTATTGATACCCCGAGCTGGAGTCCACCAGGGTATCAATACTTGGTAGGGGATAAGGGTCCTTAGGACATGCCTTATTTAAGTCGGTATAGTCGACACACATTCTCCATTTACCATTCTGTTTTTTGACTAGCACTACATTGGCTAACCATGTTGGGTATTTGACCTCTCTAATAAAGCCGGCTTCCATAAGTGCCTGTACTTGCTCTTCTACTATTAGGGCTCGTTCTGGGCCGAGCTTTCGTCTTCTTTGTTGTACTGGTCGGGACCCTGGGTAAACCGAGAGCTTGTGGGACATGAGCTCGGGATCAATCCCGGGCATGTCGGATGCTTTCCATGCGAAGAGGTCAGAATTAGCTCTCAGGAGTTCACCCAACCTTTGTTTTAGGGTTTCCCCTAGGTTGGCTCCTATGTAAGTGTTTTTTTCTTCCTCCTCTCCGACTTGTATCTCCTCAGTTTTTCCTCCCGGTTGGGGTTGCAGCTCTTCTCTGGCCCTTGTGCCGCCGAGCTCTATGGTGTGGACTTCTTTGCCCTTTCCTCTCAGGTTTAGGCTTTCATTGTAGCATTTTCTTGCTAATTTTTGGTCTCCCTTCACCGTTGCTATTCCTCCTGGGGTTGGGAATTTCATGCAAAGGTGGGGAGTAGATACCACTGCTCCAAGGCGATTAAGGGTAGTCCTGCCGATTAAGGCGTTGTAGGCTGACCCTTCATCGATGACTATAAAGTCTATGCTCAGAGTCCTTGATTTTTCCCCCTTTCCAAAAGTGGTGTGCAGGGGTAAGAATCCCAGCGGTTTTATTGGCGTATCCTCTAATCCATATAGGGTGTCGGGGTAGGCTCTCAACTCTTTTTCATCTAACCCTAGTTTGTCGAAGGCGGGCTTGAAAAGGATGTCCACCGAGCTTCCTTGGTCTACTAGGGTTCTGTGGAGATGGGCATTGGCTAGGATCATAGTTATCACCACGGGATCATCATGCCCGGGGATTATCCCTTGCCCATCTTCTTTTGTGAATGAGATAGTGGGGAAGTCGGGTGTCTCTTCCTCGACTTGATAGACTCTCTTGAGATGTCTTTTGCGAGAGGATTTAGTGAGCCCCCCTCCCGCAAATCCTCCTGAGATCATATGGATATGTCTTTCTGGAGTCTGCGGTGGTGGGTCTCTTCTATCCATATCATCTCGCTTCCTCTTCCCATGGCCGTCCGACCTTTCCATGAGATATCTATCAAGCCGACCTTCTCTAGCCAGCTTTTCTATCACATTTTTAAGGTCGTAACAGTCGTTGGTGGAGTGACCATATATTTTATGGTACTCGCAGTAATCGCTGCGGCTTCCCCCTTTTTTGTTTTTAATAGGTCTTGGGGGTGGCAGCCTTTCAGTGTGGCAAATCTCTCTGTATACATCCACTATAGAAGTTTTGAGAGGAGTATAAGAGTGATATTTTCTGGGCCTCTCGAGACCGAGTTCTTCCTTCTTCTTGACTTCCCTTTCCCTCTCCTTGGATGAGGGAGGGGGTCCGGGTCGCCAACTCAGGTCTCTTAATTTCGCATTCTCTTCCATGTTGATGTACTTTTCGGCCCTTTCTTGTACATCGCTTAGAGAAACGGGGTGCCTTTTAGATATGGACTGTGAGAAGGGACCTTCTCTGAGCCCATTGACTAGCCCCATTATGACTGCCTCTGTGGGCAGGTCTTGGATTTCCAAACATGCCTTATTGAACCTTTCCATATAGGCTCGCAAAGACTCTCCGACATCCTGTTTTACTCCCAGGAGGCTCGGTGCATGCTTTACCTTATCTTTCTGAATTGAAAACCTCATCAAAAACTTCCTTGAGAGGTCTTCAAAGCTGGTGATTGATCTTGGTGGGAGGCTATCGAACCACTTCATTGCCGCTTTCGATAAAGTGGTCGGGAAAGCTTTACATCTCGTAGCGTCGGAGGCATCAGCTAGATACATCCGACTTTTGAAGTTGCTTAGATGATGCTTTGGGTCTGTGGTCCCGTCATAGAGGTCCATATCGGGGCTTTTAAAGTTTCTCGGAACTTTTGCCCTCATTATGTCCTCGCTGAAAGGATCCTTTCCACCCGGGAATTGATCTTCTTGGTCGTCGCGGGAGTTGTGACCCTTGAGGGAGGATTCTAGCTGCAAGAGTTTTCTCTCTAACTCTTTTCGCTGTTCCATCTCCTCTTTGAGGTACCTTTCAGTTTCTTTCTGCTTCTCCCGCTCTTGCTCCAATTGTTCTAGGCGACTGTGGACTAACCCCATTAATTCAGTTATGTGGGATGGTCCACCTTTTCCCGATTCTCGCTCGTCTGAGGGGTTTGCCTTCGGGTTTTTTACCCCGGAGGTGCCCTCTCTATGTTGATCATTAACTTCCTGGTGGAGGGTTAAATCTACATTGTCATTACCTGCGTTCAGATTCTCTTCTTCGGAATCCGTTTCCGCATGGACTTCCTCGTGGGATCTATCCGCCATCGATGGATGATCTCTCGGGTCCCCGGCAACGGCGCCAATGTTACGGTGGGTAACCGGAGATAAATGCAATGGATGGCGTTGAGTGGCCCAAATGCGTGAAGGAGGAGAACTCCGGATGGGTCAGCAACTCGGGAGGCTCCGTCCGACTTGCTCGCGTGAATGAATGGGGGGGTGGTACCTGCAAAGACACTCCGATGCCTAAGTTAGCCAGAGTGTGAGCAGGTCTAGAGAGTATTGGGCTTAGAAATACCTGATTGGTGTCAGTGTACTTATAGTGGTGAGCCAATAACCACCGTTGGTGTAGTGCCGTATCTTTAGGGTGTTAACCGTCCCATTATCTTGGGGAGGTTAAGATATGGCTTTATGAAGTGGTTAGAGAGATTTTCGGGGCGGTTACTCATTTGAATGAGTGTTTATCTGCCAGCTAATCTCATAACCGACTTCTTCATACTAAGTCGTGGCTGACACCGACTTCTTGAGTGGAGGTCGGTGCTTTGCTAGGCTTAATCTATTGGATCAGGCCTTTTGGTTGGACCTGGGCCTTTAACATTGGGCTAGGGTATGAACAGATATGTAATGAATATCTTTCTCTTTCAAACATTACAGTTACCAAGGTCATAATGGCTGGTTGTAATGGCCGAAATCAATTCATTCAAAACTAAAACGTTTGTCCTTCGATGAAAACTTCCTAATTCCCTTAATAGACAGTTGTATTTTGGTGAATTTAGCCTCATTTTAGATTGATTTTTAAAAAATATATTTAAATAGATTTTTTAAAAATATTTTGTTTGTACTCTTTTAATAAAATATTATTTTTTTTAAAAATAACTTTTAAAAAAATATATTTAAGTATATTTAAAATTTTATAAAATTTTATTTTTTATAAAAAAATATTTTTCTTACTCAAATAAGTCTAGACACTGGTTACTTGTGTTAATAAAATGCAATTTATAAAATACGGGTTTTAGTTAAAAGATATTTTAAGAGCGTTGATTAAAAGAAAATAAAATATAAAAAATTGATCTTTCAAATACTCTTTAACAAGTATTTTACTTAGCAAAATTCTAAAATTATTTTATTGAAAACCCATAGGCTTTTTTATGATAACTTTTAGAAACAATGATGTCAGGTAAATCAAATTTGAGGCACGGACAACTTTGGTCGGAGTGCTTCTTTCCATAATTGTCTTTTCCCCCTTTTTCGCCGCTTGATTTTTTGTCTGTTTTGAATATTATCAAAGACATAGTAAAAAGTAAAAATTTCATTTGTTAATAATTGGTCTATCAGAGAAACCTGAATTCTTCGTAGTAATTCAGTATTTTTTTTAAATGAATTAGATATTTTTAATTTTAGAGATTACAAATTTATTCATACTATATTTACATATACAATACTTAAAAGATTTTATTTACTATTTCACCTAACTAAATTTAGACGATTTATATAAATAAAACATTAGAGATTAAATTTACATAAATATTTTTTAAAATAAATTATATTTGTGTCCTTATTCAATTTTATGTAAAGTGTGATATTTTTTTACAATTTACAATTTTCATGTAATTCGTTGCACTCTATCACGGATTACGCTTCCTAATCTGTTAGACTCTGTCGCAATTTACGTTAAAACTCACATAAAACATAAATCTACATCCCTATCACAGTTTATGTTCAACAAAATTAAAGCATAAATTATTACAAAGTATAACGGTTTATAAATAAACAGAATAAAATAGTAAACTGTGTCAAAAAAACAAAAATTTATAAAAAATAAATAAAAAATTTACAATTAAAATATCATTGATCAGACTTTTTTTAAACATTGTGAAACCATTCTTATTACCTCTACCTAGTGGCTCTTGCCTCCTCTTTCACTCTCAATTTTATTTCTAAAAAAAAATATATGCAAGAGGTATAATATATGAAGAAGTAGATCAAATAAATATATAAAAAAATAATTGTTTAGTTGATCATTTTTGTGTGTGTATATATATTGTTTTATATGTTTTCAAAATATATTTTATATTCTAATATATATTTTATTAGTATAATTAAATTATTTATACAATTATATTATATGTATATAAAATTAATTATTCATATAAAATACATATTAAAAATATGTAAAATGATATATATAATTTCTAGTATAAATATATAATAATTAATTTAATAATTAATTTTTAGTATAAATATTACTTTTATCATTTATAATATGAACAATGACTCATTTTCTAAAAAAAGTAAAAAAAAGGAGGAGATCAATTTTATTCTAAAAACTTTATTATATACATATAAATTAAAGATAGAATCTCATTTTTATGAAAATTTAAGCGGTGTCATCGGTTGAGTTGCTTTGCAAGTAAAATTGTCGGTCATTTATATATTTATATACTAATATAGGTGTTACGTTGGGTAACCGAAGATAGACTGGACTCGCACAGTTGACCCAATCGTCTTGGAAAGGAGGTCTTCGAACTTGATCTCGCGTGTGAGGCCTCTGTCCGACTTGTGTTCGAAGGAAAGAGAAGGGGGTAGTACCTGCAAAGACACTCCGATACCTAAGTTAGCAAGGGTCTCAGTGTACTTATAGTGGTGAATCCATAATCACCGTTGGAGTGGTTCCACTTTTTAAGGAGGATAATCGTCCCTTTATCTTAAGGAGGTTAAGATTTGACTTCTGAAAGTAGGTTGAAAGATTCTAGGGGTAGTTACTTATTTGAATAAGTGTTATATGCCGGCTAATCTGACTCCCGACTTCCTTTTAGTGGAGTTTGTAGAGGCCAATTTTCGAATTGAGCCTCTTTGTCTTATTTGATCCTGGAACTTCAGTGTTAGGTCAGGGTATGAACAATAAGTATATTTCATAAATAGTATAATCAAACAATTAAATAAATATTTTTTTATGTATTTATTTTACCTACTCTTTCATGCATTATACCACTTGCATATGTCTCTTTTTTTTTTAATCGGCAGTTATTAGCATTCATTGTTATTTTTAGTGAACAAATAAGTTAAAATAACTTAAATGCATTTTAATTTGACTAAAATATAGCTTTTTAAATGGTCAATATATTTCTCAACAAAAATATTTAATGTCTGAAATAAATTTGAGAGTAAAATAATTAAAGGGAAGGCAGGGGTTTCAGACAGGAGGTAATAAGGTAGTCTCACGGTATTTAAAAGGGTCTGACTAATAATGTTTTAATTATAAAGGTGGTTTCACAGTATTTTAAAAAGTCTGATCAATAATATTTTAATTATAAATTTTTTATGTATTTATTTTCTTAAATTTCTGTTTTCTGATGTGGTTTATTATTTTATTCTACTTATTCATAATTCATTATATTCCATAGCAATTCATGCTTCGATTTCGTTGAGCATAAACCATAATAAAAATGTAGCGGTTTATATTTTGTGTGATTTTAAACATAAACTGCAGTAGAATATAGCAGATTAAATTTAAGTAGGTGTTACTCATAATTCGCAATAGAGTGCATCCAATTATATAAAAATTATAAATCATGGTAAGCTGTAATAATTTACATAGAGTTAAAATGTAACTTGTTTTCGAAAATTATATTTTGTGTAAATTTGACCAGCAAAGATTTTATTTATATAAATTGTCCACTAAATTTTGAACCGAAATGCACTTATTACAAAGTATATATAATGACTACTAAACTAAGATTTTGCGTGTATAATAATAACTTCAACACGGTTTTTGCATGAAGAATATGAGTACAATAATTAAGACAATAATAGACCCAAAAAACAGAGAGTCACAAATTACATAGCTGAAAAGACATCACTTATCACTATGTTCAAAAAATGATAGATGAATCACTTACCCGAAGATAACATTATGTTGTCCTTTTTATTTACGAAATTTCAATTAAGAAGTTAAAACTACTGAAGTCCTGATAGATTTCACAGTGAGCGTAATTAAATTAAACAAAAATCTAATAACTCTAGTTACAATGATAATTATAGTTTGCTTGGAATTTGAGGGGTAAAATTCTCTTTGGAGTATCAATATGTATGATCGATCAATACCAATAAGTCAATAACATATAAATAGAGGACATAATTTTGATTTTGATTTTTAAATGGCCCACATTTGAAAATTGGAATCCCTCATAGGAACCACACCTCATGGCCAATCGCATTGGCATTATAAACTGTTCGCATTCAATTATTGTATGACTTGGGAATTGGGATAGTAAAGAATTTTTATTTTCACTTCGCTGGATATACATTAACAAACTAGTATATAGTACAAAAAAACAAAGAAAAGTGGCAGGGAATCATAAAAGAATCTAAAATGAAACATAGTAAACATAGTACAAAGAGCACTTGGCATTTGACTTGATGAAATTCATAATCATCAGAACCTTGATCTACATTCAGCAGGAAGGCCCTGTGGAAATCGCTTGAAATCATTGCAGTAATTATAGATCATGAAATACTTCTGAACCCACCTCAGCCTTCTCCTTCCAATTGCGTCAATGTCACTTGTTTCCCACTCAGAAGAGCGCGTGTTGGGCCTCAGAGAGGCTGACGAGAGCTGCGTGGCCCTAAAGTTTCTGTAGTATGCAGTGAACGGTGCTTTGGCCCAATCAGTCTTCACAAGCCCACCTCTCGTGGCCCAATCATCTGCGTTCCACAGACTCGAATAGATTCTCATTGGTTGTTTCTTTGGGAAAGGAACCCCCATAGATTCTGCGTTCTTGAAAACCCTTATTGGGATGTTATCAACCAAGAATCTGCATCATTATTATTATTATTATTATTTAGTTGATTAAACTCCAATTATATATATTATTTAATGTTGTTACAAAATTAAAATAAAAAAAATATTATTTGTACATTAAAATTAGTCATTACAATCAGCTATCAATGTATTTTGTATAAATACATATATAATTTAATTTATTTTTAATGTGTATTTATATTCTAACATATATTTTATACTTATGGCTAACTTTGGTAACTGATTTTAGTGTACACGTAACATAACCCTTAAAATAAATATAACTTATAGTATTGAAGAACTTACATGATATGTTGGGGCTTCCAAATGACAGAGTAAGTGTGGAAGTTCTTGGTGGGATCAAACCAAAGGTGGAACTGTTGCTCTCTGTCACCTTTGCCTTGGGTGAAGATGTTTGTGTGCAGTGTGTAAGGGTCACCGCTTAAGTTTCCCAAGAACTCGAAATCAATTTCATCGTGTGTTGGCCCTTGTGATGATAACTGCACCAACACGTACAACCACTCTTGTTATGCATGCTAATTACTAGTTAATTAATTAATTAATATATGCTTTTATTAATTCGAAGCCACAAAAACTATGGTTTTCTATGTCACGAGCATTTTAAGCACCGCTTGGTAGAGTTACCAAATCGGTTAATACTTAAGGTTATTTTTTGAACTTTGAAAGCAACATATATACATGGGAATGAGAAAAACAAACGAATAAAGCAATAGTTGTTGAGAAATTAAAGCAAAATTCTGTAGCCCATGATAATAGAGTAGCACTTCTCGTGAATGTACAGTAAGAGTTGGAAAACGATTGATGTGTCAAGTGTTCTAAAAAAGCTGGTCAATCATATATGCTCTTGTTCAACACAAACAGAATAAATCATTTTACTTCACCAAGAATCAATACTTTAACAATTAAGTAGCTTCTTTCAAAACAATATGTACGAGAAAAAGGGTTCAAAATTTAAGTCATGTATGTAGTTTTGGTATTAATTAAGGAAATTAAAATTAATTATTATTATTAGTAGTAACATACGTAGTAAGCAGTGACAGTGCCAGCAGAGTTGCCAGCAACAAGCTTGAGCTGCATATCAATTCTACCAAAGAGATATTCTCTCTTGGATTGAAAGCCAGAGCCAGAGACTCTGTCTAGGGAAAGAGATAGAAGCTGGCCACCGCCAAATATCTTGGCACGGTTACCACCCCATGTTAGATCAAACTCTTGGTTGAAGTTACCTTCACATGAACCCACCATGGTGCTGACCACCACTAACCCAATCACCATAATACCCACATAGAACCCATTATGATTAGTACAAGTAGAACCCATTTTGGAAACAGAGAGAAGAAAGATAGAGAGGGAACTTTTGCTTCTTGTGACGAAATAATGTGTTACAAAGAGGTGTATTTATATGTGTGGGCAAAGGAGGTTTTGCATTGGCTGTGTATTTTTTTTTATATATAGAAAAGTTTAGATAAGGGGAAAAAAAACTTTCATAGAATAAATGACTATTTGTATTTATAAAAAATGAAAACGCTGATATATGTACCCACACTAAATCGAAATTAAACTTGTATTCATGTAAGATGTTCTCCGTGTGACAAAAGTACCATAATTTTAGAGGATTGGAGTGTCACGTAGGGTACTTTTGTCACACGGAAGACATCTTGCGTAAGTACAAGTTTAGTTTCGATTTAGTATGGGTATATATTTCAGCGTTTTCATCTTTTATGGATACAAATGGTCATTTATTCAACTTGTATAGGTTTAATATCATTTTAAAAATAAAAATATATTTATTTCTATATTTTTAAATAAAAATCGATTTTGTAAAAATTACTTTTTTTAAATTAATAATCATCTAATAAAGTAGTGAATGGACAAAATTTAATAGAAAATAATAAAAATATAAAAATTAATTATTTTATTTTTTGGAAAAAAAATAATTTAAAAATTTTGAGTTTATCTTTTAATAACTATGTCAATTATCTCCGACTTAAATATGATATATGGTATGGGAGGGGTCAGTGAGCATTAACTGGGGACCTTGAAGTTGTAGGGGCCTAAAGCTGGTGCCAGCTTTGCAATCCATGAAAACTGGTAGCTTTTGTTTGGACACTGGTTACACTTAAAATTCATTTTTTTATTTTTGGGTTAGGGTTTGTGCAGAGAATGCTAAGTAAGTAACTAGGTACGTGAACAATGATTGTGTCCTTCACATATGTGTGTAGACCCCATTTTAGTATGATTTGGAACCAAATAATTCTCTTAGGAAAAAAGAAATTTTCATGGTGGATGCCAACTGGGTTTTGATATTGGAGAATAAAGCCACGAAGGTATTTTACTACTTCACGGGACCACCAATCATGAATTATGGATCCACTAAGATAATGCCATCTGGCAAGTGGCAAGGTTCATATCTGACTCATTATAATATAATATATTATTATTGCCCTTGTATTTTCATTTTCCAGAAAGTCAATTTTTATGTCGATATTATTATTTTTTCAGAAAAAAAATTCTCATATTCTAATTTTATACATTGCTTATGTTAAGACTGATTTTATGAAATTTTCATATTCTACTTAACAATTAAAAGAATATGTTCCAATTTAGTGTATACAAAATAAGAATTAATACGGAATAAAAAGCACATTAATTGAGTTAGTAATTTTTTAATTTTGTTGTCTGTATTAAAATAATTTTTAAAATTTTAACTTCATCAATTATGTTTCTAAATTACAGTGTAATAAATTACTTAATAAAAAAGAATTAAAAGCATACTAATATAATATATTTTTTAAACAAAAATTTAAGTATAATTAACTTTATGAAAAATTAATATATAAAAATTATTAAATAATTTAATAGATCTAATTATATTATCATCTAATAACTCTTAATTATCAGATTTAAATTTTCACCATATTTTTATCTGATTTTAACAGTGCAATTAGTATGATGAAACTATTTTATTACACAATAATCTCAAAAATTAAACATAATTCCATACTCATCGGTTTGCATGTTCAATTTCATGAATGTAGAATTCCAAAAATGTAACATTTATTGACACAAGAGAATAGTCACGAGACCGCCAATGACATGGCATTGGCATGGTTATCCATTACTGCGATGGTGATAACCCTATTTTCTGCGTGCTTGCGCTGTCTCTGGTTGTTGCTGCATACTTCAGTTTTAATTTGTCTTTTTTAATGCTGACAACGGATTTGGTCACTTGGATGTGAGTGACATCGAAAACAATAAAATAAAATAAAAGAAGTAGCAAACAAAAATTCAAACCCACATGCATTTATTTCTCACGAGTACGGCGCTCATTTATCTACTTTGTGTGGCAGTTTATTAATGAGAAATTTACTGCTCCATGAACTACAATTCCTACCACTATAATATTGTTGTTTATGGATGACCCAAACATTAAAAATCATGGAGGGTCTCCATATTGGTACATTGTATAGACTATAGAATAAGATTATAGCAATCATAGCAAAGTACAACTCTAACAATGGCTAACAATTATTGTTGTTGTTTCTATTCAATAGGAAATTACCATTAGCCCTTTCAAGTTTTGAATTCATTGAAAATCTAAAATACATACACATGCATTATCTTATCTAAGTTTAATACCTTGTAGGTTTTTATTATTGCACGTGACAACTTTTATTACCATTCAAGACAAATCATATTGTGAATGAATTAGCGTTAAGCGTCACCTTCCACCTCATGTTAATTAATGACTGATTATTGTAGATTAATGAAGATTAAGTAGAGGCACATGGAGATTTTCAGTGGGAATTGGGAATCAACTTATGGCAACCAGCTAGCAGAATCCACAACCTTTCAATTAAAAAAGCCACTAGAATGATGATGATACTGTTACTGGTGGGTAACCGGAGATTAGTCCAATGGATGGCGTTCGGCGGCCCAAGTGTATAATAGAGGAGGACTCCAGGCAGGTTCGCAACTCGGGAGGCTCCGTCCGACTTGTGCTCGCGTGTGAATGGGGGGTGGTACCTGCAAAGACACTCCGATGCTTAAGTCAGCAAGGGTGTAAGCAGGTCTAGAGAGTATTGGACTTAGTGATACCTGAGGGGTGTCGGTGTATTTATAGTGGTGAGCCAATAACCACCGTTGGAGTAGTGCCGCATCTTTAGGATGGTAACCGTCCCATTATCTTAGGGAGGTTAAGATACGGCTTTATGAAGTGGTTAGAGAGATTTTAGGGGCGGTTACTCATTTGAATGAGTATTTATCTGCCAGCTAATCTCACAACCGACTTCTTCGTACCAAGTCGGGGTTGACACCGACCTCTTAAGTGGAGGTGGGTGCTTTGCTAGGTTTAATCTATTGGATCAGGCCTTTCGATTGGACCTGGGCCCTTAGCATTGGGCCAGGGTATGAACAGTGCCCCTACTTGAGCCCAAATTATCTTTAAAGTTTGGGTTCAAGTATTCAACTCGGGTTCGTAGTCGACTTGTTTGAGAGAATACGGATCTTGGAAACCGACGTGATTTTCGCGACCTTTGATTTCTGACAGTTACGTCAATTCAAGCGTCGTGTCCGTTGAGGGATCATTTAGGGATTGAGGGCTTTGGTAACGGTGCAGTCGCATTAATGGCTGCCTCGCTTTTACCATTATGCCCCTTAGCCTTTTTTATAAATACTTTTCCTCTCTTTCCATTTTCCGTTTCTGCAATCTTTCAAACTTCTTCTTATCCTGTTCGTGTTGCATCCTTGCGTTCAAAGATTTCTGTTCTTCTCCAACCTCCATTTTCGGATAAAGGTTAGTTTTGCTTTTTTCATGCCATGTTTTATGTTTGCATGTTTTGTTTTGCGAGTAGATAGGTTGACCTGTAGATTCTAGTTTCGAATCTCTCCTCTTTAGTGGCCGTATTTTTTGATTTTCTTTTTCTTTTTCCTTTTTGTAGGTTTTCTGCCACTTTCTTCTTTATAAAAAATGGCTTCTGTAGACATTCTTTCTCAGTGGGTTGACGATACGGTCCTTGGGGAGGAACCGTTGGTTGACGCTGAGTTCATCACCCACCTTCGTACTCATCATAGGCTCTGTACTTCGGACGAGGACGAGCCCAAATATGAACTGATAATCCCGGGTCCTGAAGACCGGGTCTGTTTTGGGAGAGCTAATGAGGCGGCCCCTCATTTTTTCTTCATGTATGAATGCATGACCACCCGTTTGGGTGTTTTTCTTCCTTTCTCTGATTTCGAGATATCCGTTCTGCACCACTGTAAGGTTGCCCCTACTCAACTCCACCCCAATTCATGGGGTTTTTTGAAGATTTACCAGTTTATAAGCCACGCTCTGGACTTTCCGACTTCCTTGAGAATCTTCTTTTATCTTTTCCATATGACTAAGCCCTTTAGTGGGCTAAACAACAACAACAATGGGTATCCTTCCGAGCCATTCAGGTCGGAGGATTTTCACCCTTTTTGACGAATCTTTCCACGACTTCAAAAATTTCTTCTTCAAGGTTCAGGCCGTAGAGGGTCACCACCCCTTTTTTGGATGAGCATTCCTCCCCTCGCTTTCCCCTTTATTGGCTGCCGGCCACCCCTTGTGAAAAGATTGGTCTAGATGACCTAGACGAGGTGGAGGCGGCCATTGTAGGGTTTTTCCGAGAAGCGTGGGGGAAGTCTCCATATTTGGATACCAGAAAAATTCTTCAGGGAACTCCGACTTTCGTTCAATCTCAAATAGGTAGTGCATGCGTTCTTTATTTCCGAGTAGTTTTCGCCGACTTATATTTTACCGACTTGTAACTTTTGTTTTCTTTTGTAGATATGGCAAAAAAGAATGCTCAGGAGGCCTACCAAAGGGTCCGGGAAGCCAAGGCGAAGTCCCGGGCTAGGTCCGGGGCGGTCACCTCTCCTCCTCCTCTACCTCCTCCTAAAAACACTGGCACTCCTACTCAACCTATTGTAATCTCTTCCTCGAGTTTGCCCCGACCACCCCCCTCTGCCCAAATTCTCTCCGAACCCGAGAAGAAGAAGCGCAAGACTTCAGAGTCTGGCTCTTCTTCCTTCGATGGTGGGGTTAAGGCGGATGCTATGGCATTCGTCCGAAAGAACATCTATCCTTTTATACATATGGATGATGTTTCTGTTCGAAACCATCTTACCACCATGGCCGAGGAGAGTTTTAGGACGGCGGGTGTTTGTGGCAAACTTTTGGACATTTTTGAGAAGGCTCCCCTTAGCTCCTTGGGTGCAACCTCGAGGGTTGAGGAGTTGGAGGGGAGACTTCGTATTTTTGAAAAACATGAGAAGGAGCTAAAGGAGGAGAGAGATAAGTTGAGGAAGGAGAGGGATCACCTGAAGGAGGAGGAGGGTAAGCTACGGGCCCAATGTACTTTGGAGGCTAATCTGAGGAAGACGGCGCAAGATAGCTACCACAGCTTATTTCAAGATATTGTGGCCGTGAGGAAGGACTTGCTGAACTCTCGGAACGCATACGCCGAGTTGGAGGACTCTATCGCCGACGGTGCCGAGGAGTCTTGGAGAATTTTCTTGGAACAAGTCAGAGTTATCGCTCCCGACTTGGACCTTTCTCCTTTACATCCCGACAAGGTAGTTATTGATGGCACCATTGTTTATCCTCCTGTTCCCGAGGTCGTTTCCGAGTCAGACCTAAAGACTCGGGGACAGAGGATTATTGAGTCTCCTCCTCGACCTACGGATGCCTCGGGTTCTTCAACCCTTGCTCCGACTTCCTCTTTGGCTCCTCCTCCCGGTCCTGGTGGTGTTCCTCCTGGTGGTGGTGATTCCTCTACTCCGTCCAAGAAATGACTTTTTTATTTTTGTGGCTATATGGGGGCCCGGCCTGTGGGTCCCCCCTTTTTTAAACTTTATTTATCTGGTGGTGATTGTGAACAATTTGCTTCTGGCCTTTCAAGGCCATAAACAAAATATTCTGTTTGTTGCCCTTTTTTGGATAAGGGTTTTAAACAAAATAAATGCCCTTTTTGGATAAGGGTTTTCTAATCGAAGTAGGTGCCCTTTTTCGGATAAGGGTTTAAGTTACTTTGCGCGTGCATATGCTTTTCTATTTTGAAATATGTTTGATCTTTTCGAAAAACTTTTTGCTAGCTTGTATTATTTTCTCGAGCCTTTTTCGCGGAAAGGCTTGTATGCAAGCTTTAAATTTTTCAGGTTGTCATATCTCTTTTGTTATCCTTTATACTCGACTTTGCTTTAGTGAGTTTTTATGACTTAGGTTATTTTTGCGATGCGTTTTTCTTCTACTCGGTGTTATACTCCGATCTGTGGATCAAAGTTTTCCAAGTTTCCTTACTCGGAATCAATTTCCGACTTATGAGTCGGGTTGGTTCTCGAGTTTTTACGATCGACTTACATAACCTCTTTACACCGACTTGTACCTCGTCGTTTTATCCTGACGACCATCTAGGTCGGTTCATGGGATTTTCACGCTTTGTCGAGCTTAAGTCGGCGCGTTTCGTAGAAAGACTTAGAAAAATAAAGGAGGATATTATAAGAAATATTATGAATGAAAAAAGATCTTTATTAATCGGGAAGGTACCTTTTTTGCTACTAAGGGTCTTGACAGTATATTTTCCCTTAGCCTCTACTGTGATGCCTCGTTAAAAACCCTTCTCCAGAAAAAACCCTTTTCTTTTGGGAAAAAATCATGAAGTTGGGAAAAGAGTACATCAGGGAGTAGAGTTCGCTTCTAACTGTAGTACCTTTTCATATTACAAGCATGCCACGACCTTGGTAACTCAGTGCCCTCCAGGTCGGTTATTTTATAATAACCTTTCCCTAACACTTCCTTGATTTTGTATGGCCCTTTCCAATTTGCGGCTAGCTTTCCATCTCCTGATTTGTTGACCCCAATGTCGTTTCTAATTAGGACCAGGTCATCTACGGCGAATGTTCTTCGAATGACTTTCTTGTTGTATCTGGTAGTCATCCTTTGCTTTAATGCCGCTTCTCTTATCTGGGCGTTCTCTCGGACTTCGGGGAGCAAGTCGAGCTCCTCTTTGTGCCCCTGTATATTTCCGATCTCATCATGGAGAATTACCCTTGGGCTTTGCTCACTGATTTCTACAGGAATCATGGCTTCTACGCCGTAGACTAGTCGGAAGGGTGTTTCTCCTGTGGCGGATTGGGGGGTCGTCCTATAAGCCCATAGCACTTGGGGGAGCTCTTCCACCCAAGCTCCCTTTGCTTCCTGTAATCTCTTCTTCAATCCTGCCAGTATAACTTTGTTAGCTGCCTCAGCTTGCCCATTGGCTTGTGGGTGTTCTACCGAGGTGAACTGGTGCTTGATTTTCATACTGGCTACCAGACTTCTGAAGGTGGCGTCAGTGAATTGGGTTCCATTATCCGTGGTGATGGAATAAGGTATTCCATACCTTGTGATGATGTTTTTGTAGAGGAACCTGCGACTTCTTTGAGCGGTGATAGTGGCTAATGGTTCTGCTTCTATCCACTTCGTGAAGTAGTCTATTCCCACGATCAAGTATTTGATTTGCCCTGGTGCTTGGAGAAAAGGACCTAACAAATCCATTCCCCATTTGCGAAAGGCCAGGGGAAGTTATACTAATGAGCTCTTCTGGTGGAGCCACGTGGAAATTTGCATGCATCTGACATGGCTGGCATTTTTTCACAAAGTCTGTTGCGTCTTTCTGCAAGGTCGGCCAATAGAATCCTGCTCGGATCACTTTTCTGGCCAGCGACCTCGCTCCGAGATGGTTTCTGCAGATCCCACTATGTACTTCCTCCAACACCTCGGTGGTTCTTGAGGTCGGTACGCACTTCAGCATGGCGTTGATATTCCTCTTCTGTAGAGGACATTTCTCACCAAAGTATAATGTTGTGCTTCCCTTCGGATCTTTTAGCCTCTTTCTCCTCTTTGGGGAGGATGTCGAATTTCAGGTATTCGACTAAGGGGTTCATCCATCCGAGGTTTAGGCCGACTACCTCAAGTACCTCTTGTTGATCCCCTGTTTTTGATACCGAGGGCTCTTGGAGGGTTTCTTGGATCAGGCTTCTATTGTTCCCTCCGGGTTTAGTACTTGCTAACTTGGATAGGGCGTCAGCTCTGCTATTTAGATCCCGAGTTATGTGCTTAACCTCGGTTTCCGCAAAGTGCCCCAAATGTTCCAAGGTTTTTTCCAAGTATTTCTTCATATTGGGGTCCTTCGCCTGATATTCTCCACTTATTTGGGAAGTCACCACTTGTGAGTCGCTGTAGATCATCACCTTTGTAGCGCCAACTTCTTCTGCTAACTTTAATCCGACAATCAAGGCTTCATATTCTGCCTGATTGTTTGAAGCCGGAAATTCAAATTTTAAGGAGACCTCTATCTGGGTTCCTTTTCCATCTACCAATATTATACCTACGCCGCTCCCTGTTTTGTTGGAGGATCCGTCTACATAGAGCTCCCATGTAGTCGGTTTTTCCTCTTGTTCTCCTGCATATTCTGCAATGAAGTCGGCGAGGCATTGGGCTTTGATTGCTGTCCGAGTTTCATATCTCAAATCGAACTCGGAGAGCTCTATCGCCCATTGAACCATTCTCCCTGCAACATCCGTTTTTTGGAGGATTTGCTTCATGGGTTGGTTTGTACGGACTCTTATTGTATGAGCCTGAAAGTAAGGTCGTAGCCTTCGTGAGGCTATCACTAAGGAGTAGGCAAACTTTTCTAGTTTGTGGTACCTTAGTTCAGGACCTTGTAGAACCTTACTGGTGAAGTAGACCGGGTGTTGCCCGACCTCATCTTCTCTGATCAGGGCTGATGAGACAGCCCTGTTTGCGACGGATAGGTATATGACGAGGTCTTTTCCCGGTACTGGTCGAGTTAATATAGGAGGTTGGCTTAAGAATTTTTTGAACTCTTGGAATGCCTCCTCACATTCCGGAGTCCACTCAAACTGGCATCCCTTCCTTAATAAGGAAAATAATGGAAGGGATTTTGGTGCCGATCCTGCCAAAAACCTGGAGAGGGCTGCAAGTCGGCCATTAAGCTGTTGAACCTCCCTCAAACAAGTCGGGCTTTTCATTTCTAGGATGGCTCTGCATTTTTCGGGATTGGCCTCAATCCCTCTTTGTGTTAGCATGAAGCCTAGAAATTTTCCTGCTTCTACTGCGAAGGCGCATTTTGCGGGATTTAGTCTCATCCCATGCAGCCTTATAGTGTTGAAGACTTGCGAGAGGTCGGTTAAGAGGTCGACTTCTTGCTTGGTTTTTACTAACATGTCGTCGACGTATACCTCCATTAAGCTCCCTAAATGGGGGGAAAACACTTTGTTCATCAGCCTTTGGTACGTGGCTCCTGCATTCTTCAGTCCGAATGGCATGACCACATAGCAATAGTTGGCTTTTGGCGTGATGAACGATGTTTTCTCCTGGTCGGGTTCATGCATCGGGATTTGGTTATATCCCGAGTAGGCGTCCATGAATGATAGGTATTGGTACCCTGAGCTGGAGTCTCCAGGGCATCGATACTCGGTAGGGGATAAGGGTCCTTAGGACATGCCTTATTCAAGTCGGTATAGTCGACGCACATTCTCCATTTACCATTTTGTTTTTTGACCAGCACTACGTTGGCTAGCCATGTTGGGTATTTGACCTCTCTGATAAAGCCGGCTTCCAGGAGCGCCTGTACTTGCTCTTCTACTATGGAGGCCCTCTCTGGGCCGAGCTTGCGTCTTCTTTGCTGTACAGGTCGGGACCCTGGGTAAACCGAGAGCCTATGGGACATGAGCTCGGGATCAATCCCGGGCATGTCGGAAGCCTTCCAGGCGAAGAGGTCGGAATTAGCTCTTAGGAGTTCACCCAACCTTTGTTTCAGGGCTTCCCCCAGGTTGGCTCCTATGTAGGTCTTTTTTCCATCCTCCTCCCCGACTTGTATCTCCTCGGTTTTTCCTCCCGGCTGGGGTCGTAGTTCTTCTCTGGTTCTTGCTCCACCCAACTCTATGGTGTGGACTTCTTTGCCTTTTCCTCTCAGGTTTAGGCTTTCGTTATAGCACTTCCTCGCCAATTTCTGATCTCCCCTCACCGTTGCTATTCCCCCTGGAGTTGGGAATTTCATGCAGAGGTGAGGAGTTGATACCACTGCTCCAAGGCGATTAAGGGTAGTCCTGCCGATTAAGGCATTGTAGGCTGACCCTTCATCGATGACTATAAAGTCTATGCTTAGAGTCCTTGATTTTTCCCCTTTTCCAAAGGTGGTGTGAAGGGGTAAAAATCCCAGTGGCTTTATTGGCGTATCCCCTAACCCGTATAGGGTGTCGGGGTAAGCTTTCAACTCTTTTTCATCTAACCCTAGCTTGTCGAAGGCGGGCTTGAAAAGGATGTCCGCCGAGCTTCCTTGATCTACTAGGGTTCTGTGGAGATGGGCATTAGCTAGGATCATAGTTATCACCACGGGATCGTCATGCCCGGGGATTATCCCTTGCCCATCCTCCTTTGTGAATGATATAGTGGGGAGGTCGGGTGTCTCATCCCCGACCTGATAGACTCTTTTGAGATGTCTTTTGCGAGAAGATTTGGTGATTCCTCCTCCCGCAAATCCTCCTGAGATCATGTGGATGTGCCTCTCAGGGGTCTGGGGTGGAGGATCTCTCCTGTCCATATCATCTCGCTTTCTCTTTCCATGGGTGTCCGACCTCTCCATGAGATATCTATCAAGCCGACCTTCTCTAGCCAGCTTTTCTATCACATTTTTGAGGTCGTAACAGTCGTTGGTGGAGTGACCATATATCTTATGGTACTCACAATACTCGCTGCGACTTCCCCCTTTTTTATTTTTAATAGGTCTTGGGGGTGGCAGCCTTTCAGTGTTGCAAATCTCTCTGTATACGTCCACTATAGAGGTCTTTAGAGGAGTATAAGAGTGATATTTCCTGGGCCTCTCGAGACTGGGTTCTTCCTTCTTCCTGACTTCTCTTTCCCTCTCCTTAGAGGAGGAAGTAGGTCCCGGTCGTGAACTCAGGTCTCTAAGTTTTGCGTTCTCTTCCATGTTGATGTACTTCTCGGCCCTTTCTTGTACATCACTTAGAGAAACGGGGTCTTTTAGATATGGACTGTGAGAAAGGGCCTTCTCTGAGTCCGTTGACTAACCCCATTATCACTGCCTCTGTGGGCAGGTCTTGGATCTCTAAACATGCCTTATTGAACCTTTCCATATAGGCTCGTAAAGACTCTCCGACCTCCTGTTTTATTCCCAGGAGGCTCGGTGCATGTTTTACCTTATCTTTTTGGATTGAGAACCTCATCAAGAATTTCCTCGAGAGGTCTTCAAAACTAGTGATGGATCTTGGGGGAAGGCTATCGAACCACTTCATCGCTGCTTTCGATAAAGTGGTCGGGAAAGCCTTGCATCTCGTAGCGTCGGAGGCGTCAGCCAGATACATCCGACTTTTAAAATTGCTAAGATGATGCTTTGGATCCGTAGTTCCATCATAGAGGTCCATATCAGGGCTTTTGAAGTTCCTTGGAACTTTTGCCCTCATTATGTCCTCGCTGAAAGGATCTTCTCCGCCTGGGAGTTGATCTTCTCCTTCATCGCGGGAGTTCTTGAGAGAGGATTCTAGCTGCAAGAGTTTTCTTTCTAACTCTTTTCGCCGTTCCATCTCTTCTTTAAGGTACCTTTCGGTTTCCTTTTGCCTCTCCCGTTCTTGTTCCAATTGCTCCAGGCGGCTATGGACCAATCCCATTAGTTCAGCTACGTGAGCTGGTCCGCCTTTTTCTGATTCACGCCCATCTGAGGAATTTACCTTCGGATTCTTTACTCCGGAGGTACCCTCTCTATGTTGATCATTGTCTTGATGTTGAGCTGTGTCTTCATTGTCATTGCCCATGTCTAGATTCTCTTGCTCAGAATCCGTCTCGACATGGCCTTCTTCATGGGATCTTTCCGCCATCGAGGGATGATCTCGCGGGTCCCCGGCAACGGCGCCAATGTTACTGGTGGGTAACCGGAGATTAGTCCAATGGATGGCGTTCGGCGGCCCAAGTGTATAATAGAGGAGGACTCCAGGCAGGTTCGCAACTCGGGAGGCTCCGTCCGACTTGTGCTCGCGTGTGAATGGGGGGTGGTACCTGCAAAGACACTCCGATGCTTAAGTCAGCAAGGGTGTAAGCAGGTCTAGAGAGTATTGGACTTAGTGATACCTGAGGGGTGTCGGTGTATTTATAGTGGTGAGCCAATAACCACCGTTGGAGTAGTGCCGCATCTTTAGGATGGTAACCGTTCCATTATCTTAGGGAGGTTAAGATACGGCTTTATGAAGTGGTTAGAGAGATTTTAGGGGCGGTTACTCATTTGAATGAGTATTTATCTGCCAGCTAATCTCACAACCGACTTCTTCGTACCAAGTCGGGGTTGACACCGACCTCTTGAGTGGAGGTGGGTGCTTTGCTAGGTTTAATCTATTGGATCAGGCCTTTCGATTGGACCTGGGCCCTTAGCATTGGGCCAGGGTATGAACAGATTCGTTATTTGAAAAGCAAGTTTATTTTGTATATGTGATTGTTAGAAGAAGTAGGCACTTCTAATGGACCTGAATTTTATGTGAGTGAATGTATATGTATAATGGGTTGTTGGGAACTTAATTAATCTTCACCTTTTCCTTTGATTTATGTCTTATTAAAAAGAAAAGGAAAACATGTTTTCTTTTGCTAATAGATTAAGAGGCATACTAGTGCAAATCAATCCCATAAAATTGATGCTTCAACCATCCATCCACTTTTTGTTTTATTTCCTCTTTTTAAAAAGAAACTTTGGGGAATTTAGGAAGGAGCCTATAAAATGGTACACTTGAGAAAGCCAATATATGAATTAATGCATTCAAGTTATGGGGTGTATTGAAAGTGACTTTTTACAAAATTAAAGAGTAAATGAAACGAAAGACTAACCAACGAGATGAATGTGAGTACAGAATTAATAGATAGTGAAATTTGCTGGATGCAACTATATTGGTTGGTCACAATGATCTTTATGATCGAGATTAATTAGATTAATGTCACACATATAAATATAGGTCCATTAAGTAGTCAAAACTACTTATTCCCTACCAATACCAAATCACAGGTTCTTAATGAAAAAGCAAAAGGAAAGATCATAAAAATATGAGTTCTTATCCCTGGCTTAAATCAATCATGAAACGCGCTCTCTCTGAATCTTTTGTGGCATATATAATATATGCTTTTGGCAAAGATTAAAGTAGGTGCATGTCATTAATTAGTGACAATAATTGTGTAGTAGTTAAGTATATATCATGGATGCATCTTATACTATTCACTTGTAACCATGATATTCTCTTCTAAGATGGAGGAAACATATACACTATAGATATAAAAATTAAGGTATATATAGTATCTATATCTATATTTTAAAATTTTAATGTCCGTGATTTAGAAACCAGCCATATATAGCAACCATACATTGTAGCTGCATTTGAATTTTGAGATTACAACAGTCTCCTTTAACATAGGACAGCTAGGATTGTGCTGGCAGATACACACGGTGATGAGTGAATAAACAAAAAAAAAAAGGGTGGGAATGGAATTTGAAATATGTATGCATGGAAGGGTTAGAATAATCCTAGTACCTTCTAATCATAATGAAGTTTCAATTTAGAGAATTACTAAACATAAAAGATAAAATCATCGAGTACGTGTTCTTTTTTGTAGTAAGACTTAAAAAAAAAAAAGAAGAAACAAATTATTACAAATTACTTTAACACTTTTTTTTCCCTGTATATACGTACGAGTAAATCTAATTATTAGTGGATGTCCCTGCACCTAACTTTCAATATTCCTAGCTTGTCAATATGACTTTCTTCCTCGAGTTGTTTCGCCAAACAAGCATACCGATCCAAACATTTTCCAAGGGAATGGAGGCATTAAGATTTGTTTACATCAACCAATGACTTGGTCATCATAAATATGTTTAAAGCATGATTTGCTTTCGAACTTAAAAAAAAAATGGATGACATTTTAAAAAGGATTTACAAAGCAACCATATTTAATTTAGAGTACTTAAGAACTTCAATTTTTTTTAACGAAATAGCAATGTATTTAAAAAAAAACTTTTGAGAGTAACTGAACGTGACAATATAGTAAATAATTTTAGATGTTCGAACATTTCTATCGTTATCATAATTTTGAGACGTTGTGTTGAGTCACTTAATTAAAAAGACCATGCATGCATTTAGTTTACTTTTATTATTATGGTATCATGCATGCATCTTTTCAGTATTTTAGAGGTTGATGAGTAAATGTTTGTTGGTTTCCATAGATGAAATTTTCATAGTTACGGACAAATCAACAGAAAGAGACCTAGCAAAAGTGGGTCCATGACCATTTGAATGAATGTTTCATTGTTTTGTGAAATTTCTGAAGGAGCTAGTAAGAGTGAGAATATTTCATGTATCAAAACAAAATACTGTAGTAGTGTGCAAGTGAAGAGTAATATTCCTTGGGGTTTGAGAAATTCCTTTGAGATAGGGACTCAATATCCACCTCCCCAACAATAATTAAACTCGTGATTTAGAACAAGTCCATGTCCATCTGTTAGATTGAACAGAGATTGTCCTTTCCAAATCCCAATAATGCATTTCATAAGGGCAATAAAAGTTAAAACTCTATTTACACAACAAATCAATAGAAATTCAAAATTCAAGGTAAGAAAGTATGATGAATAGTTATCAAATCATAGGAGGTAGTTATTTGAAAGATCAAAATGAAATATCATTTGCAACAACCAAAAAAGTCAGTTATTCATCACCGAAATCTGCATCCCATCACTACTTTAAATTTGATATGGATTTTTTTAGGCTATAAAACTTTGAGATTGGGTAGGCCATTAGAGCCAGACTGTTTTTCTGACTTTTTACTCTTAAGTCTCTAACCCATTGCGTAAGGCAATTGTCACAAACACAATGAAGCTGTCTCTACGATATTGACAAAAATTTGAAAGAGAAAATAAAATAAAATAAAAATAAAAATATATAAGTTTAATATTTTTCTTTTCTTTTTTCAGTGGCAAGCAGTCTAACTTCCATGACAACAATACAAGATAAGGGGATACAATGGCTTCATTGAAATTTGCAGTCTCGTATGCTAGGAAATATAACATCCACCGAAATTTGAAAATATCAAGGTTCAGAAAATAAAGTTTGCTAGCCCAAAATATTGTTTCTTTCTTAACTTACCTCCTGAATTGTTTCTTTAGCAAATGCTATTGTCATGAATTACCATGTAAGATCTTACCATTAAAAATTCAGCCTGATAGCATTCTCTCCATCAATTGATGCATCTCCTGGTATTACATGAAATTTCAGTTGGAGTGCCTATGAATGACTATGTGCTAAATATCCACAATTAAAGTGAGCTGCAGTGATTATGAACTATGAAGTCCACCCCAACCTAGTTGATGATTGATAACTAAAAAACACAGGAGAAAAATTAGGAAATCCAAACTCCAATGACAGATTTTGCTTTATAGTCCAGAGTTGGTTATATGCACAAAGCCCTAAATAACTGTGTACCGGAAGTATGAAAGGTTGGACGAATGAGCGAATTTCACTTGCGGATCACGGTGTCCTCTGCTTTCTGGGATCGGTTGAGACATCAAACCCAGGAGGTATAAAAACAACATCTTCCCATTTTGATGTTGAGTTTTCCTGCAAAATTATAGAAAGGTTGTTTACATTAACGTAACAGATAAGTCCACAGTAATGTGTAAGTGAATCAAGGTCCTTGTGACTTGTGAGTTTTCTTCTTCTTCTTCCATTACACACACTCACCTTCATTTGCTTTATTACATCTTCTAGAGTGGCAACCTGGAACATAAATCACAGTAAGTCAACCAAAACAACAGGTTAGTGCATCGAAATTAGAAGGGACTGTTGTGAACACTTGCACTCTATACCTGAATATCCCCTTGCCTTAAAGTGGGGTTTAATTGATTCTGATCACTGGATGCCCTGTGAAGTGATTTTTCTAGGTCCTCCTGTGAGAATTTCACATGCAAGAGAAAAATTCCTCAGCTTCAATAACAACTACCTAAATTGTTACAGAAAGGTACATCAACTACACCTTTCTGAAGAAAAGTGGACGATATCTTTTATCCTGGCTCTTCAATATCAGACTTTTAGACTGAAACACAAGGATGAAACAATTCAAAAGATCAGCTCAGAGATTTAAGCAAGGAAATAAATGAAAGAGGCCTTGATTGAAATGAAGCACAAACTATGCTAACAATCTTATATGCATCATCATTCTAAGTACATTTCTAAAAGAGTTGAACAAATCCAGTTCAAAAGGTCTCTAACTCTATATATCATATCAACCCTTTTTTTCCTCTTCATAAATCATAAACAGAAAAGATAAATCAACTGACTATTATTACATATTTAAATATTTAGATCTAGCTTCTAAGATTTTTAAACTTTCAACACTGATGAGTATTACCAATTTACCACCACTCTCACTATAGACGCATCTCATCTCTAATTATTGTATCATGTAATCAAACCACACTTAAATGAAAATCGCATCTATCTTAACCCAGCATCAGCTGTTCATTGATGCTTCACAAGTGTAGAGTATAACATGTGAACTAAAATAGTTCAAATTCCACATTTTCATTATTGTAATTGTGTTCTTCACTTCTTCTAAGACACTACAATTTTTTTATTTTTGGGTCTAAAAACAATGTCCTTAAGCTTTGTCAATCCCGAAAGAATGGCTGTAGGCATCAATAATTGTTCTTTCATCAATTTTTTTTAGAATAATTTCCACTTCTCCATAGCAACAAATAAGCAGCTTATCTGGAAAAGAGCTATTGAGGCTGTCATTGCTGAGAAACCAATCTGAACTTCAAATAACATTTTTTTTTCTATATGCACTTCTCTATTCCGCAATCTTTTCCTAAAATTCATGTAGTGAATTGTTGTTGCAACTTTCAAAATCAAACATATCACAGCACCGGAAACAAAAACTCAAATGAGATATACTAAAGCAGCTGAGAGAAGAACCTGGAAAACAGGAACACCAGGAAAGCTATTGGCAGCAAAGCCAGATTTCTCCCTCACCTGTGTAATGCACAAAGCACAAATCATTACTTTCTAACTTTAACCACAAGTAACAGCCCAAACAGGGCTATTAAAAAGTTATATCAAAGCAAGTAAGAAAATTGAACGTCAAAACACAATATTCAGAACTCACTCGCAGGGCATTCTTTACTTGAGATTGCTCAGGTATCAATCTAAATGCCACGCCATTCACCTTCAGCTGAAAAACCTATCAGAAACAGTAGTTTTTGTTTTTAAATACCAAAACGGATGAAATTGAAATTGAAATTGAACGACGGAAACGAGAATGCAATGAAGAAATTAGGGAACCTTGTTGAGCGCAACGGGAACAACTTTGGAGCCGTCACGCATGCGAGGGTCCACGGTTGAAACCTGGCGGAGCAGAGCTTGGGCGTCGTCTTCGTTGAAGCAGAAGAGGCCGAGATTCTTGCCGGTGGAGACTCCGGCAACCAGCAAGAACTCCTCCGACGCGTTGCTGAGCGCGTACACGGGCACGCCCTCAAGCCGCTCCTCGATTGCCTCCCATGACATGGGTTTCCTCGGCATCGGCATGATGCCCTGAGCGATCTGGGCCCACGGTGGGCTCAATGTTGGGCCCTGGAAGGCCCGGTGGAGAGCGGAGAGTGCGTTGTGAAAGGGAGGGCGCACGTGAGGGTTGTTATGGGCGAGTGCAGAAAGGTTTGTTTGGATATCGGAGAGTGCATTTTGGAAATTGGAGAAGCACTTATCCAAGTTCATAGCTTTCTGCTTCGGATGAAGGGTTTAGCTTAGAACTCAGTTCGGAGATTTTAATTTCAGCGCAAATCCTAAACCCTCTATGAAGGAGGAAGAAAGGAAAGAGACAACGACATATGTTTTTTTTTTTTATGCTAGTGCTTGAAACAATGATGGGCCTAAAATAATGGGCCTCTGAGCGCCATTCATAATATTGGGCCTATACAGATAATAGCCCTCTAGCCCAAAATTTTTGGGCCGTGTGTCTGAAGTTCTTGAGGATAGTAGAGACGGTTTTTCTTTGCATCATAGTTTTCTTTTATCGACTCAATGAACATATCATGACCAAATAAAATAAAATCAACCCAAACTAATATGGATTGGTCGACTAGTCAGTTTACTCGTCTGTTTAAGCACATGTCAGAAATTTGAATTTTATCTTGTCCATACAGTAATTCATTGGCCAGCGAATATAAAAATTATCCCTTTAGTAAAATTTATTAAATCCGATTTTAACATCTGAAATATACATATACATTTCTTAACCACCTAATTGGGTGCTAGTACTATTATAATTTATTAAATCCAAGATAGCAAGCGATTTATGATATGAACCTTCGCTTTATGTCTTTTTTTAGATTTATAGATTGGACGTATAAATAACTTTAATTTGTGTCTTTATCAATCAACACAACAAACAACCTATATTCGTGACAGTACGCACCTCTCACAGGGTCAGTCTCTACAAAATAGAAAATTCATTAACATTATTATCAACCAAAAAGAATATCATTTCAACAAATGATTATAATCCATGATTCTAATCCGGAATGAACACGTTATAATAAGACATATGTCTCTAAATCATTCGGCCTTTTCATGTTATTAAAATACCTATATTTGTTGGTTTAAGATATAATACTAGTTTATTATCTTCTAAGGCACGCTCCAACACTAACCAACTTAGATAAAATGAATAAAAATTTCTGTGATGAGCCAGTGAAGCAAAGATGGTTCTAGCCACAAGATTCCGAGCAACAATAACACAAAACAATTGGTGGTGGGGTCCTGTCACCTATGGCACCACTTTTATATAAATTCACCACCAAATTATTGCTGTGACCGTCACCACCCCCCATTCCAAGGTTGGAATCACTTTAAGTATACACAACTTTTGGTGAACCGGAATATCACCTTAACTATAATAATACAATACTCGATGTTTTAAAATACATTTTGTGTTGTGTTGTTATTTGATTTTGTTATTTACTGGTGTTGTCGTTATTGTTAGAAGTGATGAAAACTTGATAGTGAATTATTAGTATGATAATGATTTGTGAGCTGCACATCGTGATGCGGATATTTCTACAGACTAGTGAGTGAATATTATATTTCGTAACAAGACGAGTTTTGGTCAACAACAGAAATGTACGATACACCGAAGCCCAACATTGAACATTATTGATTAATGTTCCACGACAAGAATCACATGCTTGAGAGATGATGAAGCCACAAGTCCCCTACTAATAATAACAATAAATACAAAAAATGTTACGCTCCCACCCTAACCATAAATCACTCATGAGAATTAATTACTGAATTTATGTACTTGAATTACTATGAAATGAGAGAGTCAACGAAAATAGTAATAACGTAACCAATGCGGTGATTAGTTAGTGGCAGGTGAGTATTGTATTTCACGTTGTTGCAATTGATGGGTACAACAATACTATAGTTATTATTTATGACGAAATAAATAAAATAAAAAGAGTAGTAACAAACAAAGGCAGGGATCTTAATGGTTGCAGCATAAACAGGGGACAAATTATTAGACCGTAGGCGAAGGCGACAGATTCAACGTTGGTTAGCATTAACGATTTTTTTTCATCGACCGTCAAATAAAGTCACTGCGCTGTGACTCTTTGATTATCCCTCTCCCACATCGGTGCTAACTTGTCACGGGCTCCAGACACGTGCTCCTCATGTTGTCACGTGCGGAGTACAAGCATAGGAAGCGAAGCGTTTTGGATGAACAGTGTCTTACGTTGTTCACATGTGCGGGCCCTTCAAAACCAGTATAGTGTACCACTCCACTACACCACTGCTACTACTGCTTCTACTTCTTCTACTACCACCACCTTCTTCTTACTTCTCTTTCACTCTGGTCCCTTATCAAACTCTAACTAGCTCCATCAAATCCTCTCTCTCTCTCTCTCTTTCTCTCTCTCTCTAGATTTTGGTTTTTCTACTTCTTGTTCTTGCTGTAGCTGAACCTTCCCTTTCTTCTTGTTCTGTTTCATTTGTTGTTTCTTGTGTTGGCAATGATGGATACTGAAGATCAAAGAAAAACTCACACTCCTGGTGCGTGTTTTTAGTTCTTGTCTCCTTAAGTTTTACTTCTTTTGCATTTTCTCTTTGACTGCTCACTCTGCTATTCAACCTTTTACCTTTTTTCTTCTAAAATATATATTTTTTATTCTTTCCTTTTTTTTTCCCCCTTATGAAAAGTGCCCGTCTTTTTGAGATTTTGGGTTGTTTGGTTATGGAAATTATATCTGGGGTCATTTGAAAGATTAAATTTGTTAAACTGTTATGTTGGGATGTTTTTAAGCTGTTCTTTTTCCTTGGTGTTTGTAGGGCATGAGAGTCATGGAGTTCATCTCTGTCACAAATGTGGATGGCCTTTCCCGAATCCACATCCAAGTGCCAAGCACAGGCGTGCTCACAAGAAGATCTGTGGAACCATTGAAGGTTACAAGCTGTGTTCCTCCGAGGAACAATCTCGCTCAAACGGCTCAGATGATGGACATGGTTCTGATGATGATAAAAAATCCCCAGGTGATTTTTTCTTCTTTTCCAGTGTGTAAATATGCAGTGTCTAATGTAGTGTGTTGACTTGGTGAGAATATTTGGTTTTTTATGTATAAATGGTCTTTGATATTAGTGCTATGTTCTAAAATGGATAGGTTGTTTTATGTTTGTGCTGATATTCTGTTTATTTGGTTATGTCAGGTCCAGAGGTCTTGAATATAGGCAACAAGGAGAAGGATGATAGTGGAATTGGAGATAAATTAAATAGATCAGAAGATGAGGTGTTTTCAGATGCAGTTGCAGACTTTTCAGATAGTCAAGGAGTTAAGGAATCTCTGCAGGAAGGTAGTTTGGACTCAAGTACCAGTGTGGAACGGGACGGCAAAGATGATCCAAAATTTTCAGGGTCTTCCAAGGACAGTGATTTTAATGGTAAGAACTTAGATGATAGGTTTAAATCACATGTTCTCTTAGTTTTACGGCTCAGTAAAATACTTGTGCCTGAAAATTTGAAAATTAGAGGAAACTTATTCTTTAGGGTGTGAATGATTATATAGATTGTGAGATTAGTGGAATGAATTTTATTCACTTCATCCGTGCATTGAATTGGACTTGTTCAACTTAGTACTAGTCATTAGAACTTCTATAGAAAAGTTTCAGACTTTCAGCCCTACAATTTTGTCTTAATTTGTCACTTAGTATTTTCATTCTGTGGCTCAATAGTGTGTGATAATTCATGTCACAGATGCAGTTGAGAGTCAGTTAACTTTTGAGTCAAAGGATGGCTGTCAAAATCAGCACACTAAAATTTTGCAAGGTGAAAGGGTTGAAGAGGAAAACTTACCAGAATTGCAAGATCAATTGTCAGGATCCACTGCGACACCATTAGCTGATTCCATTGCAGATTTACGAGCCGAAGAATCAGCTGTTGTCCATAGTAAGGATATCTTTGGCTTGTCAACTGAATCACATCCCAGCAAACCTGAAGCTGTGCCGGATTTGTTGCCTGAAAATACAGTCAATGCCGGTGAAAATGTGACAGATTGCAATATGAGATCTGCTGTATTGGATACTATTTCGGAAGGAAAGGATGAGGTTAACCTCATAGTTAGTGATTCTACTACCTTTGGTTTGTCATCCGAATCACGTCCTGAAAAAGCTGAAGCCATGCCAGATGTATTGCCTGAAAATGATATCCAAGCTGGTGAAAATGTGACAGATTTCAGTCTGACATCTGCTGCATTGGATACTAATTCGAAAGGGAAGGACAAGATTAGGTCTGATCAAGACGAAGATGTAATTATAGCCCCTTCTGATGCTGTTGTGGGTGAAACATGTGAAGGGGGGTCTAAAATGGCAGTTAAGGATGCAATGAATGTTGGCTCGTCAACTGTATCAGATCCCCACAAAGCTGAAGTGATGCCAGATGTATTGCCTGAAAATAAGATATATGCTGATGAAAATGTGAGAGATTGCGTTTTTACATCTGAATTGGGGACTAGTTTGAAGGGAAAGGATGAGATCAAAACAGATGTTGAAGAAGTTGAAATTATAGTCCCTTCCGATACTGGTGTTGGTGAAAATGAAGACGACTCTGCAATATCAGTTAGAGATGCGGTTAACTTGGATCCTCAAGTGGCTGGTGGAGCTGTTAATCTGAAGGAAAAAGATAGTGCCGAGTTCCCTTCTGTGCTTGGCCAAGATGATTCCCCACTTGGTTCAAATTCTGTTGTAATAACAAATGCTTCTATATGTGATGTACAGTTAGAGTCTGCTCATGTTCAGTTTTCTAATTCTAGTGATGCTCAGACTTTGCTGGAAAAGGAAGAAGAAAATACTAATTCTAATATCCTTCCTACAAGTGTTGATAGAACTGAAGTATCACCATCACAAGGTGAGTATGAAGATCTTGAAAGGGTGCTATCTCGAGATTTTTCAGGCCTAGATTTGTCTGACCAAAACAATGAAGTTACTGAGGAAAATAGTTTTACTTTTAACCCAAGCCAATTGACTTGGAAAAACTATGCCTCTCCAGATGGGCATGTTATTGATAGCTTGGGTATTATGAACAAGGAACTGGTCAAAAGTGAGCCTGTGGCTGAAGAAATGCACATTGAGGAGCACACTGAAGTTTCTCCAGACAAACTTACCATTGAAGGTTCTCAAATGTCAGAAGAAATTGATTTGTCTTTGAATGAGAGGAATGAGAGCAATATGGTTCACTTTTCTGTAGAGCAAGGACCCGTTGATGTTGAAAATTCGCAGCAGATAAGCTTAGAAAGTATCTCAGTGCCCTCATTAAATGAAAGTCTGGGTAACAAATCCTTCGGTGCTGAGACCAGTGAAACTAGTGTAATCAGCATAGACAACACAAGTCATCATGAAGAAACTAAAATAATTGGTGTAGCTGTAAATGGAATGGATGAAGGAGCTAACTTGGAAGATGATCTCAACCAGACTGACATGTTATTGGAAGTCAACCAATCAAGTGACTTATCCAAGAATGGGCATGCTGGTGAAATTGATAAAACTACTCGTGATCTATGTGGGGAACCTGCTAGCAATCAGGAGAAAAGACCGGTTATTTCAGATTATGTAATCGATGAGCCCACAAGAAAGTCAATGGTCATAGAGTGCAAAGATATAGATCCTAAATCAGAAACCCAGGAAGATGTCAGAGAACATGAGGAATGCAATAAATCTGTTGGTACTTCTTCTGAATCACATCCAGCACAGGATGAAGGACTATTACTGAAGGCCACAGAAGATGTTGGGAAGCATTCATCACTGCCTACTATAAATTCTGAGCCAGCTGCTCAGAATGATTCTTCTGTTAAACATGATCAAGGTGGTCAGCCTGGCAAGGAAATTTCTGGGGTTTCTGCGACGCCTGTTCAAGATCAAAGTGGTAATGACATGGTTAAACATATTTCATCTGGAATCGATGCTTCAGTTTACTCCAGTAGCCGGTGTGACAGTTTGGAAGCCAATTGGGGATCTGTTTCAGGTATATACACCTTTATTTTCGTAAAGGAAAACAATTTAGTCACATAGAAACATTATTTTTATCTAAAAAACATTGTGTAGATCTTGTCTCTTTTGCATCAATAATATTGACCCATTGTTATACCTGTGTTGTGTGTGATCCATGTAAGTCATTTTCCTTCATCCTTATGTGATGTGATGATGAGTTTTACCTTAGTGTACAACATTTTGGCTAGGATACAATTTAATGATATTTTGGAGTGATAATGTGATTGATTTACTCATTATCCACTCAACAGTTCTCTCAATGCAATCTGATGCACATGCTATTATCGATACTGAAACTTCACCATCAACAGAAGTGGGGAAATCCAACTTGATCAATTCAAATGCTACATCTGAGAAACAGCCGTCTGGAAAATCAGAAATGTTTGAAGCACCATCTTTCATGACATTGGTAGAACCTAGGGATGCCGCTAGCCATAAAGCACCTGCATCTGAAGACCAAAAGGGGAAGAATTCGAGTTCCTCTTTGCAGGCTGGTTGGTTTACCTCTCAAACTCAGGTCATGAATGAGTCTCAAGCGAGAAACAAGAATGAAGAGATAATAGCAAAGGTGACAAACTGGAGCACCCCTAAGGAGCACACCCCTCTGAAGAGCCTCTTAGGTGAGGCTGCTCACAGCCACAGCCCAAGTTCTCCAAAATTGGAAGAAAACTTGGCAAGCAGAAAGAATGGTAAACTTCCACAAAACAATGGTTCTGGTTTGACAACTGTTAACTCCATTCTAGGTCCTGAATCGCCTTCAGCTCAAGCTCTGATAAACGACGCTGCAAAAGAATGGAACTCACCGGCAAGATATCCTGCGGAAATGAAGAGGGAAAAGAGGAAAGCCAAGAGCAGACCATATTGGATACAATTAGTATGTTGCTCATCAGTGGATCTTCAGAGAAGGCAAAAAACTGCCATATGATGGTTATGGTTATAGTTATAGTTATAGTTATTTTCATGCTATTTGGGGTCTTGTCTGCTTCTAGAGTTGAGATACATATTTTGATCATGCGTCTCATTCTATTGAACTGGGTAGCCTCCTAGAAGTTTGGTTGTATATTTGAAGCATGTTCAGTTGCCATTACTGTTTATGTTATTTTAATGTATCATTATCATGGCTTTGGTGCCTTGTTATATATTGAAAATTAAGAAAACGTTGTGATCTTGTGAGCTTTACAATAGGGAGGATTTTAGTCCAATATGTAAGGACTCAACCTTTTATTATTGTTGTGTTTTGAACTTCCATCCAAAAACTGTTAGACGATTTGAAGCACATAAATAAATACTGTCGACAATAAGCTCGCTATTTGGTCCATAAAAATACATGTGAGTGTGATCCTTAAAAGTGTCACTGTCAAATGTCAATTATGCAAAATTGGAACATTCTCCTTCCTAAACTTCAGATGCAAACCTTGAAATTTCATTATGCAGTTTTCAGTTGATTGTCTTCAAACCCTGAAATTTCATTATGCAGTTTTGAATTTTGAAGAGAACGCTGGTCCCTTCTTTGGAAGTAGTTAGAAAAAGAAAAATCATGTGCAATGGGAAAGACAGTGCGTGCAATGAGAGAGATTTTGTCCAGGTTTTGGTGAAGTGTGGGAGGGCACTCCAAAGATAGCAAAGGCTAGTGGCCAATTTTGCATTCTTAGAGAGTTGTGGCATTGTAAGATCACAGCTTTTGATGCTGCTCAAAAGACAACCAAGGCTTTTCGCTGCACCTGAGGCTTCTCTTAAAAACCATGTCTCAAGGGCTGTGAGCATCGGTGTTCATAAGAATTCAAGAATGTTTGTTCATCACTGCATACAATTAGTTGCTTGAACCACAAGACTTTTAGCAGAAAGCTTGAGTTCATTCAGCGGTTTTTCGAAAGATGAGACCCTGCAAATGTTCAGAAGGAATTGAAGACTGCCATCAGAGAAGAAATTGAAGGCTGCCATTCAGTTCTTGCTGCATACCTTAATGGTTCCAAAGGCAGTCATGGTTCATTACCCTACTGTTCTTATGTACAGCATCCAGGATCGGTTGGTTCCTCGCTAGAGTTTTGCAGCTCTTGATATCAATGAAGCTATTGATATTGCTTATATACTGAGGATGTCTGAGGAGTTATTCGACAGGTATATAGTATATACTACGGTTCAAAGGAAATGTTGAGACATTGTTGGTAGCTTACAAGGGTCATTATCTACAAGTGTAATCATAAAATTGAGTTCTGCTTTTTAATCTGATAAGCTTTTGGTTATTTGAATCGAGTCTCAAAATGGTAACTATATACTGCACTGGTAACACAATTTTCTTTTGGTAAACGGTAACGCTGAGATTTTAGTATTTATTAATGCATATATTTTATAATTTAAACTTTGAATAACCGTCAAAGGTATAAAATTCAATTTTTTTTAAATATCAAATTATGAAATATTTGCCAATGAGTTATAGCTCAAATGACATAGTCTCCCCATACTCATCTAAGAAGTCGCAAGTTTGAATCTCCCTATCTTTGATTAAAAAAAAAAACAAAAATTATGAAGTATTTTGAAAAGATGGCTTAGGAACATTACAAAAGAGCTTAAAGCTTTATAACCAAGTAATATCGAGCTTATAGAATCATACTAAACCAATTAGGCAATTACCCCAATACTTAGTGGGTATGCATACCCCAAAAGGAATGACGAAGCTAAAAAATGGGACGAAAAGCAGTAGACGCTGACCACCAAAAAGTATTTTCATTTCACCAAGATATGTTGGGTCCTATAAGGCTAACATCATATACAATACAAGATTGTAAATAGGGTACCAAACCAAACTCCAACATGACAAAATGACTTCCATTACCTTGCGACCTAAGGACAACATAAAAGAGCTATATAAATTAATCCAAAAAAGGAACCCAAAATCCATATCTGGGCCAAAACAAATAGGAAAATAAATGTGATAAAACTATCTCCCTCAATTGCTTTTGCTGCTGTTGCAAAAGTAACTACCTCTTTAACTTACATTCTCATTATCCTTTCTTTCCGCAATACCCAAACTCAACATACTTTCCAGAGCAGGAACCTTATTTTGTCCATGAACAAAATCAGACCAGAGCCCTAAAGAATCACGTTTGATAACTTCCTTATTCTTCAATTGGTATGGACTATGGCCTGCTTTCCTTTACTAAAAGAAAAGAAAGGAAAATAACCGAATGGAACAGCAAAATGGAGAACACATCATTGGTGAAATTTCCAAACCCAAGTTCAAAACCCACAATCTGTGTCGGTCACTATTATCAGGATTGGACAGCCAGCCTCTGCAGATGCTCAAAGAAAACTTGAAGGCTCACATCGTCTGTGAAGATTACATCTGAACCAGCAGCCATCTCATTTGCATTATTATACGTTGCTGAAGGATTCAGCTTTGCTAATAAGAATCTAGCCTGTTTAGCATGGATGAAACCAAGGTAAGGTTCCCCATCAATAGATATCCAAATTTACCAAATAGGATGGATCAATGAATGAATATCCCACTAAAACATTGTGGAAGATGTATTTCACACATCAGGAATACTCCAGTACAAGTCAATTTCAGAAAAAGATTTTGGCTCAAATATTTTACCTGGGAACCATGTTGATCACACACTACCAATCTAGGAACAGGGAAACGATCTCTAATTATAATTTGGGCATCGTCTTGTGGAGCTTGTAATAGTTGCGCAAAAGCCTGTGCATATTTAAAGCTATAAGCTATTAGCAAACAAGGACAATGACCAACGTTAAAATGAAACATTGGGCTGCCAAAAAGATATTGATGCTCTCAATCAGAAGATTAATATTTGTATCGAACAATCAAATTAATTAAAGATTGATTGTGAGCAGCATTTGAACATGAAGATAATTTGTTTAACTGGGCATATCTTAGTAGTTAATCACAAACCTGGTGTTCTGGCCGGTCCTGGTATCCCAAGTTGCGCCATTGAGCTATTGTCATTCCATGAAAAACAACCACACTAAAATATGAATCAAGCAACAGAATCCGGTCTGCAGCAATAGAAGCTACGTCTAACAATGCCGGTGTAGGCAACGAATTAAATGAATATGATATCAAAGATGGCTGAATCATGACAGCAGCATTGGTAATATTTTCCCTGTTTAACAACATGCGGAAGTATGCAGTTTCATCTGGACTGTTATTAAAAACCTGCAAATAAATTTCACCACTCAAATACATCAAAGATAAGAAGTTTGCGAAGAAATACACTGAACATATTGAGACAAGGTACCTGTACAAACTGCGACCTTCGCAAATTGAACATAAACTGTGGGAACAAAGAAAATGATGGGTTTAATGTGAAAGAAGATGGATCATCTTTGCGGTAGTCACCAAATTTAGAACAGAGACGAATGAGCAGTCTGTCCAACCACCGTGTGGCATCAAACGCATCCTGATCAATGAGAAATTGATACTCAACTTGGTTAGATAGGTTTGGAAGCTAATATAAAACAATTTTCCATAGGTGACAACAAAATGGTCACTTGCATGATGTTATCACAGATTAAATTTACAGCAACTTGTGCAAACAAATCCAATGGTGGAAAAATTTATTTTATGAAATGAAAGAGAAATAGAGAATAATACATAATAACACAACTTGTCGATTTACCATATACCTCTGTCTCCATTTTCAGAGAAGCAATTCTAGCCATTACCACTGCGGCAGTTTCTTGGTCAAATCCTTGAACCAATTCCTGAAGATAAAATTTTCTGAATATTAGCAGGTTCATTCTTCTTAAATGTTGATAAATACAGCAGCTCACCAATGAAAAAATGAAGAAAAGGCCAACCTTCTATGAACAAATACAATTATCAATTGTGAGCTTATATTGTTTGTATTGGGCTCAAACAAGGAGATACCGAATCACAGGGTTTAGATAGTTTACAACTTGGCTAATCTACCCATTATATTTTTCTTTTTAAATTTTACACTCGTATTATCTATTCTGTGATATTATTCAATGAATTCATTCATGATTAAACAAAAGGGTAAAAAGATGACATTTCATGTGCATATTCTCTACACTCCTTACTTCATCATCAGAAATTGTCACTAATCTTCATTGCAGAGAAAAAATAGTCTTAGACAGTTCGACTCTAAATAATGTGGGGGCTACGCTGGCATCATCATAAGATAACAAAATTCAGTCACAAGTATTAAATTTTACCTCAGAGCCAACAGCTACATCTACCCATCTTCTAGTTACTGTTGTGACACGAAGGACCAATTGACCATCTGGACTTTGGTAACTGCATAAAAAAACCACTAGTAATATTCAATTCCCAGCAACAATGGTGACGGCAACATAACACAGTATAATATATGAGGTCCAATTGATAGAAATTCTCCAGCACAACCTTGTAAGGAACTGCAGGTACAACTGTGGGTAGGCACCACCTGGATTATTTGAACGATCACCTGATGAAAGATCAAACAGCACAGTCAGGCAAGTACTCTTGTCAAGGCCGCACATTTTCCAAGCTGTTGTATTCCCCTCTCCTATCACAGTATCAGCAACAGAAGGCCCTTTCTGCAGTATGTGGTTGTAACCATCAAACCTCACATGAACTCCAATTTGAGCGTTAACGAGCAATGTAAACTGAGGTTTGAAACATAAAAGATACAAATCGAACCTTTTCCAATGATGTGCAAGGTCCAATTATTCCCTGGATTTTGATTTCCTTGGAGCAATTTATCTCAAGTGTTCCACTGGTACATAATTTAAGTTGACAGTTAGCTTGTTTGAATTCATATAGGATACGAGGAAGATATCATAGATAGAACAAATGAACACATCTATACCCCAAAAAAGCAACTAAAAGATCAAGTCATTGCTGATACTTCGGGATACAAAAACTTCAAGAAATCTTAAAATAATAAGCATATATCTCAGGCAATTGATATTCAAACAGAAAAATACCAAAACATTTGTAATTTTTGCACTAGAACACATTTATCTAAATTAAACATTTCCAAATATGCACCTTATGCACCCATATCCTTACATGGATAACTAGACAACACTAAAATTTATAGATAGAGTATTTAAAAATAGTTAGTCCTCTTCTAGTCATCAATTATATAATAAGCCTATTTTTCCACCTCTCGATGTTCCTCTTTCACAAGTTCTTCCTCTGAGACATGTAAAGGAAATACATTGATCACTCCATATCCATAGTACTCATTATGTTACAATGCTACAAGCTTATTAAAAAGTTAAAAGGGAATAAATAGGAGTACTTGAAAAAATTTATCGAATAATAAATAAATAATTTTTAATAACTTAGATAGAGATTTATGCTAAATAAGTGAGAGCTAAAACCTAACACTCTAGCATTTCCCAACAGAATTTCTTGACCAAGCTGTGAGGTTAAATTGTGTGATGACTTGTGAGGCAGGGTAGAGGGAGTAGTAAGCAATATGAAATTCATGAGAATGCAAAAAACAGGGGACAAATAATATCACAGGGCAATGGAATTCAATAATACTATCAAGTACCAGGAAAGGAAAATTGAAATGGAGGATTTTATCCAAAATAGAAATGGCGGATACCCACTTGAAACAAAGACCAAGAGATTGCTCCCCTTCCTCAAAAATGCGCTTAAAAGAGTCCTTGAAGACAGAGTGGCCAAAGCTTTCAGACAAGACAACAAGGCCACCAGTTCTTTCAACTACAACTTTCATTTCTGCAACTCCAACCTATATATTTAAAACACGTGAATCAGCACAAGAAAGACAACAAGCTCTCACAATTATATCCAATACTATTTGACAGATTCTGACAGTATATAACCACAAATCTTGTTGTAGAAGAGTTTGATCAGATGACAATAAGGAAATTAATACATTTTATTCCAAAAAAAAAAAAAAGAAAAGATTGAAGCTCCAGCAATCAACGATGAAGAAAATATAAGCACCAGTAAAAGAATTATATGAAAAAAAAATGTCTTCTGACAAACCTGATCAAGTGCTGATGCAAAAAGATCTAAAACGTGTCCCTGGCTAACCAGCTGCTTTGCAAGACCCTCGTAATATTTGACTGCTTTCTTGAAGTATGGTGCAGCATCTTTGTCAAGATCTTTATGAGAACGCACCGGATCAGATAGATCTTTTGACACAATCTGCAAAGAAATCTGAAGATCAATATCTCCAACATAAAAATAAATTTGTAGAAGAGCAAATGGGTTCATGAGATATCTATATTGAATATAAGGCAAGAACAAGCCTAGCATTGTTTACTCCAAGCATACTACATGGCCTTCTGCACTTCAACTCTCAATTAAAAGTTAAAATAAAGAGTATCTCTTAAAAATCTGAATTGCACAGACAACTTGCAGAATGTCAATGTAGTATGAGTTATATTACTTGCCAGTCTCTATCAAATAACTAATAGAATACCAGACAGTTTCTTACCCTTTATATTGCTGTTCACTATAGCAATTGATCGTAAATATTTAAGCTTCTTTCTCAAAAATCTAGTTTCAAATGCAATGTCAACATAAACAACTGACCACTTTTCATTCTCCTATGGCTAGATATGCATATGCGTATAATAAGAGGATATGATGAAAAATCTTCCCAACATCAACTCATCCTTCACCTTTTATCCAAATAAAAGTGATCACTACTCAGAAATATTCTAGCAATCAACCAAATTACTCATCAAGGATCATAGACCAAATTACCGTGCCCGGCCCTTCTGTGCAAGGCCCCCCAACCAAAGCTATGATTCTAGCACCAGTCCCAGGATTACAAGCAGCAAGCAACCCTGCCGCAACGCTCAAAGCCACTCCGGTGCACCTAGCAGCACGGCTTCCTGGCGGAACAGGCCACTGATCGGTCTGCAACTCATCCAACAGCTGCAAAACAGTTACAAAAGCACACTTGGTCAGAAACATTCATTCAAAAGTCAATGCCGCATCGCCAGTGAACAAAAGCACCCTCAAACTCACGGAATTGAGTGTGTATTCGCAATCAGAAGCAGGCAGCAAGAACCGAGTCACACCCGAAGCAGCGAACCCACCAGCAGAAATACCCTTCTGGTACCCTCCGGCGGTTCTCCTGGCGGCACCGCCAAGTCCCAGCTGCTCCATAATCTGATCTTTGGAAATCTCCTTGCTCCCTCTAAAGACATAAACCTTAGACATCTCAGCGAAGCCCAATTCGTGGACCTGAACCTGAGTCCCATAAGAAATAAGGCCGACAAGAGCATTGTCGGGAAGAAGACCGATCGCCCGACGAAGAGCGGATTTGACGAATTCGATCTCCTCTTCAATCATGCAGGTGTCGAGAACGAAGAGGAAGACGGGGGAAGGAGGAGAATGAGGTTGAAGGTTAGGATCGAAATTAGGGTTGGCAGAGGGGTGGTTAGGGAGGGTGTACTGGATGGTGGTGTATTGAGGGTAGAGCTCGCCGGGGAGGTTAGTCTCTGAGATTTGGGAGTAGTGAGGGGGGAAATGGTTGCGCTGGAAGCAGAAGGGGCAGATCCAGATCTTGGCGGTGAAGTCGACGCGGGAGAAGGGGTTGAGGGCGGAGGAGCAGGTTTTGCATCGGAGTGGGGCGTAAGGGAGGGTGGGAATGTCAGGGTGTGGCCGGATTGGGGAGATTGTGGCGGCGAGTGGGATCACGCACTTGCTGGCGTCCACCTTCGTGCGTGGCCATAGGTTCCACGTCATGCGGACTCCGTCGACCCCCTCGGGATCTGTGTTTGCCATCTCCGACATGATGATCTGAAAGAGAGAGATAGGGGGGTGATGACCCCTTGAGACTTGAGAGAGAGGTGAGAGAGAAAGGGGTCACCGTAGACGGAGAGAGAATGATATAAATGGAATAAACGTGGTTCTTGATTTGATTTGGTTTGGTTTGGTTTGGTCTGGGTTTGGTGGGTTTTTTTTTTTTTTTTTGAGCTGCCACAGCGCCACCGTCACCACGCTAGTTCCAGCCAAGTAAGGGGCCACTACTCTACGACCTTTCTTCCCCCAACCCACCTCTTATTTATTTTCGTCGGGTTATTTATGTTTTAACGTTTGACCGTTTGACTAATTTCGTGGGGTTTTTTCCCCCTCATGGATTTTTTCTTCATAACATGTCCTAAATCTTTATCACTTGTCAACTTTCTTTATTCAAAGGATGAATATCCGTGTTAAATTCCAAAGTAGCTATCAAATTGGATTGATTGAGTGATAAATTTATTTATCTATTTAAATAAATATTGAAAGTTTGGATTTATTTTGTGTATGTAATAATTTATTGATTTGCGATACATTCTTAAATAAAGTTCAGATTTACGACGGATTAATTTTTATTCTTTGGACAACAAAAAAAATTCTATTCGATTGCATTGTTAATATTATTAAAATTAAAAAACTATACTATATTAGTGTCACAAAATATTTTATTTTAAATATATATATTATATGTTCATATTCTGGTCCAAAAATATAGTCAAATCCAAAATAAACAGATATCTTATAGAGGTCGGGCGCGAGATTCAGTTCCACTTATATGAATAAGTAACTAACTCCTAAGATATCTCCTACTTATCTAGAAGGGAGATCTCAATAACTTTCATAGAAAAGAGAACAGTTATCCACTATTAAAGGTGGAACTACTCTAAAAGGTGTTTATCTTTTCTACTACAAATATACTAACATCCTCAAGTATATTCAGAACCCAATCTACTATTAACCTGCATAAATCCTTGCTAACTTAAGTATCGGAGTCCCTTGCAGGTACCACCCCCACCTCCTTACAAGGAACTCGGAGGCGGCACCTCAGCACAAGTAGAAGTTGGACGCTATCCTAAAAGGAATATGGACCTCACGTTCAGGCCTAAAAGCAACCCAGATTCAAGTAACCTTTGGAACATTGGTGTCGTTGTCGGAGACTTGAAAGTTTACACCCAATCATGGCAAACAATCAGTTTGAAGACGGTCACACGGCGTCTGAATTAGAACTAGAACTTCATAACGATGACCGAGCACTCATGATACCTCCACAGCATGATAGAACGAGTGGTCCTAACGGGGAGAGAACATCAAAAAATCCTCTACTGAGGAGAATCCATTCACAGATACATCCACCAGATAGTGAAGAGCCCCGACATCCAACTGAGATCGTGGGACTCGTACACGGCACCATGACATATTAGAACAACTTGAACAAGAGACCGAGTGACAAAAAGAAGCGGAAAGAGATTTGCGAAAGGAGGTACGACGATAAAGAGAGCTAGAAAAAAAAGCTCTTGAAACTAAAGGCCGACCTTCGAAGTCGGAGTAATCGTGCGGATTAGGAGGAAAGCCCTCTTGAAAGAGAAGATCCGTTCATTAAAGAGATCATGCGGGCTAGGGTTCCTAGGAACTTCAAAAGTCCCGACATGGACCTATATGACGGAACGACTGACGCGAGACATCACCTCAGCAATTTTAAAAGTATGATGTATTTTCTAAAACCTCGTAAGTTAATAAATAATTAATCAATAAATTAATTATGAGTCTAGAAAATTAGAAAATTAAATTTGATAAGTTAGAAGGGTAAAAATATTTAAAATATGAATTTTAACACTAATTTTAAAGATTTTACCCTAAAGCCAGGCTAACGAGAGGAACCAGTTGGATCAGATCCAAACCGAGCCCAAGGTCCAATACATGAGGCCATGAATTCAGCCTCCTCTTCCGCCAAATCACTTGAAACATGCTGCCTTGAGGGAAGGAAGCCACAAACCCTAACCCCTTTTCTCTTCAATCTTCAATCTTCCATAACTTTTAATCTAAAAATCCGATTGACGAGCTGTTTGTGGCCATGCGTTTATCTCAGAGTCCTTTTCATTTTTATTTGATTGATTTGGTAAGAAAATTCGAATTTTGTGCCCAGTCCTTCCTTCTTTACATTTTCGCGAATTTGGATTTTATTATTGAGAGATTTTGTGATTTTGATGGTTTAAGGATACTCTAGCATAGATTACAAGTGCGTTTCACCCCAATTTTCGAGTGGACAAGGTAAGGAACTCATAACCCTTCTGGTTTTTTCGATTTTATGATGTTGGGTACATAGTTTTTTATTGCAAATGGCAGCTCATGGGGGTGAGCCAAAAATCTACCATAAAATTATAGTGCAATGGCGTTGCGAAAAATGGCGGAAATGGCGGATTACCTAAAAAATACATATATATGTACAAAAAAAATGCAAAAAAATTACAAGTATAATAAACTATAAAATTTATCTATATAAGCAATTTTCTAGTCATAAAGCATCTAATCAACGTAGCAAATATAATAGCAAATTTAGCAAATAAACATAACATCAAGTTCAAATCATAACTCAAAAGTCATAAGAAAGCCATAAAACAAAAGACATAAAGCATAAAAACTATAAACCATCTAAATTCTAGCTCTCATCAACTTTATCCAAATTAACACAATTATTATCGTGTTCCTCTACTCCCTCGTCATCCTTTGATTCAGTATCATTAAACTGAATCTCCTTTTCTTGTTCTTCTTCATTTTCGAAATTCTCTTCATCTTCAAATTCTGGTTCTTCTTCCTCTTCCACAATTATTACCTTTCTTTTTTTTCTTTTTTTTTTGAAGCCTTAGACCCACTTGGTCCACCTTTTGCACCACCCCTTGCAGGTTCTTTTCTTTTTTCTATGTTGTTGTCTTCTTCTAATATTTATCGTAGGCTCATGTCCCTCCATTACTTCAAATACAAGGTTTCAACTCAAAGTGTTGTCATCTTGATGAACCAAATCAGTACCATCATCCACATTATCATCATCTCGAAAGGTGATAGTCCCAACTTCTCCAACTAGCCACTCATTACACTCATCAATGTCATTGAGTGTAATAGGGTCAACTTCATCTTTAAGATTGTACCTCTAGATGAGTTGTTAGTTATACTTTATGAGAACCAAACTCTCCATCCTTTCATGATCAATCTTATTTCTTTTTTTAGTATGAATATTCTTAAATATATTCCAATTGCGCTCACATCCTAAAGCACTACAAGTCAAGCTCAAGATCTTGATAGTAAGGTCTCGCATGTTTAGAACTTCATGCCCATATGTCCGCCACCAAAATGCTATAAAATTAAAATAAATTTATCTAATATTTTAATAGAACTAAATTTATAAAGCTTTGTAAAATTTATAACACTCTTATCGAGTTAAATATTTTTTCTATGAGATTTTGCAAAATCTGATCCAAAAAGTCCATAACCGGTCTTGTATCGTACTTGCTCCTCCAATATCTTCTGTTCCACAACTTGACTTGGCACTAATTTAGTGATGCACTCAAACCTTTCCTTTGTAACTTCTAAATCCAGCTCAATGCAAGAGTTGTCATAAAACAACTCGGGATTTAGAAAATGACCAGCTGCATGCAACAGACGATGCAATTGGCAATTTCATCTGTTGTCAATGATTTTAAAAACATCATTGTATTTGCTCTCATCATTAAGAAAGATTTTCATGATGCATTCCTTTGCCTTCTCCATTGCTTCATAATATATCACATTGGTGGCTTCTTCTCCCCATCAACAAGTCTAAGCACCTGAGCAAGAGGGCTTATGATCTTAAAAGTGTACTTGACATAATTCCAAAAGGAGGACATGATAACAATCTTTGTTGCCTCCCTCCCCTTTGCTTCCTTTGACAATTTATTCTTTACCCATTCATCCAAGGTAAACATTCTTCTCATATTTCTTTTTTCCTCATAAAGCCTTTCCAAAAAGAGAAATGAAGTGACAAATTAGGCAGAAATGAAGTGGCAAATTAGGTGACTGCATGCCTTATTACCAACTTCTTGTCATTTATGAAGTGTCTCAACATAGTTAACGTGCTAGAATTATAAGTGAAGCTAACCAAAGAAATGGTCCTTTTATGATTTTTTGAATTAATGATAGCTTTCCAATGTCCTCAAGCATCAAATCTAAATAGTGGGTAGCACAAGGAGTCTAAAACAAATTTGTCCTTTTCTCCTTCAGCAACTTATCGGAAAGAACATAATTGCTCCTATTGTCAGTTACAACTTGAACAACATTTTGCTCACCAATTTCCTCCACAATATCATCAAGAAGCTCAAATAATTTCTCACTAATCTTCATATAATCAGAAGCATCAATAGACTTCAAAAACATTGTCCCAGTTGGAGAGTTTACAAGAAAATTAATAATACTCCTTTACTTCTTGTCTGTCCAAGTATTTGACATAATAGAGTAGCCATACTTTTTTCAATGTTCTTTATGACCCTTCAACAATCCTTTGGTATATTCCAACTTCTCATTAAGCAGTAGAATCCTTAGAGCATGATAACTGGAAACAGGTTAATTGGAACCAAAGTTTTCAACAGCCCACAATATATCTTGAAAACTCTTCAACTTCATTGGGTTTAATGGAATCCCAACTTAGTAGAATTACCGTACTATGTATCGATGAACTCTACAAACTGCTTCCTTATTACATGCTTCTTTGATGTTATGCTGCCTCAAACATGACGCAGAACCATCAAACAAACAATGCACCATAATCAAATTAAAGTAACAAAGCATAAAATCGAAGCAAAATCACATCACCTAGAATATAAAAATAGAGAAAGAAGTTCAAAGGGTTAGAACGCCAACCTTGATGAAATGTGAAGTGGAAAAAAAACACTTTAACAGCAATACACGAACGATCCAAAAACTCCCAACAAATAAAGAAATGGTCCCCAAACAGGAATTCAAAAAGGGAAATCTTGAAGCATAAAAGAAGCGATGAAGGAATTTTAGAGAAAACGAAGGGTGCAAACATTTCAGAAAGGAGCAAAAAAGAGAAAAGAGAAAGGAATGAGAGTATTTATAAGGTATTTGGGGCAAAAAAATAATTTCACACCCCCTCATTTATGACACACGGTTACCAAAAAAATAACATCTCGAATTTAAAACACGTCAAGTACCTGACCTAGCCCCAAGAAAGGTGGGTTGCCCGAGTTGATGTTTTAATCCACAAGAAAGCAGTCCAATCTATAAATGCTTGAGTCCGACCTCGAAAAAGTTCGGATTCCAATAGGGGCACTATTCATACCATGACCCAAAGATATAGCCAAGCCCAACATGAATAGAAGCCCGCTCAAGAGATCTAACTACTACACCTATCTCACCTCATAGAGGTCGGACGCAACAACGGCAGTTCAGCTCTACTTATGTGAATAAGTAACTAACTCCTAAGATATCTCCCACTTATTTAGAAGGGAGATCTCAACAACTTCCTTAAAAAAAGGGAATTGTTATCCACCATTAAAGATGGAACTACTCTAAAAAGTAGGAGTGTTCGTGGTATGGTTTGGATCAGTTTTAAGTCAAAAACTCATCATATCCGAACACTAATTTTTTTTGCGGTGCGGTTTGGATTGGATAAATTTTTTAGGAGGATATCTGATCCAATTTCAAGCGGTTTGGATTGGATTGGATTTGTAGTTTTGTAAATTAAAAAAAGTAAATATACATAACAAGTTTCAGTATCAAATTTTAAATAACTAATAATGACATAACAAGTCTCAATAATATCTTGAAAAACCAATAATAACATAA